>NC_139258.1:35293858-36493858 GCF_977018435.1 Lepisma saccharinum | reverse complement strand
TGGTGATCGAGCTGAAGTAGTGGGGGGGGGGTAGGGCAAGGAGAGAGGGGATTGGATGAGGTTTGGCAGTGTCAGCTTTCTGTCGCCTCTATGTTAGAAATGCAATGAAGCTTGACGATAGCCAGAGGCCAAAAGCATGAGTCTAAAGCGTGCGTCTATCCAGAAGTATAGACAAAAGAAAGGATTGCAAAGGCTCCGTCCCTCCTCTGTTAGGACTAACAAAGGCCTCACCATAAACACTTCGTATCATATAACATCTCATCGATTTCCCTAACGCACAAACGTTTCCTTCCGGACATATTTCCACAAAGAGCCGAGTCAAAAGGGAGAAATAGATTCACAGTAGCTACACAAGAGGCAAGTGCGAACGAAAAAAGCAAAAGTTTGGGTTTTCTCCCCAAAGTAGCTGGAGAAGAGGGGGCAAACTCCAAATTTTTATGATTTTTTCATTGAAATTTGGGGGATGCAGCCCCCGCCCGTAACCCCCCGCGGTTGGGGCATCCAAATTTTACATGGTTGCATGCACTGATGTTCTGCCTGCAAAACAAAAGTTATCCGAAGTAGATTGGTCCCATAGTGTCAGTTATAACAATTTTATGAATAATATGCAAATTGGCTAAAATTTGCTAGAGTATTACGTTTTGCCTTATTATTCAAATTGTATTGCACCCACGAACATGAATCAAGTTTCATTCTGTTGCAGAAGGTCCATTCTTTGAAAAAAAAGCAAAAGTTTCGGTTTTCTCCCCAAAATAGCTGGAGAAGAGGGGACAAACTCCATATTTTTATGATTTTTTTCATTGAAATTGGGGGGGATGCAGCCCCTGCCCGTAAGCCCCCCGCGGTTGGTGCATCCAAATTTTACATGGTTGCATGCACTGATGTTCTGCCTGCAAAACAAAAGTTATCCGAAGTAGATTGGTCCCATAGTGTCAGTTATAACAATTTTATGAATAATATGCAAATTGGCTAAGATTCGCTAGAGTTTTACGTTTTGCCTTATTATTCAAATTGTATTGCACCCACGAACATGAATCAAGTTTCATTCTGTTGCGGAAGGTCCATTCTTTGAAAAAAAAGCAAAAGTTCCGGTTTTCTCCCCAAAGTAGCTGGAGAAGAGGGGGCAAACTCCATATTTTTATTTTTTTTCATTGAAATTGGGAGGATGCAGTCCCCGCTCGTAACCCCCCCCCCCCCCCCCCGCGGTTGGGGCATCCAAATTTTACATGGTTGCATGCACTGATGTTCTGCCTGCAAAACAAAAGTTATCCGAAGTAGATTGGTCCCATAGTGCCAGAGTTATTACGATTTTTCTCCATTATGTATACGAATTCAAATTTCCCGCTCAAAGCCTCGGCGACACTGGGCTTACTTTCGTCAGACCGTGCGGCGTACTAAGGGTTAATCTTTGCTCTCTTTCTGCTTCTTTCTCTTTCTTAAAATCGATCATAAAGGAGATCATCATTTCCCTCCAACTATCATCTGTTGGGGTTGGTGTAACATGTTTTTCCACGCACTGTCTATATTTAACGTCTACCTCTGCTGCTATGTCAGATCCTGGGGTTTTATGTGCGCAACTTTCATGAACGTATCTGCTACAGCCAGAGCATGGTAATAAGGTTTCCTCCTTCTTTTCTTCATTCGTACAGCAAACGAGCCTCTCCTTTTGCTGCCTGGTCAAAGGTCTCTGGGAACCTATCATCTTTGCTTCTTCTGTTTCTGGAATAGGCTTCTTCTTCAGTTTCTGGAACAGGCTTCTTCTTCTGTTTCTGGAACAGGCTTCTTCTTCTTCTGCTGGGCCACGAAGATCCACAGGTGGTTGCTTCGATGGTCCTGGTCACGGTCGCCAAAAATCACTGACACGCACCTTCTGCCTTTAGGGCTTTTTTATGTTAGTCAGTTACAACCCTTTATCGGACTTCTCAAAGGCTTCTAAGGGCTAGTAGGATCAAGCCCTTGCGAGGTCTGTGGTGCAGGATTTAATTTTAATTATCACCTATGTAGGTTTGAAATGAAAGATCTTGAAGACCTTTTATTCGAAGATTTATTTAAACTTCCGATGTTATACAAACACTTTTCCAAACAGACAATTCACCCGGTATAACTTGTAGGCCTAAACCTATTAGTTATACCGAAGTTTATAACCCTGGTCTTTTGATGATGCAGGAGAATGCCTTATTCAGAGTTGGGTTTGTGGAATATCTGCCAAATGGAGTACAAGTACACCAGCCAATCCGAAGATTGAAGCAAGATATTACCCAACGTCCCCTGAACCATCAGCCTTTCGGCAACCAGGAGAATGTCCCGTAGACTTACAAAAGTCTAGCTCTTTTATATCATATTGTTGTTTACAATTTACCATGGTTACTACATAGTTGTTTTATATTTCCATAGTTTCAACATTTTTTTCTGATTTAAGTTAAACAATTCATTTCCTATTGTAACATTAACAATAACACATTTTTCAAAGAAAAGATTCCAACATACGAGGTGTGGCAATTAAATAACGAGACTGGTGTCATAACTGTGATGTATTGCAAGAAAGTTACAATTGACTGGTATCCCCTTCAATATACTCCCCTCCCCTATCAATACACCGCTGCATACGTGTCTTCCATTGTTCAAAGCAATGCTGTAGGTCATCAGATGTCACACTGTTCAACAACTCTGCCGTTTTTCGTTTCACCTCTTCCACGGAGTGAAAATGTGTTCCCTTCAATGCACTTTTCACTTTTGGGAAGAGATAAAAGTCACAGGGGGCCAGGTCTGGGGAATACGGAGGATGGTCGAGCACAGGAATGCGCTTGGCGGCTAAAAACTGCTTCACAGAAAGGGCATTATGGGCAGGCGCATTGTCCTGGTGGAAGATCCATGCATCGTTCTTCCACAAATCTGGTCTCTTCTTCCTTATTCTTTCCCTCAGTTTGCTTAGCACTTCTTTGTAGTAGGTCTGATTCACCGTTTGACCCTGAGGCACCCATTCAATCATGATGATACCCCTGATATAAAAAAAAAACAATGAGCATTGCCTTCAGTTTCGACTTGCTCATTCATGCTTTTTTCATTCATGGCGATGTGGGAGTCTTCCAGTGCATGGATTGACGCTTGGTCTCGGGATCATATTGGAAAATCCATGTTTCATCACATGTGATGACACGTGTTAGCAATTCTGGGTCTGCTTTGAGTCGTTCCATGATGTCACAGCAAATGGTCTTTCGATTGTCTTTTTGGTCCTGAGAGAGGTTTTTCGGAACACTTTTTGCACACACTTTTGTCATGTTTAAATTCTCATGCAAAATTTGTCTTACTGTCTCTTTGTTAATGTTCATCATGTCTGCGAGCATCCGAATGCTCAGACGTCTGTCTTTCCGCACAAGTTCATGAATTTTTTTTTAACATTGTCGTCCTTTCTTGAACTCACAGGGCGGCCGGGACGTTCATCCTCTTCACCCTCCTCCCTCCCTTCTGAAAATCGTTTGTGCCATTCGAACACTCGCGCACGTGACATAGCATTATCACCATACACCTCTTTTAACATTGCACAACATTCCGTCGGTGTTTTTTTTTTATTTCACCAGAAATTTGATGTTAATGCGCTGCTCAACTTTATTGTCCATGATTCCGGCACTACTACAGAACACTGTCCTCTTCAAGCAAGCCTGCAAAGAAAAGAAAAGCTTTCAGAATCATGAAACAAACAGTGGGTGCGCATGAAGGTTCAATATCAACAACACATCAATAGCTACCTCCCCCCACTATCCTACGCGGCAGGAGGTGCGCAGTCTCGTTATTTAATTGCCGCACCTCGTAGATTAATACAATACAGATTGAATAGTTCTGTGCTTGAAAAAGTATGTGTTGACAGGGGCGACACATAGCGTTCCCCCAGAAGAAAATAAAATTAAATGTAAGTGAACGTTATTTAATTTTGATTTATAACTTTTTCTCCTTTTTTGTATATTTTCATTTTTTTTCACTTCTTCTTCTTCATGATGTGAGGCGATGTTTCATTTGGAATCGTCTTCTTGGACTTCATTCTTCATCTGCACTTAGCTTCTGGAGAAAACAGGAAATGGTTTTACATCTTGTTCAACACACTCCTTCGTAAAACTTCTTGACGTCCATTAGCCAGGTCTTCCATCCATTTAGGTCTTCTAGATTCTTCTCTTTTGGAATGGGAGATGGATTTTGTAAAGGAAATACAGGTTGTTCTGCAATTATCTTGCAGATTGAAGTATTTACAAGTCCCTGTTTGTCAGAAAATAATGGGCAGTGTAGTTTCTCCTTATCTTCTTGATTCAGCAACCCTGGAGCGAAGGCCTTCTTTCTTACATCTTCCTCGGCGGCGGACCTATTGTCTGAATGCGATTCCCTTTCAGCCATCGATAGTTTAACACACAAAGTCTTACCATTAATTGCTTCAAAACTATCTTCTTGGTCATCTGGAATCAAACTTTCTTCAACGACTTGTCCCTTCACTGTTAAATATAATTTGTTGGCACCTGCATCCAAATTGACTCTATATCTCTTGAAGAAGGGATATCCAAATAACAAATCTGCCTCTAAATTCTTCACTACGTAGACTTGATCTTCAAAAGTGTGTCCTGCAATTTCAAAAAGAATGGTTCGGCATCCTACAATACGAGACCTCTCATGTCCAACAAAATCCTTTAACCTTATTCCTGGACATCTTTGCAGTTTCAAGCCTGGTAATCTCTCTCGGAGCTTTACCCAAACATTACAATTCATGACGATGCATTCACTTCCTGTTTCCAAAGTACATCTTATTTTTAATCCTAAAACTTCTATTAGAATTTCTGCCTTCTTGCTGCAATTCCCAGTTACTTCAAAAACATTAAACAATTTCTCTTCTTCAGAATTTGGACAAGAATTTAGATCCAGATACAAAACATCTAAATTCTCATTGGTAATAAATTTGTCTTCTTCGCTCTCACAAACATCAAGATTGTGTCGCGTTGTAGAAAGGAGAGCTTCGTATCGTACCCAAGGTATTGGGTAGGATGTATAAAGTCTTAGCATAGCAGGTATCAGAGAAAGGAATGCTGAATAAGTAATCAGGCAAAGGTCGGGTGATTGACTTGGAAGTCGTATGTGGCATGAGTGTTGGAATTGTCAGGAGGTGTGATCAGTTGACGAGAATAGGAGAGAGAGTAAGGACTACGGATTGTGAGAGAGGAGCAAAGTGGGGAACGACTATTGGACGATGGTGTGTGACAAGAGACAAGTGATAGTTGAGAGGACAAGCTAGGAACAATCTCCATATATTTGTAAGGCAAGTAATATCCTTTCCTTAACCAATCCATATCGGTTCAGTCATGGAGAGTATGAAACCCATATCTAATCTAAGCTAATTTCTATCGCCATTCCTTTAAAAGGTAACCTCTTGCATTTATCACATTCAGGCCAAGCGATTGATAACCATTTGAGAGATGAATGAGGAATAGCTACATCACCCAATTAAATCTAGAGGTTCTTGGTTCGATCCCAAACGCAGCATGGGAGTTGCGTTACGTGGTGGAGGCTGCTTAGGGCTTCTCATCCATTTTTTGCAAATGCGATGAGAAAACACTGCAGTACGTGAAATACTGCGATTTTCATCTATTTCATCCCGAAATATGATGAAAATAATAGAGCCTTCTAGCTTTTCAAATTACGTACGTGCGATATGGCGCCGGAATTTTCACTTGTTAGCGCTTCACGTTGTGTTAATTATCAATTGTTACCAAAGATCAAGAAAAGAAAGCAAAGGTAGGCCTAGCAATATGCTACGCGGTAAGGCGCAAATAAATAAGAGTAGAGTTTTAACTAGGTTATTCGGCGATTGGCTTGTGAAAAGATGAGAATTAACATTAGGATGTTGCATAAAGCTTGGTTAAATATTTTAAAGATGTGTTCGGTACTGTCGTCACTCTGTTACGCGATTGTTGAACCTAACTTATCAAATTTTTGGGAGAGTAAACAATTGAATTGCTGATAATGTCCTGTCAAAGCTCGCATAGGGGGCGATGGCGCAATGGCGGTAACCCTCGATTTCAGCGTTCGCATTTTTCATCTTCATCGCCGCGAACATTTTTGGAGCAACAACAGGGGCGCGATGATCCAAATAACCATACTAATCAGGTTGTAAATACAAATCATTCTCATTTTCGTCAGAACAGAAGCAATTTCAAACGAGTAAGACCTGCATATGACGGGGACCTAGGTGTAGGACCTACGGGGAAAACTCTAACGGTGTCTACTTTTCCTTCTGAAGATCTGATTTACATCAATGTGAAAGTAGATGGGGAAATTCGACAGTTCATCCTGGATAGTGGAAGTCAAATTTCGGTAACTGGAGATAAGAACATACCAGTCAATGCCAAGCGATTTAATATAAATACTGCGATTAGAGGGGTCACTAATAGTCAACTGACGGTTAAGGAAATTGTGTTACTACCATTTTCTATACATAACCAAACATTTGTTCATCCATTTAGAATTGTTAAGGATTTTAATCAAATTACTATATTAGGAAATGATTTCTTGAAGGGACAAAAGGCTAAGTTAGATTTTGAGGAAAATAAGCTTACATTGCATAGATTCGGTACACCTCCTAGAAACCAAATTAAAAATGAGAATAAGAAAGCTTTTGACGTGTCAATCAAAGTTTCCCATTTATTACAGCATGTTTTGAAACCAGAATATGTAGCTGCTAAAAAGATAAAAGTGAAACCCAGGACACATTTGTGCGTTCCACTGAAATTGGCTAATTTATATGACAAAGATAGAACCCTCTTGGAACCGGACCTACAGTTTCAAGAGAAAACGGGATTGATGGTTGCCAGAGCAATTATTAATCCGGATTCGAATCTCATTTGGATCACAAATCCTTTAAATTATAATGTTACAATTAAGAAAGGCACTATTATCGGGAAAGCTGAAACATGGGATAGGCCAATCATGAGTAACAATAATGATGAGAATAAGGATGAAATTGGTGAACAGGCACAGGTTTTCGCGACGGAAGAGTCAGGGAACGTCAGTGACGCACGGGCGGACCCTAGTCGGTTTGATGTGAATCCGAATTTAGAACCCCAGCAAAAGGAGCAACTTTTGGCTGTTTTAATGAAATATCCACATGTTTTTGCGTGGTCAAAGGATGATATAGGTAGAGCGACGAATTATAAACATAGAATTCAACTAAAAGATGACACAGAATTTCACTTAAAATCCTACCCGATTCCAGTTCACCTTCGTGATGAAATTAAAGATCAGATTGAGACTTTATTAAAGCAAGGTGTTATTTCTCCTACAAAATCACCTTTTAACTCTCCAATTATCCTTGTAAAGAAGGCAAAGGGGGGTTATAGATTATGCCAGGATTATCGCAGATTGAATGTATCGTCTGTATTTGACGCTCTGGGGGTAAATAACATCAATGAAATATTATACAATATGGGGGGCAAGAAATACTACTGTACGGCAGACTTGAAGAGCGGATTCTTTAATATTCCTCTCACCGAGGACAGTAAGAAATATACAGCATTTACAATACCAGGAATGTCACAGTATCAAATGAACGTCGTGCCACAGGGCCACGTCAGTTCATCAAGTGCGATGACTCGTTGCATTCACCTTGCTTGCTCAAATTTAGATCCCAATCACTTTGCACATTATGTGGACGATTTATTTTGCTTCGGAAATACCTTTGAAGAAATGCTCGTAACTCTGGAGAAAATGTTACAATGTTTACAGGCCGCGGGATTGAAACTTGCAATAGAAAAATGTCACTTCGGATACACTGAGATTATTGCTTTAGGACATAAAATTTCAAAATTTGGCTATCGGATCAATGACAAAATCATTGATTCTATCAAGAAATATAAGACACCGACAACTGTGAAACAAGTTCGCACATTTCTCGGATTAACATCTTATGTCAGGAAGTTTTTAAAATCATATTCCGAGATGGCACTTCCCTTGCAAAAATTGATAGGAAAAAAGAAGAAATTTCTCTGGGGGGAAGAACAGCAAACTGCGTTTGAGAGGTTGAAAGAGGCTTTACTTACAGCTCCTGTATTAATGGCATATGATCCATCCAAAGAAGTAAGGGTATATACGGATGCAAGCAGTAAGGCTATTGGCGCAGTGATTTTACAACCGAATGCGAACGGTGATTTTCAGCCTATTTCCTATTGCAGTAGAGTGTTAAAAGACCATGAAACTCGACTTTCAACCATCGAGCAAGAATTGTTGGCAATCATATACGCATTTAAGTCATTCAGATTCTTTTTACTGGGGAGACATTTCGAATTATTTACCGACAATCAAGCAATCACATTCATTCGCTCCTCAACGCAACTTTCAAACAAATTATTTAGATGGTACACGTTGATGGCCGAGTTCGATTTTACGCCAATTCACTGTAAGACTACACAAAATATGGCGGATGCTATCAGCAGAGAAACAGAACATGATCCACAGGGAGAAGACGAGGAGCTTCCAGAGCCACGTACATTGTTATTGTTAGATGAGACAATTGATGTTGCTATACACCAACGAGAGGATTCTTTTTTTGGAAATATCATTAATATTTTGGAAGGAAAAGAAGACGAGGGGGGCAACAACCCACCCAACCCCTCCCTGCAGAGGCAAGCTTGTTATTATATTATGGACAATGGACTTCTTTATAGACAACATAAACTGGGAGCTACGACTAAGAAATTATTATGCATACCGAAGTCACTTCGCAACACTGTCATTGAGACATTGCATAGTTTACCAGCTGGAGGAGCGCATTACGGCTTCACTAAAACATACAAAAATGCACTAGATAGGATTTACTTTCCATTTATGAAGAACCATATTCAGAAAATGGTCAAGGAGTGTGTAATTTGTCAGCAGAATAAGCGCATAAAAGGAGCGCCATATGGAGAACTTTTAACGTTCAACTCCCAGAAACCATTCGATAGAATCGCTTTAGATTTTAGCGGACCGTATCCACCAAGTGGTTTGCTCCGCCATAAATATATACTAAGTGCAATCGATCATGGTACTCGATTTTTAATTGCTCAATCAGTAGCAGATACTTCAAGTGAGACAGCAGCTAACTTCCTTTTTGAAAATGTAATTCTACGCTTTGGTTGTCCTTCTCGTATAGATACGGACAGAGGTACTTCATTCACAGCAAGTTTATTTAAAGAACTATCGGAGAAATGTGGAATCCATCTGAAATTCGCTCCAGCAGCTAATCACAATTTAATTGGATTATTGGAACGATCACATGCTATTTTACAGGGACTTATGAAAAACTTCGTGAACTCAAAACACACAGACTGGCTTTTATACTTGCAATCGGCCGTGTGGTCATACAATGTTAATTACCAGGAGAATTTGAAGAACAGTCCATTTTTTCTTCTTCATGGATTTACGCCTAGATTAGTCTGGGAGAGCGGACTACATTTAACACCCAGTGTGAATGTAAACAACGAGATGAGATTCAAGATTCTCGAAAAAGCACGAGCAGCAGCTTATGAGAGTCTACAGAAACGCCACCGACAAGCAAAAAAGTACTACGATAAACGTCATCAGTCCATTGAATTTACGCCAGGAGAATTGGTTCTAGTATACGATGGCAGTCATCGTGTACACACCGCTAAATGCTTTTCGGGAGTATATAAAGGACCTTGTAAAATTATAGCGAAAGAAAATCCCAATGTTTACAAAGTGGAATATAAGACAAAACGGGGACAGACAGTCGTGGACTCAATTTCGGTTCAGAGGTTGAAGAAATACTATGCTTCGGAACACGGTAGCGGCGATGAGAATGTAAATGGTGATGATGAGACTGAAGAACAGGAACAGTCAGGAGTGAATGAGTGAGAACATACCTTTTACCCTGTACGTAACTTCCTTTTCAGTACTCTGATGCACTAAATAAATTTTACATCTTGCAAATATATTTTTAAACTAACAAACACTAAAATTATGTGAAATATTATTGTTTAGCCCTTAATAATTGCACGGAAGTGTAAAACTAGTTATTACCACACTAAAATCATTAGTTATAACACGTAGACTTCGAGGTTTCATAATAATGAACAACAAGTACAGTAACGCGCAAAAATAATAATAATTAATATTATTGTATTCACGGATAGTGAACAAAGGGAATGGTGATGAATATAAATTGCGCGCAAGGAATTTTCCTCAGATTTCTGTAGGCCTGCAGAGAACTGATGGAAATAATCTTTTGTGAACTACAAAAGATAAATAGTGTAAGTCAATAATAGACTTTAGTATTTTTTATGAATAAAATGTGTTAAACACATTCGGTAAGGAAAATGAGAATTAAAATTCTCTATGATTTAGCGTGGTTAGTCAAAATAGGGTTTAAACAATTGCACATTTTAATATTTCAATTTTTAAATATAAGTAATAATTACAATTATAATTTTAATAACTAAATAAATGACAGAAATATGAGATTATCAGTTTTATAAGATTTAAATAACGTTAAATAAAGAGAACAGTTATAATAAGAGCTGACTAGGCATACAGCCAGTAAATTATTCAATAAAACGAGTAGCAGATCAATAATAACTAAATAAGAATTGCGAGAATAAGAATTATAATATAGATAATAATAATACGAAGAGAATAGTGAATATTTTGGTTCTTGGATAATTATAAAGCTTAAATAAAATGTATCACATGGAAATAATATAAATATTAAGATTACCTTTATAATTATACGCATTTTACATTGAGATTAAATTTTTTGTATATCTTTCTTATATAACTTTACATAAAAGCTAGATTTGAAATCTATGAAGCGTAATAAGTCAATTAAGAGCATAGGAGAAGTTACAGCTACGATCGTGAGTTATCAGCAGCCACTTGTCACATTTTATTAACAATTTAACGACACAGTCTGAGATGAATTACGACAGTTTTGAAGAAGTAAAGTATCTTTCATTAAACACGTACATTACATTGATCCATCTAATTTGGGATATTTCATTCCAAATATCACTCTACAATTATTGAATGTTATAATCAAGTTGCTTAGAGTACTTCCTAAGATATTTTCCCGTATTGTAAAATCCCACTACCATAAAATTTCCCTCACATGTATTTCACATTCTGAAAACGATATCGAAAATCAGCTTCGAACGTCTTCATGGTAAATTATCTGTCGTCAGCAAAAGGATAAAGTTCAACCGGGGTGCAACGGAAATGTCCTTCCTCCTTAAGCAATGGGGAAACTTGAGTTACATTCAGAAAGACAGAACAACTAACGAAATATGCAAGTTAGGCATTCTATTCGTTTCTTGCGGCAACGATATCTACCTACATCGGCAGGAGCAACATTCTCTCTTGACATGAAGTAACCAACACGTTGCAAATTAAACAGCAGATATCTCACATTCCACATTAGCCGGGGAACTGAATAAACTGCCGGCAGAGCATTCTTTCAACTCAGGTTATCAGCTCGAAAGATACGAGGGAACATGGAATTTTATGTCTGTTCAGAACGCTATTTCTTTGTGAGACAACATTTGGAATCTATATTGCAATTAACTTTTCATTTTATATCATTTAATGTTAGGTGCATATACATATAGTTACACACTACCAATTGTCAACTTTCATTTTTTTTTCTCTCCATATTTTTTTTGTATACACAATTGTATATTATTTTCCTTGAATATTCTTAGGCTGATTGCAATATCATTAGGGCGGAAAGAGTCTATAATGGACAACGAGATTTCGGATTCTTAGAATATTATCTTATGTATTTCAATTTATGTGGACAATATTAGCAAGTGCAAAGGAAATTTTACAATTAATCTTTATTAATGACGATATTTTATCAATATTATACTAACAGAAGGACGATTGATCAGCACATTATCTTTTTAGGTAATATTTAAAGTATTTCATTTCATTCAATTGCTATTGATATTGATTTCAGTAAAATTAAGCATTCATATATTTTCACAAATCAATTATGATTTAAATTTTGCAGTAGCATACACTTATAAATTCTCAAGAGTATTTACAATATTACATTCAATTCATATGTAAAGTTCAATTTGCTTTTAGTAATTATTAGTCGTTATATTTATTTATTTTCTCTTCTCAAGATTCTAATTATATTTGGTGTGTAAAGGATGGCATTAATTAGAATTTGGGTAATTTATAGTAAGAGTAAATGTTATGACTGAATCGGTACTCCTTTTCAAATTCCATTTCCTAAAATGTAACAACTCTCAACTACAAGATTTTTCATACTTGTAATATTTACAAGCACTATTTTTTTAAAAATAAGGGTGACTTAGAGGCGCCCTTGTCTCAACAAAACCTCTACACATACCGACATATTAAGTTCTCTCACACACACAACATTACACCAACGATCAGGAGGAAATGCCTGTTCGGTATATGAAGCAAATTTCCTTTCCAAAACCTACCTGAATTGCCTCACAGATAATTCAAATTTTAACGGTGAAATGAACATTTTAACAATATTATGAAACCATGTTAACAGTCCTCAGTTCAACTTTTTCACAGATGTCAACGTCAAGAGATGATCACCAGCTAAAACCTTGGAGAAATAAGAAATCAACACGAATTACACCTGAAGGACGGAGAGAAATTATTTGTCCTACGATTTTTTTTTGAGAATTTCTCAAGATTTTTATTTCTGAGATTTTTCTTTTAATTTTTCGACACGTGGAAACATGAATTACAATTAGACCTTTCATCCATTTTAATTACGCAGTTCAGCAAAATCAGTTGATAAGCACCAAATCGTTTAACATGGATCTCCTTCATTCTATTCTAATTAACTCCTACTAAAGTCAAGTAGTAGTGAGACCTGATATTCAACGCTGATAATACATACATCGATTTGAAGGAATATTTACATACAACTAAATACTTCACATTCACAATTCGACGATATGCAGTTCTCTACTGTACATTTTTCTTCAATGACAATATTTGTAGCTGCAAAGTTAATGCATCAAAGTGAAAAACATTTTTCACGGCCACAAGGAACTAATATATACATATATACGTGGTTTGGTTCAAGAAGAAACTTCATTGCTATACGCAGAGACTATTAAGTGATGATAACAAGAGTAAAATTATGGTATTTTACTTGAACTCTTTATGAGAATCAGGATAACTCAAGGATTATTTTATGGACAAATGTTAGTGCTGTGATTTTATCTATCGAACACTAGTATATTCTTATTTTCAAATACATAAATTCATGTACATATATTATTATTCAAGGACAGTTATTGATACAGTGTATATATTTTGATTAACTTCAAATTTTCTAACTAAATATTTATTGTGATAGTTGACATATATTATACATAAAAACGACAGCGATCTTTAAATGATACAATGAAATAAGAGACGGTGAAATTTACATCGATAATGACATATGTGTGCAAGTGTAACTCGGATGAGTATCACAAACGTTGCTAATTTTGTAAATATTAACTTCCAAATACACAACAGTGTTGTACAGTGTCAGTGCTTGCAGGATCGATTACACTACTTCGCTAGTGTGTCATTGAGATATAAATTTTGACAAGATCCATTCTTGTAGAACAATGCTTTTATAATTTTCTCACGTGGTGTCAGAGTGTTGCATGCTTATGCACGGACTTCGCTACGTCATCATGTAGTATTGGAACTCAGATGTGTAGCGTAAGCCTCTCAATGAATACGCGCACGAGCAGATTGTCAAGTTAGCATAACAAACTCACGTGCCAGTGTTTACCTTTTATATGCTTTACGCAGACATGTATTTTTTTTCTTCTCTTTATTTCTATCCGGACTCGTGATATATCTATATTTTCAGGACCTATATTATTCCATTTACATATATTCTGGGTAATGGTATGTTATTACAATATTTTTAGTACACTATATTTTATAATAAAAAAAAAAATCTCTCCATAGAAAGGATCGATATGGAATACAACTTTAAATCTTTCATCTTTAGGTGAAAATCAAAGGATTTTCTTTAGGGGGTAGAGGAGCGTATCGTACCCAAGGTATTGGGTAGGATGTATAAAGTCTTAGCATAGCAGGTATCAGAGAAAGGAATGCTGAATAAGTAATCAGGCAAAGGTCGGGTGATTGACTTGGAAGTCGTATGTGGCATGAGTGTTGGAATTGTCAGGAGGTGTGATCAGTTGACGAGAATAGGAGAGAGAGTAAGGACTACAGATTGTGAGAGAGGA
Source organism: Lepisma saccharinum (assembly GCF_977018435.1). NCBI lineage: Eukaryota > Metazoa > Arthropoda > Insecta > Zygentoma > Lepismatidae > Lepisma > Lepisma saccharinum. Next base: position 36,479,588 of record NC_139258.1, on the reverse strand, counting down.
GCAAAGTGGGGAACGACTATTGGACGATGGTGTGTGACAAGAGACAAGTGATAGTTGAGAGGACAAGCTAGGAACAATCTCCATATATTTGTAAGGCAAGTAATATCCTTTCCTTAACCAATCCATATCGGTTCAGTCATGGAGAGTATGAAACCCATATCTAATCTAAGCTAATTTCTATCGCCATTCCTTTAAAAGGTAACCTCTTGCATTTATCACATTCAGGCCAAGCGAGTGATAACCATTTGAGAGATGAATGAGGAATAGCTACATCACCCAATTAAATCTAGAGGTTCTTGGTTCGATCCCAAACGCAGCATGGGAGTTGCGTTACGGCTTCATCTACAACGACCTCTGGTTTAAATTTGCTCGACTGGTAGAGGGAATTTCCCAAGAAGGTGCTTTAATGGCAGAAGGAATTTCCCATACAGGTGCTCTAGGGTTCAACTTCACGTTCTTCTAGCTTCTCGATTAAACGTGCAAATTTCTGATCATCTTCTTCCTTATCTTTTAATCTCTGCTCTTTTTCAGCTTCTTTCTCTATCTGTCTTTGCATCCTCTGTTCAGCTTCACGTTCTTCTAGCTTCTGGATTAAACGTGCAAATTTCCGATCATCTTCTTCCTTGTCTTTTAATTTTTGCTCTCTTTCTTCTTCCTTTTCTTTTAACCCTTAGTTCGCCGCCGTAACACATATGTTACAAAAAAAGTATGTCCCTTGTAGCCGCTGTAACACATATGTTACAAACAGCTTTAGATACAATTATCGAGGGTTTGCCACACTTATATTTGTATATTGAGGTTGAAACACTGACAGTTCGTTCGGGAACATGTTTTGCAATCGTGTTTCGAAAATTCCAAATCCCCCACCCCCTCCTTTCTCGGAATATGTCACGTGTTTGGGCTCACCCAAACACGTGTTCGCTCTTCAGTTGACAGACACAATAAATGCTTGGTATTTACGATGCTGTTTTTCTCCAAGCTTCCAACGCTGTGATTTAGTACTGATAAGGCACACATTCTTCTTTGTGTTTAGACCTGGTGATCGAGCTGAAGTAGTGGGGGGGGGGGTAGGGCAAGGAGAGAGGGGATTGGATGAGGTTTGGCAGTGTCAGCTTTCTGTCGCCTCTATGTTAGAAATGCAATGAAGCTTGACGATAGCCAGAGGCCAAAAGCATGAGTCTAAAGCGTGCGTCTATCCAGAAGTATAGACAAAAGAAAGGATTGCAAAGGCTCCGTCCCTCCTCTGTTAGGACTAACAAAGGCCTCACCATAAACACTTCGTATCATATAACATCTCATCGATTTCCCTAACGCACAAACGTTTCCTTCCGGACATATTTCCACAAAGAGCCGAGTCAAAAGGGAGAAATAGATTCACAGTAGCTACACAAGAGGCAAGTGCGAACGAAAAAAGCAAAAGTTTGGGTTTTCTCCCCAAAGTAGCTGGAGAAGAGGGGGCAAACTCCAAATTTTTATGATTTTTTCATTGAAATTTGGGGGATGCAGCCCCCGCCCGTAACCCCCCGCGGTTGGGGCATCCAAATTTTACATGGTTGCATGCACTGATGTTCTGCCTGCAAAACAAAAGTTATCCGAAGTAGATTGGTCCCATAGTGTCAGTTATAACAATTTTATGAATAATATGCAAATTGGCTAAAATTTGCTAGAGTATTACGTTTTGCCTTATTATTCAAATTGTATTGCACCCACGAACATGAATCAAGTTTCATTCTGTTGCAGAAGGTCCATTCTTTGAAAAAAAAGCAAAAGTTTCGGTTTTCTCCCCAAAATAGCTGGAGAAGAGGGGACAAACTCCATATTTTTATGATTTTTTTCATTGAAATTGGGGGGGATGCAGCCCCTGCCCGTAAGCCCCCCGCGGTTGGTGCATCCAAATTTTACATGGTTGCATGCACTGATGTTCTGCCTGCAAAACAAAAGTTATCCGAAGTAGATTGGTCCCATAGTGTCAGTTATAACAATTTTATGAATAATATGCAAATTGGCTAAGATTCGCTAGAGTTTTACGTTTTGCCTTATTATTCAAATTGTATTGCACCCACGAACATGAATCAAGTTTCATTCTGTTGCGGAAGGTCCATTCTTTGAAAAAAAAGCAAAAGTTCCGGTTTTCTCCCCAAAGTAGCTGGAGAAGAGGGGGCAAACTCCATATTTTTATTTTTTTTCATTGAAATTGGGAGGATGCAGTCCCCGCTCGTAACCCCCCCCCCCCCCCCCCCCCCCGCGGTTGGGGCATCCAAATTTTACATGGTTGCATGCACTGATGTTCTGCCTGCAAAACAAAAGTTATCCGAAGTAGATTGGTCCCATAGTGCCAGAGTTATTACGATTTTTCTCCATTATGTATACGAATTCAAATTTCCCGCTCAAAGCCTCGGCGACACTGGGCTTACTTTCGTCAGACCGTGCGGCGTACTAAGGGTTAATCTTTGCTCTCTTTCTGCTTCTTTCTCTTTCTTAAAATCGATCATAAAGGAGATCATCATTTCCCTCCAACTATCATCTGTTGGGGTTGGCGTAACATGTTTTTCCACACACTGTCTATATTTAACGTCTACCTCTGCTGCTATGTCAGATCCTGGGGTTTTATGTGCGCAACTTTCATGAACGTATCTGCTACAGCCAGAGCATGGTAATAAGGTTTCCTCCTTCTTTTCTTCATTCGTACAGCAAACGAGCCTCTCCTTTTGCTGCCTGGTCAAAGGTCTCTGGGAACCTATCATCTTTGCTTCTTCTGTTTCTGGAATAGGCTTCTTCTTCAGTTTCTGGAACAGGCTTCTTCTTCTGTTTCTGGAACAGGCTTCTTCTTCTTCTGCTGGGCCACGAAGATCCACAGGTGGTTGCTTCGATGGTCCTGGTCACGGTCGCCAAAAATCACTGACACGCACCTTCTGCCTTTAGGGCTTTTTTATGTTAGTCAGTTACAACCCTTTATCGGACTTCTCAAAGGCTTCTAAGGGCTAGTAGGATCAAGCCCTTGCGAGGTCTGTGGTGCAGGATTTAATTTTAATTATCACCTATGTAGGTTTGAAATGAAAGATCTTGAAGACCTTTTATTCGAAGATTTATTTAAACTTCCGATGTTATACAAACACTTTTCCAAACAGACAATTCACCCGGTATAACTTGTAGGCCTAAACCTATTAGTTATACCGAAGTTTATAACCCTGGTCTTTTGATGATGCAGGAGAATGCCTTATTCAGAGTTGGGTTTGTGGAATATCTGCCAAATGGAGTACAAGTACACCAGCCAATCCGAAGATTGAAGCAAGATATTACCCAACGTCCCCTGAACCATCAGCCTTTCGGCAACCAGGAGAATGTCCCGTAGACTTACAAAAGTCTAGCTCTTTTATATCATATTGTTGTTTACAATTTACCATGGTTACTACATAGTTGTTTTATATTTCCATAGTTTCAACATTTTTTTCTGATTTAAGTTAAACAATTCATTTCCTATTGTAACATTAACAATAACACATTTTTCAAAGAAAAGATTCCAACATAGATTAATACAATACAGATTGAATAGTTCTGTGCTTGAAAAAGTATATGTTGACAGGGGCGACACAAATTGACCTTTTAATATTCTAGTGGAGTTGAAGGGGAAACAGTTAAAGGAGAAATTAATTTATTTTTGATATCATTAGTGGGACACAATACAAAACACAAGTAAATCAGAAAGTTCAAATAAACTAACAATATTTAAAATACCTTCTAACTTAATTATGTGTAATGATTTTTTATGCAAATGACAATTTTAGGTTATTCACTCACAAGATAGGATAATGTTACAGCATTGCATTTAATTGTAAGAATTGAGGTTCAGGGCCACCTTGGCATGCCCCATTAGCATTAGTACAAGAATATCTAACCTAGAAAAGTTAATTTTAAGAGTTGGTGTATTGTTTTTTAACATTCTGTTCCAATAAATTAAATAAAAAATAAGGTAAATGAATCTGTCTTGCATGCAGTTCAATGACATGTAAATTTTCATATAATCTATACCTCACTGTATTTATATGTACTTGTTTTGTCTATTTCCTTTTTCAGGTTAAGCTGTATGACAACTAGTTCATTGCCCAATGGTGTTGCACCAGCAGAAATGAGGCAGGCTGTGCATAATTGTTTGACAGCTGATGAAATTGTAGAAAAGTATAGAGAAGCAGTAGTGCATTATAGTAAGGTGAGCATTTTCTTGGTACATTCAAGTACTGTACTTGTTTGTTCTTGTTGCACACATATATTGAATGAATTTTTCCTATCTTCGTTTTCTGCCATGTCACTAATCATTAAGACTAGAATGACTGATGATGAAATAGGCAAAGGGTATTCAAAGCAGCATCCACGCCATGACCAGGACTTGAACCTGGAATCTTCAGTGGCAAGATCATGAGTCTACCACTCAGCATACTGCATCACCAAGGCAGCTTTGCATACGTGAATAATATATCATGGGATAATTTTTTCTTTACTATGTATATGCATGCAAATCTATATTTGAAACACTAGTAATATTTGTAAACAAATGAAAGTTTCTACGTTATCATTCCTTCTCAATATTTCACCACCGTTACATCACTTAATCATTTGCCAATATGGTTGGGGGGGTTATATATCAGCTTCTTACGCTACTACATTGATATCAGTATCATATGAGCCTTAATTTTTATTATTATCAAGCCATGAATATTTTTAAATCAGTTTATTTAATAATTTAAAGTAGGTCAGAGCCAATACTGATGCCGATGTATAGGTATCGGGGGTGTCTGTATCGTAAAGTATTGGTTGGAATTTATTTACCGATACTGGCCGATACTTTTGAAGTTCGATAATTCAAAGTTTCTTTCTATTTTGTACCATTTTTGTGTGGAAAAAACTTACTTTTGTGATTACATAAAATGTAATTTCACATTCTCATGTGATTCATGAATATTTTAAAGTAAAACTCTTCGTAATTATATGCTTATAATTAGAGTGAAACACTATATGAGGGTTATTTTTTAAGTAAGGTCCGTTTTGCAATAAAAACGAAGTAAGTAAATGTTTTTCAAAGAAACATTTATTTTCTGAATTTACGTACACTTCTCTATTTTTCTACATAATATCTTTGCCCGTTTAAACATTTATCATAACGAACTACAACTTTTTGGATACCCTCCTCGTAGAACTCTGCCACAGCCAGTTACTCACGGTCGTTTTCACTTCTTCATCAGTGTCTAAACGCTTGCCACTCAGGAAGGTCTTCAGATGGAGGAAGAGGTGGTAGTCGCTAGGTGCAAGGTATATTTGTGAATACCATTTGAAATTGCACGTGAGCGTGGGAATGAGTGCGCACACAGGCTCCCGCCATTCTTTGAGCAGCATCATGGCAACTGTGTTTTGGGACAGGCAGGGTTGTGTTAGTGGACTTTTTGCCGCAAGGAACAACAATTAACTCTGCTTCCATGAGTAACTGGCTATCATCACAGGCGGCAGAGTTCTATGAGGAGGGTATCCAAAAAGTCATAGATCGTTATGATACGTGTTTAAACCGCAAGGAATTTATGTAGAAAAATAGAGGTGTATGTAAATTCAGAAAATAAATGGTTTCTTTAAAAACATTTACTTACTTCGTTTTTATTGCAAAACGGACCTTACTTAAAACATAACCCTCGTATTAATCAATATTTTGAACAACTTTTAATTTTTAAATTTCTGTGGGAATCAATGAGAGTATCGGCATAGTTCCAAGTAGTATCGGCTCAGCACTAATTTATTTTGTTTTCCTACAACCTTTGCAACAAGTATAAAACTTTTAACATGACTTCAAGATTTTGTGGATCCCTTGGAAAGGCATGGCAGCCTTTTGGTGTTACACGGACCATAAGGTTAGAACACCTTAGTACTTTTAACAACTGATACATGGTGATAATACCTCCAAGTAATAATTTTGTTTCTTCTTACAGTATCAGTATGCTGGTATCATTGAGACAGAAGCTAGTTTTAAAGCAACCCGTGTGCTTGTTGAACAAGGAAGAAATCTACAAGCAGCTACATTTCTGCAGAATGTAGTGTTCATTAATTTGCAGCTCAGTGAAGAGGAAAAAGTAAGTTGAGATATGGCTGTCTGCACTTTGTATATTTTTTAACATTCTAATATTTGAAAGTGCAACTGGTAAGTATGATATCATAATTTAGTAACTTTTTTCTCTGTACTTCAAACATTAAATTCATCGCAAAGTCTGGATTGAAGCATATGAAATAATAGATGATATATATTTGTGGACAACATTGGGAAACAGAGCCTGATTTCTTATGAAACCAAAACATGCAAAGTATGTACGTAGGTATGTAGAATAGATTGCTTTTTTTAAAAAAAGATTTCATTGGATTAATTAGAAATTTCCTCAGGGCCACTACTTTAACTGTTGTCCCGCAGGGATTATTTTGAGAAATGTCAGTAGTGAAGAACAAAGTATCCTCGAAGCGTTTCATTTTTGCTCTGTGATTTGTATGGTATAAAACAAAGTTAAGTGAAAATCAGGTGACAATTCTGTCACAATCAGCAATGAATGTCTCAGCTTTTGCACAAATTATATTTTATTAGAAATTATTTATTCATGGGCGAAGTTCAGCCTGTGGCTGCTTGTGCCACAAATATATATCTGCATTACTCAATGAATATTAGAAATGTGGGACAAATACTGCATTTTATGTAAAAATACATATGCTAAACAGAAAATGTGTAATATTCATCAAAAATATGCATATTGTTCCTAATATTGTAATTTGCCATTTTTGCTTGGCTACATGCAAGGGAAAAATATGTAATTACATTAAAATCTGGGCCTTATTGATAGAGAAAGTCAGAGATCAGAAACGTTTGATTGATTGAATGAATTAAAATTGTTGGGTGCATCAGCACCCAAAGGGAAATATCCCCTTATTCAAGATTAGAAATGCTTGACTTGAAGATCAATTATTAATGTCAAATACAAAACTGTATGTAATTCAGAAGAAAATAAATATCTTTTAGTGGAGGCAGAAAGTGGAACAATGTATATGACAAATTCAGATGATGAATAGACATGAGAAATATATGTGATTTCACTTGCTGTGAGTAGTCTGAAGACCAATCATAATTTCATATTTGTCCAAATAACTTTTTTTGCCTGCGATTGTGTTAAATTTATTGTTTAAGTTTATAATTTCATTGTCTTTTTATATTTTAATTTTGCTGCTCAAGCTGTAACGTACATCAGAATGATGTAGGTTACATAGGCTTCCCATTTCTTTTGTTTGGAAAAAAAATATTATGAGGCATCCATACTCTGGTGCATTTTTTTTTTTTTGGGAACAGAAAATAAGTTTTATGGTGGTTGCATAATAATACTACCGTAACAGGTTCCCCTGTTCGTTACGCTACAATGAACTATTTTATTAAACGTTTTGCACAAATCTTCCAATTAAAAGACATAGCAAGTAGCCTTTAAACAAGCAAATACATTGAATTACATAAGTCAACCCCTTTTAATCTTATTTAATATTGTAGGGTGTGGATAGAAAGCCTCATTTATTTATTTTTTAATTCCAGATTCATAGGTTTACAACCTTATCAGACCTTTATACCAGAATTGGTTTTCATCGGAAGTCAGCATTTTTCAGGAGAATGGCTGCTACGCGTTATGTTTCTTCTCAAAATCCACGAACAAATTGGAGTCAGTGTTACCAGCTAATGCTGCAGACTATTGGAGGTCACAGACTGTCTCTTGATCCGACAGAGTTTCCTTCAGGTATGCGTAGCATCTAGGAATTTTTCATAATACATTTTAACTTTTAGAAGTTGTTGATTTATTCATAGTGTGTAATTATTGTTGGGGAAAATGTTCTGTATTTCCACATTGCAATATGGAAAGATGGAACTTCTTCCCTACAATATAGCCGATTCATTAGTTTGTTGTAGATTCCCTTCCAAAAATGAATAAATGGTGAAATGGGTATTAGCTGTTGGCTACAAATTATAAACAAATTGGGACAAATTTATTTGCAAGGGTTTTTTAAAGACATGCTTCAACTTTCAATCTCGCCTCCCAAAAGTTTTGAGTCAAGTTTTGGCCGAGGTGTGGATGTTTTACTGGGTTTATTATTTCATTTTTTCCATCTGATCGTCATTGATTCACATTATTGTAATCAACCTAAACAGGTAGGAAAGTAAAATTAATGTTTAGCGGACGGCTGGGGTAACATGTTTACCAACCAGGATAGGTTGTATATCTGTCATACGACTTCCACGTGGCAGCAAATACCACCTCATTTCTTCAAAACGACACCTGGTATTTCAGCTCTGTGTTTTTTTTTTGATTTGTATACATATGAAGGTATGACATACTCAAATTATAAAACAATACACAGGGTGTACCAGTAGTATGGTGCAAACTGAAATGTTGAAATGTACACAATAGTAGAAGCAAAAAAGTCTCTGTAAACACAAGCCAAAATTTAATTCAAGGCATATTTTTAACCCGAGAAAGCCCATGACTTTATTTCTGAGTTTTGTGATCATATTAACAGGGTTTATTGGTTTTGCAACGAAATGGTATAAAATGAAGAAAAAATAAAGATTTTATTATCCTGCTCGAAAATACAGGGGTGTCACCTGTAGGTGACATTGGACATTCAAGGTACGAAAATGAACATAACGTGAAACTTATACCATGGAACGTCTCTGTTTTATACCTCCCTTTTCATTTTTATGTAACACAGATGATATTAACAATGTCAGAACTTGACATAACACTTTACACTTTTTCCTGTTCATGTATGTGCATGAAATTCGTATCAACAGTGAATGTGTGACGTTCACAAGTCAATCATTTGCACGATCACGTTTAGTTCATAAATATTTGAAATAAAACGCGAAGGTGAAGATACAACTTCTATAGGTCTATATATTAGTGAAATAACTAAGCAATATGCAGTTCACTATTACCTATATTTCCATTTTTGTCAGACACACTACCACATAATGACTATTGATTCTCGTTGCTATAGCAACGTTAGAATTCCAAATATCTCGTTTATACAGCGTAGAGTGCAATGAATAACATAAAACATAATTAACGTTGTACAAAGTAATAATTATACATTTTTTTAAACGTTAATATAAAGTGATTTGTATAATATGAAATTAATAATTTCAATAAACATATAATTATATTGTGCGGATTCACAGGACCGTCACAAATGCTACAACCGCACCTCATACATATTATCCGTGTCCTCTTGTGGCAGTGTTCACATCTTCTTTGAGAACACACTATCTGTACATGTTCTGCAATGTTGATGTCTGTCTGACTTCATTTGGTACACGCAAGGACACAGAACCAATTTGGGGACTTCTGTATGGAGGGTTTCCATGTAAACTGCAGTATGATTCCACCAGTGATCGTCGGAAATTACAATATGTCACATTTTTGCCATTCACTTTCTTGAAAATCAACCATGCATTGTGGCATGCTGCATCTATTCCAAAGGCAAACAAGGAGAACCACCACTTTTTACCCCTGAAACTGACCCTCAAGGAGTGAATGTTCTGGTCGAAACGATCGATACCACCCATGAACATGCCCTCCCGATTCGACTAGCATCAATTGTTGTCTCTTCAATTGTTGCGGTCTCTTGTGAATCATGATAACCCCTTGTGACAACTTCCGCCTCTGCGATGAGCATTGCTTGACATCTGTGCAATTCTCATCCCCACAGTCTTCATCTGTGAATCCATCATCATCAGGTGGGAAAAGAACCTCATCAATGTCATCATCATTTTCTTGAATAAGTTGTAATGCTTCATTCAAATTCAACCTGAAATGTTAGTAGATTCCAAGTTCAAAAATTTATATTATTATTGTTTTATTAGTACTAGACTGTAATACACATACCACAACATTACAGTGTATATCAGAATAAGATACTATAGCATTGTTTTACCCCCAAGGTTTATCATGATTATTGATGAGGAAAGCATTTTCTTTGTGTTTATTTTTCAAGTCTCAATGTTTTTATTCTTGTTTTTACAATAATTATAAATCATGACTCACTGGAGGACTAAAATTATTAAAATCATATTTTATTATTGTTATTATTTTTACATCATTGTTACAATATTATATTGTAATTATATTATTACTACAATTATAATTATTAAAATTAACGCTAAAATGCAATTATGTTCTAGTCCTTTATACATTTATGACTTCCAAAGCCCAATGTCACCTACAGGTGACACTACAAATTTAATCAACAATTACACCAACTAATTGTTCAGGGAGAAAATTTATATTTACCAGACATAAACCTTAAACCTTAAAGAGTAAGTAAAAGTAATAAACTTCTAATCATCTTACCATTTTGATGTTTTTGAATATCCTTCTCCAGGAGCAAGTGAGGCGTCGTCCTTCCTAAGGGCAGCCATCTTTACTTCAATAGTTCCAGAAAGTTCCACAAGATGTCCCTCAGTTCAAAAGTGCAACAATTCAGTTGAGAAAAGTGAATGAACAGTTTGACATAGAAAAAATATATGCCCGGCCACAGCATACAATAAAAAAAAAATATTAAAAAGCTGTCACCTACAGGTGACATTGGGCTTTCTCGGGTTAAAGTAAGTTCCGTTTCGATATTACATAAACACAAGGACACATGTTGTAATAATTTTATTTTTACATGAAAGCATGGGCCTACATCTACTTTTCAACATAATTCCCCACCTTCATTAAGGCACTTATCGTATCGTACGACCAGCTTCTAAATGCCATATTCATAGAAATCGGCCGCCTGATGTGATAACCACTGCTGCACAGCCGTTTTCACGTCGTCATCTACATTAAAGTGCTGACCAGCAAGGTGCTTCTTAAAGTGCAGGAACAAGTGATAGTCACTGGGTGCTAGGTCAGGGCTGTAGGAGGATGATCAATTTGTTCCCAACCAAATGACTTGATGTGATCTTGGGTTCGATGCGCCGCTTATGGACGAGCATTGTCATGAAGCAATACGATCCCTTTACTGAGCATGCCGAGCCTTTTGTTTTGGATTGCACGACGCAGTTTATTCAAGGTTTTGCAATGTCACAATTTCATACAGAACACTGCATGACACTTCTGGAAACTCCATAGATAAAAATGCAATCGTAAAGCGCCTGTTTTCGCGTACGTTTGTACGGCCATCTTTAAATGCACTCACCCATCTTCTTACCATGCTATCGCTCATAGCGTTGTCTCCATACACTTCTGCAATCTGCTGATGGATTTCTGCCGCTTTCACGTCTCTTGCACTTAGAAAACGAATGACAGCACGTAGCTCACACTTAGCAGGACTTTCAATCGTCTTGAGGCACCGCACCTGAACAACTGTCTACTCTGCCGAACGGTTGCATACTGCCGTCTGTGGCAAGCCCATAGATGCAGGTCCTCATCGTGCATGTGTGAAACGGCGAGTACAGCACTACAGCAGCCTAATTGCAAAACGGAACTTACTTTTAAAATATGAGTCATATATGTACAAATATGGAAAACAAAAACTGAATTTTTTGAGTCTACATGCCATGACGTACAAAGATAATACAAATAACTGATTTCAGGTTCATACATTAATATGTATTTACATATGAATTCGTTCCCTGCTTATCACCTTTTCTTTTTGTTCTGTTTTACGACCTCAATGGAGATTGAGCGTCAATAACTTTTTTAATGTTTTTCTGGGCTCTCAAAAATATATATATAACTGGTATTTCATTATATGTATGTATTAAATGTGTGATTTTTCAGTTTGCTACAACTGAATGATATTTTGAAAAGTACACTTTGGATTGTTTGTTTACAGATGAACCTCAAGGTTGGCCCTCGCTTCAAATACAGCTCCTGCAAGAGTTGGTTGTTGCGGCTAGACGAATGGGAAACCCTTCACTGGCAACACGACACATGACTTTCCTTATACAAACAATGTTTGAACATTTTTCTTCTACTGAAAGAAAAGACTTTGCCATGCAGTTACAGGCTTTAACTTCTCGTTGTGAAGGTGCTCCCGTTCCACTGGTGCTGGATTCAGGAATTGTTATACCTCCTGCTAATCTTATTAATATACCTCAAACCAGGTAAGTTATGTCAAATGAATATTTACTTATTGTACAAACATATATTCTGACTTTAGGGGTTGTAAATTCAGGGTGGCTACTCACCGGTAATTCCTTGAATTCTGGGAATTATGCGTGAATTATTGGCTCTGGGAATTATGCGTGAGTTCTACGTGAATTTTTCTCCGTTGACGTGAAAAATTGCAACTTTCATTAATCCAAATGAATTCATACATTTACAAATGCCCCGAGGCAAATTTTTGACATTTTATCTTTTATTTTATCGAAGGTAAAAGGAAGCTGCGTGGAAAATAAAACAGAATTCTCTCAATCCGTTCACTTTGTTAGTGTTCTTTGCAGAACAATCTATCTGACAGATGGAAGATTATTGCAAGATATCGTGAAGTTGATGGGTAAATTTTAGTTTGAAATTCTTAAACAATTAACAATTTTTCGTAGATCAGTATATCCGTTTGTAGATGTATTTCGAGTCCCAGTAAATGAAATGGAAAATGTAAACTCTGCACCTTAACTTGAATATTTTAAATAGTATATATACCATTTAATTGAATTGGATTAGAATTTGTTGATAATTTGGAATCGCACAGACCCTTTACATTGTTAATATATTTGTGTGTGGATGGTGAGAGGTGGTAATGTGTAAGGTTGAAATTGAGAAAACATCTGCTTGTACCCTCAGATTTTTGGAAAGTTTGCCTTGAAAACCGGGAATTATACTTGCATTTTTTCATGATTCTAGAGTGGCAACCCTGAAATTCAAATTGAAGATAAAGAATTATTATTCCTTTCAATATCCGTGAATTTTGAACCCTTAAACACTGAAGCCGATTTTCCCTGTGTAAGTGCCAATGCTGAACATTTTTTTCAGCAAGGAATTTATATAAAATGTTACATCTAGAAAACTATGAATGCTGTAGTTACAAATTATACCTCAGTAGAAACTAGACTATAAGCATTTGGTAGAAGAAAAGACAATTTTAATTTAAAGTACGGGCCTCCTCGATGGCGTAGTAGTCGCGTTCTCGCCTTGTAATTAAGGGGTTCCAGGTTCGATACCCAGTGGAAGCACATAGTGGTTTGGTTCATTTTTATACTGTAGATTCAGTCCCAATTAGCCTTACTGTGCATAAAGTTCACTTTAAACACCCAAGTCATTATAAAGTACATGAATAAGACAAAAATTATTATTTTTTTTATAAAATTTGAACTTTTTCAGCCAAGCAAATAGGCCACGCCAGCACATGAGGGTTGAAAATGGTACCTGCTTATTGCCTGATATGTGTTAATTCTCATGGCAAAAATTGTACATTAGCTGCTGATATTTTCTGAGAAAAAAATGTAAAAGCTGTGCTTGTTTTTGGCAGGAAATTAAAAAATTTCCCCTGTAATGCCCCACACCCCCTATACGCCTTCATGGCATGGTGCTATGCACAGGGGAACACTTTACCTTTTTACCTTTTTTTACCCCTGTAATGCTAGAATCAAATTAAACTTTACTAATTACTACTGATATACCTCAAGGCTCATGTAGTACTCAAAACATGTATCTCTGAACATTACGTGAGTCACATGAAGCTCCAAAAATCAAAAATTCTAAATGTGACATATACAGTCTGTTCAAAAACTCACGCACCAGAGATTTTGAGCGTATATAACTTTTGTACAAGAAGCAACAGGGACATGAAACTTACATTGAGTATTAACTTTGTCTGTGTGAATATTTTTCAAGCATTAAACAAGAAAACCATGCTCCACATAACGTTCGGTATGCGGGAAAAGTTACTAAGGTGTCAAAAAGGATTTGTATGAAGTTAAAGAAAAACCTGGATAATAGGCAGCTGTGGAATCGTTTGCAATAATTTTCAATTTGTATCGATCTGTATTGGTACTTATCGAACTGACAAAAGAATTATAAATTTTTATGCATTTTATGCATGACAAGTGATTTTATGAGGTTTATTATTGCATATTCATAAAAAAAGTATGTTTTTTCGAAATTACATGGTGTACTGGCAACATTGGTCATGTCAGAGGGCAGGACCAGGTGTGCCCAACATCTGACTATGTTATTCAATCAGTACCCAGATGAAATGCAGAAAGGTGAGTAGGTTATGTTTTTGTACGATAAATTTCATATTTTTTATTTCATCTGGTTATTTATTGAATACTAGTAACTTTTTTCCGCATACTGAATATTCATGTAGAGCATAGTTTTCTTTTGTAGTGTTTCAAAAGTATCCACACAGACAAAGTTAATACAGTAGAACCCTGATTTTACGTTCCTCAATTTTACATTTTTGCTTTACACATTCAATCTTTATGGTCCCAACAAACCAAAATATTACAAAATTTTCCTCAATTTTATTTTTTCCCGCATTTTAAGTTTTTTCAGCATGGTCTCCTGAAAAACGTAAAATCGAGGTTCATCTGTACTCAGTGTAAGTTTCATGTCCCTATTGCTTTTTGTACAAAAGTTACGTACTTTCAAAATCTCAGTTGCGTGACTTTTCGGACACCCTGTATTTGATATGCCGGCGTTACCAACCTTATGAAAATGTGACATATATGTCACATCCGGCATTTAAACATTAAACATATTTTCAGAAGTTCACATAACCACTGAAAAACATAAATATTGACTCATATGTGATTCGGTACTGTTTCCACAACCTTCCTCCAGGTAGTTAAAAATGCCCTAAAAGTTGAGTCCTGAGCTGATAAAATTTTCAACCAATACTGATAGCCAGAGTTAGGATTTTTAGGGGAAAATTTCATTGGGAAAAGGTGCTAAAATAAGACACAAAAAGGGACAAAAAAGGTGCTGATTGGGGCAAGAAAAAGGTGCTGATAATTATACTACTTATTAAAACTTTCCCTCCTATTTTATTAGTCTAAGCTATTCACTCGAAGCTGTGTACACATCACACACATAGGTTATGTCACAGTTATTCACCAGAGTCTGGGAAAAACACAAAGCTGTTGTACCTTACAACATTAAGCATTTCTAAATTTTTTAAAGTGTTTGTTTCTTTTCGGAGATAAAATATCTTTATATAAGCTGAAGCTTCTCTCTACATCCACAGAAACAAGTGGGGCAAACTTAGTATTCACTGGGAATGGCAACTCTGTGGAAGTGGCAAATTCCACAACGTCCGGATTCTTGTCAAGACTAGCCTCAAGTTTGTCTCTGGCAAAAACATCTAACAGCTCCCTCACAGTAGTAAAGATATCCCATTGTTTTTTTTATTTTCGACGCCTTGTTCTTCTAAGCTTTTGATGGCTGTCGACATGTACTTGTAGGAATGTACACAAAACAGTTCTTTTTGCAACTAATCTATCTTGTCTGGGAGGAGAAGTTGCTGTGCCTTGGAAATTGAACCTGCACCGGTTGAATCCAGGGAAAGCACAAACTCCTTAATTTTTTCAAAATTTTCACACAGAAATGCAGCACACTCAATCCATGATCCCAGAGAGTAATGATGGGGAAATGTGGCAGGGGCAGGCAGGTAGTTTCTCTGTAGGGAAGAATGCGACTCGGGGCCTTAAGGAGTATTATCTTCAGATCAGATACAAACTCATTTACAATGTTGTATTCATTCCTAATAGATTCAGAAACCCTGTGAAGGGCATGAGCCAAACAGGTTACATGCTTTAACTTAGGGAACAACAGCTTCAATTGGTAAAATGCCGAAAGCATGTAGGGAGCCTGGTCAGTAACTACAACAACAACTTTTTCGAACTGAATTCCACTGGGCCACAGTTTTTAACAGAAATCCATAAATGACTGCATCACTGTACTGGCGTTGGTTTCCTGCAACTCATTCATGTTTAGTAACATGGGCTTAACTTCCTCACCTGTCAGAGGAAAAACCAAAATGTTCAAAACATATCGTTGCATTGAGTCTGTCGTCTCATCCAGAATGACACCTATATCGCAATCTGACACTTTCACCTTAATTTTACGAACAGTTTCTTCATACACAGGTTCAATATAGTTTTTCCTTAACGTACTCTCATCGGGCACTGACAACCGTGTGTACTTTTCAAGGAACCCTTTCAAGGCCGGATGGTTCACCTTGTTGAGTGGAAAGAAGCTTGTGTAAAAGATGCACACAAGTCAACATTAAATTCCTTGAAATTTTGGTTCTTGGAAGAACACTGCTCAAATGCATTGCGTAAGAGAGGCTGCCGAGATTTACGTCCTTGCAGATTCTTGTTCTTTTGATGCTTAGAGCTGGAAATATGTTGCTGGATGCGATCTCTCTGGTGTTTTTCATCTAATGTGATTCCCGTATCACAAACCGTGCATCGAATAACAGTTCCATCACTTTCTATGAACTCGTTCTTAATTCTTGAGCCAGACTGAGAAATCGGGATCTGGGCACTTTAGGCATGGTAAAGTACATGCACTGACAGGATCTAACAGAGTGAAAAACCAGGTAAGGAGCTTACTTCCACAAACAATATCTGTCCACTGCGCACACATGAAACGTGAAACCCACCACTTCAGAAACACATTGTTGCTTCACTGTTTCCAAGACCAAACTGCGTTTCCTTCTTCCTCCTATCTTAAAAAAAAATAACGGCGATCTGGTGCATATCAGTAGCGGTCTTTCCATTGTTGATTTCAAATAGGCAACAATCAAGCAGAGTTTAAATACATTCAATTTCAGTTAACAATGTGAAAACATCTTAAAGAGAAAAGTGTCGCGAAAAAAGAAAAGAAAAAATTTCAATGATTTGCTGAGGAAATATATTTAACAACACCAGTAAAAGGACACAAAAAGGGGGAGGAAAAGCGATTAAGAACACGAAAAAGGGGGGAAATAGATAAATGTCCCAGAAAAGGAAGGGAAGGGGAAAGGTTATCAAAAAAGGGGGAAAAAGGTGCTGGAAAATTAGCTCCATTCTCACGTTGAGGCAACATTTCACACACTGAGTCCTTCCAGAGAGGTCTCACTTTCACTACAAAAAAAAAGGTGCGCACCTAAAAATCCTAACTCTGCTGATAGCCAATACTCTTCCGATTCTCACCAATATCAATGCTTGAATAGTTGTTCAAAATATTGAAAATATGTAAGTGTTACACTGTAATTATATGCAGCAATTTACCAGAGTTTTGCTTTAAATAGTTCAAAATTACATTAGAATTAATTAATTAATTAATTTTGTGACAAAATGACAGCTGTTTCAAAACAGCTGTCATTTTGTCACAAAATTAATTTTTTCATATAATACTGGTGCAATTTAAATTAATATTTCAAATTTTGCATAAGTTCCACAGGGTATGTATTAGTCTGGAGATCCTGGAATGGTCAAGCATTTGTCAATATATCAACCACCACCGCATGGCAGTAATTAACATGTCATTTCTCTAAGACTGATCGTGATATTTCAGTTCTGTCTCTTCATTTGTATACATTGGAGGGTACGACATTCTTGGATCACAAAACATAACAGTTATTATTTATATTTTTAATGAATGCTTTGTGATTTTTTTCCAGAAAAATGTACGTTTCTGAAACCTTGACATATGATTTGCTTTGTTTCCTTTCAATGACAGTTGCTACAAGATGGCAACTAAATCAGGGACTTGTTCTCTCCCTCGTTTTTCATCTTAGCTGACTCAGTGGCCAAGCATGTTAAGCTATCGACTTTCAATCTCACCACTGAAGTTCTAGGTTGAAGTCCCGGCCAGTGCATGAGCTTTCCTTGTGAGTGTCCCATCATTAATTTCCTTTAATCATCACTCATCCTCATCTTACAATTAGCCAAAAGTGGTTTAAATAGCAATGAAAGATAATATTGCAAATACATTTTAAAAAATATGCATGAGTATGCGAGTAAGACAATTTTATCACACAAAACACTAACGTTTGGTTGACAGAAAAAGAAGTGATTTTAAAAAGCATGAATACAATATCAAGGAGAAGGCATGGAAGCACTTGCTAAAACTGACAGATACTAAACTTTCTTTGTCTATGTTTCATCTGTGATATCACGATTTTACAACTCCCTTACACCAAAAATGGGCCTTATGAACAGACCTTTCAAAGCAGGTGGTGGTGAACAGGTTCATAGACTCGGGTTTTATATTGTTTCAAGTGGAATTCAAGACAATCGACACAGTTGACAAGAATTACAACAAATTTAATGTGAATTAAACTATTACTTATTAGCAAGTAGTCTCAAATTTAGAATTTAATATAATTTCTTTTTTGTTTCCACCTTGTAGGAGTTTTCAGCTCCAGAACTTAGCTCCGCATTTACGGCCACAAAAAATTGAAAAGCAAAAGGAAGACTCAGGACCATTTTTATTTACACCAATTCATTTTGGGTCATTAGAAAGGAAAGGAACAAAGACATCAAGCAAAATGGGTTAGTATTAAAATGCTAGTCAATTTTTTTTTGCAGATTGCTTCATGTGATCACCGTTATTTATTTCATTAAGCTCCACTTTAATAAAGTAATTTACATCTCCGTCTTGGTCTTGTAAACTTTTCTATTCTCTTTTGTGTGTGCTAAAGGGTGTTTCATAAAGTGCGCAGTTTTTAAATCACTTGTCATTTTTTTGTTTGAAGGTTGGCAACACTGTTCTTATCATTTTCATAATCTCTGATCACTCCGATTAGTACTTGAGAAATTTCTTGGCATTTGTTGAGTTTAGTTGCCATGGAGCGGTTCAGTATCGAGCAGCGCGTCGTTATCTTGAAAACACATTACAGAAACGGGGGAGTCTTATGCACAGACAGTTCGTAATCTTCGCGCGATCTTCGGATGTAACAATGACTCCCTGCAACAACAGTTAGGAGGTTGGTGAAGAAATTTGAGATATCCGGGTCAGTTGCAACCATAAATTCGCCTGGGCGAAAACGTAGTCGTCACACAGATGAAAACATTGCAGTAGTGCAAGACAGTGTGAATGTTAGCCCCGCGAAGTTGCTTCGCCGTCGTTCACAACAGTTGGGGATAGCGGTATCCTTAGTGCAACGAATACTGAAAGAACACGTTCATATGCACCCTTACAAGGTTCAGTTGACGCAAGAGATCAAAGCAACCGACCATGTGAAACGAAGAAATATGCCATATGGACATATGCCAGACATCATTTTTCACTTTTAAATCGCATACGGGTATATGCTGGACACTTTTCAATTATTAATTCGTAGTGAATGTGTAAAATAATAAAAATAAAAATGCCAGCTTTCATGCAATTTTAGCTGAGTTATTGCATTTTCAAAAACTGCGCACTTTATGAAACACCTTTTACATATCCTGTTCAATGAATTGTCCATGATTTATTCTAATATCAGAGGATGAATACAGTCTATTGAGGTCAGTAGTATGCAATGTGTGGATTGTGGAATATTAGCTGAAGAGTGCAGTAGTATTTCTATTACTTTATTTATAACATTTCAGTTTGTGTAAAATTTTCATTGCATTCATTATCTTTCATGTGATGATGTAATTTACTATCATACCTTTTAATCCCTAACATGGAAAGTAATTTACATATTAATGCAGTGTTGATAACATCATTTGTGTGCATGTTATAATGCTACAGCAGTATGCATTTTATTGATGCATCAATATGCTTATATCATCCAATACCACCAGTATGAATTATTCTGTCTCATCCCTAATTTTTAACAAATTGTCTTCTCGGAATGCTGATATGTAATACATTACTTGTTTACTGAAAAGCTGCTTCAATTTTTGTTTCAGAATACTATTGGGTTGAAGGTGATGTGTGTGAAGTAACGGTTAAAGTGTTTAACCCCCTTCCATTTGAACTGAAAGTTTCAAATATGGTATGTATGCCCATTTTTTTAGAGGAATTATCTTTGTTACTTTTTTCAATGTAGAATTTTTATAGTAGATTCTTATTTATCACTAGTTTCATATTTTCAGGCGAAGAAATGTGTTAAATGTATTTCTATTGCATTATCTTTATTTCCTGTCATGTAAAATTCTGTGTTGTGTGTGTGTGGTTATCTAGGCTTGGGAAAGTTCTGGGAAACAAGGATGAAAAATATAAAATCCACTTAAAATTACCATAATTTTCCATCTGTAAAAAGTGGTTATGCAAACATTTAAGAAGAACTTAGATCAACCTGAATGTGTGTCTTCATACATGTAAAATGTTCCAAATATATTTTATTAACCATCTTGGATTGGGTGCTAAGATGTGAATGAGAAGTTTGTGAAACATTACCTGTTAAAAATAATCAATGTGCTTTGTATGTGTGTGTGTGAGAGAGAGAGAGAGAGAACTAGATTTTAGCAAAATAGTTAAAGCAAGATATATATTTGAAATTTTCTTGGTGTGTTTAACCCTTAAACGCCGAGGCTGATTTTCCAGGTATTTGCACTAATGCCGAACATGTTTTCAGCGGGAAGTTTGAAATTCTGATGACCCTGCCTGACTCAAATAATTCAATTCATCCAACTCGCTTTGTTATTCTGTCATACCCTCCGCAGCAACTTACCTAAGTAAACACGTGATGCAAGGCTGACAGAAACAAGGCAAGTCATTCAACAATACTTCCTTTGTAATCCTATGGTGCAGTTTTGTGAAACAGCAAAGAGCAGTCTGCTGTTTTCCAACCTTTTGTTGGAGGCTAGAGGCTTTTGACTTTCTTTCCCTGCTGCCTCCCCTCTCCTGCTACCCCCAACTATGCTTGTGGCACCAGGAATGTTGGAAGATCCTACTTCTATTGCCTAAAGTGTGTTTTGAAAAACCGAAAATGAGATAGAAGTGATGTTTTCGTAACCAATTCAAATAAATTGCAAAAAAGTCACAATTTTTTGGACACCTCCCCCCCAAAAAAAAATAGTAGCAATGAAATTAAACTTTATTAATTGTTAATTACATGCCTATAGACTCATGCAGAACTCAAAACATTTATCTCCGATCATTATCCAAGTTACAGTATGTTAAAAGTGTAACCTATTGCTAGAAAAAGTTGCTTGTGACACTGTCACAAGCCATCCTTAAGGGAAATACTTGCTGTAACACCCATGTCACAGCCCGTCCTTTTAGGGTTAACATGAAATACCTTAATAGTAATTTTTTTATTAATTTTTCATTTCAGAAACTACTCACTGATGGGATTGTGTTTGAAAGCATCCCCTCATCCTTGTCTCTGCCAGGTGAATCTGGGCCACACCCTGTGAACTTAGCAGGAATACCTAAAGAAGTTGGAGAACTCCATATATTGGGTAAGCTAGAAAATATTTCTCAGAATTTGATGATGTGTGAGAAGTGACCATTTTCTTTCATTTTATACATCTACTGAAATAACAATATTTACATACCATAATATAAAGGTTGCAGCATATCATACCAGAAACTCAACGTTACTATTTCATTGTTGGGAGTACCAAATTTTGAAACTGTATTATGTAGTGTAATGAAGGTGCCTATGATAAAATGTCATGTGGTAAAGATTGTACAGTAATATGTGGCTCTTGTTTTTAATATATTTTGATGGTACTGGTTGAAAAATAATGCAGTTATTGATGATTATATACAAAAACTAAACTACTATTTAAGGACTTATTTGGAAAATAAACATCAAAATTTTGCATCATGGTTGGAAGGGCGATAACTCTTGGCGCTCAGTTTAAACATTAATTGGGCCTTTCGGCATGATGGTTTAGTGGATGTCTTTAGTCTTGAGAGATTTTTTATTAACAGAATAAACCAATTGTTGCTTCAAAGTAGTTCCTTTGATTTTGCCTATGTGCAATTTGCTTATTGCATAACAAATTATGAATAACATCTAAAATTCTATTAGCAAAGTAACACCACAACCTTTAGAAACTAGGTTATGTTGTTCACAGTACAGAGGATTCTAAGGTGGTTTTTATGCCTTGCATATTTATCTCAAGTCTTTTATAATTTCTGAAGTCTAAATTTTCACTGAATACATACAGTGGAACTTCGATTTTACGTTTTTCAGGAGACCCAGCTGAAAAAACTTAAAATGAAAATGCAGGAAAATATAAGCCAAGGAATGTAAAATCGGGGTTCCACTGTACGGGGTTTCTAATACTTTCGTCAATTGTTCTTATTATCATACAATGTTAATTGGACATTATTCATTGTCTGGTGCTTCTATTTTACGTATTCTAACACCACTTTTTGAGAGCGCATCTCTTCTGTCTTCAGGCAAACATAGGTCGCTAACCTTCCAAGAAGTGCCCATGTTTTTTAAAGTAAATATGTGAATAAAGATAAAGTTCCCTGTGCATGTAGCACCATGCCATGAAGGCACATTTAGGAGATGTAGGAGTAGGACCCCACACATTCTCAATCTCAGCCATTTTGGAGGTGATGTGATCAGCACCATGCTCTGGCCATCTTAACCCATCTGCCCTCAGGAACCCATTGATTTGAGGCTGGGTCAGCCCCAGAGTCACTTTATGAGGGGGACAAGGTCAAAAAACCTCTACCTTAGATCACATACCCCGGGAATCGAACCTGGGTCTCCTGCATGACAGTCAAGTCAAACACCCTACTGACTAGCCCACCGCAGCTCCTAAATATGTGAATCCATGGTTAGTTTTCAAACAAAACTCTTTATAGTTACCTCTTGAATAAAGCATTCCAAGTTTTTCATGCAACACCTGAAATTTTATATTAATTTGATATTAATATTTAATCAGTATCTGCAAAAATTTCTTATTTGTCCATCCCTAGTATGAGGGTGAAGCAATAATTTATCTGCAGTGCAGTTACTAGATGTGGCTAGAAAAAAACCGGATCGATGCTGCTGTCGACGAACGGCAAGCGCGTCAAGGTCAAGTGGTGCATGAGTGTATAACGTGATATGCTGCCTATCGACTGTGTGATTTCCAAGGGTGCCCGGCGATCAGTTCCGCTGTAGCTTGTGGACGAGGTGAACCGTACATCTGTGCTCCGTCGGAAAAATTTTAAGTGTGAAAGTGGAACAGCGTATCAATGTGAAGTTTCTTATGAAATTCAGAAAATGTGCCACAGAAACTTATGGTTTGTTGAAGGAAGTGTACGGAGATAAGTGTTTATCACGCACGCAAGTGTTTGAGTAGTTTCAAAGGTTTAAAGAGGGACGAGAAGTGACCGTGCATGACTTGCGTCCTGGACGGCCTTGCACGTCAAAAACGGAATCAAACATTGCAAATGTCGGTGAATTGATTCGATATCCGTGGGATTGTGTACATTAATTGTACTTGAAGGTCAAACTGTCAACCAACATTATTACATTACTGTGCTGACGACACTTCGTGAGCGAATAAGACGATGACCTGATTTGTGGAAAAGCAAGTCATGGATTCTTCATCAGGACAATGTTCCAATCCAAACGGCATTGTCATTCAAGGCTGTTTTGGCCAAGAATGGGATCCCAGTGTTAGAACATCCAGCCTATTCACCGGATATCGCTCCGTGCGACTATTTTTTACTCCCAAACGTCAAATCAGAACTGAAAGGAATAAGATTTATGACCGTAGAATCTGTGAGAACAAAAGCGACGGAGGTCACGAACATGGTTTCAGAAAATGATTTCCAGCAATGGAAGATTCGTATGGAGAGATGTATCGATAGTGCAGGGGAGTACTTTGAAGGGGTTAATGTTCGTTTTGTACAAAATAACCAATAAAAGATTTTGTAGCAACAATCCGGTTTCTTTCTAGCCACACCTCGTATATCTGTGTTTCTGAAGTTGCTCGGTAGTTTAAAGGTGTGTCAGGGGCTGAAACCCATCAAAGACTTTAAGCAGAGTATGAGAACAGTGTTTTGATGCAATGGACAAATGGACTAAAGTTCAAAAGTGGTCTCACATGTGTTGGGAGTCCCGGCATGGGCATCTTTTTCTTTCTTCATGCCAGTCTATTTGTAAACATCCCATTGTGCCATAAGAAACACGCTGTTTCCATGCTGTGCTGAAAGTTTTTGATGGATTTCATCTCCATGTTATGCCTTCAGACTGCAAAATATGAATAACGAAAGGGTCACATTTAGTTCAAATGGAGAGATGAGTGTTATTGTCAATGTCACAGCAGTCACAATTCAACACACCAAGCAACTTTACATGTGTGCAGCAGTGAGTGTCAGAAACCACACCTATTGATGCATGCAAAATAAAATGACAGTGCAACTATTCACGCCCTCATACATTTAATTTTTTTCCTTACACCTTGTGCAATAATTACTTTTTTGTCTTGGGAGTCATGTTTTTTTATTAAATTTTAGAGCAATGTCAAGTTTCCGTATCCAGGCAAACAATAACTATCATTATTTTTTCTTTTGTAGTCTATGGTTATTACAAGCATAAAAACAGTTTTTTTCATTGTGACATTTCAGGAGAACACAAAGCTCCCTTCATCAGACATTTATTTTTAGTTTGATTAAAGCTACAGTTATAACAATGGTTAACTTTTAACAAGAAGAATCAGTTATACAATGGATGTTGTCAGTGTTATTGTTGTAATATAGCTACTTAAAAGAAGAAAAAGCTTACTATCTCTCTCTGGAACTCGAAGGTTTATGGCTGCAGCAACACCAGCCTTCCATCTGTCCCTATCCTGGGCAAGATCAATCCAATCTTTTCCATCCTTACCGGAGGTGTAAGGGGTGAACTTCCACATAGTACACCCAATTGTCAACCTCACTTGCATGTAGTACACCCTGCATTTTGCAGACTAACGAGGCTCTGGTGTCTGGACCCACAGCCAGTATAATCTTCGTATGACTGGGTTTGTGGTTTCCTGTGTTTGTGCTTATGTGTGCTGAGTGCCCCTTTACAGCCTCAGCTTTTAACCCAAGTATGAATACTTGAAGATTTTACATACACGGCATTTAGAGTTATTTTAGTTATGGCAAGGGGCTGGACTCCATATCATGTGACAGGTTCAAAATAGCCTTAGTGTTGATGCACCCAAAATTTTAAATTCAAATCCATCCTTACAGATTTCCTTTAGGTCCATCTCAACGTTATCCCCCCCCCCATCTTTGTTTTGGCTTTCCTACAGACCTCTTACTATCAGGTTTCCGAAAAGAATCCTGTAAACTCTTCTTTCCTCTCCCACACGTGCCACATGGCCTGCCTCCCTAAGTCTTTTTGATTTAATTCAGTCATACAATAGACGAGGAAA
This sequence comes from Lepisma saccharinum, assembly GCF_977018435.1. Classification (NCBI taxonomy): domain Eukaryota; kingdom Metazoa; phylum Arthropoda; class Insecta; order Zygentoma; family Lepismatidae; genus Lepisma; species Lepisma saccharinum. The sequence goes on along the minus strand of NC_139258.1, from coordinate 36,454,303 downwards.
TTAGTTTTGCTTCATTCCAGTATAAATACTGTTTTAGTTCACCATTTTTTTATTATTATTTTATTTTTTCAGGACATTCAAATCACGTTCTTGGAGTAAAATCCAATTGTAGATTAAGACATATGAGAGGTCTACCTCATCCACTGTATACTGTTGACGTTATTCCTTCCCTACCTCAGATTCAGGTAACTGCATGTTTTAATTTCATATTGCTAGGTAAAATTAATAGTAGTTGTACAATTGTTATAATAATTTGTTTAGTAATTACAGTGTTTTTGTATGCTGCCTTTGGTGATGCATCTATGTAGAGCACATGTTAGACTCATTAGCATGTGGCATTAGACTTTATCTCTTTTATTATTGTTGAATAGACATTGCTTTATATCAGCTATAAATGTGGTAATAATTACAATACAAAGTTATAGTTTTGAAAGATGCTTATTGTGATGTACATGGAACATGTCAGAGTTTTTAAGTAATTTATTATCATTACTATGTGTATCGATAACTTACTAAAGTAAGCATATTGCATGTTTGGAGAGTTTAATGGTGCTTCTTAGGCACACTTACAGAAGCTTTATAAATACATATGCAGTATAAATGGATTTTCCAAGTTAGTTCTGTTTGAACCTTGATTTTATCAGACAGGGTGCTGTGAAAGGTATCAAAATGACAGAAAACATTTGCAATGCGTGAATATGTTGCCACGGCATGTAGTCAGCAGAAGCTAATTGACTTGCATCCTAATCGCAAAAAACATGTGGCACTACTGTTCTTTTTCTCCATGTAATTAATTAATTGTAATTTCAGGTAAAGTATATGTTGTAGTATCATATTGCAGGGTGTCTACTGACCTGGAATTATCTTGGAATCTACTTTTGTACCTGGATAGCCTGGAATTTAACCAGAAACCTGGATTTTTCTCAATATTACCATTTTCACTACATATGTTCACTTTACTTAGGGGCTTATGTTTTGTGAGTATGTGGATGGCGACCACGGGGATACCTCAGCAGAGTCTGTCACTGCCTCCACTTGAATTTTGGGGGGAATGCTGCGATTCAAGGGATTTATTTGTTAATTTTGAGAAAGTCAGTGAAAGCTTGGTCCTGGGTATGACCAAGTATGTATGAGTATGAGTAAATTTTGTAAAAATAAAGTTACTGACAATTCCCCATCCAAGAAGAATATGCAGTAACATGTAATTATATAAATTAACATATGCTTAGAATTTAAATTAATTTTTAGAACTTTTGTAGTAAAAACAAAATTTAAAATATATACTACTACCAAAAGATATGAATTACATGGCAGTTAAAGGTGAGAACTCAGCTTGCTTTTGTTAGTTACTGCAAATTTTTCTCAATTGGCCTTCTGGTAGGTGTTATTAACAATAACAACTTTCAACTTTTCTTTGTTTAAAAAAATATAGACCTGGAAAATAATATAAATAGACCTGGACAAACCTGGAAAATAAACTGGAATTTAAAAACACACATTTAGTAGACACCCTGTATTGTAACTAATAATTCATATTTCAAGAAACTGTAATTGCATTGAAAATTTTATGCGGTGTAATACGTACTGACATTTTTAGAATTTCTTTTTCTTTCTCTACATCATTATTTTTTTTCTTCTGCCTTATTCTGTTCATTGGAGTGGCTTTTGCCACCTGCCACCTTTCGTAGTGTCCACTGAGGTTAATACAAGGGAGAGTGAATAATTATCCACACTTTTGCTCTAATTTCAACATGTCAATAAACTGTACATTTTGCATTTTGCATTGCTTTATTGTAGGGATGGGCCAATATGAAATTTTGGCTGATACCGATAAAGTACTGATATAAAATGTACCGATAATCGATATTCTGCCGATGTGATATATAAAATTCCAAATGAACCTTGGAGAACCTGAATAGTTCATTGTCCTCCTTAATAAATGCTTGTTTCCAGCTGACTGCAGTGCAAGAGAAGTTGCATATTTAGACATTTGCTTTTTTTAAAAACTACGGCATGCTGATTTGATAAAAATTATAACAAAATGGCAGAATTTGCACTAAATTATAAGATATTTATAGATATATTGGATCAGTAAAATCAGTAATTTTACGGATAAACTGCCTATATCAGCCAATACAGGTAGAGTACTGATTAATCTGTCCCATTCCTACTTTATTGCATATTTGGCCTTCATTGCTCATTTCTTCTTCTCATTCGTCATCGCCTTGTAATCAATGGGTCCCGGGTTCGATACCGGGTGGCACATAGTGGTTCGGATCTCACTTTAAACTGTAGATCCAGTCCCGATTAGTCTTACTGTGCATAAAGTTGACTTAAAACACCAACTCAATCAATCCTTTCCTCATTGTCACTCAACTCTCCATTTGACCCAAACAAGAAGAGCAAGCAGTGATCCATGGTCTGAAAGTCTGCCAGAGGCCGAAATCCACTGAAGACTTGCATCACTTCATCAATGTCACTTGTCATTTTGTCAGAATCATGGCACGGACTTGCTTAATGTTGGGGTCAGTAATAAAAATAATAACCCCCACCTACTGAGGTGGGAGATCATCCAAACAGTAATGGGGTGACGTGTGGTCTTCACGACGATCCTCCAGTAACTTTTGCTGGGTTACTCTATTCATTCGTAGCTCCCCAATTTCTTCACGATGGTGGGTGGTCACCGGTCCCATACACAGGCCGAAATCTCGGGAGAAAGGTTGTTACTCTTGCCCCAGTAGACTCGAACCTGTGCACATCCCATAGCTGGAGCCCAAAGCCTGGCGCCTCAGACCGCTCAGTCAATCTTGTGGTCAGTAGTGAATTTAGAGCATCCTGCTTCTTCATGCTTAAAACAGGTCCCACCATCTTTCAACTTCTCAATCCATTTTGAACACCCCTCATTGTAGTATTTCTTGTATGTACGCATTGCTTGCATTGTAGAATTATTTTCCTGTAGTTTACGGTTGTTACAAGCATAAGAAAACAGTTTTTCGTTGTGACGTTTCAGGGGAACACACGCTCCCTTCATCAGACATTTATTTTCATTTTGACTAAAGATACAGTTATAACAACAGTTAGCAATTTTTTAAACAAAAAGAATCTGTTATATAATGGATGTTGTCAATGTTACATTGTTGTAATATAGCAACTTAACTGTGAAAAGAAGCAGTCTGTTTTATTTTTATTTCAGATAAAAAAAAATTGATCACATTATTTCTTATTTAAAATTATGAATCCCAAATATCGTCAGGTAATTCAAAGTCATCATTGTTAAATTATCTAAATTTAAATTAAATTAAATAATGAAAATGGTAACATAGATCCAGTATGGAGTTTTCTTTTTCACAAATGGAGTAAGCCACCATCTTTAAAATTTAATGTAAGAGAAAACATCAAGAGACTTTGTAAAAACAATGATGACTTTGAATTACCTGATGATATTTGGGATTCATAATTTTAAATAAAAAATAATGTGATCAATTTTTTTTTATCTGAAATAAAAATAAAACAGACTGCTTTTTTTCACAGTTAAGTTGCTATATTACAACAATGTAACATTGACAACATCCATTATATAACGGATTCTTTTTGTTTAAAAAATTGCTAACCATTGTTATAACTGTATCTTTAGTCAAAATGAAAATAAATGTCTGATGAAGGGAGCGTGTGTTCTCCTGAAATGTCACAATGAAAAACTTCATTGTAACATTGTACTTTCCCCATATTGTGATGCAAACATTAGGTGGTACCACTGGTACACCTTCAGACCACAAGAAACAGATCACTGCTTGCTGTTCTTGTTTGGTGTAAATAAACAGTGGCATGGCAATGTTTTCTCTTCATCAACGAGAAAAGAAAATGAATGATGGTATGCACTAAGACAACAGATTTACCCTGTATTGATGTACACATGCAGAAAGCAATACAGCTGACCTAAAGAAAATTACAGTCAAAGTGCAGATAATTATGGACTCTCCATTGTAGAATAATAGAAAAGAAAACGTTAATGGATAATGTAAGCACTTGCTACTTGTGTAACTACTAATAGTACCATTTCCAGCTGCTTTGCTGATGCTCATTTGCTTATTGGTTACTGCTTCTTGCAGGTTTCAACTTCCATGCCCAAAAGTGCATCGTTTAGCTCTCTCGGTGATAGTTCTCACGTTGTGACGAGTGCCAGTGCATCTCTTTATACAGGAGAGAGGTAGGTTTGCAAATGAAAATTAATCACATTAACTGGTAGGCATCATGCTTGTTCATATAAGTTGCTTTTGTATAAACTGATGTGCATACAGGCCTGCCAAGCCATAACTAAAAAGCTGGTCACAACTTTTACGTAAATGAGACGAGATGACTATTTTTTTCAGTGTTGGTACTAGGGCTGAGCAGATCCTGCTGCTGATTTATCGGTAGCGGTTGAATGTTATTTACCAATACCAGCTGATACTTTTCCGGGGTTTTGATTGCTCACAGGATCCAAAAAAAATGCCATAGAACACTTTCACGGAGTCTTAGTTATCCTGGAAGTTATACAAAATTTGAAGTTTCCTTTGATTTTGTAACATTATTATTATTGGAAAAAAAAAACTATTTCGTGATTACATAACTGGTATTTTTATATTCTGATATAATTTTTGAAAATTTTGTAGCAAAACTCTAGTAAATTGATGCTTATAATAGGAGTACAATGCGGGCTCACTAACATTAATCAATGCTTGGAACAACTTTTCATTGTTCAAGCGTCGGTATCGTTAACTGTCGAAATCTGCAAGAGTATCAGTATTGGTTGAAAGAAGTATCACCTCAGCCCTAGTTAATATATGTTATACGTATTACGATCAAATGAAAACTGCAATTAATTTTTTTCCACTATTTTAATGCAGGGATAATGTTTGAGTGTTAATAATTTACTATATAGTCCCCTCCCAATTCAATGCACTTCCGCCATCGGATAGGTAGTGCTTCGATACCGCGCGATAAAAATTCTTTCGGTTGACTGTGTAACCACTCGTGTACCGCCGATTGGACTTGAAGCTCTGCCCTTCAAGGCGCTCCTTTAATGGACCAAAGATGTGGAAATCAGATGGTGCCAAATCTGGTGATTATGACGGATGTGGTAGGCACTTGAAGAGTAGGTCATCAATGGTTTTCATGGTTGCACGAGCAGAATGAGGACAGGTGTTATCATGCTGAAGCAAAACACATGCACTCAGCAATCCCCTTCGCTTTGTGTGTATCGCTGGCCTCAAATGTTTCTTGAGAAGGTAGGTGTAGGTGGCACCAGTCACTGTCGTACGTGGTGGCATGTAGTGTTCCAGAATAGGACCTTTCTTATCCAAGAATAAAACAACTCGATGAGCCTGACCCGGACGGGGTGCATCAGTCAATAAAGTCGTACCTTCTGCGAATTTCATGCACCAATCGTAGACTTGCTGCTGTGAGAGACAGGCATTCCCATACTTCGTCTGCATTCTCCGATGAATATCAACCGGATTCACACCTTCACTCCATAAAAATCGAATAACTCCATGCTGTTCCTGCTTGGTGCAACTGCATAGTGGTGCCGCCATCTTGAATCAGCTGTTACTCACATCCAACCCCACCTACCGGCACTGCTTCGTACTACCAACTCGGAAAGATGTCAAGGACTGTGTCTGCAAATTTCCAAATGCCTAGAAAGAAAATAAGCTTTTAATGGCCCTTTGCGGTTTTCATTTGACTCCCTCATAGTGTATAGTTATAAATACAGTATTGGCCATATTATTGGACTCATTAGTTGAAAAAATGAAACACAGATAACTCATTTTATATAGAGAAATTTGACATTTCATGTTTTGTGATACACATTGCAAGTACTTTTTGAGGCCATTTTAATCATTGTTTGTGTACAATTCCTTTTCACTCTTTTTTCCTAAACTTCAAACCTCGTGACTTATGAAATTACATGTTGCTCCAAAGATACAAATATAGAACACCCTTACAACAACCAGAATTAATATTATTTCCTTTGTTATAACCAAAAAAATAGCATAAATAACACAGTAAACAATGTACGTTTTGTTCCAAGCATTTTTGGCGAATGTGGAAAGAATCTTGCTGCCAATCTATTCTTGGGACACAGTAAAAGAAAGGATTGTGGGAAACAAGCAGACAAACAGTTTAATACCATAAAAAGTTATTATAATCGTCAAATATATTTAGTTAGAACACTTTGAAGACAAGGAAATGTGCTTCTTTTTTACAATGAATCCAGTTGTTACGTTACGTCGTTCGCCGGCCTAACAGCTTGGCTACGAGAGGGGTTTAAATGTAAGAAGGGGGAATAATCAATGCTCCTTTGTCTTTCATCTATTTATTATGTACAGGCCGAACAGGTAAGGGGGTGAACATGCCTGATCCAGGTTTGAACTACTAAATACTGATACTTAAATTACTAATGTCATCAATGTACCTGATCTGGTCTGTCACCGTGTGGTCCGTTGACTGTGTGTACTTTGGGCAATGCCCAACCTTAACCCTTGCATGGATGCACTTCACGAGTTGCACCACTTAGACCAACCACTCACTTTGCCCGCTATCTTCACACTCTCTGGTGATCTCGTCACCTGGGAGCTGGCTAGCATTTATGTGATGACAAAGAATTTTATTTCCGGCTCGTGATGCAATAATTTGGCCAATACTGTATATACATATATATGTTTGTATTGGACAGAACTTTCCATGTGGCACACAAATATCTTACTACACCCTCAACCTACTTTGCAGTGTTATTTGTATATTTTTATACATATTCTTGTTCTGGATGCCTTTGAAGATCAAATGATTGTTTTGGTATTGAAATAATAATAGCCATGATAAATTCAAATCTGTTTAGGTTTACCCTTGTGAATTGCAGCACAAATTTTACAAAAAACTCTTTAGGTTATTATACACTGTTATATACTTTGTCATACTTTGATTGTTATAAAATTCAGTGAATGATTAAAGCGAGTCACCGAAATTGATACGTGAAGAAAGTAATTGTTTGCAAAAGACACACAGAGTATCATACATTTGTTTAGCTATTCCTTGAATAAATTTCACTGAATGAAAATTTAAATAAAATTGTGAGTAACAAATTCCATAATTTATGTTCCAGCCAAGAATGTACCGTTTCACTCACAAATGTTGGTCATGAGCCAATAGAAATGTTGGAAGTATGCTTGCAGTCCCACTTGGATCGTGAAACGGAGAGAGAGGTCTTCCAGTGGAGTCAAGAAAATCTTCAGTCCCAGTTGCCCATCCTGCCTGGAAGCACAGCGAGTTTAACTCTCTACTTATTTGCTTCTGGCGAGTTCTTGGTTCCTGTACGTGCATTAGATGAAGGTCAGAATTTAGTCATTTATTTACTTTTTGTATTTTTGTTTTGTTACATTTCATGGTGGTGTACAATATAGGACAAAGACATTAGTTTCAAAAAAGAGGGAACACTAAACTCAGATGATGATAATAATAACCCGTGGCACAACAGCCCATTGAGAGTCCGGGCCTACCTACTGTTTTCATGACCAGGTTATGCTACTCATTCGTAACTCCCCAATTCCTCACGATGGTGGGTGGCCACTGATCCCATACGCAGGCTGAAATCTCAAGAAAGATTCCCCAGGGGACTCGAACCTTTGTGCTGGAACCCAAAGCATGACACCTTATACTGCACCGCCACTGGGACGGACAAACTCAGATATAACTCAGATATTTAGATTAAAAAGTTGCAACACAAAGCAGTCTTGTATCATTCAGCTGAGCAATTAGAAACTTCTCTCTACTTATTTATATTCAGTTAAGAGGAGTTGGATGGAGAAACAAGGAAGCAGTAAATATAATAAAGTGTGACCCAATGTAATTAGAATATTTTTTATGACTTTATTCTTTCCGACAACTCATATTCCAATACCTCCTACCTTCAAATCTGTTTTCATAGACGGCTATGAGGACAGTGATATAAAGTTGCATAAGCATACAGAATAAATTATGTTCACACCCAGTTGGGAGCTTCATACAAACAGCACAACATAAGTTGGTTTATAAAAAATATGAAGAATATTAAAGAGAATTTGATTCTTGACATTCTTGTAGTTTTGTGTTTGAAGTAAAATAATCAACCTATAATATATACTAGGGATGGGACCGATTAATCGGTACTCTATCGATATAGGCATATCGGTGTATCCGTAAAATTACCGATTATTTTACCGATCCGATATATCGATAAATATCTTATAATTTAGTGCAAAATAATCAAGGGATCCCAGGTTTGATACCCGGTGGAGGTACATTGTGGTTCGGATCCAACTTTAAACTGTAGGTCCAGTCCCAATTAGCCCTAATGTGCATAAAGTGGTCTTAAAATGTCAACTCAATCAATCAATTAATTTAGTGCAACATTCGGTAATGGTTTCGATTGTTTTATGATTTCTCCTAGCTCAAAGACTAATTATAGAATTTTGGAAATCATTGTCAGACGAAATTTGAACCTCCTTAAAGTAATGAGCACTGTTTGGACTCGAAAAAAAGTTATTTATGTTGAAAAAAACAGCTTGAAAATTACCTTACTCACTTCTCATGGACAACATATTCTCCGTCGACAAGCGACATTAAATATCGTAGAAGCATGGAAATGAATGTAGAAGTAAATCGGAACCTTAGTATAATGCATTTAGGGACTTTATTTTAATGCTGAGAGAACCAAACCTAACCTGCCTAACCTAACCATGAAAGCATATATTGAACAAAGCCTTAAGTAATCGCTAAAACTCCGCAGTATGTGTTAACAGATGTACATCGAAATCGAACATGTAAAAATTGCATTTGTAGCATGATGAAATCGCCATAAAACAAAAGGAACTTGGGCCCAACATTCTGCCATCTTGTAATTTTTATGGATGATTTCCATGCCCTTCTTTCTAAAAAAGTAAATGTCTAAATATTCAACTTCTTTTGCACTGCAGTCACCTCGAAACACTCGAAACACACATTTATTAAGGAGATCAATAACATTTCAGGTTCTTGAAGGACAATTTCTAATTTTATATCGGATCTGTAGAATATCGGTTATCGGTATTGGTAAATTTGATATCGGTACTTTATCGGTATCGGCCAAAATTTCATATCGGCCCATCCCTAATATATACATTACTGGACAATAATGTATTGCTCAGTTTTATGTGAGCATCCAATGCAAAACTTCAATTCACTCTCTATGGACTTCATTGGTGTGAAGTTTTATTCCAGTGGAATCTTCATTTTACATTTTGCAGGGGAAGACAGTGTAATTCGGATATCCGAATATCCAGATAATTTGGATATACAGATAATCTGAAATAGTATGGATATCTGGACAATTCAAATATCTGGATATTTTGGATAATCTGAATATCAGATATCCAGAAATTTTGGATAATCCTAATATCTGGATAATTTGGCAAAATATCCAGATAATCCAAATATCTGGATAATTCAGATATCTATCCAGATAGAAAAGTATCCCATATCTGGATTTGCCCATCCCTTGATTGAACATATCACATGGGGAAAATGTAAATTCCAGACACATGAAATTAGGTTCCACTGTAGAATCTCATGAAATGATATATGTAAAAGTATTCAAAGTCTATCTTTAGAGCTACATACAGTATTTATGGTGAATATAAAAGTCAAGATTTAAGTACAAGAGATTGGCAGATTGTAGGATCAAAAGTGGTATATAAAAATGACATTTTGGTGTTTTAAAATATACTAATTACACAAAGTTAACATTGCCTGTCTAATATCACATGTATGTAGTTCTCAGGTAATTAGTTCATTCCTTTGTAAAGGCATCCACTTTTGTTTCCCAAATCTTTACTGGACAAGGTGTACCGGGTTTGATACTCAGTGGAGGCCCAAGAGGTTTGGATCCCATTTTAAACTGTAGGTCCATTCCCAGTTAGCCGTACTGTGCATAAAGTGGGCTTAAAACACCAAATCAATAAATCAATCAAATCTTTAGTGGAGAATTAATCAATTTTCCCTAGATTTGCATAATACACAGGATAATTCAGACTTCAATAAGTATTGTGTTCATTTCACAATTTGCAGTTCATTTCACATCATTTTGTGACAAAACATACCTCATCTTTCAAAAATATGAAAAATGTTATTTCACTGCTTGTTTTTATATATGTTGAGTAATTGTTAATTCATAACGTTTGTGTGTTTCAGCATTAGAAATGAGTAGCCTTGTGTCAAGTAGTCAGCCTGCTAGTCTGATGTCTGGTCCCAGCTCATTGCCATCTCGACTGGGCTCCCTCACTGCAAGTAGTGGTCGTCGCCATACAAGGAGAACAGATTCCTCTGCATCATATGCATCCTTTAGGTAAAGTAGTTTACTTTTAACACAATCCTTTTAATAGTTGTTCAGACATAGTTCTAAGGAAAAACACCATAATATGAACATTTATAACAATGATTTTAGAAAGGGGAGAAAGCCTTTAAGCTCAGTTGATTATATTGTACAGGGCGGTGCGTAACTGTGGAAAACAACAAATAAACTCCATCCTCAACAGACCTCTAAGGCCCAAGGCCTGCCCGAGCAGCATTTTCATGGGGTGACCGCTGTTTTCGGGCTTTGAGACCGGAACAATGTTCCCCAAAGCTGTACCCTGACTCCGGTAACTGTGGAAACTCCAGTCTAAAATGAATACAGGTAGGATAACGTGAATCAGACATGAAATAAAAATTATGCCCTTTCTCAATAAATAAATTACAGGAAATAATTTATAACTGAAGGCATACATAAATGCATTTTCTCAAAATATGCTGAATATTGGTCTCCAATAGATGCTTGTTGCAACGGTGGTGGCACATAGTGGTTCGGATCCCACTTTAAACTGTAGGTCCAGTCCCGATTAGCCTTACTGTGCATAAAGTGGACTTAAAATACTGACAAACCAAACCAATGCTTCTTTTGAGTCCACTTCATTACTATACGGCATATGGTTTTAAAAGCGATATCGGGTGGGGCCAGGGAGAGTGTGTCCTTGGCGACCAGCCAATGGCAGGAGTGCAACGTTGGACAGTTAGGGAACTGCGGCACGCAAGTTAAACACCATGTCCTGTATTTTTCTTGTGCGCAAGAAATTTTTATGAAATTTTCCACTTTGAAGTTCATTATAAAATGGGCCAAGACATTTTGAACTGACTGTTCAAGTCCCATTAATTTCTGTCGCCTATAGCCGGAGTTATTGTTTCTCGAAGAAACACTGGGAAACAAATCGTCTCTACACGCACATACAATTACCCTTTCATTTTCCTTCCGTCTGTTTTATTTTGTTGCAGTAAATAAAATAAAATTTCGGTGTTATAGTGATGTACGTGTGTATATAAAATGACATTTTGGTTTTAAAATTATGAATATAATCCTAAATTTGATTTAAAATTGCACTCATTACACAAAATAAACACATCCCTTCTGATTTGTAGTTACCAGAGTATTAAGTTTATTCCTGCATAAAGTGGTCCATTTTTGCTTCTCAAATATTTACAGCAGAATAAATCAATTTTCTGTGAATTGCGTAATTCTCAGGATAATGGGCCTGTTCATTGCCAAACTTTTCCGGTGGTGGCGCCACTACTGTTTTGTCCCTAAATAATTTCGTTCGTCATTTGGTTGCCCTAAGCTTTACATTGGAGCGCAATGGGATGGCTATTCAAATGTTATTTTCAATGAAGGTAAGAATTTCTCGTGTAAATCGATAATAAAAATGGGTTTAGTAAAGCTTAAAGATTATGTAGCCAGTCATAAGTTTCCGAAAATTACGTTCTCCTGAACCTAAGAATTAATATATTAAAGCGCAAAGAAATAGTTGCGAAAATGAGCTAAATATAATAGTAAGTTTATGCACAAAGAACACTGAACTTGACATCATTTGGGTCGTCTCTAGCTGCCATGGGTCGAAAATACAAAAATTTAAATTTTTACACTATGCTTTCCTTTTCTTCTGGTTGTGAGCATGTGTAATTCAACAGCGGGTAGGAATTAAAGAAACTTGCAAAATTATAAAGAAAAATGTATTAACTGCGTAAACGCATGATATACAGGGTGTCCCAGAAGTGTCTCCCTGATTATAAACTTTATTCATATCCGCTATTTGCAAGATAGAGATGTGAAAGTGGTGCCAAAATGTTGGAAAACTAACCAAGTTTTTTTGTTGCAGTTTGAGTAACGTGGCTGTAGTGTAGCAGTGTCTGTGCCCAGAAAACCGGAAATGTTCACAAATCAGGAAAAACCTCAGCATGTCCTCTGGTATCACTAGACCCGGTCATCAATAATAGTGCACAGGAACTTTCAAATGTCCAGAATTCTTTCGTCTAGAATATCTGCCATCAATAAGTTGGTATTTAAAAAATGGAATTTATCTTCATTCCCAAATCCTGTCGAGTCCAAAAAACATTGTATGGAAAGATGCCACCCGATGTCAAGAGCATTAATTCCGGATTCCTTGGCACTGACACTGCTACACTACAGCCACATTACTGAACCCTGCAACAAATAAACTTGGTTAGTTTTCCAACATTTTGGCACCACTTTCACATCTCTACATTGCATATAGCGGATATGAATAAAGTTTGTAATCAGGGAAAGACTTCTTGGACACCTGGTATATTATTATACACTATGACTGACATTATGCCCTATCCGATAATTTAATATTATACGTATGTTTTCATTTTATTAAGCAGATATTCTCCCCTCGTATTTTCATCCTACTTTTTCTTGGTAACAACAATTTTAAAATTATAATTCCTGTAAATAGTATAGCCCTAGAGGTTGCGAGACATGAAACAGAAGAAAAAATATTTTTTGTAATAACTATTCTTGTCGATAAATGTGTGTATGTAAAACAAAGGACCATATTTACTAGCTACGTGGAATAGTATATTATCACGTGAAAAAAAAGTCAGTTATTAAGAACAACTATAAAAATAAAAGTATCAGTCGCGTGGAATTATTATGCATTATTCTTTACTGGATTCTCAACAATAGATCACTTAAATTGTGAAAATTGCAAGTGACGTAAAAAGGTGCTGTGCAAATTTTAAGGCTTCTTTGAGTTTCGATATCTTTTCTGTTGTTGACGATCGTCTTTTCAAAACTCTTACATTTACAGTACTGATTATTTAACTATCATGTTCAGACATTATTTCTGAGGTTAAGATGATATAAAACTTGCAATTTAATGTAATAGCAGCACTAGTGGCGTATACTAGGTTAAGAACCTGGGCTATCGCACCATATCATAGTGTTTGAATGGACAAAAATTTGCTGATGGGGGTGTTTTTGTTTTTTTAACTCAACTTGGGGTGGCAGGTTGAAGTGATGTGACCCTGTGATTAAAAATATACCTCATAAATAAAACATGGAAATGTACACTGTCATTAAGAAAAGGATTTCAAGAATTTCGTTCTTATTTGCATAAATAAGAGGCCCATATTGTGAAATATTATGTAGGCCTATATACGAGAATAAAAATAAACTTTCAACCTACCTATTTTCACGATTTTAAGTTCGGGTACTCCTTGTTGGCGCAGTAGTAACATCTTTGCCTTGAAACTAAAGGGTCCCAGGTTCGATACATGATGGTTTAGATACCACTTTAACTGTAGGCCCGATCCCCATTAGCTTATCTGTTCATAAAGTGGACATACAAGAAAAATCCACAACCATTTGGAGCTTATCGTCATTCGTAAGCCGAATAGACAGCTTGTTAATTATATCCCTCATATCAGTTCACTACACAACACACAGCACATATCATTCACAAAAATACAATCCACTCACTACTGTATTCACATGCTGCCTCTAAATAAATTCCGTGCATCAAGACCACTCGACGCGATCTAGACTAGAACCGGTCCTTGTCATTTCGGTAATTTTTAGATGCACTCATAAACCATTCCCGCTCAGCCAACAATTTTCTACTCCCCAATGTATCTCTAGTTTTTTGAAGGTCAAGGACCTCATTTTCAACTCCTCTGCAAGCGTTCAATGATGTTCTTGTTCCTGCCATATGACACACTTTCCCCTTGTCTGTGATCATTTGGCTTCAAACTTCCCCATTCCTGGGAAAATTACATCCTGGGAAAAAATGGTTTGCAACATTGACCCAGACTGTTGAGGACGTTCAGAGGGGTTTTTTTCCCCACCATATGCAACCCTGTTCTCTCTCCTGTAACAGTTTGACTCCACAATTCCCCGATCCTGGGGAAATTACATGCTGGGAAAAATTGGTTTGCAACATTGATGGGAGCCCTGTCAAGCTTACCCGTCACCCCCAAGGAGTTGCCCACCAGCTGGGCCAGCCATCTCGCGATTTCAAAGAAAGCGGGGAATGTTTTGCAACTTCTAAGAAATAGGTTCATTTACTTATTGAAATGAAAAATTTTATGCACATTTTCTGATAGATTTTTTTTCTGTATTTTATTCACTGAGTCTGGGCTTTGCAGATAGCCCCGAATATACGCCTCTGAGCAGCACGTTCGACATCAAATTCCCCATGTATTTAAATGGGAGAACAAATGCCGATCAAAAGCGTGGGGACACAACAGAGCTGCTGCCACCTACAATAGTTTGCTTTGACCAGGCCGATTCAAACTTCAGAAAGTGTCGCATTGGTAAATAAACTTTAAGTTTCGTGTTTAAGAGTCTATTTTGCATTTTGCAGTTCATTTAGCATAATTTCGTGACAAAACAGGCTAATAAAAATGCACCTCTCACCTTTCGGAAACATGAAAAATTAACATTACCATGTGTCATTTCACATTTCGTGTTTTCGTCAAAAACGAAATATGCATGCCTCTAGTAAATGCAAAAATCATATCAGATTTATGGGTGATACTACAATTAGGTTACTTTTAACGTGGAAAGCAAGAACTGGGAAGTCTACATGGGTGTATAATATGTTCATTGTATACTGATATCTCTTTATTCAATTACTGAAGGATCTCATACACCATGCTAATGACTTGAGTGTTGGCCAGGTCATTGATAAACTAGCCATCTTTGGTACTTTTCTTCAGGATGTTGGGTTAACACCACTTTTGGGCTTCTGATTTCAAAACATTCAACAAGTAAATTGTAATTTTATTATTAGTCTGCTGAATTATACTTAGTTCATGCTAATGATAACCAATTAATACACTGACCTTCATTTCGGAACAAAAGTATTCGTAATCCCATTAGTCAAAAAAGTATTCTCCAAAGCATATGGTTATTGATAGTAACTAGTGTTGCCTTTTGTGCCATTTATTGAAAACTACACATGATATTTTAGTTCTGTCTTTTTTTGTTCTTTAATATACATACGAAGGTATGACATACTCGCATTACAAAACAATATATCCATTGTTACTATTATTAACAAGTGACGTTTAAAAGTCCTTCATTTCCTCTTGGTATTATGGGATAGATTTTATAAAAAGGGGTGTAACTTCTCAATCACTGCATTTTTTTCTGATGTATTTCACTTTTACATGAAATAATGAGAACAAAAGAACAACCTTAAAACGAGCGACAATTAGGGGTCCAGTGGGGACATGGGGGCAAAGGCCTAATTATTTTCCAAAATTACAGCATTCGGAAATGTTGCATAATTTCCAGTTTCAAAGTTGGGGCACATGTTTACTTCCTAATTTGGTCCATCCTGTGAAATTCTGGAAATTCTTCCCATAACACACAACATTTGGTGCTCTTGTATATTATTATTTTTTCCCAAGAAGTAGCAGTCTCTTTTCAACGAAACTGTGAATGATTGTAGGAATGTACCACTGCTACGTAATACATTTTTTCATTCACTTTGGTCTATTGTGAGGCCATAGGGACATACCAAATACCATTTTCTAATTTTAATTTTTATTCTTCTTTCTTTAACACAAATTAAGAACAATGTATAAATTTCACCACTGCTGAAAGCCCTGTCATTCCAAAGAAAAATGGAACCTATCTAATGTATGTATGACATTAGTTCTTGAGCTACAATTTTTTTTTTTTCGTTTCTTTCTTCCAAAAAAGTCTCATCTGGAGAAGGTTTGCCCTTGTCTGAGGCTCTGTCCACTAAAGGTTAAATAATATTGTAACTAGGTAACAGCAATGAGTTTTACCTTTGATAAACAAACTACATATTTAGACTTCAGAAATTCAGGGCATGCAAATTATACCTCTAATCATAAAAATATAACAAAATGGCAGAATTTTGCAGTCTACAGTCTGGCGAAGGGAAATGAAACTAGCTGGAAAGTACGATTCCAAACGCGAGAGGGGAAGCAGGTAGAACTCACCAAACCACCCTGTGGCATTTTGCTTGTATTTGTTTGCTTGCTTGCTGTGTTGTGTTTGTGATGTCTCTTACAATTCGTAACAAACAGGTTCGAAGTGGAACAAAGAAAACTGTCATTTTGGTCCCTGTTGCACATTCTACAAAACACCTCGATATAATACACAATGCCACATACCATTCAGTTCCTACATTTTATTTGTAATACTATGTATAATAATAGTAATACTATTATTAGTGAATACTAACCTGATTACTGCTGTGTACATTTGTGCTAATTATAATATTTACTCAGGAGATCAATTTAATTGAATGATCAAAAAGAAAGTTACAAGTTTATCTACTAATGTGACTTGATGAATACTTGCCTGATATATTCTGTCTGCTTATATACAGTATATGGATGGCTATTTTTTTCATTCTGTACCCTTACATAATTCGTAAACATCTCTATGTATTTTGGCAGCGATATTACTACGTTTGAAACTTCATTGTTGTTTCCACAGCAGACCATTTTTACGGAACGCAACCCGCTTCCTGACGAAAGTGCCGTCACCCCTATTTTGCCAATGAACATGCATGCGTACAGCCAGACAGTAGTTATAATATATCAGATTAGTTGTAAGATGGATATATACAGTGGAATCCCAATTTTATCTTTTTCTGCATGTATTTACCTTCTTGGTCCCATTAAGCCAAAGTAATTTTAAAAATTTCCCACATTTTTAATTCTTCAGTCATCCCCTGAAAATCATATAATTGAGGTATCACTGTATAGTCATAGAGGACTAATATATACCAAATGTGGACTGATAACGTTAATTCTTGTTATGTTTTTTTTTTTTATTACCCAAGTATGTACTTGTCATATTGTTTTGTTTAGTAACCAAAAAATGAACTACAGGGTGAGTAAAAAGTCAGGTTACATAGGAAGTTTTCCTTGGCCCGTGAATGGTTGAATGTTCATGGATCTGTCACCATGCTCCCATTGAGTGGCCACCACAGTCTCCAGACTCTTATGAAGGAACAATGCATTGTGTAATGTGCAGACATGATTATGCCAGACGTTCTGCAAAAGGTTCTGGAGAACTGAAAATGTCGCGTTCACAAATGCATTGATGTTCAAGGTGCACACATTGAAGATATACTATAAATCCCTATGTAGACTATTGACTCATCCTGTATTTTTAAAGGAGGTGTTATTATTATGTATTAATTAATTGTATTTTTTCCTGCAGATCTGGCTCAAGTACAAGGTCAGGCAGCAGCTTAGGTTCATCAAAGTGTCCACGTCTTTCAGAACTTGCTTCTCCATTTTCATCAAGGGTAAGCATTTTACATGCAATTGAAATAGTATTCATGCCTTCTTACGTTTGTTATGCTAGAGTAAGTGGTCAGCTTAAAATTCTACAAAGTAAAGGGTTCTTGGTTTGAACTGTGGGCTGAGGCATAAACATTCCTTCCTGCATTATTCTTATCTATTCCATCTAATCATCATTGGGCCTCCCCCATGGTGCAGTGGTTGTGTCATTGCCTTGTAATCAAGGTGTCCCAGGTTCGATACACGGTGGAGGCACAAGTGGTTCGGATCCCACTTTAAACTGTAGGTCCAGTCCCGATTAGCCTTACTGTGCATAAAGTGGACTTAAAACAGCAACTCAAACCAAACCATCTAATCATCATTGATCCGAAGTTAGGAATGAAAATAAATTCCACTTTTGTGTGTGTTTGTTTATTTAAGCTGATCCTTAGTGACAGATATTCTACATAAGATTGTTTTATTTTTTGTTCATGTATTTTCAGTATTGTTCGATATTTTTTTTTCTTTTAATATAAAGTGCAGTTTGTATCACTTAAAAACTTGGTTATTAGCATATTTAAGGCGAAGGGGGACAATTACGCACCAGGCATGCATTTATTCCAATATCGTCGGAATGAGCAATGCTACTAAAACGATCTCCACCAGAAATGAAGAGTATGAATTTCTCCGCATGTGGCAAGTGGAAGCAGGTTGCTAAGTTGATTATTAAGCCTTATACGATTTTTGAAAAATATGATGAATTAGTATTTACCGAATCCCATGTATTCCTTATGGAACATCAACTTCAAGTTACGGCTCATCAAATGGGAGTTTCGACTTTTCCTACTACTATGACATAGTTCAACGTGTCCTTTTTCTGTCCATGTACTTTTCTACGTCATCGGATGTTTGATATCCCCGAGAGAACGAATAAAATAATGGTCCCATAAGCCTAGTGCATTTCTCCTTGCCTCCTACGGCCATTCTGGCAGTGTTGCCAAACCTGATGTGCATAATAGAGCTAAATTTCACCATTAATATAGCTAAAGAGGACTTTCAAGGAGCTAGATTAACGAAGGCAGCATAAAGTGCCTACTAGGGTAATTTTAGTTTACCGTTAACTTTAAAGTGATGGCAATTTATTCTTAGTTTTCACCACTTAGATTTTGCGGCATCACCCATCTCAATAATCGAATGATGTTAATATAAAATCGAAAATAAAGGGTTCCCGGATAACAAAATTGTCATCTTCATCTTAGCCACAGCGCTATATATAAAAATACATGGGGAGGAAAGAAGAGGTGGGTGACGCAGCCTATAGCTATACGAATATCACGTCACGTGCAAAATGTACACTCATGGCAAAAGTTTGGTATTTATGGGCCGGAGCCAGTGGTGGCATCATAGTGGGGCAGAGGGCGGGTGCCACAGTTCACAGTCAAACGAGTGCACGAAAGAGCCAGATCTGGTTCCAAAAGAGCGAAGTTGGCAACAGTGATCAGCAGCTGCCCCAGCGAGAAAGACTTAGGGGAAATTGTCCCTCCTCACCTTAAACACCACAAAATGGTCTGGAAACTTATTTTAAGATTGCGTGGAAAACCTAAAAAAGTCACGGAATTTGTTTTCCCATATGTGTGGGAATCCTGAGTAATCTCCTTTATTTTTATGTTAGCACTGTTCATTATTATTATCTTTTTAGACTATTGAAGGCCTTCTGAAAATCAAGTACTCTGGTGGCCCAGGCCTTGCAGCAGGCTACTGCCGAGTATGTTCCATTGCCATTACCTTAGAAGTTCTTCCTTCTGTGCAGATCACCAAGTGGGATGTTTTACCTGCAGAAACGTAAGTAGAGTACAACGGTACAAATCATCATATGAGAACCAGAGGAGCATAATTCCAAAAATGCTGTTTTCAGTTTTGTTTAAATAAACTCCTCTGAAGAAATCTATTTGGAGTCAGATCGAAATATCTTCACTTCTAATCCTTAGCAGTAATGTGGAGTCACGTATCTCCAATTTACTGACTCTTTTTAATTATTATATTATTTTAATTATTTATTATAATTTTAATTATCAGGCATATTCCTAAGAAAACATAATTTCCTCTTTCCTGTGAATTTGATAAATTGGAGTTATGTCCCTCTGGTTCTCACACGACAGAATGTCTACATGTTCTTGTGTATTAACTAACTCTCTGGCATTCCTAAACTTGAAGGTTTACTGGTGCAGCAACATATGTTTACCACCTGTCCCTATCCTGGCCAAGAGCGATCCACTCTTCACACTTAACAATTTCCTCCATCTTCATCTTGGCCTTCCTGCAGGTTTCTTACCATTCACGTTTTCCAGCAAGAATGCTGAAACCTTTTTTATTCTTGCATGCTACATGACCTGCTCACCAAAGTCTTCTCAATTTGGTTATTCTAATAATGTCAGGGTAAGAATATAGAATGTGCAATTGAACCTTCTCCACTCACCTGTTGTTCCATATCTTTTAGGATGAAATGTTTATCTTAATTTATGTTCCTCTTTTAGTGTAAGTAACCATGTTTCACCTCTACACAAAACTATAGGCGTAGTTATTGTCTTGTAGTGTAGTTCTTTGAATTTAAGTCATGCCTTTTTTTGGGTTTTGGATATTGAAAAATTAGGTGAACCTTGGATTCAATGGCATCTTGGATTGAAGTATATATGTACACATGAATATAGTGTAATAGAGAATGGAGTATTTGCTATTTTCAATATTTTGTCAATGTTTTATCAAAATATTAGTATTGATTAAAATCACACTTAACGAAATTTTCTTATGGTAGTATGGTAAATGTAATAGTTTTTCTTGTATGTACGCATTGCTTTCATTGTAGAATTATTTTCCTGTAGTTTACGGTTATTACAAGCATAAGAAAACAGTTTTTCGTTGTGACGTTTCTGGAGAACACACGCTCCCTTCATCAGACATTTATTTTCCTTTTGACTAAAGATACAGTTATAACAATGGTTAGCAATTTTTTAAACAAAAATAATCCGTTATATAATGGATGTTGTCAATGTTACATTGTTGTAATATAGCTACTTAACTCTGAAAAGAAGCAGTCTATGGTAACATAGATCCAGTATGGAGTTATCTTTTTCACAAATGGAGTAAGCCACCATGTTTAAAATGTAATATAACAGAAAACATCAAGATACTTTGTAAAAGCAATGATGACTTTGAATTACCTGATGATATTTGGGATTCATAATTTTAAATAAAAAAATAATGTGATCAATTTTTTTTTATCTGAAATAAAAATAAAACAGACTGCTGCTTTTCACAGTTAAGTTGCTATATTACAACAATGTAACATTGACAACATCCATTATATAAGGGATTCTTTTTGTTTAAAAAATTGCTAACCATTGTTATAACTGTATCTTTAGTCAAAAGGAAAATAAATGTCTGATGAAGGGAGCGTGTGTTCTCCTGAAACATCACAATGAAAAACTGTTTTCTTATGCTTGTAATAACCGTAAACTACAGGAAAATAATGGTAAATGTAACAATGTAATTGTACGGTATTGTTCTAATAAAGTACCAGGATTACCTATATATAATTAGGTACGACGTACATATATTTTAATTTTTAGATTCTTTGATATTATTAGAGATGATGTGTATTGTGCATTCTGTAATAATATTAACCTTTGGCAATTTCTTGAAAGTATATTTGGAAATATAATCTTTAACCCTGTAAGTAGACAACCAGGAAGGAATATTTGTGACTTTAAGTAGGGACTCTGATTTATGGTAAATAAAAATAATGAATTTCGCATTTAAAAAGTTACAATTTCGGTGTGAAAAAAGATGATTTTGATGGAAAAGCGGTAAATTAAAGTCGAAGAAGTAGTCTGCACCTACCTTTTATCAGTTAAAGTGTACACTTAACATACCCTCTGCATTGCATGGTTTTAAATTGTACCTCAGGTTGGTCATTATATTACCATAAGCTGACAGTCAACATTACTAACAGGAAACCACAACACTTGCACAGCTAGTGACACAAAGCTTTCGTGATCTTCTTCAAGTGCTAGCAGCATATTAATTAAATTCAAAGATGCACCTGACTCTTTCACATCACTCTTTACCGTATCCTGAAAAGCTTTGTACCCTCTCAAAAAATCTAATTGTGAACATGCTTTTAGAATAGGCACATTCTTGCAAATGTCGTACAAGTCTTCATTGACAATATTTCTTGAAGAAGCGCACAAGAAGCACGTACATGAAAATCCTTGAAACTCGTATTTTTGTGTGTCACGAAATGGAGAGAGAGACTACATACAACCTTCTGTAGGCCTCTGATTGGAACTTCCTGGACCGCGAACTTTGGCTGGGAAAAAAATGGTCCTACCGTAACATTTGCGTTTTAGCTATAAAAACATAACATTAACAGATGAAAACTAATTTTCGTATTTTCTGCATGACAGCAACGTATTATGCATTACGTTGGAGCGAGATAGCCTGAGTTGTGGGAATGGAGAAATGAACGAACGGAGAAGAAACAGACTAAATACTTATCACCGATACCGTTTGCACTGAGCGACTTCATGCTTCGGATGATGTAAAACTACTTTACGCAGTCATTGTCACCTGTAATGAAATGTTGAACTTTCATTAGCAAAATAATATTCCAATGGTTTATTATGAAAGAAGGTAAATTAATGTGTTTTTTTTTTGTTTTGACAACTGAATTTCGGTGTTATTTTGTGAACTTTGACACTTTTCATTTCATTTCGCATTTTGATTTGTATTTCAGAGAACTTCGTGAATAAATTGGAGCCGAAAATGGTCATAACTCACATCCACTTGACTCGAAACAAAATTATGCACACTTTAAAGTAATTTTGCATTTAATGCATTCATGAAATTTCAGTGTCGTTACTTATAAGACACAAGTACATACACAGACTTAAGTAGTGATTTTCTGGGTCAAGCCAGAAGTTGGTTTGATAGCTTAGTCTAGAGCATTGCAATGAAATGCCAAAGACCCAGGTTTGATCCTTGCTTGAGCCTCAGATTTTCACTAACTTTTCAATAAATTAATTATACAAGAAAATGTTGGGTTCTGAAAGTTGTCTCAAGAGATATGCATGGCATTGAAATGCCAAGAAAATAAGAATAACACCGTAGAAACAACACAGAATATTGCAAAGAGTTTTGAAAAGACATGCGGAAAAATATAATGGAATAAACACCAAAATTAAATTATGATGCTCTGTATTATTTTGATCAGTGATTGCCCTCACAATTTACTGATGAAAGTATGCAAATATATAGATTTTAATGTTTGTATTCACAGTGTAAGTATTAATGTTTATCATAAATATACATAGATTTTTTCTTAGTGTTCCATCTCGGATACATTTTTACTAATTTTATGAAATTGAAATGCCTATTTATCAAGGACTTATCACTAATTAACAAAGTTAGGGACAAATAACAGCTGTGGGGTCAATCACTAACCCCCTCCCACTTTTTGTGACACTTAAGAAATTATGTATGGTAAGAGTAGATTTAGTCAGGCAGTTTGATGTTTCTGGGAAGACCGATTTTTGTGCTTGAGGTGCAGTCTTATTTTACCAGGAGGGGAGTTAGCATTCGTATCTTTATCTTACTCAAATTACTTCACACTAAACATAAAACACTTAAATTGCATTTCTGTTTTTTGCTGTGCAACTCCAAATAATGTTTTCTCCTCTTTCTAGAGCTTCACAATGCTATCTGGTGCTTGATGTCCAAAACATGACAAGTCAAGAACTTGAACTTCACTACACACCATCAAAACGGATTCTTATAGAAGGAGGTGAATCGTGCCGCATACCTGTACCTGTTAATAGATGCCCTCTCAGTAAACTAGCCAAGGTAAGTACAAGATGGATGCGGTACAATATTTTTTTCTATGTTGTGATATTAGCAATATATCATCTCCACAATATGTATCTTGTTGGAGATCTCGTATATCATCTCCATAATATGTATCATGCTGCCAATATGTATCATCCCTTTTCCTGTGCTGCATTTTTCCATCAAAATATCGTGATGATATATATCGCCAACATGATATACGTTGCTAAAATATTGTGATGTTATATATTGCTGACATGATATATAGGGTGTATACAAAGTGACACATTGTAATTATTGATAACTCTGAAACTAATTAAGGTACAAATGAATAGGTGGCAGATAAATTCAAAAAGTTTTATGTCCTGTATCAGTACACTTCTATATGTGCTCCTTTTGTCGTGCGGAAAATGTCAAGACGATAATATTTTTCTTCCCATATTTGGGTCAGCATGCAGACATCCACAGTGGCTATCACATTGTTCATCAATGTTCATTACTTGTGTCTTATAAACAATGTCTTTCACATATCCCCCAGAGAAGAGAATTGAATGGGGTTAGATCGGGTGACCTTGGGGGCCAAGGAATCAGACGATCACATCCAATCTATCTTCCTGGAAAGCATTCGTTCAAAACATGACTAACAATGATACCCCAGTGAGGTGGTGCTCCATCCTGTTGCAGAATGATGTTCGAGCTGAAGCTCTTCAATTTGTGGGAGTACAAAATTTTCCAACATGTCGAAGTAATTAGTTGCTCTGACTCAGTTCCACGAAAAAGAAAGGGCCAACAACACTATTATGCATAAGACCACATCACATATTCACTTTTGGGGAGTCTCGTTCCAATTCACGATAGACATGCAGGTTCTTGGATCCCCAAATGCACACGTTATAGTGATTCACCCTTCCTGAAATGTGGAAGCAAAGCTTCGCCAGAGAACATTATGTGTTTAAAAAATCCCTCATATCCTCTATTCTCCTTTTCATGTCAGTTGCAAACTCCGTCCTTTTAATCTTATCATCTAGTTGAATGGCTTGCACAAGCTGAGCCTGATTTACATAGAGCCATAATCTTTACCGTAAAATCTGTGAACTGTCGAAACAGGCATTTCCAATTCCCTTGTCCTGTTCTCACGGATTTCCAAGGACTGCGTATGAATGCTTGTCGAATGCATTCGACATCTTCATTGCTTGTGCTGGTAAATCCTGAATGCTTCTTAATCAAAGACACTCCCCGTTTTAAAAAGAAAAAAACTTTTCCAGTGAAGGATACTGTTTCTAGAAGGAGGATCTTTCTGGTAATGTGATCTGAAGTTTCTCTGCGTTTGTGTCATCGATTGTTTCCAGAAACCAGCACACAGTTTGAGCTTTCTCATGTGGAGTCTCCATTTTCTTCAATTACTGTAAAAATTTCCCTTGTCTATGGACTCACTTGTAATCTGGAAAGAAACTTTATGAGTTTTTCTATCAATTAATACCAATACTTTGCATGTGTCTACATCTAGGCTGTTATTATTCAGAACTGAAATGTGTCGCACACTTTGTTATATTCTGGCCACCATATACAGGGTGAGTTAAAAGTCAGGAACCATAGTGTTTTTCACTTCAGCTTATATTGTCTATATGATATGCTCAATATGTTGGACCCTCTTCAGCAAGGCACATGTTCAGATGACGCTCGCACTTCAGGACACTGAGGATTGTGGCAGGCTGTATTTGTGCAGCATGTTCGGTTATCCTCCCTTGCAGATGGTGTAAGTCGCGCATATGGGTGGAATAAACCATTGCTTTCAGGTGGCCCCCATATGTGGTAATCCATCAATGCTAGGTCAGGAGACCCTGCTGGCCACTCATTGGGGCCTCACCAACCAATCCACCTACCCGGAAACTGGTCATCCAACCACTGACGTATGGTCCTATGGTTGCTGACTTTTGACTCACCCTGCATATCAAAATATTGTGATGATGTATCATCTAGTTGATGTCGCCAGGGTGATATTTTTTCAACATCGCAAAATGTCATGTTAACAATATATTGCCCAATAGTAGAGAGGAATTTCTAGATGTGTTTTCTGTAGGCTGAACTTTACACAAAAATTGCTATTTCATGAGTCCCTTTGCCCCTATGAGTAAATTCCAAACAACAAATCAGTATCTACTGGGCCCTAGTAAAATGCAATGTATGTATTTTGTATTTAAAGGAATTTAAAAACTGCCATGCATATATTTAACAGCTGTATCAAGATGGCCCCGTATCCGCAGACGATCAGGCAGAAGTAGATCGGATATGTAGTGAACACATAGCAGCATTAGTAGATTTACGTTGGAACCTGTTGTCAACCGAGACGAAAGGCAAAGCATCGTTGCAAGGGATTTCCTGGACACCAGCCATGTTGGACCTTGTCAGGATGTCTCCTGTTCAGTGGGGTGAGTAGCAAAGACATCAGAAACACATTGAAACAACTGTAATATGATAACAGAAAACATACATGTTATGGTAACCTATGCATTTTTCTGAAAATTGACTAACATACAGTAAAACCTTGTTAATCCACACTAATGGGGGTGGGATAAGTTGACTGGTTTAACGAAAGTCTGGATTAACTGAAATATCCTAAAAGAACAGTAGAAAGGTAGAAAGTGTATTAAAACTCCATTTATAGCAACAAACACGTTTATTATGGTCTATTTAAAAGGCATATGCCTAAATACACTATACAGAACAGTACAAAGTCTGCGGGAAACAGAATTTCATCACTGGTTGGCTGCCTTTTCTTTGGGAAGTTCTCTTGTTAACTTCTAGCCACATTTAAAACCATGCATTCTGTTGTTTTTTTTCCCCCGTCCGGATTAAGCGAAGTCTGGCTTATCTTGGTCTGGATTAACGAGGTTTTACTGTAATAGGATTAGTAAAAGGTAAAATTCCCCATGCATATAGCACTGTGCCATGAAGGCACATTTAGGGGATGTGGGCCCAACACATTCCCGATCTCTGCCATTTTGGATGTGATGTGATCAGCACCATGCTCCAGCTGCCTTTACCTCCCTGGGTACCCATTTATTTGTGGCTAGGTGAGCCCCAGAGCTGCTTTTGTTGGGACAAGACTGGAAAAATTCTGACCTTGGATCACCCAACCCGGGAATCGAATCTGGGTCTCCAACGTGGAAGGTATACTACTAGACCACCATGGCCCATAATAGGATTAGACCAATATCAGTTTTTTTGCCAATACCAACAAGTACAGACATGAAATGCAAGTTTTTTATCAAGAACTAGATACATTTGCTTTCAAGTAGTTTCCTCTTTGCCCTATAATGCTGTAGCAACTGCAAAATTTCCCCAGATTTTACATTTTCCCCACATTTAAAATTCTTTCATCTGTGGTACTCTAAAAAACGTAATACTAAGGATCTACAGTACTCAGGGTTCCCACCCACCTGGAGAACCTGGAAATGTCGGGGGAAAATCATCTAATTGATGAAATCCTAATGAAGTTCATTGAAGGACTAGAATGTGTCGTGCCTGTTGATAATAATAATTGCAACTAAGAAGTTATAGTTTAAGAAATATAATGAAGGTGAGGATGATATGGCTACTTAGCCTTTAGCGTATAGATGGTTTCGCTCAAAACCTAGAAAGCATTACCGTTGAGGGAGGATGGTTGGTATATCGATCAGCAGCTCACGGCAGCGATTAATGCACCATTTCATGAAAATTATGCATGATATTTCAGTTCTGTCTTTTTTGTTCTTTTGTATACATATGATATACTAAAATTACAAAACAATATATCCATTGTTACTCTTATTATTGAGCACCATTTGGAAAAGCCCTTTGTTTCCCTTCGTTAACCCTGTAATATTATAGGATAAATTTATATAAATGGCTCTAACTTCTGAACTACTGCATCTTTGTGAAAAAAATAAATTCTACATGTAAGAATGAGTAAAAAGCAGCATTTTAACCAATGTCCAACAATTAAGGGTCCAGGGGGTATACAGGGGCAAAGGCCTAATTTTCAAAATTTGCCCAGACCACGTGGCAAAATTTGGATGCAATTTCTTGAAAACTATACACTATATTTCACTTCTGTCTTTTTGGTTCATTAGTATTCCTCTAAAGGTATTACACACTCGAATTACAAAATAATATGTTCATTATATTATTAACAAGTGCCATTTGAAAGTCCTTTGTTTCCTATTGGGATAAAGGGCTATTCTAAATTACTGCATCTTTTTGAAAATTTAATTTCTACATGTAGGAGTAAAAAAGAAAACATTGTTTTAAGAAATGTGCGACAATTGATAGTGTAGAGGGTGAAACGGGACAAGGGCCCAAAGTTCGAAATTTTCCGTAATTATGCACAATATTTTGAATGCTGTAATTTCTGCTGTGCTTCCCTCTAAATTCACTCCATCCAAAATCCATAGGACCGATGTTAGAATCAAAATTCCCGGAAATTGTTTCGTAAGCTGGCCACCCTGCCACTTTATACAGTGTTATTTTTTTTTTTAGCCAAGAAGTGCCAGTCTGATTTCAACAAAACTTTGCATGGTTTTAAGAATGTACCACTGCTACATACTATATTTTTTCATTCACTTCAGCCTATTGGGGGTGGGAGCGCAGGGTCATGCAAAGTGCCAATGTTTTTTTTTTGTTTTTTTAAAATTTATTCTTCTTCCTTTTAAGCTAATTTTTGGTAGGCACAATGTATAAATTTTACCTCCGCTAAAGACAGTTTTAAGAAAGAAAACTGAACCAATTTCATCTCTCTACGACAATCAGCTGAGCTACGATTTTTTTGTACTTCGCAGCAAGTTTGAAAAACATGTGCTTGAGAAGGCTGTGTCTTCAATGGGAATACGTTTGTACAAGGCTTTGGCCACTGAAGGTTCAAGTAGGAGTTGACTGTGTAATGAGTAGAGGCAAGCATATTTCATTTTTGACAAAAACACGAAATGTGAAATAACACATTCTAATGTTAATTTTTTGTTTCTGAAAGGTGTGAGCTGCATTTTTGTACCCTGTTTTGTCATGAAATTATGCGAAATGAACTGCAAAATGCGAAATAGACTCTTAAACACAAAATTTACCACTTATATACAAAGGTGACACTTTCTGAAGTGTGAAGTATCCTGTGAGCTATGCAATTCTTGGAAAATAGATTAATTCTGCTGTAAATATTTGAGAAGCAAAAATGGACTCCTTTATACAGGAATAAACTTAATATTCTGGTAATGATTTAATGTGCTATTAGAAGGGATATGTTTATTTTGTGTAATAGTGAAGTTTTTAATCAAATTTGGGATTATATTAACATTTTTTAAACCCAAAATGTAATTTTATATACCACTTTTTCACCGCTATAAAGCAAAATTTTATTTTATTTACCGCTTTTGAACCCGAAATTGACTGTTCTCGTATCGAAATTTTGCTTTTTTGTTTACCAAAAATATGTGCCGCTAGTAATGAGTACTCTGGAAAACTCAGGGGATTCTCATGGAAAATACATTTTGAGTTAACGTGGAAACTCGGGGACTGATCTGAAATGACTCTACTTGTAATGCCAGGCTTTCTCGTATTTTTTATTAATATAGGTAACATTAGATGCAGAATATCCATAGAACATTTCAGTAGTTAAACATCTGCTGCATTCAGGCTTGGATCGTATTTTGATTTTGTTTGTCTGCAATTTTTCAGAGGTGACTGTGAATTCTCAGGCAGTAAAGCCACAAGAAGAAGTTCCATGCCACCTAGGAGAGTGGTTGCAGTTGGGAATAACGGTTCAAAATTTCCTGGATCGGCCACTTCGCAACATGATACTCAAAATACAATACTACCAGGATCATCAGAATGGCGTGAATAACTACAGGTTAGAGACACGATTGGCAAGTACAGGAGCAGACAGGGTGCAGCTTCCTGAGGTGAGTATTTCTGTCAAATTTAATACTTAGATTGCTGGTGGTATTTGACTCTGTGCAAATTTATAGCCATGATAGCAATCAAATTACTCATGTATCAATACAAACATGGACCTTCAGAACATTATTTTTATATAATGGGATCAGTGAATGATTAACATTACCTGCTTATGGAGAACCATTTTCAGTAACATTCGGACAAAATCCTCTTTTTCCAAAACATGTCTTATATTTTGGGCAACACACAGTTGAAGTAAGAAACTATGCAGTGTGGCTACTCACTAGGAATTCTTTGAATTCCAGGAATCATGCGTGAATTTTTCTACGTAGATGGGAAACACTAACTTTTTATTAATCCAAATCACATTGCATTTATACATAGTTATAAATGCCCTGAGGCAAGTTTTTCACAGTTTAGCTTTTATTTTTATTGAGAAAGGAAAGGAAAGCTGCGTGGTAAATAAAACAGAATTCTCCCAGTCCGTTTACTTTGTTATTGTCCTTTGCAGAACAAACTATCAGACAGATGGATGGTTATTACAAGATAAGATATTTTGAAGTTTATTAGGTAAATTTGAGTTTGAAATTCTTATACAATTAACAATTCCTCGTAGATTAGTACAGCCCACCGCTCAGGAGAAGATCCCTGACGGAAGTAAAGTGACGTAGCGACAGGCGACTCCACTATTAGGGGTGGGGGAGTGCACCCGTCCGAAACAATCGCTGTGGTCTCACTGTAAGCTTTAAGGCTTTACGCTCAAATCACGGTCCGCGCACGGTCAGGGGGTATCCACATTAGCAGCAGTAAAGGTATGATCATCGTCAATCTGGTGTTGATTTCTTGACAGAGTACACCGATTTTTCTATTATTTTAAATAAAGTGCCTGCCGATTGTACTAACTACAATCTTTAAGATATTTCAACGACTGAATTGGCTGTTACAATACTGGCGTTCGAAGCAAATGGCAAAGAGAAAAAGATAAAAAGAGTTGCGAAAGCGGAGAATGTTTATTTGCACTTAAATGTGCAAAGCTACAAATGTCAACAATGGTAAACATTACTTTGTCGGTCTAGGTTGGGCATGAAAATTCTGGAGATGATTGTTTCATATCGACACTGTTGATCATTTCTTTTATTCGAACGTTTCCGACAGAACACGGCTAAATAATGTACAACTACCATAACTCTTGCAACACCACGAAAAACACGAAAAATCCCAAAGAAATCACAATTAAACACACGCGCAGTAGCACTTCCACAAAGACAATGACTGCAGCGGAAGACTTCCTTGTACCCCTAAAATCTGCAAATAGACCAGTCTTCCCCTGTCCCTCGGCATGCCCTCTCCTTTTGGAGATCTTCTCGTGAGCGGTGAGGTGTATATCCTGTAACATTTGTCACTTTTGTTTGTAGATGTATTGCTTATCTAAGTATGTGAAATGGGAAGTGTAAACTCTGCACCTTAAATATTTTAAATATTGAATTGAATTGAATTAGAATTTTTAGATACATTGGAATCACACAGACTGTTAATATATTTGTGTGGGGGTGGTGAGAGGCAGTGATGGGTAAGATTGAAATAGAGAAAACCGGGAATTATACTTGAATTTTATCATGGTCCTAGAGTGGCCACCATGATATGTCTTTTGGTTTGGGAAACAGAAAATGAAGTTTGAGAAATATTGGCTTTACACAGAAATTTGTTTAATAAGTTCATTACAATTGAGACTGCTTCTTATGTAAATTACTGTAGATCCTGGCAAAATATAATTTAAAAATGTGTTCATTAAACCTTATTTCTATGCAATGCATTTCTACAACAATGTCACAGAAGTATACATTTCTTACACAAGGTGAGTTTCAAATACGAAACAGGATAGGCGCGCATTGCAGTGGTCGGTCTCGAGTTGCTAGAAAGATGAGTGAGGCATGGCGGTGGCACAGAGAAGGCAATGAGAGGCAGTGCGCTGCATGGAATCTGAGAAGAAAGATTTGCTGCAGTTGTTCATAACATGAGACTCATTTTCTTTTGTATGTAACAGCGATGTGAAAATACGTGCATTAAAAAGATGCCGATAGGTGACGTTTGCAGTGTTCCATAATAAAAACAGAACAGTGGTTCCTTTAGTGCACGTTTTCAAGTTGCTACTGGAGAACAGAAAGGGGAAAAGTTACACACTTGACCAGATAGTAAAATTTATGCGGGAAGTAGATGCTAATCCACATAAAAGTTAAGAATCAAGCTTTTAGATTCATTAATTATATATAAATATATTACAGTGGAAGCTTGATTTTACATTTTTTGGCGAACCAAGCTGGAAAAAAATACGGGGAAATATCAAATCGAGGGCATATGGCTTATATGCCTACATTTTGGGAGAGTGTATTCTAGTTTGCCTATGATGATCTACGAGGGCAAGTCAATAAGTAGGTCACAAATGTTCATTTAAAAAAATACTAATACTAAGCGAGATATTGACCTGAATACAGTTTTTATTTTGCAATATAATCTCCACCAACATCGATGCACTGCCGCATAAAAGTCTGGGCTGCTATACCAGCCACAGTCGCATCTCGTGTTCAACATCACCATGCATTTGCTGCCAGCCGTATGCACACTTTTCAGAAATTCAAATGATCATGCATTACGTTGCAGACTAAACCTTGAGATCACCATATTGCAGTTGCTATGCTGTCTATCGTCACTTGCCTGTCAACTCAAATCATCTCTTCCACCCGTACCATCTCCATGTACACTCCTCAAGCACGGTCACCATTTTTAAAGTGATCTCCCCATGAGTGCAACTGCTAACTGAATATCATCAAAGCTGGATCATGCTGCCACCTAATGACACCTTTAGAAACTGCTCACTAGTATTTTCGGCTATCGCACATCAGTTTGTGACATATCTACTGACTTCCCCTCATACAAACTAAAAAACTCCATGAAGAAACAGCCTGAGGAGGGCGAAAACCTGCCAGGTGGCTTTACATTGATGTGCGGTCAGTGCGTTGTTTGACTTTCGAGACCAGAGTCTGCCAGTATTGCTTTCAAGTAGCTCCCTAAATGTCCTCACAAACCTGGGTCAGAATCGAATTTTTGGAACTGCCACCAGGATTCAAATCTTCGAACCAAAGACAGAAATTCTAATTGTTAGGCTAGGTGGGAGCTACCTGGAAGAAGTCATTGAAAGGTTTATTCTAGCAATTATCCACCCCATACTCCAATCCACCAGCACCTCAGTATGGTAAAAATGGAAGAGGGCATACATATCTCCCCCATCTCCACCCTTCAGTCCCCTATGCAACCATTCCTTCTTCTCACATTACCCCCCCTCCCCAACCAACACACACACACACATACAAGTTTCCTTTCTTCAAGAACACACCAGTAGAACCCGTTCTCTTCTCCTTCTTGAAACTGAGGAGGGAGGAAGTTTGTTTCGGACAGTTCAATGGTTTTGCATGTGCAATAATATAACTGTATACTCTGAACAGTAGGATCTCATGTTATTGGCTCTGGTTGACGTGACTAGACTTGCATTGCGGGTGCAGTGCAGAAATCGAATACCTTTACAAGCACACAGCATCTGGAGAAATTTATGTTGCATATAGGAATTGCAGTAAATTTGCTAGAAAATTTAAATTTTGCATGGTTTGCGAAGATTATTTTAATGAACACATGTAAGCAAATTACTAACTTTTACCACGAAACTTACTTGTAGAGGTACTATTAATTTCGGTGACCCTGCCACTATCCACTTGGGAACTTGTTGCTTCACTGCTTGTCTGGCTTCTGTTTCCTGTTGTTTCCGTGTGTGCAAGGAGCACTGGTGTAGCCAGTTCATCTGCTACATTTGCTGCATACACTGGGTTTGAGTTGTTGCAATAGCAGGGAGCAAATGCCTTGCCGTTGTCAATGTTCAGTTCAAAATATTATTTTGTTTATGAGCATTTTCTGTTGTTTTTAGATCGTGTTATGATGAAATAATGTACCTTTCTGTTACCTTAGCCTGAGGGCTAGATGCAAGTGAATATAGCACCCAACTCTTTTGAAGCCGAGTAATTTGTTATTCTTCGAATTTTCATGTGTTCTTGTGCGTGTAGAATGAAATTTGCTTTGTAAGGTAAGTGGTGAAAGTGTATATTCAAAATAATTATTGGACCTGCATATTTAATTGAAAAACACAAGGTTCGAAAGCAAACATCATGATAATAAAGGTGACTTGAAAAGTTTCATTTTTGGACTGGTAAACCTGGAAATGTCGTGGAATTTCATAATCAAAAAATCATAGCAACCCTGGAGATAGAAAAGGATAGAGGAGAGGAAATGCTGCTTAACATTTGAATCTTCTGTCTCAAAATTCAGTAATATTTAGTGTTGTGCGATGTTTATCATCACGATATTTTGGCAACATATATATATCAAGGCCACCATATATTGCTGATATATATCGTCTCACGATATGTACCGTGTCACCAATATGCTTCGTCTCCACAATACATATCGGATCAGTGTTATATATCGTTTGACTTGAGTACCAATCAATGCCGTGGTTCAGGCAAGGGAATCAGCATAATGTGGAATGTTTATTTATGCCTCTTGTTCATAGTCAGCCAGAATGTATTTATGCCTCTTGTTCATAGTCAAGCCAGAACGACAAATGGATTTTCCACGCAAGCCACTGTAACTTAACTTTTTAGCTTTCGCAGATAAGCCTAATAGTTAAACCATTAAATTAGGCACACACAGGAGATGTACTATGTAGATTTTCAGCGAAAAATGCAGGCTCGACCAGGACTCGAACCTGGGTCTCTGGCAATCCGTGCCATTGCTCTACCACTGAGCTACCGAGCCGGCCTGGCTTCCCCTGCATTTTCGCTGGCGCTGATTTACCTGTGTGAAATCGTCTCTGCAAGTGCTACTGCAACGGGATCTGTTGCCTTTGAAACACTATAGATGTCAACGTTGCCTGATTCCTGACATCTCTACGCTGAAAATCTACAAAGCCTAATAGTGTTTAGTGCACATGTCTATCATACATAGTTGACCAGAACGACGAATTTCAGATTTTCTGCACTAATTAACAAATTTTGCAAACTTTATTTAAAATAATATTGTGACAGTGGAAAGAACATTTTTGGCAAATTATTTTGGTGGCCACGATATATATCACTGATATCACGATATGGAAAAAAATATCGTATTGTCTGTGACTATATATCGCGATGAATAATATTTGATATCACCAATCACAAGTAATATTGCAGAAAAAATATTTTCATGGAAAAATAGCCATAGTATTTTATAAATAAATTCATCCACATTTCATCATTGGACATGCCATTAGGTGTAGGATCCCCAAAATTACATTGGTTTTTCACATTTCATGTCTAGGCATGTCTCGAAAATTCAACGTACCCCCCAAATGTGCCTACATTAGCTGATACTCACAGAGAGTACAGACACATCTCTAACTTTTGTATTTCAGCTGGCCGAACAAGGAAGTGTGCATCATGAATGTGGCGTTGTTTTCTTCACGCCTGGACAGTACAAAGTGGACATCCAGTGTTCATCAGAAGACCAAAGGACAGGTGCTTGTTATGAAAATATACCAGATGCAGGACACACTTGGCGATACATACCTCCCGTTGAAATATCTGTTATGGATACATGAGTAGAACTTAGAACTGAGTCATTCCTGAAGGCATCGCAGACAGTGGTATTCGTTTCATGAAAAAATGTCTTCCGTTTTATTTAAAGAGTTATTGTATTTAATATTACCGTAATTTTTTTTGTGAAATATGAGAAATATGTTCGTGCTGTTGACTGCAGTTAATTTGTCTTTCATTTTGAAAATATATCTGAACAAAAGTTGAATTTTTCATTAATATTTATCGTTCTTAGATAAATTGTTTCAGTGTTGATACTTCAATTGCATTGTTTCTTTTTTGTATGTGGACACATTCTTGAATTCTGTGTGTCAGGTCACAAACACGAGATGTGTAGTAGGATAGGAGTTGTACATATTTACATCTTTATTAAGAAGTATAGTCACTCCAGATTAAAGTTCATTCACAAGTAAAGAATTTCTAATATTTTTTTTATTGTAGCAGTCTTCACTCATCTACACCTACATATCCGTGTTCAGTTTGACTTCAAACTAGGACTTTCAATTTGAAATTATTTGAAAAACTAGTAGATGTTTTTGCTACTTTTGAGGGTTCTGATACATTTGAGATTTTTTGTAGAAATACTGGCTTAAACTGTAAATTAATATATACACTGATAAAAATGCAAGCATAATGTTTAACCTTTAGATATAAAATCAAATTCCATGTGATAATGGAACAGTTAATAAAATATATTGACTGAAGTTGACGTAAACTCTTCCATATAATAATACTGTTAAAACATATTTTGTAGATCTTTGATCATTTTGTTTGCTTCATACGCATAAACACATTTCAGATCACACACTCCTTTCATCAGAAAATATCTGATGCAAGGAATATGTTACAGAATAAGTGTGTGTGTGTTTGCAGCAACTGCAAGTTCCTCTATATGTTGCTCAAAATAATTTCAATATATCTATTTTATGTCATCCTGATTGAACATAAATTCACTACCACTCACAGTATGATATGATTACAGTATATTCCTATGTTCATTCATAAAACGTAATTAATTCTTCAATGTATTTAATTTTTCTACTATTAATTTCAATGGCCTCAATCATCTGTGGTAGAACTAGAAAATGTAAGTACATTTCATTCCTTTCAAAATATTCCACTGGGTTTACAATGTCTTGATTTATAATGTTGCACTGATATACAGGATGTCCGGCTTAGACCTTTAACATTACAAAAGAGCATAATTTTGCAGAGAAACACAATTTTTATTAACAAAATTTACATTTTGGTAGAAAAACTCATGCATTTTTTTGTCCCAGCACCAGCACTTCACACAACCTTGATATGAGCCCCCCCTCCCCTGTGGCACGGTAGATGTCGAACCGATATTCCAATTCCGCCAGGTATTCACTAGCATTTGAGGGGTCACATTGTTAATCGCCTGACGAATTCTGTTACGCAGATCTTCCAAGTTCTCGACAGGAACTTGATGAACCAACAAATGAAAATGTCTGGGGGAAAGATCCAGCGAGTGCGGAGGCCAAGCAATTGGTTTAGAATAGATCCTCTTTCTATCCATCTTCTAGGAAAATGCTTATCGACAAATTCTCGTACAATGATAGCAAAATGTGGCGGGGCTCCGTCTTGTTGGAAAATGGTTTCTGGAGGCATTTGAGGCACAGCGTAATGCTGAAGCATGTCTAAATAATTCGTTCCTCTCACTGTTTCTTCAGCAAAGAAGAACGGGCCTATTATCTTCTCTTTCATTAACCCACACCACACATAACTTTTGGCGAGTCTCTCATAATTTCACGAAACTCATGTGTGTTAACTTTGCCACATGTGTGGAATGCAGCTTCATCAGAAAATCACACCTTGTCCAGAAAAGCATTGTTGTTGTCAATTTCGGTTAACATTTTGTCCGAAAACGTCTGTCTTTTAGGCTTATCATCAGGATTAATTCGTTGATGTAACTGGATCTTGTATGCCCATAGATGTGACCTTTTGTTCACAATGTCATGGATAGTAGACCGAGGAATGTTGAGCTCTAAACTAGCACGTCTTATTAATTTTCTTGGACTTCTTGTGAATGCAGTGCGAATCACTTCAATGTTTTCGTCTGATACCTTCCACTTCGCGTACTTCAAGCCCACTGACACAACACTTCCAGTTTCTCTTAGTTGTTTATCCCACTTAGCAATACTCAAATAGGAAGAACATTGTTGTGACGTTGAAGATTGATTTTACGCCGAAAAGCACGTACAACAAGCTTCACAGATTTGTTTTCTGCCAGTGAAAGAATGCAGAACACTTTCTGCTGAACCGTCAACTCCGCCATTTTGGAATTTATGTGTTACACGAAGTACTGGTGATTCTCGCAAATGGCCATAGTTGTCAGTCCCATACAAACAATAAGTTTCATTTGAAATTGAATGTAACTAAAGTTATACTGTTTTGTAATGTTCAAGGTCTAAGCCGGACACCCTGTATTAAGAAGTCCACATATTTCTGTGGAGACATGTGTCAACACTGAAATAATTATGTATTTGACAAAATTAAAACAAGTTAGTGCATTATTTATAGAAAAACTACACTGCATCAAATTTATTATGATTTTCCTTTCATAATATTTCAACTATTGGACATAGTCAAAATATTGTGAAAGAAACCTGCAATAAATGTGCTAAAAGTGTATTAACTTTTGTATAAATAATGGAATTGTGATAGCATAAGGTGTAAGTTATGCATTGCTTCTCTGAAATGAGTAGACACTGCATGTATTTGTGTGTAAGCTATGATTGGTTTTACAGAAACAATACTTTTGGAAGAAAAGGTTAGTAATAAAAGACATGTCTTATCAGAACAAGTTCATAGAGGAGGTGCATGTGGAATATAGCAGAGAAATTTATTGACATTTAGAGTTTATTAATGTGCAGTACATTTGTGGCATTTCACAATATCTAAGATACAAAAGTGAATTGTAATGTTATTAGGCAAATGTTTTGTTTAATTTTCTCATTATGTCTATGCATATTTGCAAAAAATTACTATTTAGACTAAATTTTGAAAGAGCAGAACAGTTAGTCGTTTTTCATATTTATTGTATAGAATACATTAGTCTTCAAGCAGTATACAAGTTATAAGCAAGAACAGTGGAACCCCAGTTTTATGTTGAATGTTACATTTTCATGCATTCTGTGTTGATGGTCCCAAAATAACAAATGTTTCCAATTTTATTTTATTTTTAGCTTTGTCCTCTAAAAATATAAAATCTAGGTTCCACAGCAATTAGTAGATTTTTTTAAACAGTTATTTCTCATGTAGATAATATATTCTGTGCAGTACTGTTGCCCATGTGATATAGGACAATATCATTGTATCATCGATTTATGAATCCTGGCCTGAAGCCAACAAATATTGAATAGAGAAAATTTCCAATGTTATTTTTCAACTTGAATGGACTGCAAACATAAAATTACAAAGGATGCAAAATATAATATTGAATCTTTTCATGCATTATAAGGTTTACACTCTTCACAGTAAGTTGTCTATAAGTTAGACATAACTTGAATTGTTTAATCCTTAAGGGACATTTTTCTAGAATTGGAGTGTGAAGTTGACTGTGGAACAGTGGGGACTGTTTGACTGATTTGAATAATTTTATAATGTGGAAGATGTACTTGATAAGACTGCAGTAACTGGGAGGAATGATAACTTGGCTTCAACTACATAAAGGTGTATTCTAAAGATATCAAGAGGGGCAGATGGACTTCTAATCTTACCATCTTATTCAGGCTTTCACACAATTCTTGAGGCATTCAGTTTTGCCAAAAAAAATCAGTAGAAGAGCAGTGAAATTGATTGCTTGTTTGGATCTATGAGGGGAAGTCATTAAATAACACAAATTTTATTCTAAACTCCATGGAGATTTATGCACAATGAAAATTTGTATTTCGGGACTCAAAATGGTTCTTTAGCAACGTGACATAAAGGTGTCGTGATGACCGAGCAGTATGTGCCTGCTCAGTAGCTCGTACAGCATGCCCGCTCCATTGTTGACTTGCACCATAGAAGAGCAACAAAGTGTTATTAGTTTTTTGTGGTCAGAGGGAGTGAAACCTTCTGAAATCTACAGCAGAATGAAGTTTCAGTACAGAGACAATTGTTTAAGTTAGGGGAGAGAGTATGAATGGGTGTAAAGATTTAAAGACAGAAGACGAAATGTCACTGATGAACACCAGTGTGGGAGGCCAGTTTGCGTGGCAACTGAGGGAGTGAAACGACAGATCAACTGGCGAATTCTTTAATTTCATACACTCTTCCATGACTTAAACAATTGTCTCCATACTGAACCTTCATTCTGCTGCAGATTTCAGAAGGTTTCACTCCCTCTGACAACTAAAAACAAATAACACTTTGTTCCTCTTCTACGGTGCAAGTCAACAGTGGAGCGGCCATGTTGTACGAAGTACTGCGCAGGCGCATACTGCTCGATCGTCACACCTTTATGGTGTATTGCTGAGGAACCAGTTTGAGTCCCGAAATACAAATTTTCATTGTGCATAAATCTCCATGAAGTTTAGAATAAATTTACTGTTATTTCATGACTTACCTCATACATTGGTAAAGTAGATTACCTTCCTAACATTCCACCACCAAACTAATTTCTTTATAATATTTGAACTTCCTGTTCCTTCATCACATAGGATAAAATGCGCAATCCTACACTTTACAACTTGAGCTATAAATAGCTTTTCGCTTTGCTTGTAGAAAAATATATATTATAAGGCTGTATTACCATTAGGTTTTTACATTGCTTTGTTCTAGCATATGCAAGTGAAGTTGTCCGTGTGCCATGGTTTGTTACTTCCCTTTCTCTGGTAGTAGTCATTGAAGTAAGGAAAAGACTCAACGCAGAAGTTGTGTAACCTATATTTTGTAGTGGTACAGGAGAATGTGCCTTATGAAAGAAAGAAATTGTCTCTTTATTATAACTATAACATGACATCTATTGTTTATTTTGTATAATAGTCAAATCACGGTACAGACCAGGTGGTAGATCATACACATCATATCAATTGTTTATAGTATATGATTGTAAAAGTTTGTAAGATGTAAAGATCTATACAAGAAATATGTATATATAGATAAAGGTTATCAGTGAGAATGTATGTATTTGTGTGTGCATGTGCGTGTAAAATATGTAAATTGCATATATTCCAAAAAGAACTGTGTACATACTGTGTAGATACAGTACTTGTTATGTATATATATGTGTGAATACAAATATATTAAGATTGAACTTCAGTACAAGCTGCATTATTCTAGCACATGTATTCAGATAGTCACACGAATTCTGTTTGCGGTTTGGCAGTACTCATGCTTTTTTATACATGAAAGAAAATGATGTAAGAATATCAGTACCATAATACTGAATCATTGTATTGCACTTGTAAATTAATTAAATGCTCATAGCTTAAAGTGTTTACTTTATTCCATATATTTTAGAAGAGAAAATATAGGGTTAATCAAAAGTATGTTAACAATTAAAAGGGACAAACTATGCATTCACAAAACACAACATATATGCAATATGATTTACAGCACGGCCTCAGCCTGTTTTCTATTGTGATAAACAAACATAAACAAGCGTGCAACAGTAGCTTTTATTCTGTGCTTGAGGTCGTCGATATCGCAAACTTTTGTTCTATAGACACACTCTTGCACAATACCCCATAACCAGAAATCACAGGGTGTCAATCAGGGGAGTGTGCAGGCCACTGCAATGGCCCACCTCCACCTACCTATCGTCCTGGAAGTGTATGGTTGAGAAAATCACAGTTCCATCAAGCTTGCGACAACTCTCTAGTATTCATCTGTCACCCATTACATATGTCTTTCTGCAGGGAAGTTTACCTTGAAAACCTAAACCAGCAATCCAGTCTTCACAATCGATAAGTCGTAAATGGCTTGGTGGGTTTTGTTCTACAAATTGTTCTGCCAACTTTTGGCAAACTATGGTTAGAGAACCAATCCATTAGTGTTAACATAATTTTGATTAGCCCTGTATATTCAATGTAAAGTACAATTTTTGATCTGCAGAAGATCAGTTGTGTGTTATCACTTGGTTCCCACACACCTGGAAATCGCAGGGAATTTAAAGAAAGTAAAATTCCCAGGGAAAAATCATCTTATTGGTCAGGCACAGAGTCCCAATGAATATGCTCCTGCTTGTTGATAATTACAACTAATAGACACTAATAATAACAATCGAAGATATATGTTTATTTTCCATTACATATTAATTAATATTGTGTCCATTTGTAAACTTCTGTTTCTCAAACTTGTTTAAAATTAATTGTTCTATATACAGTGAAATCGCAGTTATACATTTGGTGATAGTACATTTTTCTCAGTACGTTTTTCGGGTGGTCCCTGCCAATTCCCATAAGGCTGCGTACTATTATATTTCAGTTTTACGATTTCCAGGTGTAACATTTTTTCCAGTTATATGTTCAACGAGTTCAGTCCCAACAAGGAAAAGACTTCAGTTATATATTTTTAACTGTGCTTACTCGAAGGAATGCTGCTCTTGGTGTTCCAAGATTTCCGTGATTATAACTTGTGCCACCCGTTCCCGTACAGATTTTCTTAGTTAAAACCACTGGGCCAGACTCTGGACTTGGAATTCTATTTTTGTCGCTTGCATCAGAGGGCAGGAAATGAGCAATCTATTATACCAAAAACTGAAGTATCTTAAAAAGTTTTCCACATATTTTATTTTTATCCGTTAGTATCGACTTACTTGCGAGTAAAGTTTTAACTTGATTGATGCATATTTGGAGGTCGCATTTTTCTTTCCTCTCAGGATAGATTCCCAAGCTGTTGCGTTTAAATTAAAGTGTTTTCCACATAGGATATTTTGTTCTCTAGTTTTGACTTACCTGTGTGTGTGAACTCTTAACTTAATTACTGGTATCTTGGGAGCTCGCACTATTATAAATATATTTAGATTTTGAATGATCCATTATGTCATCATCTACTGTGAGACTTTTCCAGCTAAATGCATTCAATGTTGAGCATGTTGAAGCAAGAGATGGTAAATTATTTGCCACATTCTCTTTATGTCCAGCAAACAAGGGATGATTATAAAGGAGTTCTGCTCCTCTGTCCTTTATCTTGGTGGAGGAAGAAGTGGAAATTACTCGTATTGAGCTGGTGGAGATCACCATGCTGTATGAATGAGCAAAGCTATCTATGTGTTGAAGATAATATTTGAGCATCCATTGCAATTGACCCAAGAGAAATCTTGGTTCTGCTTCTTTTTTTTGATGATCAAGTGACACGGAAACAAAGGAGAAAATGTCAGAATTTACAACATCCAAGGTCTTCACCACACACGACATCTGCAGATCACAGATGAACTGGACAATCTGAAGTTAGGGAAATTTGTGACAGAAAGACCTCTTTATTCTTTGATGTATTTATGGAGGAAGCTCAGACAAAATCTGAAACCTTTCTGCAAAAAGCATCCATCACAGGATCTCACAAAGGAAAGTTGTAAAGAATAGTGCAGCAGCTTGAGGCATTGCCCCGATCCAAAAATATAATGGAACTCTGATAATAGATGAACAGAAACAGTTCTTATTCATAAAATAACAAATCACAGAAACAAGCTTCCTATTCCATCAAAACCAAATTTAGTGTCATATTTTTCTAAATGTACAAATCTTAAATATGGGATACATCCAACTTAATCAGATAAAAAGTTTAAATTGGGGTGATGTTTGTTTGAAGTAAAATTTCAAACTTTTTTTTTTTAGTTACATGTCAAGAATTAAAAACATCCTTATATTTTTATATAACTCGTATATCTGAATTTGTGAACCACCCTAGCAATGCACCCTTGAACCATCTGCATTCTTGAAGGGGGAAAATGTAATTTTCACTCATGTTTGTTCCAGTTTTCAACTAAAAAGTCAATATACACACGAACCATGCTAATTATCTGTGTACCTGTTTATTTTGTTTGATTAATTTCAGTGGCCAATGTCACCATTCACATCAGAACTCGTTATCTGCAGACCAGAAGCCTGCCAAGTGGATGGTAACAGTGGTCACCGAAATTAATTGAGCAAAATAAACAGGTACACAGATAATTAGCATGGTTCATGTGTGTATTGATATCTTCCCGCATCTTAAGTCCTATAAGATGAATAAAAAAAAACAAATGTTGGGAAAACATAAAATGTTGATAAAAAAGACTGTAATATGGAGATAAAAGTAGTATATTTTTACACAAATCGCAAGCATATTTCATATATTTTGTTTGTTTTGTAGCAGAAAATGGTTGTAATTGTAAACCAGAGTGTAATGTAAGGTCTCTTACTTCTTCCTCAATTGAAATACAGGATGTCACCATATTGTTTATGTAAAATACAGTGTCTTATGTGCAGATGTAGACTAGTGTGGTTTACACGTAGATATAACACCCCCATCTTCAATGATTGTACTTCAGTAGCTGTGAGCCTTAATTTAATTTGTCTTTTACCTTGCTTTTCTGCCAGTTTTGGCTAATCTCAAGAGGTGGGGATGAGAGGACAATTGGAAAAACACAACGTACAAGCCTCAACACAAGCCCCACAGAATATTATACTGTCTGAATCTAGATGACAGAGATATTGACATTTAGGTACTTAGAATGGAATACTTACACACTAATAATCTATATTTTGAACAACATTTTATTATTGTAATTTTCAAGCATCGTTATCGGTATCTGAATCAGTAAGACTACCGGCATCGGTTCAAAGTAGTACCGGTTAAGTCCTAGTAATTTTAATTTTTACAACAACGTTCAGGGAAATAATGGATTGTGTGGTTAAATGATTATCTCATGTGCAGTTTTGAATAATTTAAAGCAAAACTCTGTTAGATTGATATGCTATAATTGGAAAATCTGTACATTAAAAGTTATAAATATTCTGAAGTACAATGTAGAATTGTTACAATTTCTAAGTATCAGTATCTGTGGATTGGTAAGAGTGTCAGCAGTGTTACATCATAATCAGTTCAAAGTGGTAACAGCTTAGTCCTAATTGTAGCATTACATTTTTGGAGAGCACTTATGCCATCTTTAGGTGAACTACTATTTTCTGGTATTTTGCTGATTGATACCAAACCTACAATGGACCTGCAGATTACTACTGTATTAGTTGAAACATGAACATTAATGCCACAAATGTTTTATTTGCTTAGCTAAATCATATTTTTGGTAATATGTATAACCAAATTGATATAAACAGAATTCCTGGTTCATAAGAAATCATAATCTCCCTTCCCACTTTATCCAGACTTAGGACTTGGCAGATGCTCTTTGTAGTGTATGCAACTCATGTTGTAAATACTTTCATACTAAAAAATGTAGTGTTATTCAGCCACACCTCATAACGATTTTTTCATCACATACATAACACGTGTCTCTAAATTTGACATAACATTATCAGACAACAGAATAAATTAAAAATTAAATGGATAAAACCATCACTGTTCTACTTGTCATTGACAATTGATATGATTATGTAGTGCTCATCAATGTGGCTTAATCATATTTTTCCATGTTACTCTTCTGGTGCAGAGTACTTTAAAATATTTTTATTGTTGAAAAATTAACATTGCTAAATTAAAATTCTACAAGTAGCATCTGGTGTGGTTAAAAATTATGATTTCATGACTGAAAATACTAAAATAAACAAAACTATATTTTTTATTGCAAT
The DNA here is from genome assembly GCF_977018435.1 of Lepisma saccharinum. NCBI lineage: Eukaryota > Metazoa > Arthropoda > Insecta > Zygentoma > Lepismatidae > Lepisma > Lepisma saccharinum. Next base: position 36,409,437 of record NC_139258.1, on the reverse strand, counting down.
GCAAGAAGCTCATAATAGAAAATTGAATGTTACAGTAAGAAAAATGTTTCCCTCCAATCCACCAAAGAAACTTGTACTTATGATGTAATGAAATTACAAGTTAAATTGAGTAATTTGAATTAAAGAGGAATTTACTTTTCAATTATGTTAATGTTTTAATAGACTTTACAAATGTAAACACTAATATTCAAATGAGGACAAACCAATATCAAATATGGCCAATACTGATAAATGTACAATGGATGTATCGAGAGGGCGGGCAAGGGGGAAGGGACGTAAGTAGTGAAATTTCTCATTTCTTTCACTTTTTTTTCAAATAATTCAAAATAAAGCATTGCCACTCCATTTCCCCCCAGCAAAAAGTTTTGTTGGTTTTGTTGTTTTGTTCTGGGTAAAAGTCAGGGTATGCCCATGAAATGTGCTGATGTAATAATGTTCTTTGAAACATGCGATACCTCCTTCATTACTGTATGAAACCTTACGATTATCATAGGTTTTGCCTTCAAAATTAAACTATATATTTGGGTATTTAGAAGAACATGAAATATGAATTATATGTTTATATTCACAAAAATAATACAATATGTTGGAATTATTCACTAAATTACAGGCTATTTATAGAATTATTAATAATTTTATTAACACAATGATAAGGCCATCTCAATTGATACAATACATTATAGTTTAATCTATCTTATCCCCAAAGTAGTGGAAAAATATTTAATATTCAAAACCTGGTAAACACAGTTTAATATTTTTTATAGTGTTCCTCATAAATATAATAAAATAAAATTAAACATTTTTTTTCTTTTGAAAAATAGATCTTTTCGAATCAAACTTCCCTGCAAGAAAGAAAAGTATTATAACATATATTTTATATAATTTGGAATTAATCAGAAAGACATTTAGGTATTCTTACTTAATTTAGAAGAATCAACACTTTGTAATTTACCTGTTCTTAATTGGTTTAGAATATTAGAATATATGTAAAAAATGTTTAACATTAAGTCAATAATTGGTTTCAAATTTTGGGTATGTTAGGATGTTTCAAGGATATATTAAAAGTAAGCAACACAGCACTGGCATTCTGCATAATCATTTTAAGGTAATGTCAGACTAAAATGACAAGTGACAAGGCACAAGCAACACTTGTCACTTGGAAACAACCTTTGGAAATAAATGCAACCCATCATGCAGAAGTAACACATTAAAATGCACCTGTCACTTGTTGCCTGCCTATCACTCAGACTGTGCTGTTTTCTCATTAGCATATGTTGATCATGTATGTGCAGTAACAAACTGGAGGGGCCTGTGTAACATGTTTGTCACTTTGGTGTGAAACCCACATGTTGCATGTCACTTCAGTGTGAAAGCTCCCTAAGAGAGCAACCGTTTCTGAAATGTGAATTTTAATGAGGTGTGAACGAGGTGGCTACCTCATGTCCCTTGTAAAATTCACTTTCATATGTAAAGTTCAGAAGAGAACAGAAGATATACAGAGGTTGTTTCCGATCTATGGTGACGATTTCAAACTGCTCCTACCTTAAGAGAAACCATGTCACCACCATCGAGAGTGCTCTATTTGGTGGCCCTGCATCTTGGCAATTTGCCGACAGCGAAGTTTCCACTGAAGGAGACTGGCACGAAGTGTAGTAATGCCCAGCCTCAACCACTCCTCCTGACAGGCTTTCCATAGCCCTTCAATGGTGCGGGGTCTCCTCTGAGACAAGGCTCGTTTCAGTAGGCCAAAGGAGCAAAAGTCCATCGGTGAGGCATCAGGTGACTTCACTGGAATGTCTGTGAAACGAATGACACGAATTCCAGTTTCTTCTGCCATTTGTTGGAGGAAGAGGCAGGTTGAGCGAGATGTGTGACTTGATGCCTTGTCTTGATGCACCACACACGATTCTGATCCCTCCCGTAGAGATGGGGAATGTCATGGCGATAAACTGGTGTCAGGACGTTAGCCTGATAATAATCAGAATTAACCTTCATATTTGGCAACACAATTGCCATTGTACGAGTATCCAGCAATGATCATGAAACCTGTTCCAAAACTTTCCTTACATTCAGTGAACCATCTTTGAAAGTCCCTCAAACCTGTCGATCAATAAAAAATTGCACGTGGCTTGTGACAGTCATCAAGATAAACATATGCCTCGTCCAATGTAACAAGGAACTTCCATTTTTCACCTGACAGGTGCCGCTCATAAAGCTTTCGACAGTTGGTGCGACGTTCCTGGATGTGTTTTGGCAAGAGCTTATGAACAAGCCCCTTGCGTCGCTTTTCCAAAACCAAATCGTGGTCAATGATGGTGTGCACTCTGCGGTGATGTTTGTAGCCGGTTTGCGATACTTCTCTGTGTGGCTGGATTCTCCCTGGTGACCAGCACCCTAACATCCCGAATTGTAGCTGGTGTGCGGCTAGTGGCATCCCGGGAGTTGGCCTGTTTCTGCCCCACAGGAATCATCATCTTACCTGCCCCTTTCAACACCTGTGATATGCCATTTCTGGACAGAGTGAATCCACACTCCTTGCATAGTTTTATAATTGCACTATTACTAGTTTACATCGGCAAGTGCAGTTATGTAACCCTCCCAATATGCACTGATTTTCGGCGGCATTCTTTCCGATATGCAATGACCACACCTGTCACGCACAGTCAACGGTCTAACGTGCCCACACAACTAGCAGCTTCGTTCTCTTCACGCTTGGTGGTGCTGCGAAAGGTGTTCAATTTCATCACCATAGATCAGAAACAACCTCTGTATAGAAAATACAGCAAAGCTGTAAACCTAAGTAGGGAAGGTGCTATTAACAATTTCTGATGTTTCCAGGATATGAACTTCTTAGAAGTCTTACCTGGACTTTATGAGCATGTATGGTGCTGCCTCATAATACACATAATATTATGTTACTTTATCATACATCACCCATCATTACTCAAGTAGAATAACATAGTTATGTTAGTGCATGAAACCCTCCACATTTCAAATCTAACACAAAATTTATGACAGGGACAAAGTTTAGGGGGGGAGGGTGGAAGAAATATTCAATATTTTCAACAAGCAAACTTCATATATTTTTTATTATTTACATAATTTATACATTAAATGTTATTAATCCATTTCCTTAGTAGCTATTAGATTTATATATTGTCGAGTTAATGAAAAATGTATAATAATTGTGCATTTTGAAATTGCTTATCAACTTTCTTTGTTCCTGATAGTCATAAGTTTAAATGAATTAAGAGAGTTTCTTTATAGGCAATCCACGTTTTTCCTTGGTTACGTTGTTTCAAGTATCAAGAGGAGTAACTCTGGTTATATAAAACCAAACCAGAATGTGTTGCCACTTTAAAGCAAGGAAATGGATCAATAACACTGTAACTACGTAATAACTAAGATAAAACTAAAACTCTATAGGCAACTCATCACTTGATAACCTCCTGAAATGACAATAAAAAGATGGAGAGAAAAGATTATTAAATGCATTGCAATGAATTTACAACCACAATAACAAATAAACTTGTTCAATATATAATATGTAAAGAGTATTACTAGTAAAATGTAAACAAAAAAAATGAAATCATTTATTTAAAATTCAACAAGAAAAAAATTGAAACACACTAAATAAATCTATAATCCTAAAAGTTTACAACATTGGTGAGTACATAAGGTCTGCAAGGCTTCTGATGAGGAATTTCAGTTTCTGGTGTGGGTAAATTCTGTCCATTGCTGCATAGAAGTGTAAACACGAAACATATTTTCAAAGTAACTCACTTCTTTGTTGAAGGGACAAGAATGTACATTATTAATCCCAGACACCATTAATTGTGCCACAGTGGCCGCGGTTCGATCCCCGGCCGGTTCAAATCCGGGAACTTTTCTAACGGTGGAAGCGGCCCCGGCGCCCACCCAGCGTCGAATAACATGGGTACCTGGGGGAAACCCTGGGGGTAAAGGCGGTCAGGGGCGTGATGCTGATCACATCACTCCCACTCATGACCGGATCAAGAAAGTGTGGGGCGTTACCCCTACACCCCCTATACGCCTTCATGGCGTGGTGCTAAGCACAGGGGAACACTTTACCTTTTTTACCTTTACAGGGATGATCTGTCGCTCCCAATAATCAAGAAAGATGTGCAAATGGGAGATACTGATGCATTACACATCAATAATACCCTTGAATTATGTTTTCATTATTTTACATTGCCTTTTCACCACTTTTGATCCATTGTGATGATGAGATGATGGAAGATGAAATTGATGAAAGGACGCACAAATAACAACCATACCCAGGCCAGGATTCAAACCTGGCAACTTCAGTGTGTGAGAGGGCGGAAGTCTGGCACCCCACCCTGCTAATTCGTATCCTGGTTCTGCCTCTTACTATATCTTGCATACATAGGCGGAGTTCTGGAGGGGCCAGGGGGGCCTACGTAACTACATTTTTGTTATGAAGCCATACCACAAATCTTGACGTTTGGCATGATGGCATGTGCGGTAATTGCGCCGCAGTAGCGGGTCTTAGACGATTTCATTGATGTGTACAGTTTGAAGAAAGAAAACGTAAAATAACTTTGTGTGGAGTCAACAGTTACTGCTGGGGCATCAAAAGAACTTTTCAATTTAATTTATCTAATATTTCTGAAGCTTACTATTGTACCGTAACTTTTTTAAAGTAATACGAGTATTGTATCAATAAAAATTTAATGAGATGCAAAATGCAATAATCGTACTGTTTTGCTTCTTTTAAAACTACAACCAATATACTAATTAATATTTGTTTACTTAAGCGAGGAAATTTAACATTTTCAAATCTAAAGGGCCTAAAACTAAGTGTTTTTAAGTTGTTGTTTTTTAATTTCCGGGGGAAGGCCTCCGAACTAGGGGATATTCAATAACCCTCAGGTACATCATATGCTACTCAAAGAGCAGCCCCTCCCCCCAAAACAAAAGCTCAAACTCCACCCATATTTGCATAGAATTTATCTGGGAAGGTTCCTTAAAAAAATAAATCAGTTTCAGTTAAAGTTGCTCCTTAATTCAAGAGGAAACAATTCCAGTTTGCATTTTTCCAATAAAAAAAGGTGTAAATCAAGTCCCAAAGAAGCTTACTACTTCTTACATACTAAGCAAACTAATGTAAGCCCTCTTTTCGCTGCAACTTGACTGCTGCTACAAATGATTGCCCATACTGTACCTGTGTGGTACATACTGGTGTGGAAATCGACTCGTAAAGGAAAGCCAAATTTAAACAAAATCGACTGCTCTTCTTAAACTCAAACTTTCACTACACACGCATATTTACAAATATTGGATAACATAAGAATGAACTTTTGCAGTCTTGTGAAAAATCCTTCCTCTCCCATGACATAGTGGTAATAACACTGTCATCTTGTAATCAAGAGGTCCTTGGTTTTGTACCCGGTGGAGGCACATGGTGATTCGGGTCCACAATTTGAACCTATAACAAACTTTAAAAAAAATATCCTATCCCACAATAGTAGCCTTTGTTCATTTGGTACAAGAGTTTTGAACACATCCACTGTGTCACTGATACATGCAATTACATTAGAAATAATAATATTTTGTGTTAATTGCACCATGGAATACATAGATTTATCATTTATAAATATTCTGAGCACAACTTTTATACCGTGTACCAGCTAACTGTAGACCCGGCGAACGAGAACAAATCTCTGCGCAAGTAGTGATGCGAGATGGCTCCACCAATGAACAGTGAGAGAAGTGGGATTGTGTAATGTGCGACTGGAGTTACCCAATTTCCCTGCTTCAGTCTGGAAGCATTGCAAACTTTTGAAAGTGCACATGGCAAATGAACCGTACTTTTGTCCCCAGGTCCATATACTTGGTTTAAGAATTTCTTAGGGAAATATTAGGGATAAAACAGCAAGTGTAAATTTTGTAAGCCGTACATTTAGCGTACGGACCAAGGTCTGGACCGTACATCCGTACATGTACAGTCAGGACCGCATGGTTGACAATGCTGCACTTTCACCACTCAATTTCCTTCCTCCTCCTCTGCTGCTATGCTCAACCCTGCTCTACAATTAGCTGGGACTGGGTATAATTATTACGCTGTTCAAGTATTGATATTAGAATCAGAAGTGGACCAAGGGAAGTGAATGGTGTAGGCTATTCCCTCCCTCAATACCTTAATTGATCTAAGTAAAGCAATATCAAGCAAAATCTACTGTTTTCATTTGTAGTTTGCCATATTTTTTGTTTCTTTTCCCTCCCCAACAATATATGTTCATACATGACATGCCTCTCTCCTTCTAACTGGCTGACAATGCAAAGCACCACTCTGATTAAACAATGATGCTGTTTTTGAGCTAGTTAAAAGGTGTTGTCCATTATTGCAACAGGAAGCTCATAATGCAAGCACCAAGCTACTGTTATGAAATCAGGCTGCCGGTGAAACAGTCCAGCATGTTCTCGAAGTACAAGAAAGCGAGGAACCTCCAAAAAATGTTAGATCAGCAGGAGTGAGAAATGAGGAGCACGCCATAGGAAGGAGCAGGTCAAGTGAGAAGAAACAAGTGAAAAACTAAATATGCTGACCAAAGCAGTAATTTATTTTATTAAAAACATAAACTAACGTAACGTTTCAAGAGGCAGCTTGACATTTTTGCCAAAGAAATTCAAGATGAAGAAAGAGGGATATTATTGGAAGAAGAAGAAGACAAGTTAAGCTATCTAGATATAAGGAAAAGAGGACAAGAAATTGAAACCGCTTGGCATCAGAAGAAGTGTGCAGCAGGAGTATTCTGCCACAACAGAAGTGATGTAAGTGAGGTGACAAAAATAATTTTTATAAAGAATATGGAGGACAGAATCAAGAAAATATGCATGAAAGAATGTGAAAAATAAGGCAAAATAAATAGCCTATGGAAACAGCTGGAAAAGAATGGCTATGAGAAGCAGGATAGACTGGACATAAACAGAAAAAGTAAGAAAACGGGCAGGGGAGAATTGGAAGAGAAAGAAAAAGAGGAGAGAAGGTTTGGAATAAGGAGTATGGGGAAGACCACAGAAAAGATATGCAAAGTGCTTAGGAAAGCGGGAATTAAAACTTACAGGAAGGGAGGGAGAAGCATCTTAGGAATAGCGAGGAATGCTAACAAGAAAAAGGAAAACAGAGAAGAGGAAGAGGAAGGGATTATCTACGAAGTAAAATGTAAAGAATGTCAGAGTGTGTACATAGGAGAAACGAAAAAAGGCTGAAAGACAGGTTAAAACAACATAGGGATGATGTACGACTTAAGAGAGAGAGAAATGCAATATTTAAACACACGAGAGAAACAGGACATGACATAGAGTGGGATGAGGCTAAGCAGATAGGAAGGGAGAAGAGAATGCTAGTTAGAAAATGGAAAGAAGCCAAGGAAATAGAGAAGAAAGGTGAAGAAGACACAATGAACTGGAATGGGGGACTGAAGTTAAACAAAGAATGGAAGAAGATGTTGGAAAGAGTGGAAAGGACAAGAGAAAAAGAGGAGAGGAGAAGGAAGAAAAATGAAGGGAAAAAAGCGTGAGATTAAAAAGTCCAACCACATTCTATGGAAGTAATTGTGTTTAGCCTTTTAGGTGAAAGTAAAGTTGGGAAGTGAAAGTCATCTGCTAGAAAGTTCCAAACAACTTTCTAAATAGTCTGGAGGGAGTAATGTTTGTGTGTATATATATTGCCCTTTTGTTGTATCTGGTTACTTTTGTACTTGATACAGAGTCTGAAGAAGACCTTGCTAGAAGGTTGAAACGTTACGTTAGTTTATGTTTTTAATAAAATAAATTACTGCCTTGGTCAGCATATTTAGTTTTTCATAATCATGGAAACAAGGCTTAATGGTGTTATAAAAGAAACAAGTTTAAAATATTCAGATGCCAATGGAGCAATGAGAGAAGACTGTGCTGTAATCACTGACAATGCTATAAACATGTAAATAAATTGAAACTGTTATGAATGGTGAACATAAATAGTGTGTGTTAGAGGACCCTGAATTTTATCGGTTAGAATCAATAAGGATATCAGCATTGGTATGGGTATTGGCTCAAAGTATGGATGGCCAAATCTGGATAAAATTTTATCCAGGTATCAGATATATGGATTATCTGGATATCCAAATTATCCAGATTATTTAGATATCCAGATTATCCAAATTGTCTGGATATTCAATAATCGGATGTCCTGATATCTGAATGCATGTATTATCTCGACATTTTTATCATTTATCTGTTTCACATTCCTTTATTTGTCATGTTCGTATTTCACTGTATGGATTTTCTACAAATCCTTCATCAAATTTGTACTATTTGGATATCTGAATTGTCTGAATATCCGTACTCTGGATTACCCAGATCTCCAAAAAACCTGGATATTCAGATATCCAGATTATCTATTGGATCTGAAATGGATATCAGATAATTTGAAATCCAGATATCCGTTGTCCTCATTTTGTGGTCATAGTAGAGCTTAGGCCTACATGTTTTACAATTCTAATGATGCTTCAACTTATTGCAAGCAATAAAAAGAAAAATGTTAATATCCCCTACCCATTTCAACATGCTATAAAGATGTGGCTATGGAGATAGCATCTCATGTCTTGACGTCAGTAGGGCCTGGAACTTTATGTCCTATAAAGCTGTAAAATATGTATGTAATTATGTCATAAAAATTGAAAAATATGTCAGAAAAAGGTAGAAATATTCCCAGTAAATCCAAAAATATGCACAACAGTACTTTCGAATTTCTCATAATACAGGATTCAGTATCGTCCAGGGAAGATCGACTAGGGTGGGGTGGGGTATTAAATGAAGCCAGAACCCCACACAACAATGAGAGAACATTTTCCCTCAATAATGTTTGCATGGCTATATAATTGTCGGCGGGATAAAAAAAGAGGAGATATTATTGTTCTATTTTTAGTTGGTAAGAAAAGACTGCATATGCTTTTAAATTCTTCGTTCGTAATTTCCTTATCCTGGCATTGATAATATGAACTATCAGTTGTGCTAAATTTATGAAGAAATATTATAAAATAACAGAGTATATGCAAGACAATTACGAAATTATACAGAAATATGTCTTATTATGAGAAAATTGAAGAAATAAGTTGTAAAAATGCAAAATTGGTAAAATATGTCAAAATATGCTTTATCAAGTTGGTTGGTTTTTACTTACCTTACTCTAAGCTACCTTTATTAGACCCTGTCTTCTGCACAAAGTAATTAACTCATGCATTTGTGTCTTGCCTGTCTCCTCCATCCTTCACTCCAAGAATTCTTAGATCATCCTCTAAGATAAACTTCCATTTTACTGCATTTGTTTAACATATTGAACTGAAAATACTTGTTACTTTGTTATATCAAGTGTACAAAATTATATTGAATTGTAAGACATCTCAAAATTAACGAATTTTTATCTGAGGACATAGAAAACTACATTTTTCTCTCCCAATGACCATATAACAACATTACCTATAATCATGTGTACCGAGGTTCAGTTTCCTACAGAAATTGAAAAAATAAATCCATCTAAAAAATAGATGCAAATAGTATGCAGTTGATCCGTTGCAGACTATAAAATTGACGTTGGTTTAAATTAATAAAAAAATAATCTGTTTCTAAAAAGGATGGAAAAGTTATTGAAAATTTTTACTGCTTACATGCTCTTGAAATTCCTAGACACATGCACTTAAATATAGTGAACTTTCCTCCTAGAAACCTTTCTGTGGTTGCGTATGATCCAATATATAATATCATATCTATAAACACACACACACACATAATTTTTCAATGCCTGCAATCAAATATGACTAGCAGTACATTTATCTGAATTCTAGTCCATTGTAATGGCACCTGTTATGCCTATTTCCTTCAAACTTTCTTTTTGTCATTTCCTTTCAGGAAATATTATTACATCTGAATAAGGATTTATCTGAAATCTCAGTTTTTCATTACATGTAATAAAATCCCCTTACCACAAAGCAAATTTTCAATCCTCATAGCATAGAAAAGTTATAGTCCCAGGCCCACATAAAAGAAGAACAAATTTTATTCTGCAAATTATATTTTGCTTCATTTATTTTGTTAACAATATTCTGACAAAACAATTTTTGCTTATTGCTAAAAATATCTTATTTTGTATTTGGGATGTCAAGCAGCCTTAAAATTTATAGTTTTTAATAAAACTAGTTACTTTTCTAAATAGATAATAGCTTGTTCATCATATGACTGACTATTTCTTGGTCCAAATATTTTTACTCCTTCAAATAAAAACTAAATAATTAGATAAGATTATGCCTCTTGAATGTATCCTGCCTAATTTACAATTACAATTATATTCTAAACAAAAAGAAGAAATGCATAGGTAAGGAAAGTACCCTGTGCATATAGCACCATGGGTAGGGCTCCACACATTCTCAATGTTGGCCATTTTGTAGGTGATGTGATCAGTACCACACTCCAGCTGCCTTTACCCCCAAGATTGCCCCAAGGTCAATACATAAATATATGAGTTTCTTCATTATTTTTAATATATGAAACTTTTATCTCACAAATTCTACTTCCCTATCAATGGTTTAATATCTTGTCTCAGACCTGTTATTAATATTCCTTAAAACTAGTTTTGATTCATCGTACCTCTCTTTGGCACATGTTTCTTCTTCTGTCAGATCTGAAAGGTACTATGAATCATATATTGAAATTTAGTGTTACATCCATGTTCTTAATTATTGGCTCTTAGCAACAGAATTAATTGTTCTGATGCATTGTTAACTTTCAGATGTTAATAACAAGATGATAAATATTTTATGGTTTTTACATAATTTAATTATGAAAGACAATATAATCTGGGCCTCCCCAATTGCATCTTCACCTTGTAATCAAGGGGTTCGATACTCTGTGGAGGCACATGGTGGTTCGTATCCCACTTTAAACTGTAGGTCCAGTCCCGATTAGCCTTACTGTGCATAAAGTGGACTTAAAACACTAATTCAAATGCAAACAATATAATCTGAGGTTAGCCTAGCATACTGGGTAGCCAAGTACCCTAAATTTAAATCTCAAAGAAGGCTTTGATCCTCACTGATGCTAGAGAAGCAAAAAACAATGAACAACAACTAGTGCCACATGTTTATGGTGAATAAAAGATCAAGATATGTAGATATCTTAGTATATTTTTTCTGAGTATCTGCCATTTGAATTATCCGTACATGGTCACTGCAGATACATATTTATCAATCAAATTATCTGGGTGTCTCTCAACTGTATATCTGGATATAACCCACCCAAATATTTGGACATCCGTCCTGTGCATATTTAGTTGTGTCACAGTGTATCAGATAACTGTCGTCCAAATTAGATTGATATCTTGTATGTCAGTTCACATGCATGGACATCTCCAGAAATTTTTGGAGGGTGGTCAGGCCAGTGATATAACTTGGATAGTAGAAATAATAATTATTATTATTATCATCATTTTTATGATTATCATTTTTAATTATAACATTATAAACCAATAAAATCCTATTTTATTTGAAATATATTATCATTTTCTCAGTCAGACACTTCTACGTGCCCCACTTTTCTACTACATGAGTGAATATCCAGCACACACATTGTATTTTTACATTAGATATAGTTAGTGTATTGGAATGTGTAGTTATTCTATTCTGTCATTAACTTTTACACATGTTCAAGGAAAAGCTTTAAAAGTTATGCAGAAATTTTAGTCATAAAGTTTATTTTGCATGCATTAGCATTTTGTATATTCAGTAAAATTTATTACAGCATATAGAAATTGATAATGCAAGAGTATTTCTAAAATAACATTATTGTAAAACAGTATGCATATTGTTTTAAATATAATAGAATACCATAATGAAGTATTATTTCCAAACTGCCATCCAGTCGTGCATGAACAGGGTGTACAGGAGTACATGTGTTCATGGATGTCCACAGGATTTTTTCCAGGCAGGGGAAAGCAAGGTATTTTTTTCCAGGGGGCAAAGAGGACATATTTTCCTCCATGATAGTGATGCCTCTCAAAAAACACTATTTCAGTCTGAAATTATCATGTTCCTTCAACATATTTATAATAATTAATATAAATTTCTGTGGTTAAAATGAAATTATGTGTCCACTTTAAACTCAGAAAGGCTAATCATGGCTAGATCCACAGTTTAAAGTGGAATCCAAACCACTATGTACGTTCACTGTATATCACACCTGGAACTCTTTGACTACAAGTTGATGACATAACCACTACACCATCATGGAGGCCCCCTTCAAAAAGGTGTGTTAACCTGCCATAACATCTGAAAAAAAAAAAAAGTTGAGACCTGAGTTTGTGTCAATAAAAGAAATGTGTGAAATCTGGTGTTAGTTTTTTACATTATCAAAAAATATTATCCATCAATTTTGCAAATGTATCAGCAAACACTAAGCCTCTTCACTGACATAGTGGTAACATATCACTTTGTAATCGAAAGTCCGGGTTTGATCTCCAATGGAGCCAAATTGCATAGTGGCCCAGATTTCACTTTAAACTGTTGATCTAGCCATGATTAGCCTTTCTGAGCTTAAAGTGGACCTTCTTAAACAGTAAGCTGGCGCACATGAATGATTTAAAAGTACCACTTGCATAAGGCAAATTTGAATCAAATACTAATTAAAATCTGTTAATGAGAATGTGTTGTTATTTGCAGAATTGGAATTGTACCTTTCATTGAAAATTAAATGTGTTAAGTATCATTATAAACTGTTTTTACATGTTTACTAAATTTCATAACAAAATTATGATAAACTGGATTTTTAATACATCATTATGTGGGCCACACATATTTCTGTATTTTTCTGTTTTATTTTAGTAAAATGTGTGTGAACTACAAAGCATTTGGTTTCCTTTATTACTATGATATAGTATGTGCACAGACATCCCAGTCAACACACTAACATTGCCACAACGTTGTATGAATGTTGTATTTATGATGAATGTTGTATGTAGGGGAACAACGTTGTGATAACGTTGCCACAACGTTGTATTTATGATGAATGTTGTATGTAGGGGAACAACGTTGTGATAACGTTGCATCAACGTTGCAAAAAACATTCCACTGAATACGCTTTAGTTTGGATGATCACCACCATGAGCGCCACAAGGGTCAGATCGCAGTGTTTTTTTTAATCTGAATTTGTGTGTACACTGACCACCAAACCTTATATTTCCTACAGCGTACACTAGATGGCAGTGCGACTCAAATGCCAAACAAACATAACTTTTAGTAACACAAATAAGGAATCTTTCGATTGTAATTAGTGATAAAATGTGTTTTATTATCCTTCGAAAGATGTGTGAATATTGAAGTTGTATGGAAGATCAGAAAATGAAATGTGTTGAATACAAGTGAAACTCCCACGATAAATATTTTTATCCCAGACTATATGATCAGGAGTTAAGTACTGCAAAAACATCTCTCTCGGTTGGTCCCCCTTGACACATTCACTGTGGGTTTGGTTTCAGCACGTTTGGAACGGACGGCTGTAGGAAACTGAATCCTATACAGTGGTTTGGTGTGTTCGAGGTGCCTTCGGCAGAATGCCTTGCTGTGAAGGGACATACAACCATTACTGCTTACTTTGGAGCAACTGTTTGCTAATCACGTTTGCAAACACTGGTAAGAACTCTGCTTATTTAGAAGCAAACTGTGCTACAATCCTCCTTTGCAGCACTTGTACTCTGCTTATTTAGAAGCAAACTGTGCTACAATCCATGTTTGCAGCACTTGTACTCTCTTTATTTTGAAGCAAACTGTGCTACAATTCTCGTTTGCAGCACCTTGTACTTTGCTTATTTTTGCAACACCTGAAATAACTCTGTCTCCTAATTGTTTCGTCTTTGAAAAGGATTACTAGGTTGCCTCCCTTTGCTCACCATGCATAAAGGGCTCTCCCAACAAGTTGGGGGTGCAAACTCTAGAGACAGGATAATCCAAAAACAAGACCGAGGCAACTCAAGAAGCAATTCAGCCGATTCAAAAACATCCAGGGATCGCTCTCGATCTCCTCTTCAACTACAAAAGAAACAAAAATATCAAGAACAAGCACGCATATCAAAGTTCAATTCCAGAGATACTGCACAAACCGATGGTCGCACTGAAGTAAATTCCACTGTCTACAACTTCCTACTGCAACACTACGACCCCAAGTATAGAACTTCTAAGCTACTTCTTCAACAGTTGCAAAAATACCTCCCCCGAGCACAAGTAGAACAAATTATATTCACCAGAAATGGCATCATTATAAAATCAAAAGATCCACAATTTCTCTCCACTCTGAGAAACAAAGTTTCGTTTGAAATTTTTGGACCACAGGCTGCTCTTTCCCAACTGACACCCAAAACCACCAAACAACCACCACCTCCAAACAAACCACCACACATGTCAGTGGTTATCAGAGGCGTAGATCCAGAACTCGCTGATCAAGAAGTATTAGAAGAACTGCGTTTGGAAGGCCATGAAGTCATAAAATGCGTTCGAATACAGAACAATAATGGTCCAACTTGCCTGATGCGAGTCATAACAGATTGTTCCAACACGATCGATCGCTTACTTCATGAAGGGGCTTATATATATCGCCAAAGACACAGGGTTGAACCTTCACATTCAAAAGCACCCCTTCCATTACGATGCGAACGCTGCCAGAAATACAACTCCCACACTACGGCAAATTGCCCCGAAACACCTATCTGTGGCTATTGCTCTGGCCAACACGCAACTAAAGATTGCACGAATCTAAATGCACCACCCAAGTGTAACACGTGCAAACAGGCTCATCCCTCATATAGCTACCGCTGTGCTGCACGCCCAAACCCCGAAGCCTCACGCCCTGACCTAACTGTACCATTAAGAACTATGGACTCTACAACTCCACCACAGAACTCTCTGAAACAACCAGTAACTGTTGAAGATCTACTTAGATTTCAAACATTAACCCTACAAAATATCCACCCATTTCTACGCCAACATATATTACAACAGATAGTACAGACAGCTAAGACTCTTTTTCGTGTCCACCTGTTCGCTACATATTCTGGTCCACATGTACATTTTCAAATTGTACCACTGGAAACTGAAGTTTAGAAACCTAACTGTTATTTATATAATTATGGCGGGCTATATACAATATAATTTCCTATTTATGAACATCCGTTCTCTACCGAAACATAAAGCTATATTCCAGGAACTTCTCCTGGAAGAAGACATTCATTTCTTTGCACTGAATGAAACCCGTATCCCCAAAGCCACACCCCTTTACATACCCAGGTATTCCTTGCTACATACACCTGGTCCTACAACGGCGCAACGATTATGTGGTGGAGTAGCCCTAGGGATCAAGCCAAAATTTCCCTATAGAACAAATATATTACCACCTCAATTTCCATACCAAGAATATTCTATTGCCACACTTTATCTCAAAAGCATAAATGTGACATTGGCTACTGTATATATACGACCTACTAGCCCTCTACCTACAGACTTCTTTCTTTATATCGCTTCTACATACCGTCATTACTTCATACTAGCTGATATTAATATACATAGTCGAACAAATGCAGAACGAACAGCCTTCCATACTACCATCGATAACAATACTACAGGTATATTTCAAGATTTACCATCTGCAACTCGTCCTGAGAGCAACACAACCCCCGATGTAGTTTTTGTGTCACCTTCCTTAGCTGACAAAATTAACATAGAAGTCCTTGCAATGATAGGAAGTGATCATGCACCAATTAAAATAACTCTGCCAGTGCACCACTATACTCAACACAAACAGGTTCCTCCAAAGCGGATCTACGATTATAACAGAGCAAATTGGAAAGGTTATCGAGAAGATCTCTCCACTGTCTTTCAAAATCTCACCCCTCCAACGAACTCTAACGAATTAGATAAGGCTGTAGAAAACATCACGTCAGAAGTCAAACAAGCAGCAAGCACACATATACCACAGATAACTGTGAACAGTTTTAAACCTAAACTACCACCTAAATACCTTCATCTAGTGACTGCATCACGTCGTGCCTATCGGGAATACGTACAAGCAAGGAACCCTGAATGTCTGCGAGTTCACCGCCAATGGATAAGAACTGTCCATAACTACATAAAAGCACACAAACAGCGTCAGTGGATCGACACTTGCAATCACCTTGATGCTGAAAGCCATCCTAGTAAATTCTGGAAACGATTTCATATGCTTACAGGAAAACATACAAGTACTACGTATCCTCTTCTTTCACAACAACAAGCTCTTACAAATGATTACGAAAAGGCAAATGAATTTGCACAGATTCTCCAAGACACATTTACTCCTCCGCTTCCGCTTGCCCCTAATAGCAGATTAGAATCTCAAATAACAAGGAAGGTACATCCTGAAAATAGACAACTGCAACCCAGTCCTCATCATACTATCAACGCAAATCACCCTCTTACTACTTTAATTAACACAGATGATATAACAAACGCAGTCCGCAACAAAAGAAACACTGCCCCATGGTTTGATTCCATCACATATGTCTTGATAAAGAAAGCTCCACTAGCAATGTTGTCATTTCTCGCCGTGATATACAACTTAATCCTTCGCACTGGATATTACCCTGTCGAATGGAAAGTGTCGAAGGTTCTCATGTTTCCGAAGCCTGATAAAGATCGTACAGACCCAAAATGCTATAGACCTATACAACTAACGTCAACACTCAGCAAAATCCTTGAAAAAATTTTAGTCCGCCGATTACATTCTCACTTATTGTCAAATAATTATCTCCCGATACACCAAGCCGGATTTAGGCCACACTTTAGCGTCTTGGATAACCTACTAAGACTCTCAAATCGAATCTACAACCAGTACAATACATCTAAACCCTCTTGTTTAATACTATTCGATCTTGAAAAGGCATTCGATAAAGTGTGGCACACCGGCCTCATATATAAACTGCATAAGTTTTGCCTTCCTTTCTGTTACATTCGATTAATTTACAACTTTCTTACCAACCGAATGGCATATCTAACAATAAATAACAATCTGTCTCACCCTATCTTCCTGAACGCCGGAGTACCGCAAGGATCGGTATTATCTCCATTGCTCTACTTACTTTATGTCGCAGATATGCCAACATTCTCTCAGGTGTCAACATACCAATACGCAGATGATACAGCTCTACTGGCTTGTGGTTCTACAATTCAAGCAATAAATCGCATTATGCAACCAGCTATTAATGTATTTCAACGATGGTGCGACACTTGGAGACTCACCATCAATAGTACAAAAACTCAAGCCATAATATTTCTTCTTACTGGATGTCGTTCAAGGGTACAAAGAAATCCAAGTATGTTAGATCTTAAGATCCGTGGCACACGCATAATTCCTACCAACAGCGTCAAATATCTTGGTGTCATATTTGACACAAAACTAACATGGACACCACACTTGCAGAACATCAAAAAGAAAGCCAAAAACAGACTACAGCTGATGAAGAGACTTGTCGGCACGAATTGGGGACTTCGAGCAAACATCCTCCTAAATACCTATATGGCCTTTCTTCGGCCCGTACTTACGTATGGACATACAGCATGGCTCTCAGCAGAGGACTCGTTCTATGAACGACTACAAATCATAGAGAGACATGCATGTCGACTGGCATACAGAATCAAACTACCAAGTCCAACTCGACTCTTATACACACGAATAAGTTTTCCACATATAACACTTCACCTAGAGGCATTGCGAAAAGAATATATAAATAACAAGATGGACAAAGAACACCCACCGTTGGTTCACACAATCCGTGAAGATGCAATACACGACTGTTACCCATACAGATTGTATACTCCATTACAACATCTTTTAACTCTGTATACTCTGACCATCGGGCCCAGACATCCCGATTATGCACTGTACACCATTCATCACCCACCACAATTACGACCACATTTATACCCTTCATATTGCAACTAATAATCAAACTACAAGAAAGGGTATTTATTTACTAACATAAGAACGAAAGTAGGGTGTAATATAATATAGCAATAAAAATCCAAGGACATTTCAAGACTGTTAATGTTCATTTCATAATCCCAAAAATAGAAAAAGTGCACTTAGCCTATCTATTACTATTATTATATATCTAAAGTATCTAGCACGTGCCGAAGAGAGGGACATAACCCTCTAAACGGATGACCGGGAAAAAAACAAACTGCAAAAAGAAACTGATTATCAGGTGAAGTTAGAGATTGGTTAATTCATAACAATCTCCAGACTAACAATTGCCTATTTTGGTGGAGCAGGAAAAGTTTTTATAATATGTAAAGAGAAACTGTGACGTTACAAACATGAGGTTTTCCTGTTACGCATATATATTATATACAAAAATGGCTTGGCAGGCAAGATTGCTAATAGCTTACCATGTGAAATAACCATATTTTAAATATGCATTGTTATATTCATAAATTACACAGGCAGCAAGGTAATGTTGCAAAAAAGTTGTGGCAACGTTAACCCCTGACATACCTAACATTGCTACATAATGTTCAGTATATGTTGTGACAACGTTGTCAACCAACGTTGCAGCAACGTTGAAAAAAATGACCCTTAAACGTTGACACAACGTTTTCACAACGTTGTATCAACATACATTCAACGTTGTAACAACGTTAGGTATGTTAGGGGCTAACGTTGTGGCAACATTACCTTGTTGACTGGGATACCTAGAGTATGCATAATTTATGAAAAAAAAATCTCTTAAAAAGTACTCGTGGCCTTGCCTAAACTCTGTACCTTATCAGCGCTTGTCTTTCCCGATGAACGGGTCAGTCGCACGCTACAGTTGTTTTTTTTTCGCTAAACCTTCCTCGGAAGTTGTGTTGTGTCGTGTCCGTGTGTTGAAGATTGTGGCTTAATATGGCACCACAAAAGTTTACATTACAACAAAGGATTTATCTTGTCGAGTGTCTTGTATCTTGTATCTTCGCTCAGGAAATTTTCTTTGTTTTTTGGTGCCATTCAACACATGCCAATTTTCGTCGATACCAGCTCACGCAGAACGCACACCCACCCCACTCCCGTCAACATCTTCGTTCGTGTCCTTTGGGGTATCCCTTGCGCCGACATTGCACAACATTGCCGCGTGATTTTTTGACAAGAGCGTACCCAATTTCTTAGCGGACCGCCCAACACCGACGACTTCTCTCCACCCGTTTTGCCATTATTCACTTCGGAAAATCATTTTCCCACGTTTTCAAACGTCAATAACTCGGCAACAAAGCCGTTTCCGGAATTTCGTTACATGAACTTTCCACCTTATTTTCACTCGTACAATCACCTCCCAAGCGTTGTAAACGAACTTACGAAACACCCTGTATATATATGAAACACGGATCTGGCCCCTCCCTCAAGAAAATCCTGGGTACGGGCCTGCCTACATCCATGGAGAGTTGGGAGTCTGGCAGTGTTGGCCGTGGAAGCTTTCATCCAAACAGGCACGCCACGGGTAATGTTGTGAACCGTCAGTCTCCGTGAAATACGCGCTATTTCACAGGATATATTGAGACGCACATCATAAAAGCTTTCGCGCCAAGGTGCACTGACGTCTGTATTGTCCATATTATACACCCATGTGTATATTTTTATCCATAACCATATAAAGTTACTACAAGCACTCACTGTATATCCGTTATCATTTGAAGTTGGTAGATACAATATGCACCACCCAGGATGTTAATCAAACCATTGGTCTTTCATTTCCTCTATCTCTCTCTCTCTCTCTCTCTCTCTCTCTCTCTCTGCTAACCTCAATTCAGGACAAGGGAAGGCAATTTTGGTTACAATCAACTTCGAGCATAGTGATCTAATGATCTAAATCCATAGAATCTAATTAAAAGCAAAGTTGACTGTATTTCAAATATAATACTAAAGTCTCGAACGAGACCTAGAATCTCGACCACTAAGTCTCGGTTTCGTCTCGACTTCACATAAGTCTGTCACGTTCTCCATTCCCTTTCGTAATTATAATCATGCTTCATATCGAATATCAGTTTACTTTTCAGAAATAGTAAATAAGTTTTGAATTGTTCTTTTAAGTCCACTTTATGCACAGATAAGATAATCGGGACTGGAGCTACAGTACAAAGTGAGATCCGAACCACTGTGCAATGTACCTCCACCGGGTTTCGGGCCCGGGGCCCCTTAATTAAAAGGCGACCACGTTACCACTAGTCCATTGAGAGGTCTAGTAAAGAAGTTCAGTGTGGTGATCGTCCACTTCCTTTTTTCTTGAACTTCGATATTATAATATATCGTGCAAATCAGTGGCGGCGATTGGGTTCCAAAACGGGGGAGGGGTAGACGGCGTTTAGTACATCCTGTCACGTTTCCCGCGCTTGCCGGTCGTTGGTATTTCTAGCAGAAACGCATTTCAGCGTTGCCGTTGTAGACAGAGTGATCCTGCATTGGGGGAAGCCGAGGTCAGGTTGCTCATAAGATACGCGGGAATGCACAAATTCAACACCACACCAATCAGCACAATGATTATAAAACAAGCTTCATTCAGACACAAAAAAAAACACTTGGGGGTTAGACCACATCCTGGCAACAGTGTCTGCGTAAGCGCTGGCTTCCATTCGCTCCTCGCTGCCCGCAGACGGCTTCTTCCTCGTTTCTCATTGGCACAGAAACTGTCGAGCGATCGCTTGCGAGGAAAACGTGACAGGTTATAACAAACGCGGTATAGATAAGGTTTAGCATAGTGCGGGAGCAAAAGTGGTAAAATAGTGGGGGTGGGAAAATTGCCCCCCCCCCCCCGTAATCGTCGCCACAGCTTGCAACAATATGACTTCATTTGTGAAACGTGATTATTCTGACACTGCGTTAATCTCGTAACCAGGTCAGTTTCGTGAGCAGTTGATACTACCTAGGTACGTACAATCTACACGTACTCTTTCAACGCTTCCATTGACTAAATTCAACTCTGCGTTAGCACGGCTTCGTAATTGGAGCGAATTTAACGCTCGTGCGACGTGATTGCACAATGACAAATGCTGCAGCATACGACATAGTGTGACAAGTGTCTGTCGTGTGTTGCATAATTTTTGCCCCAATGGAATTGAACACAACCCCAATAAACTCTGGCTCAAATGTAAAAATCAATTCGATGGTTGTTTTCCATTCACCCACGCAAGACGCGAAGCCACGTCGCCACACTTCGCAACTAAGTAGCATTTTTAAAAAAATATATGTCTCCGTTCCTGCTTCCAAGTGACGTCATCTATCACTGGTCCATATAAGCTCGTTACCTCCGATCGACCGACCTTTATGTATCTATCTTGGATCTCTGTACATGCCAGTTCGTCCACCACTGAAATAACATTGAGAAGAAAAATGAACATTATGTTATAAATTAGAAAAATAGTTTACGTTTTTTTTTTAGTTTAAGTGATATACAAATGGTACAATATTTATTTTTTAAATGCTATTTATGTACAAAAGGAAATCTCCACCTTCTTTGCGCTTCCCTAATGGACGATTAGTTGCACTCTGGTAAAATTGAGTGTCGTCGAAACCAGTCAAATTTATTGATCAAGATCTGTGAAAATGGATAACTTTAACTTTAGTCAGAATGTATCAGATATAACTAAAGGTTAGCCCATTATTCTTATGATTTGTAAAACTTAGTTGTAAATGTTGAAAATGACAATTAGGTTTTAAAAAGTAATAGTCATTCAATGTATTGAGTAAAATACAAGCACACGAAACATCCGTTCAATTAAAAGTAGAAGTAAAACAATTAATCAAATGTTGCAAAATTTGTCTTTTGCTGCAGTCAAAACTCAAGTGTAGCAAAATATATATCATTCAGTTGGTGATGTCTTTCCTCTCTGAAGGAAATGTATGTTAAGTACACACGTTGAATCTCTGCACATACTTCCTAGTTTCATAAACTGTATGCAATACTTTCTCTAATTATGGCATTTTCTACGTTCATTAACTTACACCCAGTCCTATTATTATCAGATCAGATAACTTGAGAAATTTAACAAATCTGTGTCACATTGTATAAGAGATTATCTTGCAAGAACCCAGTGTTGAATAATGTCCAGTTATGTTCTGAGACAGGGAGTATTATAGTTTAAGTTTATTTCCCATACAGATATTAAAGAGTTATAGACAAACAATGGGTGTGACTTCATTCCTTAGCAGTTCGAGATTTATGTACACTTAAATCTCCTTTTATGTAGAAAGCCTCTTGCAATGTAGTGCAATATAAATTATGAACAATAAATAAACGTTCATAAAACGTCAAGTAATTATCAACAGAGATAATCAAAATTTCTAACATATTTTTTTTTACTTTTTTTAAAGATTATATAGCTACGAAGTTGCATGTCTACGATTCACTAAACATGTACTAGGGAAAAATGTCGTCCATAATTTAGTCGATTATAAAAACGTATTTAATTGAGGTTAGGGTTGATTCTTGTTTTATCATTAACATCTGCCGTAATGTAGTGTTTGCATTGAACAGTGTTCAGGCTGTATGCCTCGAAATTTATTGCAATGTAGATTCATTGCTATAACTGATGTATCATACGCGTATCACGAACTTATATGGTGAAAAGAGGTCAGCAGAGAGATATTTCACTCAAACAGAAATGTAGAAATTATTTGTTTTGCTGTATTCATCGTGGGATGCGAAATCCTAGGGGGGAATTTCCTCGCCAATGCTGTTACGCCCATTTCATTGGAATGAGGGGCAGAGTTCCTATGTTATAAGGAGAAAGACAAACAGTAGTGTAGTAGATACGTTGCTAAGGATCATGTTCATCTCTCTCTCCGGCCTCCCCGATGGCGCAGTGGTAGCGTCGTCGCCTTGTAATCAAGGGATCTCGGGTTCGATTCCCGGTGGAGGCACATAGTGGTTCGGATCCCACATTAAATTGTAGGTCCAGTCCCGATTAGGCTTACTGTGCATAAAGTGGACTTAAGAAAAAAACAAATCAATCATCTCTCTCTCTCTCTCATTCAACCCTAATGAGTACACACATAGAAACTTCACGACTTCTTCAATCAAATGACATCACCTATTATTTTCTTCAAAATATATCTCCAGTCTTCACCTCCCCCACGTATATAATTTTAACGCGAGAATCCAAGACAATGCATCTGTATTCAAAATTAGGAAACCTTCTGAAATTTTGCATTTCTCATTTGTTGAAACCTATGTCAAATTCCCAGGGAATTTATGTGTATTACACACAGTGTATATCAGTGAGTGGAAGGTTTTTTAGCCGACATGAAGGTTGGACAACTTCAAATTCCATAGATTTCCGTGTTTACAGTGAACTTAAAGAGTTGTAAGGGAAATTCTGAAAATCAATGGAAAAATAATCCACCAACAAAGACTGGAGGACTTAGACTGTCCGAACGGTACAAAGTACAGACTTGAAGTATGGTCTTGGCGGAAATGACGTCACCTAGTACAGTTCGAAAGCGCCAAGAACAGAAGTACGCAAGTACACCGCTCGCAGTACAGATGGTTGGTGACTAAGTCACGTAGTTTCCGCACTCGTTGTTCATTTGTTTAAAATCACGGAGGTAGAAAGCGAGCAGCACCGGTAGATATACGTTATGGGCCAGCAAGTTGTTGGTTATAGTTCTTCTAATGTGTGGGAAATGTATGTGTACGAGCATTTGATAATGCTATGTGATTTATATCGTGAAAAACAAATGTTTAAATGGCGAGGAAAACAACGAGTAAGTTTTATCTACTGATCGTATTTGGCGCTGCAGTCGAAGTGCAATTCGAAAGACAACACTTCCAGTCCACGACTTGATGACCGCACTCCAAGACCATACTCGGAGGATGCTCGCTTCAAGTACGGTCTTGCACCTTTCGGACACGGCCTCAGTTAACATTTGAAACAACTTAAATATTATTTCATACGTGTACAGTAAACGTTGTAAATTATGCATTTGAGCAGCGCCATTGTTTTATACCTAATAACGTTTCATACGAAACGTTATTCCTCTCGGTTGAATAGTTATCAGCTTTTAAAAATGTGAAATGATGCATTGTTTACATCTCACGCGGCCGCCATTACAGCCTCACTCGTGACCAAGAGGTCGCTTCTGATTGGTTATGCTACGGAGATAGGACGGGTTCTATCCTTGAGAAATGCCATGAAATATGTCATGGCATCTGAAATGCCAACCATAACATTTCTCACTTTACACGGTAGCTTTTTGGTCATGGCATAAATGTTAAGCTAATGCTTTTGTGTAAAACGGGCTTTACTATATTTATATTTTCACAAAACCTAAACTCAAACAAAAACAGCTATCGAATTAATAACACCGAAAACTTGACCAAATTTTTATTACCAAGTTCAAGCGTAACGTCCATCTAACCCACCCACAAGTTTCTTTTGAACACTTCAATAGATGCCATGAAAACCAAAGTGGAAGAAAGCCTGCTGTTATCTCGTCTCGGTCAGATTGGTCAGAGAACGTTGTCCTTTAATCCACAAGATTGCATACTTTTCGGCAGGGAAGTCTTTGATGACTGTGGACCATTAATTGACAAGAATGATTGAGTAATTATGTTTGTTAAGTAGTTAAAAAATGGTATATTATAAGCTTTCAATTCAATTTTGTTTGAGGGCGATAAAACCATCCCTGGCAGTGATAAAAATAATTTTATTTTGACGGGGATAATTTTTTTGCGAGGCATCCCCCCCTCCCCCCTCCCCCTCTTCGTTAATTCGCACACAGCCTTTATGGCAAGTCGTCTCTTAACTTTTAGTGCCAAATTGTGGACGAGCCACAAGACCACGCCCTTCGAGATATGTCGAGATATACCTAATTATTTATGAACAAACCACATGCTTTGTTTATAGAAATTCCAAAGTCAATCTACTCAATAAAAACGGGCCCCACGCGCACTTTTTGTGATATCTCCTACATCCATTCACAAATCCCCCTTATTTTGCAGGACATAGCAGAAGCAATGCCTGTGAACACGACTAGACCTCAATGGAAGCTCGAGCAAAAAATATGCTGCGTGAAACATTACTACAAGATAGGCTCGTCCAAGAAAATCCAGGAGACTTTCATGCATCAGTTCGAATGTGAGAAGGTCCCCTCCAAAAGCAGAATACAGACCTGGGTGGACCACTTTGAGAAGTATGGGACTGTGGATAACCGCAATGCAGCAAGTGAAAACCGTCCCAGACACTCAGGACGTCCCAGGAAGAGTAAAGTCGAGCTGGTCGAGAACGTGAGAGAGTCAGTTCAGCAAAAAAAGCATATTGAGGTCCTCAAAACCTTCAAGAGTGAGATACAGACCCTCTATCCGTCGCTTATGAGAAAGTTCTGGTTCCAGCAAGATGGAGCAAGCTCTCACACCTCAAACCTGTCCCGAGATTGGCTGAAAGAGAACTTTGGAGGCCGTGTGATCAGTTCAAAGACTGATTTTGAGTGGGCACCTCATAGCCCAGAGCAGCGGCGGCTCGTGACTTTTCACAGATGCGTGATACAGGTAGATGTTGTTTCTTGCATTTACAATAACCCCCCCCCCCCCGCCAACACATACAAATTTACACACTCACTTGGAGCTGCTAGCGTACGCAGGGTTTTTTTTCCGAGGGGTCTGGAATTGTAAATGTCTGTATTACATAGCTGCTTTCTACGTACGGCCGGAATAAAGTATAAAAGATTTTGCAATCACCGATTTAAACAATCATCTTAAGTTATTCAAAGACAAAAATGGTAATCGGAGATCATTTTAAGGGGTGTTTGCATTTAACACTGTTTTTTTTTGTTTCCGAGTTCTTTGCTGCTTTCATCCAAAACTCAAAATTTGGAGATGGGATGTAGCCCCCATCAATTTCCTAGCCGCAACCTCTCGAACGCCACTGCTTGGAACAACAGAGCACAACTGTCCTTTACAATGACTGCTCCATATGCCACGCGCATGTCCATGAACCGCGCGAAAAAAAATCGTGTCTGATTCTGTAAAGCTATCCGCAAACTTTCTTCTTATACTGAGATGACAACACTTACCGTGCTGTGGATCTGTGTAGCACGCTAGCAGACGGATTTCGCGAGCTAATTGGCTCCGACCATACCTCCCCCGTAGAACCGAGGGGCATTCGGCCAGATTCGGCGCGCCGCGAGGTGGTGAAAACGTGCTATGAAGCCAATAGCACGGTATTCGTTGTAGCTTAACAGCGTGCGGAAAATATTATAGCGCGCTGCAAATTTTTGAGCCTCTTAACGTGAGAAGTTTCATTTCACTGCAGTGTTTTATTAAACTTCTTCAATCTATGAAATGTGTCCCTTTCTTTCTTTTCATTTTAGTAAATTGAATAACGTGCTATAGCACGGTAGCACGTATTAAGCAGCCGCCACTGGCCCAGACCTAACCCCCCAGATTTCTTCCTTTGGAGGTATCTCAAGGACCGAGTGTACGCAGGGAGACCCAGGACCATCACTAGACTCAAGGAAACGATCAGGGAGGAGATAAGAGCCATTCCTCGGTCTCTTTGTAAGGACGTCTTGGATAACTTTGTGCTGCGCCTCAAGAAATGCACGGAGCTAAATGGAGGTCATGCACTAGAATGAAGAGGAAAAGGCCAAAGACATTCACGTTTTAATTTGATTTTCTAAACACAATAAACTAGTTATAACTGAAGTTGCATTTAATTCCGACAAGAAATGAAGACATGAAGCCTATCGAAAGATGAGGCCCGTTTTTGGGGCCATACTGTATAAGGGGCAACTGCACGCATGTTCTGCATGGTTGCATACATACAGGATTTAATTCTGCTTTTGGAGTGTTCATAGCGCCGTAACGAGGCGCCAAAGAGAAACATGTTATCAACAAAATTAGTTTTCCTTATTGACCTCTGTACGCTGAGAAAGTTTGTGCTCTGAGACGCTGAATATTTTGTTTATACCATATTTTTCGAGGCAAGATCGAGACTTGCTCTTCGAAGAATATGCACAGATAGGCTAATTGGGACTACAGTGCAATGTGCCTTCACTGGGTATCGAACCCGGGACCCCTTGATTACAAGACGACGACGTTACCACTACGCCATCTTTTTTTTCTTCATAGAAAGCCCCTAATTGGAAGCTTCCCCCATCACACTTCATTCATTCATATCATTTTCACTCAAATTTCTAGTTCAGGACTTTTCAGGACAGACAATCACAAACATCCACGTCCGAGCCGGGAGTCGAACCCGGGACCTCTGGCATTGCAGCGCAGTGTGCTAACCACTCCGCCACAGAGGTCGACTATCGGAACGAGACGGATGTTTATAAATCGAGACGAGACCGAGAACTAGAGATGCATATTTACAACTTCTAACGAGACTAACACTGCCAGGTTTCGTCTCGCCTTGATACTATGCCTACAAAGCTGATGATTCTCCTACTTGCTCTCCTGCCAAATTGTTGAAAAATTCACGGTGAAAACCACATTAATATTTTATAGTGTTGAAAGTAAATCTAATGCTTTCATTTATTTCCAGCAGGAGATGCTTCAGTGAAGACGTGGAGGCTGGAGAAGTACGCACGCTGGGACGATGGGATGTGGCGCCTGTTTGACTTCAGTCGAGGAGAAATGCTCATGAAATTTGACTCAAAGGTAAAGAAAATGCGTTTCATAATTTAACTAAAATACGACGGAGACAATAAAATAACAAAGTGAGTGCACTTTAAGCCAATGAACACCCATTCTTTCAACTTTTCGATTTAAAACATCATTTTCAAGAAAGGTAAGTACAATCGTGTAAAGAAATAGTTCACCCATAAGATTATTGGCGTTAAGGCTATATGGTTTGAGTTGGTGTTTTAAGTCCACTTTGTGCACAATGAGGCTAATCGGGACTGGATCTACAGTTTAAAGTGGGATCCGAACCACTATGTGCCTCAACCAGGTATCGAATCCAGACCCCTTGGTTAAGGCTGTATGGGGGAAGTATTTTTTCCTATGACTGTACAATGATGGACAGTTCCGGATTGTAATGTAAAGTTCCCCGTACATATTATATCCCACCGTGCCATGAAGACACATTTACGGGATGTGGGGGGTAGGGCTCCACACATTCTCGATCTCTGCAAGTTTGGAGGTGATGTGATCAGCACCACGCTTCGGCCGCTTCTACCCCCCCCCCCCCCGGGGTTGCCTCGAAGTACCCATTGATTTGATTAATTTGGGCCGCTTTATGCGGGAACAAGCCCGGAAAAATTCCGATCTCAGATCACCAACTCCGGGAATCGAACCCGGGTCTCCCGTGTGGCAGTCATTGTTTTATACCCCCGTGAAGTTTGATGTCCCTCCCGGAGGAATTCTGCTGGATTCAACGCTGCTCAGAGGTACACTGAGCCCCTTAAACTGGATACTTGTGAGCAAACCTGAAAAGGATGTAGGAGCGACTGGAGCGTGGTGTTGACTACATGACTTTCACAAATGTCCTAAATCGTATCATCACTCATCTTCGCGATTAGCCAAAGTGGCAGAAATGCGAAGTAACATAAGCCAAATCAATTAATAAATTACATCGGCGTAACTTGGCGGGGCAAGGGGGGCGCTTGCCCCCCAAAACTTTTAAGGCTACTAAACTTACAAGTTAACGATACTTTTGTTAACCTCTTGTAACCTGAGTAGCAAAGTATTGTAATGTATTCTTTGTATGAATGTGCAAATGTAAGCTATGCAGAAAGAAAAGTTCTGAACGCTATTTTTATGGGATGGAAAACTTATTAATTCTGCCCCTCCCCAAGTTAAATGCCAAGTTTGAAGCTAAGTCCCAAGTTTATTCTGACCCTCAAAGTTAAGTCCCAAGTTTGATTCTGTTCCCTCAAGTTAAGTCTTAAGTTTGATTCTGCCCCCACCTCAAAGTCAAGTCTCTAGTTTGATTCTGCCCCGCCCCCAAAGTTAAATCCCAAGTTTGATCCCCCCCCCCCAAAGTCATGTCCTAAGTTTGATTCTGCCCTCCCAAAGTTAAGTCCCAAGTTTGGTTCTGTCCCTTCTTCAAAAGTCAAGCCCCAAGTTCAATTTTGTCCCTCCCCCCAAAGTTAGGTCGCACGTTACGCCCATGATCAATTATGTAAGTTACTGAAGCCAAATTATTGTTCTTATTTCAGGCACTGCTGTTGTTGGTTGTTCAGAATGAAGTGGCCTTGGAAAGGGTCAGTCTATCCTCGGGCACTGGGAATCGTGCTTTAGTAAAAGGTTCCAGTCTAATGATTCTTAGCAAAGCTAAGGTAAGGCTTTAGGTGTTATGATAAAACCCTGTTTATATATATATAGTGAACTTGGGGTGGTCTATACTTGCAGAACACCCGTCTACTACAGATACAGATAGCTGAATGTGATGTCCTTTTATTCATGAAATATGACCATGTGGCATATCAGAGCTAGAATTTCATGGGAAACTTGTTGATATGCTTAATTTCAATGCACTTTAGCTCTTAACCTGCTTGAACAACATTTTTTCGTTACGAGATGCTTGATATATGATAATTAGAGCCCGGAAGTTTGGCAAAATGCCTCTTTTTATCTACTGCATATATTGATAAATTTTTTCCGGATATACGTTTCTTATGTTGTTTCGAATGTTTTGGAAGCCTTTTCATTTTGCCTATTTTGCCTATTTGGGACCCCACTGCCTATTTTTAATTATAATGCCTTTTTTTGCCTTTATCAATGAAATTTGACATTTTTTTAAAAAAAAATGTGTATATAAATTATTTTTCTCCCAAAAAACGTTGTTGGCATTTATTGAATAATTTTCGCCTTATTTAAGTAATATTGAACTCACGCATGTTTCAACATTGCTGAAGGAGAAAAGTGTGAGAAAAAAGTATTTCATGCTGAGTCAGGATATTGCCTTTCGGTTAACATTTCTTGTGCATGATTGACTGCTGAAGTAGACAGGTTGATTTCGAACACAAAGAAAATATTTCTGAAATCTCCCTCTCGAACCCGAAAATTTCAGGAAGTTGCGATTGAGCTTAGTTTACCTCAGCAACCAGTCTTGACGAGATAGGGAACCTGGATTATCAGCAGCTATATATTATGCTAACAACCTTCAAAAAATCAGTGAGGTGATCGATGCTCTTCCAGAAAATGAAGCGGCTTCAATTCGTGAAGTGAAAAAACTCCTGTGCTATTCAAGTTTATTTTTGCACATTATAGTGCATTGCCAGAGACAATTACAATTATAGCATCCATGAAAATCTTCGAGGAATCTATGCAGCAGATGATGGAAGTGCCAGGAGAAAAGGGGTGAGCTGTTGCGGAAAAGTGCTAACGGGTAGTGAGTGCAAATGAGGACTTGAAACAATTGAAAACAATTTGTGATATTCTAAAAGGTGAAAATGCTGTTACCAAAATGAGTCCAGCTACATTAGCTTGTTATATGTATGCTCCAATAACTTCTGTCGAAATAGAAAGATCATTTTCTTTTATGAAAAACATTCTCTCTGACAGACGACTATCAATGAATGTTTAGAACTTAAAAAGCACCTTGTAGTTATGTGCAATCAAGACGGAGAAAATTGAAATGCTCTTCCCAATTTAGATTTTAACATTTTGCCAGAAATTATAGATAAGAGTAAGCGACTTCTAAATGTACCTTTTTTTCGGTTTATTTTGCCCTTTTTTTTCATTTTTAGTGCCTATTTACCACATTATAAATGCCTTTTTGCCTGCCTATTTTAACGAAAATAAATGCCTGAACTTCCGGGCTCTAATGATAATGAATATTTCGAAATTTCTTAGTCTGAGTGACGTTTATTGAAATATTTTGAATATTAGTGTTCTTGGGATAATACAGTGCTTCACACGGTTGACTTCTGCGCGAAGCGACGGCCAGCGTGCCGAGGGGTGGGAGCGCGTCAGCCGGCATTTAGACCCACATCTGTATGCTGATGTCCTGAGCTCCTTAATTCAAGTCGTGGGTAAAGCAGGAATATGAATGGTCTGGTCTCTTTATATCTTTCATCAGTGGTCTAATCATGTTAAACAAATTAGGGAGTGCCTTCAGAAATGTAATGAAATAAAAAATTAATTCAAATTGTGTCTTTACAATAACAATGGCTGCATGCTGTACTACGAGCCTTCCTGATATCGTAGTGATGCCATCGCCTTGTAATCAGAAGATGAATCAACTGACATGTCGGGGATCCACCGTCTAATTAACCCCAACAACAAGAGTAAGATTTCATCTCATCCAGGGATGTTTTTATTCATATATTGTTTGTATTGTTGTGTTTTTCTTTAGGGCTGAGCCGATGTATCGGTATCGGAAAGTAGCGGTTGGAATTCATCTATAGTAGAACCAGAAGCAAAACAACCTGCGCAGACCCGCGACTCCTGTGCACCGTACTCCCGCGTGGAGGGGAGGGGGAGAGTGCTTCCTTATGGCCCGAGCTGAACGGAAGAAGGAAAAGCTGCGCGGGGACTTTTCGTCCACGGTTTTTCCTTGTGGTCGCTCTACAACGATACCAGCCGATACTTTCCCGTCATTTTGGTCTTTCACGGGGTCCGCAGAAATGCCGCCCGACACTTGGCCGGTTTTTTATTACATAACATTAATTTTAATATTCTCATCTAATTCTTGAATATTCTAAAGCAAATTTCTTGGGAAATGTATGCAAATAATTGGATAAGAATATTTACATACATGCATTGATCAATATTTTGAACAAATTTCAATTATTGCAATCGCTATCGGTTGTAATCTGTAAGAGTGACGGCATCGGTTGAAAGTGATATCGGCTCAGCCTCGTTATTTGTTGATTAAAGCAGCTTCTCTGCCACTATGGCTAATTGCAACGATAAAAATGAGCAGTGGCGGCGATTACGGAGGCGTGGGGATGCCTCTTTTGCCCCTTTGCCTAAACTTTATCTACCTTACCAAGGAAAAGTATTCTCTCCGTCTCCTTGGTCCTCCAATTTTGGCACCTTGCCCCCCCCCCCCCCCACTGAGGATGAGTGATGATTAGATGAAATTGCTGAACGAACGCACAGGTCTGGACCCGAACCCGGGAACTTCGTGTTCAAGTCGACCACCGTATGTGCTAGGACAGGGACCTGGTAAATAGTCATTATTTTTTAAACAAATATTCTCATACGTAAAGTTGTTCATGAAACAAGTAAATGTTCGTACTTCCAAATACCTGATCATTGACATTACATGAACTATTGTGACATCATGAACATGCAGGGGCGCCGACTTGTCAAAATTATTGCGGGGGGGCTCTGATCACTGAAATAAATTAATGAACGACTCGCTCTCTCCCTTTTTAAAGTTTTGGCCTCAGTGTTTGTTTGTTTGTAATATTTCCGTGTGAAATACTCAGTGTTCGGAATCTCATAAAAGCCCATGAATTCCTGAAAAATATCAAAATTTTTATTCACAGTTCTAATGCAGAATATTAATTGTCCACGGATGGACATGTCACAAGTTTCGTCAACCATAATAGCAAAATATTCCCGACTTTTAATATCTGCTACCACGGAGCGCAAAACAGATCTCCCTAATATATCAATGATCTCGTAGTGAATGTCATGTTAGAGCCATTTGTAGCCCAAACGTCCCATCCACTACCCTAGTTCATGCACATCGTCTTTTGAAACTCTTTTTAGTACAAATGTTAACAATACTCATAATTACATACTTAGTATATAGTAATAAGTCATGTGTTTTGCTGTCTCTGGTCATAGCCCTCCCCTCAAAGTTGATGGTTTAGCGGTCCCAGCCCCCCAAATTGATGGTCTAGAACATTTCAAATGTGTATTTAAAGTTAAGTTCATGTGGCACAATTCAGAGTAAACTTTACAAGAGAAGCAAAATAATACATTAGATCCTCTTAAGCAAAATTATTAAGGGGGCTCTGCCCCAGATCGTTAACATTGGGGGGGGGGC
This sequence comes from Lepisma saccharinum, assembly GCF_977018435.1. Taxonomy (NCBI): domain Eukaryota; kingdom Metazoa; phylum Arthropoda; class Insecta; order Zygentoma; family Lepismatidae; genus Lepisma; species Lepisma saccharinum. The sequence continues at coordinate 36,376,420 of NC_139258.1, read as the reverse complement.
TCGATGCCCCCCCCCCCCAAGCCCCATGGAGTCGGCGCCTACGTCAACATGTGCCCAGCTTATTATGAGGACATACTGAACAATATTGAATGCGTTGTTCTTATTGATTAAAAATGGAATAAAAGCTCGAAGTTATTTTGAAAGTTATACACTGGACCTGTTATAAGGGGAACCCCCGCCCCTACGGTTATTATTGTGCTAATGAATTCTATCCCACTTGAACTTTGAAAAGGATATAAAAATAGGTCCATCGTAACGATTTTTGTAATCTTTCTTCTTTCAGTCTAATTTCCGCAAGTTCCGTGTGAAATTCGCAGCAACTGAAGAGGCATCCGATAATGACAATTGTCGTGATTGTGCTGTTGCGTTGAGGCAGTATTTCATCATCCACGAAAGCACCGACTCAGGTAAATGTATAACATATTCCATACTGGGCATATTTTCTACTGGGCTTCCCCGATGACGAAGTGGTAACGTTGTCGCTTTGTAATCCATGAGGCCGGATTTGATATCTGGTGCAGGCATCTAGTGGTTCCTACTTTAAGTTATATATCTATACCCTGTCCCAGCTAACTGTAGAGCAGGGCCGCGCATATCGGTAGAGGAGGAAGATCGAGTCGTGAAAGCGCAGCGTTGCCAACCGTACGGTCCTGACCGTACATGTACGGACCAGACCTTAGTCCATACTCTAAATGCACGGCTTGTCAAAATTTGCTCTTGCAGTTTTATCCCTAATATTTCCCTAAGAAATTCTTAAACCAATCGTACGGACCTGGAGACAAAAATACGGTCCGTTTGACATGTGCGTTCGGTTTTATCCTTTTCAAAAGTTTGCAACGCTGCATAGCGAAGGAAGAAATTGGGAAAACTCCCGTCGCCCATTACGCAATCCCGTTTCTCTCACTGTTCATTGGTGGAGCCGTCTCGCGTCACTACTTGCACAGAGACTTGTTCTCGTTCGCCTGGTCTACAGTTAGCTGGTACAGATAATAGTCCCGATTAGCCTATTTGTGCATAAAGTGGACTTCAAACAAAAACTCAAATCAAAAGTTTTCTGTTAGTCGCTGACCTTGGGAGCCATTTCTACATGGATGTTGTTAAGGAGAAGCCTGGGAACGCTGGCCCCCAAATTTTTGGCTTAGCGGAATTTTACTTTAAAATTTGGAAGAATAAACAAACCCTCCAAACTATTTTCTTTGGAAAACTTTGCATGTAGATCATATTCGATTTCATCTATTTAGTTACTGCACTTATTGGAATGTAGACTGTTAAATATAATTGTAATAATGATAATTTACTATATATATATAGATATCTATTTTCCATTATTCTGAATTTATCTTAAATACTATGTGAAGGTTATATTCTGAACAATGAATATATGTGTATATGGATGGATATATGTACCTTTCCTGCAGTACTTTACTTATTATCTTGTGTGTATAAATGCGTTTGTGTGTGTTTGTACTCTACACTGTTATATGTTTATTATTTGAATATAATATATGTAAGCTTTCCTGTAATTGGAGATTCTCTCTGTTGGAGGCAAATGAATAAATAAATAAATATATAAGGTACCTGAACCCAATATGGCCTATTTGCTGTTCCCAAGTAGTTAAAGGTTAATTCAACAAATGACGTTAGTATGCCATGTGCAGAGTGGCTCAAAAAGTCACCCGCGTGGTCGGCGGCCATCTTGAATTCAACTTCAGAATTTTAAATGGGAAGGGGGTGATATGATATATCAAATCAGGCTAGAATTTCTCGAGAAATGCAATGGTGAAGGTTTTTTTGACGTATCTTTAACCAGTAAAAAGTTATGACTGAATTCTTGTACCAATTTTCTCCTTTTCGAGGTGTTAGAAAAATGCCTTAAAATTTGTTTACCGCATCGGTAATGCATCGAGATCAAAGTGATGTCTAGGGAGAGATGTTCGCTTTCCATTGCACACGATTTTAATGGGATACATCCACGAAGAGCTGCGCATTATGAACGGTTGTCGCGAACAATTTACAGTGTGACGCTTCCATTGAATGAAAAGTCCTTCACAGTGGCGTCTTTGGGGGTGAGTGCTTCGATGAGTGTCAACTGCCTCAGTTGCGAAGCAAACGCTGTAGGGGTAACATCGCTCTCCCGTTACCACGTTGCTAAGCGTACGTCTATTTCTGTCAGTTGTTTTTATTAGCTTGTTTGCACAATGCTTAGGTGTTTTGTGAATTATTTTTCCGGCTAACAGTATAGTATAGGGGTGACGGATTTCTTCAGATTTACAGGAGAAAGTACTTACGGAAATCATTTTCTGTAGCGTTGTGGAAGTTCGAATGTAGTTTTGATCCATTTTAATGCGAATGCATGTTGTTTTCTGCGAAAATCTCTTTCCGACACGCTGTTTCTGCTGCCGCCATTTGCTTTCTTCACTAGAGCATAATGTTCCGTGTCTTAGATGACCTAAAACCCGTAGTCAGTGTTTCAAACTCGCCTTGTTTTCACTAGAACATGACGTGTCGAGTATTTTTATTGTTTTTAATAAAACAATCTTGCCTAATCTAACCTAACCTTACGGAAAATGGTTTTTGGGGCTAACGTCAATGGTTTGCGAGGTATTAGCATAATTTCAAATCCGGGCATGAAATTAGGTATTTTCCAGTGAACAAGGTTGCAACACTGCATACATCGACAAAACACACACAACGCGCGAAGAACCAGTACACTTTCGCCATAATGTGTGTTACAGAATCAAAATAACAAATAACAGTAAGCAGTGGCGTCGCTAGGCCCTTTTTGGGGGGCTTCAGCCCCCCCAATCCCTCGATAAGCCCCCCCCCCCAACTTTTAGCTATTATTACATACAGTATTTCGAGAAAACATATTTGAACAATTGTTAATGCAGGAACATACCTATAGATACAAAAAATTACCTGAAGAACTTGACATACACCATCACATCCATAGTACATTTAATGAACGCCATTCCCAAAGACATGTTTCCGAACTTATGCAGAATGTTGCAAATTGCAGTGACAATTCCTGTGACATCAGCATCGTGTGAGAGGAGTTTTGCTGTTTGAAGAGAATCAATACATTTTTGCGTAATAGTATGGGCCAAGACAGACTTTCCTCACTTGCAATACTGGCCATAGAAAAGGAAGAGTGTCATGAATTGTGTGTGGATTGTGTTATTGATAATTTTGCAAGAAATTCGAACCGCAGAGTACAGCTGATACATAAACACATAGTTCACCAGCATTAGAAAAACAGGACAAGAATATCCATCTGTTTTCATAAAAATTAATGCACTAAGTCTATGTTAGTTTTAATTCCTTATGCTTGTTATATATTATTGTCTTATTAATCACTTTGCTATTTTCAAACATTAAAAATATTTACAATACTAGTAAGTCATGTATCTGGTTGCAACCCCCCCCCCCCAAAGCAGATGGCCTAGCGACGCCACTGACAGTAAGTACTCGTAAATGTAATAAATATACATTATCTTAGTTAGAAATGCATTATTTCACCTTAGGAAATGTTCCACATTCCAAAATAGTACGTTAGCAATGTAAAAAACTGCAAAATATATGATTTATAGGTGTCACCCCCATAGTACCTTTTTCTGTGCTGGGTGTACTATTGCACAAATTTTATCAGTAATGGTGCTGATCAACTCTCCCTCTCTCTCACGTTTTACAGTATGTTTGTTTTGAAATGAGCATCGAAGACGATGCACGCAGTGGACGCCCCAAAGAGGCTGATACCGACGAAAACATCAAAAAAGTCCACAAAATAATTTTAAATGATCGTAAAGTGAAGTTGATCGATATAGCTGAGACTTTAAAAATATCAAAGGAACGTGTTGGACATATTGTGCATGAATATTTGAACATGCGAAAGCTGTGTGCAAAATGGGTGCCGCGCGTGCTGTTTCATCAAGACAATGCACCGTGTCACAAATCAATGAAAACGATGGCAAAATTATATGAATTAGACTACGAATTGCTTCCCCATCCACCATATTCTCCAGATCTGGCCCCCAGTGACTTTTTCCTGTTTGCAGACCTTAAAAGAATGCTCGCTGGAAAGAAATTTAGCACTGATGAAGAGGTAATCGCCGAAACTGAGGCCTATTTTGAGGCTAAAGAGAAATCGTACTATAAAAATGGCATCGAAAAATTGTATGACTGCTATAATCGTTGTATCGCCCTCGAAGGCAACTATATTGAATAATAAAATCGAATTTTGTCAAAAAAATATTTTTTACTATGTTAGCCTACGAACTTTTCAGCCCACCTGTTAATGTTGTTAATTTTATTGTTACTTTCCACTCACAAAGGTGCATCTAGCCAACCAGAAAGCTCTCTACAGCAGGACATCGCAGATATCCAACCAGACCTGAAAGCCACCATACCGGAATTAGCTAGTCACATCCTGAAGCAGGAAGGAATAGCAGGTGCTGCAGGTAATTGTATTTTCATTATGAAAATTATAAGATTACATAGTACCATATTTCCCCACAGTCATATTGATGGGCCTAAGTTTATATCATTTGGCTGAGTGTTCAACATAAATATGTTATAAAACCAAAAGTTCTAGGTGTGAATCATATGTTGAGGCATGTGTACATTCTTCATGCTTTAGCTTATTTTGTTGTGTATGCTGAGTTCAAGATCTGGACTAGGCCATGAAGAAAGGGAGAAATGCCATGTATAAGTATTTAGAATCAGCCATTTTGCTTGTTCTCATGTCTTCAAGGAAGCAACATAGCCATGCCAATGGTAGCCAGGTTTCAGACTTCTAAGAAATCATGTTGCTGACTCCAGAAACACTATCACATTCTTATTGTAATGAACAATTTTATTTATTATTCCTAAATGGTTATTCTTCTGTATTTTTAGTCTGAGGCTTTGCGGATAGTCTGTCTAGCCTAGAATATATGCTCCTGATATCTAGCTATATCTATGTGTGTATATACATACATACATATAAATTTATTTATTTACAGGCTAATTCTATAATTCCCTTCAGGGTTTTGAACATTTATAGTACAAGAACAATAGCATATACAGCAAAAAGATGCATATCTGTACATAAAGAATCTCTCCAAGTTTGGTGCATACCTTACAGGTGCTCGATATGTGCATCTATCCTGATATCAAGTTCCTACTAGTGGTGGCTGGTGGTCTGGCTCTATGGGTGTGCACCTCAGGCTCGCATCCAGAAGAAGTGTTATCACCCCCTTATATCAGGGTGCGAAATCATTTTAGACTGGTGGGGGGAGAAATATATTAATCTACAAACCCCTCCCTTCTCCCATATACAATATACATATTTATAATGTTATTAAAAGTACAAATAAATTACTAAATTAAAAATATATTATTATTATTATTAATTACAAAATAAAATTGTCATTTTTATTTACATATATATTAGATATTATAAAGTAGCAAACTACTTTACTAACTGGTTAAAGATGTTACTAAATTATGAAATAGTTGAATGTTTTATTATGTGTAAGTTTTTATTTAGTTCTTGCTTTATGTTAATATAAATCAATTGGATTTCATAGTTATTATTATTTTGCATTCTTGTTTCACTTTTGTTGTGCGTATTGATGTAGATTTGTTAATGATCTCTTGAGAGAGAAAAAGCATTGAACACTCACAACTACACTAATTTGTGTATGTTTTCGATGTTATTCTTAGTACAGTATATTTGAAATTAAAAGTAATTGCTTAGTTTTGGTGGGTCAGAAATCCTCCCCGTCCCCCCCCCCACCCCAGGATTTCGCACCCTGTGCTATATTTCTCACCGATTCTTGCTTACTTAACGATGCTGAACATATTGGTAGCTCAATGATAATGAGACTAGTATTTCGTGAAAAATAAAATAAAATATGAATTTTTACAAATTTGGTATACCTTGGTGAAATTTCCGTTGATGACAAGATGTTATTGGATTTCATTTGATTGCCTAACAAAATCACTCACAAGATAGAAATACCAATATATTATATGAACATTTTTGTAGATTTGCAAAATAGTTAGTATAAACTCCCCCCTCCCCTCTCTCTCTCTCTCCTCTTTTAATAGTGAACAACTGGGATAATAACATTTGAATACACCAATCAAAGGAGCTGATCTGATTATCACATACAGATCTAACAGTTGTTTATTTTTCATAACCAACTGACCAAAGCAACAAAATCAAGTGAAATTAAGATAATAATAAATGTAAAATAATAATAATAACAGTTCTCACTCAGTCCACACCAGGCCCGTAGCCAGGAATTCTTTGTAGGGGGGCCAAGTCAATCTTAGAGGGGCAAATTTTTAATATATTGTGTCGCATTGGCAGCTATAGCAGGGTGCACAGAGGCACTTGCCCCCTGCCCCAAAAGAGATACGTAACAGAAAAGGGATTATAGCTTGAAACTACAATGAACAAAAAAAAAAACTTCTAGCAACATCAAATAGCAATATTTCGATAATAACCACATTGCCAGAGAATATAAAGTTTAACATAAATAGGCTAATAGGGACTGTATCTACTTGATATTTACAGGTCGATAATGTTAATAGACAATTAATATGTACCAACAACTTTGGGCCTCTCTGCAGAACTAATTAAGGGAGCCTTTTATAAATCATGCTTCATAATGATTCCCTCTAGTTTCCAGTATGTAAGATTTTTATGCACAAAGGAATCTAATGAGAATCCAACACCATTGTGTTGTGCTATGCAAGAAAAATCGAATTAATTAAATAATAATGGTTACAAATTATCTACACTTTGATGAATTGTGTAAAAATTTGTAATACATCTTCTTGTACTTGCTAAAACATTGAAACATGGGTTCCTTAGTCCACCACAGACTCTATTTCCTTCAAAGGGGAGACTCTTGTGACTACAGACAATGTTTGCCTACTGGTTACGTTAACCGTTTTGCAAAATATTGTTTGAATTGTATTATATTATACTAGTTGAAATACATGTTTTGACACCTGACAGCACTGCTTATGAGTGTCTCTTCATCAATTTCACGTCATCACTCATTGTTGCAACAAAAAAACAAATATCCACTCCCTCTCTCTACCACATGAATCACTATTAACAAAAGGTATACTTGGGAAACAAAAAATTAAGCAGTTACAAGTTCATAGCAACACATCCGAACACATTAGGCACCTTTAATACAAGACTACTCAAAACGTCACAATTGTTCTAGATACTGAAAATTGCGAAATCATTTTCTGAACTCTGAATCTGGAAGGGAATTCCCTTCCCCCCAATCCTAATAGGACATTATACAGAATCCCATACGCCCTAATAAATCACAAAATCAATAAGTGTCTTTGTTGTGTTGCTAGAGTAACGCATGGTATAAATGTAAAGATTAGTGTTCTGTATTTTTCACAGGGGGGGCAAAGTAGCCTTTCAGGGGGACAACTGCCCCCCCTCTAGCTGCAGGTTTGGTCCACACACTGCCCTGCTTTATACTTCTGAATTTTTCTTTCCCTTCCGCCATATCCGTAGCTATTAATGCAGTCGCTGTAAGCTTTGTAGTTTGTTTTATAGAATGTTTATTCCATTGCTTGATTGTACAAAAAAATCAGTAACATTTGATATGAAGTCTATGCTTTAGCTGTGTGTATTTTTCCCCTTCATGATAAATAACCAGAGAAGGGGTTTATATGGAAAATAAAAATAAGATTTTTGAAGCTTACCACAATTCGCAAACAACATTGATTTTAGTATCATGAAAATATGTATTTATATATAATTCTTTTCCCTGATGATGACAAATACTTGGCACTGAAAGAGAGATGAGCTTTTGTCAAATTTGCAATGAAAGTAACAAAGCATGCAACTGATTGCCACAAATAAAAAAAATGTTTAAATTATTGTTTATATTCTGTTTCAGAGGCTCTCCCTCCTGATTTTCCTCTTGAAGATGCTATCAAATCTTGCATCTTGGACCCTAGTTTTCCTCAGTTGGTAAATCGAGTGGAATCCTGTCTAACACGAATGCAACAGTAAGTGTGGTAAATCAAGAGTTGTTGAAAATATAAGGTTACTAGCCAAACAAGTAAGTGTTTTATATGAGTGACTGCTTAATTAGGATAAAATTCAATAAATACTGCACAAAGGGGAAAAATGAAGCACCATTCTGACCACAATATTTTCTTTTATTTAAAACATTACAGATTCAATCCATACAGAGATCAAAATATATTCACTTATTTTATGTCAAATGTTCAGCTAATTTTCAATCACATACCAAAATACCATTAAAGCAATAGAAATACACTGAATGGTTTACCGTTTGCTGATTACTTAAAAATCAGAATCCAAACTTTCTTAATTTTCAAGTTTAGTAAACCTTAGTAGAAGGAACAACTTATTATTATTAATAAATTATAATAACAAACATAATTCTTAATTATACAGAGAAGTACTACTATTCCAGGCACTAATATAATAACTCTATATTGATGGCTTATCTGCCTTTGACCCTATATGTCATATAATATTCTCCTTCAGAAATAAATATTACATAACTCTGGAAGTGAGACATAACTATAGTTGATTTATTTAAAAATTTCAAATGTGCCATTACTTATTTTTAATTTCGTGTATAAAATTTGTATACTAATGCATTTATACAATCACTTGCTTCACATATTGATGTCAAAATGTCATTGTTACTAAAAATAAAGAGCAAAAGAAAAATTAAATCCATGACATCATTATATATAGTAAAGTATATCTGAAGAAATTCAATTAAGTAAATACATATATGAATTTACGGTTTTGTACTTAAACATTAGCTATGTTAATTTGTTCTAAAGCAATGAAGTTCGTTTACACAAATAGTGCTGCAGTAGTGAGTGCAAAGTATTTATTTAAGTCTTACGCACATACATACACAAACAAATAAGAGACATTTATGTTTGTACTGCTTTAATACAATAGTTTTAATATATTCATTTCGAATATTCTTTGGAATATTTTATATCGTTTTTATTTCATGCCAATAAATGGCATTGTTACACTAATATGTGTATATGTTAATAAACCTTTATGATCATTGTAGCTTCTCATGTCTATGTGTGGAAAAATCAATTAAAATTTCATGCTGGGGAAAACTAATAAATCAAATTGCTATCATAATCATAATATGTATATTGTAATTAGTTTAGTTTCAGGAAACTATTGTTGAGTAAATATTTCTCAGTGTAGTACTATTCAAAAAGTTATTACATATTCATTTACAATGCAAAGAAGCATTGACACAAAGAGAAGCTACTTGCTTCAAGTTAAATAATTGCATTATTGCTAACATAAGCAATGTTAAAATGCTTGAAAGTCATGAAAAGAGTTGTTACAATTAAACACACAAAATTCCATATGAAATGAAAAGAAATATTTTCTGAATTATTAATTTTGATTGATGTCTATATTAGGGGTGAGCCGATATGTATGCTGATGTATTGGTATTAGAAAGTATTAGTTGAGATTTATTTATCGATACCGGCCGCTACTTTTCCGGCATTTTGGTATTATAGTAGGACTCCGCAAAAATGCCGTGTGACACTTTCGCGAAGTCTTAATTATCCTGAAAATTATGCAAAATTCGAAGTTTCTTTTTATTCTGCACCAGTTTTGTGTGAAAAGAACTGAATTTTGTAATATCATGACATGTAATTTAATAACCTGATGTAATTCTTGAATATTTTAATGCATGTAATTAGAATGGAAAATTTGCACACAAATTATTAATCAATATTTTCAACAATTTTTGATTATTACAACTTTTAAGTATCGGTATCAGTGGGAAAGGTGAGAGTATTGGTATCAGTATTGGTTCAAAGTGGTATCAGCTCAGCCTTAGTCCCTATGCATCTCTAGTTATGTTTAAAAGATCATTGATAGAGGAAGTGCAGCACACATGAACTGTTTTCTTAATTCACATTTTGAGTAAGTTTATAGTTTTACAAAATCATCACTTTTGTAACAAATAGAAAAGAAAAGAAGATAGATACAAAGTTCTCTGACATAATAATTACTTTCCTATATTCTATAATTCCAGTGATTAAATAATCTGCAGAAAAAAATATCACAGAATGTCACTATTATCGTATATTAAAATAATAGTCATACAATGATTAACAATACATTATAATTCTCATATTATAACAGCTATATACATAATGTGTGTGGTCTGTATATTCTTTCAAAAATTTGGAAGGTACTTATTCTACAAAATTTTATACTTGAAATAGAAATTATCATCAAGAGATAAAATTTAATACTGGAATGTTTGCTCTAACAGTTGATGTCTATGTACAGTCACAGACACTTCTGTGTTGTAATAAACCCATTGACTCAATGGGACCGTTACAACCCAGAAGGGTCCATGACTGTACAAGCTTCTGTCTTGGTGAGCTTTATACACTGGCTTAGAATGTTCAAAAAATAATAATTGACTTAAATGTCAAGACCAAATTCATTTCTTATCCAAGGATACTGCTGTGGACATTCATAACATGTGTAGAGGTAACGATCATTTCGCAGAACTCTGCTGTGTAATTTACATGCCTTGGGAATGTTGCAAGCTTTCTCTTGGGGTTCAAACTGAAAATAAATACATGAATAAATTCAAAATTGGACCACTTCACATACATGAATTAGCATATATCACACGGAGAATATATTATTACTTACTGAAAAGTTATATGAATATTGTCTCAACCAGGGATCAAAACCTGAGATATTGCCCAATGCTCTACACTAAACTACCAAAGTAATCTCTGATCTCCCCACAATGTACACAACTTAGATCACTGTGTGAGTACTCTCTGTGTCCATTCCATCTGTTGGACACCCTTGGGTATGTGATCACTAATGCCATCTCCCTGCAATGGAGGGAACTACGCAAGTAACCAAATGTTGTAAGAACATACTATTGGGACAATGATAATTTTAGCCGAGTTTACAATGTTTCCCCAACATGTGGTTTTTACGTTGGGCCAATGTAATGAAAGCCATATGGTATCATTGTTTTCAAGATACCTTCAAGTGGTAGCACAAAAACTTTCTAGAGTTCACTTAGTTTTCCACTTTTCATGGAACTTAGTCTGCACATAAAACTGTCAATTTTAATTATATAGATCTTGAACCACTATAAGAATGTTTTTGTTCTGCTATAGCCAAAGAGGCAAACAATAAGCAATTCCCAGCACAGAGATATGCCAATAATAATAATAATAATGATAATAATAATAATGAAAATGACATCATTATCAGCCATGGCAGCTGACAAAGGACTCGTGAGTGTCTGCAAGTTATGAGTAGCTTTTACTTTCATTAACAAAATATATGTGTCCAGTATGTGCTGTGACAGAAATATTGAAAAAGAAACACTATTACATGTCACTTGTTTTTACACTCTAGAATTTACAGCATACTATTGAAAGTTGTCTTAACAGGAGAGAGTAGTTTTTAAAATTGATTTTGACTCTTGCATGGTTGGGCAAGCGTTGGCAACAACCAGTGGTGGCACGAGGATTAATCATGAAGGGGTGCGGAATTAAATTTTGGGAGTGTGATGTTGAAAATAAAGAAAGCATGAAATATGCATGCATGTTTTACCACAGGTGTAACCAAAATTTATGTCGGGGGGCAAGTACCAGGATAAACGTAATAATAATAATAATAATAATTACATCATTATTATTATTAGTAGTAGCAGTATCAAAAACGTTATCATCATTGTATATCACACAAAAAGGAGAAGTCAGTGCTAAAGCATTTGTGTTGCAAAACGATTTAAAATATTTTTTCAACACGTTCAATTTCATATTAGCTAATAATTGAAAACAAGCACACAAACTGTATTTTTGAAAGAAAGAAAATGCATGATGAATATAATTCATTTTATACATATGACATGTATAACTTTCATGTACAACATATGTTTTACACATATGCAACATGGACCGACGTAAGAAATAAGAAAATTCATATGCAACATGTTAACACTAAATCGTACACGAATTCAAAGTTTCTTTAATGCATATACATATATAACATATTATTTACATGCATTACATAATCAATTCTTCCGCTTTCTAACAAACCAATAGCAAAAATGATAATAATCTATCAAATGTGCATGCTCCTTTTCATTCTAACAATTGTTCATTCATTTAAGACCAAACTGCTTAGCAGTAACAGTCTGAAGTGCATAGTTGGTCGTACTTCTCTCTCTGGTAATTTACAATGCATTACAGAGAAGAATGATATTGCTCGCTTCGCTCGCAAGAAAATCTTTAGATCCAAATTATTCCAAACTGAAAACAATATTAATTTAATAGGGCACCGCATTCTCTCTTTTATAACATTTTAATTTAGATTTTTTGCAAATAACAAAAAGAACTCACTGAGCTGTAGGCATATATCGATAAATACAAACAGGCCACTTAAAACAAAAGAAGAAACAATTGTTAACAACAATACTGACGAAAGAAAATACAACGGCATCTGATCTTTAAAGAGACTGCCGACAGTACAGGAATATATGTGCCGCTTCCCTTTCAGTGCTTAGCTGTTGTATACAATAACAGCGGTTTCACTACAGTACCTAACACTCAGGCGCTCAATGTGACTACACTGTAAGAGTTAATGTTTTCAACATAGGTTTTGAATAGGGGGTGTTGAAGCGGGTGCGGGAGAAAATGAAGGGGTGTTCAAGCACCCCTTCACACCCCCCTGGTGCCGCCCCTGGCAACAACCGTTGGCCCAACGTAAGACCAACCTTTCCCATGTAAAAACTGCAGTTGGACCAACAGTTGTGGTTACTTGGGACTTCCCCTGAACTAGCTATACAGACCAACAAAGACACCTGGTTGAGACACAATTTTCGCATATTTTTTCTACTAAGTTTCAATTCACAATCAATATCATGGACTGCAATACTGATCAAATACAATGAACACCACAAGCTGTAGGCTGTAAGAAGATTTCTGTCAAGGAACAATATATGAACTGCCATACTAAATATTGGTTCATAGTTGAACCATTGGTCTGTTTAGCTGTGGAACTCAACAATTTATCAATGCTTTTCAACACAACAATAAATTATAAATGGTAATTTGTAATGCTTCATATCAGGCTCTGATAACAGTTTGTAAACATAGTTCATTATGTAGATATTAATCAGCAGTGGTGTAGCATGGGCATTTTGGGTGGGAACGCCAAGTCCGAAGGAAGGGTCAGCCCTTTCTTGCTTAATAATTTACTTATGGTATTATTCGCCACAGGTTTATTTGCCTGAAGTCAGCTGGGTTTTCAATAAAACATCATCCATGCATGTTTTAGCTAGAAAATTAGATGCCTCACTAAGCCACAAATGTTTTCAACTCTGGTGTTTTATACCTTTTTGTTATGCCTTTCTGCATGACGCAAGTCATTTAAAAACCTACCTGAATCACAAACGTCATTGTTGTGGATGATCCAACTACTGATTGATTTGGTTTATTTTACTTCGCTTTTGTACCACTTTTGGTTAATCACGAATATGAATATGAGTGATGATATTGATGAACTTGATGAAGAGACACTCACAAAGAACACCCGTGCTCATCCCGGGATTCAAATCAGGGGCCTCTATCATCTTGGCACGCTGTGCAAAACACTCTGACACAGAGGTGGGTAGATGATTCAACTATAGTACACTCAACTGACTTAACAGTGCCGATTAGTAATTCAGACCACTGTTTATTACATCTTGAGAATGTTGATAAACATTTTAAAATAATTTTATCCAGAGAGCATTCGATGTTAAGAGTTTTCAAATGAATGCTAAACATTTCCATTGACAGATACTAACGAAAAAATAATAAAAAATAATAGTTTTGTGGGTTAAGTGATAGAGCAGCCACAGGCTGAACTTCTACCACAAGGACTTCACCAACTTATTTGACAAAAACTGTGTTGATATTTTAGTTTTTAATGCACATCGCTGTTCGTGCGATAAATTATACAATGCAGTGGCCAATGAAGTGGTATATTTGAGTTTGGTAAAGTTACGTCAGTCAATATTGCGTATTGTGCCATGAGAGCGAAGAACCAGGTAGGAATTCTACAGCTGTCGTCTGCTTCAGAAGGCAGGAAGGGTCACATGAATCAATCACCGTAGCCCTCTGCTCCGTACACTGGCGTACGAGAGAGCATTTGCGCGCGTGCTGTAGAGATCCAAGCTTTCCCTCCAGATAGACAGCAAGGAATATAGAGTCCTTTACGCTGAACCTGCCCGGCGTCTGGCCAGGAAAGGCATTGGAAAAATGCTAGAACGTGTTTTGTTAGTGGAGCAAAAAAGTGGGGGGGTAGAAACCCTTAAGATGAATTTCTGAATTTCTCAGTATATTACAAGTTATTGTGCAACATGTTTAATGGAAGTAACATTAATTACCACTATACACTACTTCAATTATATATTTGTAGGATTTCGAGTAGGGTTTCATCCCCCGGAACCCTCCTCCTGGCTACATGCCTGATACTAAATTACTCCCAAAATTCCTATTGCAGCACCATGCTTTGATGTACAAAGACAAGGACTGTTCTCCAGTGCCTGCCTAAAATTCTCAATATTCTCTTGTGTTCTCATAATTTACACACAACCTAGTGGTTTGTTTTTCAGTGTCATACAGGGAGAAGCATAACAACTTTTCTCTTGAGATTTCTGCCTGTGTATGGGACCAGTGTCTACCCACCATCGTGTGGAAATTGGGGAGTTACGAATGACTAGCGTAATTTGGTCATGATGGAAACCTACAACAATTAGAGTTAGAATTAGAAATTCCTTATTCATGGGTGAAGTTCAGCCTGTGGCTGCTCTACCACTTAACCACTTAACGATGACTGGGGGTTTGTCGTGCTGACCCACTGGTTAGATGATCTCCCACCTCGGCAGATGAGGGTGGCAGTCTGTAAGTATGTGGTCTGTTAGGAAAGTAATGAGACTGGCAACACTGTGCACGAACCGGCAACGCTGCTGCCCCCACCTTCACACGGCAGGTAGGTGAATGTTTGCCGTTGACTCAGTACAAGTTTCAACTTGCTACAGTTGCTACACGATTGTTGAGAGCGTCTGACGTGAAGTTGTGTTTGTGAGGTGCGTTACGAAAATGGACTGGCAAAAGTTTCAACAACGTTGTGCCATCAAATTTTGTGTTAAGCTTGGCGAATCCGCCACTGTGACTTATGAAAAGTTACAAAGGGCTTATGGAGAACATGCACTATCTAGGGCACAAGTGTTCAGATGGCAGAAGTCCTTTTTAGAAGGCCGAGAACAAGTGGAAGACGAACCTTGGGTGGGAAGACCTTCAACCTCAAAAACGGATGACAATGTGGAAAGAGTGAGGTCTCTTGTGAGGTCAGATCGTTGATTGACGGTGAGAATGATCAGTAGTGAGTTAAATTTGAACGTGTGTACCGAATGAAGTCCTTGCAAGACCCAGGAAAGGGTGACCAGACATTGCACGCACTTGGATGCTGCATAACGACAATGCAGCATGTCACACGGCAGTCTCCATCAATGAATTTGGCAAAAAAAAGCATTCCTGTGGTTCCTCAGCCCTTTTATTCGCCGGATCTCAGTCCCTGTGATTTTTTTATTCCCCTTGCTCAAAAACCACTTGAAAGGACGCCATTTTGATACTTTGGATAATATCCAGAAGAGCGTAACCGACGAGCTAAAATATATTCCAGCAGAAGCCTTCCAGCACTGCTACGAACAGTGGAAACAACACCTCCATCGCTGTGTAGCTGCCCAAGGGAACTATTTTGAAGGGGATAACCTTGATTTGTAAAAATAATAAATTCATCGTTTACAGAAAATCAGTCTCATTACTTTCCTAACAGACCATGCATGCCCTGGCCCTCACAGGCTGTTGCACCAGAGGTTATTATTATTATTACTGGTTGACATGAAATTTTCTATTCATATCAATATCGTATTCTTACTAGGCACTTTTCCACAAGAACCCTCATTAAAATGCACACAGAACTCTTGCAGCATTTAAGTAACCCAAGTCAAAACTTTAAAAAAAAAAGTCCCAAATATGAAAGTGTGGTGTTGCTCAGGGGCGATTCCTCCATGTAGGAAGTGAGGAACTTCATACAGTTCATTTATACTTGCTTCCAGTTCTCTACTTTTTAGGAGTTTAATAATAATGCATGTTATAAAATTATGACCTCAATGTATGTACAATTGACGAACTTAGCTACTGTCAAGCGTTGACTGCTGTCGCTCACTCCAGGTGCAGCCAAAAGACAATGAACACACAGGCCTTGCTGCCCTGTCTGAGAAACCTCGCTGATATCACTACAAGCAGATTGGTGAGAAGTGGAAAAGGGGCACGCGGAAGATCCAGCAAGGAAGCATCGAGGGTTTCCTCAATGAGTGGTGCAAACCAAAGCAAAATGGTACTAAACCTAGCACAGTTTGATCTTTGTTGGCACCTAGCACCCTGCTTTTGGTACAATGGTAAAATCTAGCATAATATGCAAACGTGAGTCTCCGGGAGAGGGAAATCTAATTCAAAGGAATATGTTTTCAGAAAATAAAAGTACAATTACGTCCAAATCTTATTTTTACTTCACCAGCGGAAATGTTCAAATAAAAGGGAGTATGCTTACACAGCGACAAGCTTTTTACAACCATACCATGATCCATCCCCTATCTTTTCTATATCCTGCCAGATTTTGTTCATGAGGAAATTTTATGGCAGGAAATCGGTAGAATGTTGGGGGTAAGCAAAGAATTCTCTAAAACTGTTTCAAGTTTCTTGCTGAATCCATTTCCTTTGTTGAGCCATCATACACAATTTTTCAAACCTTCCTCGGTTTACCATAATTTCTTCCTACACCCCAAAAAAAACATGAGTTGCCACTGGTGTTGCATGTTCCACTTCTCCATAGCGGCTAAAATGACATCATGTGTTCAACTACAATGAGCATATTACTGCTCCACTACAGCCACTTTTAAAAAGTAATGTTTCCCTGCTGGAACCTGTACAATATAGAGATAGATGGAACTTACCTGTGCTTTGCAGTTCCAAGGTTCAAATGAATTAAGTTGATTAGTTGTAACAGGTTCTTTCATCCATTGTATTGCCTGCCAATTGGTTACAAACCATACATCAGGCATCTTAACCATTTCATCCAGGAATTTCTGAAATAATATGAAAGCATTTTCTTAGACCATGTACATCAATTTTAATATCAAAGAAAGCATCGTTGTATTTCAATATATACAAAGGCTGTTGCAGAGAAGGTGAGACTAATTCCTGTATAGGAAAACAGCGACCTCCATTGGCTGTACTAGGGTGAAAATTTGGTTCATTAGCTGCCGATTGAGACCAAAATGAGTGCAATAGGTCAAATAGTCATGACTGCGTAGCAGTTAAAAGACAAGCATTTACATGGACCCATCCAAGAATCATTAAAATGAAACAAAAAAATTACAAACCACAAAATCTTTATTCGGAATCAGCCATATCGAGCAGACGTACATCTTTTTCAAAATAGGCACCATTGACAGCTAAGCAAGCGTCCATACGTTCCTGCCACTTTGTGAATGTCTTTGAAAATTCGTCGTCAGGTAGCGAACTGAAGAAAACTTGCACTGCGGTGATCACTTCTTTGTTCGTCATGAAATGACGACCACGTAAAGCGGCCTTTAAAAGTGGAAATAGCCAAAAGTCGCAGGGTGCAAGGTCCGGGCTGTATGCTAGATGCAGGAAAATTTCTATTTTTCTCTTCGTCGCGTAATCCTGAAATGCCCACGCTGTATGGGGGCATGTGTTATCATGGTGCAAAATGCATTACCCATGCGGAGCAAACCTTCTTCATTTTCAAATGATCACGCAAAATTCGGTGGACGGTGTCCTTCAATATGCCCAAATGTGCACTTAGCGCTCGCACAGACATATGCCTATCATCATGAATAATTGCTGCAACAGTATTCACTAGCATCTCGTTAATCACGGACGGTCTTTGTCCAGGATGCGGAAGCAAAGTGCCTGATTCGCGCCCATCTTCGAACAACTTGTGCCATCGGTACACTGTGGCTCTACTCAGTATGCCTTGATCAGCATTTGCCTGTTGAAACATTGCATATGTTTCCGCAGCACTTTTCCTTAAACGCCAACAAAATTTTATGGCATGTCGCTGTTCATCTTGAATACTCATAGTAAAAAGCAATGTTATACACAAAAACTTGGAGAGGTAAATGAAACACGTTCCACGTAAATCAACACAGCTGCTCACTAATGTGGTTTCGCAACATGTGACAACTTGCTACTGAAACAGAATGAGTCATCCTACACGACGCGACTAGTGCTGAAACCATAGGCAGTGTTGGCAAGCCAGGAAAAAATCTGTCTCACCTTCTCTGCGACAGCCTTTGTATATGTATCTACGAGGGGAGAGTGAAAAGTTTTGAGCCTCACAGGGAAGGGGTGTTTGAGCTACAGTTTCTCATTATGATTTATCTACATAAACTCATAATCTCTACAATCCCCCCCCCCCCCCAGATCAATGCACTTATGCATTCTGTGCTGCAATTTGTTTACAGTCATCTGTTAGAATGATTTGTCCTGAGTCTCACACTACTGAATGACCGCCTTCGTCCGTTTGGAAGTGATGTCCTCGAAGTGAATTGAAGACTAAAATTGGTAAACGCTGTAAGTGCCACAATAATTCAAACACCATTTTCCACGTTAAACTGTGCAATGTGCCATGCTTTATAATGTGGTAAACGTGAAATGTGGCTTCTAGCCCTCCAAGTAGTTCAAAGGGCATGTAAAGAGGTCACTAGTGTGCACATTCTTACGGGCTGATGTGCGGAACGATGCGATTTCCCAACACTTTCGCTTTTGGCACTTACAACGTTTACCAGTTTTAGTCATCAATTTTTCAGAGCAGGGAAAAGATGAAAATCTGACGGGAGCAGGTTGGAGCAATAAGGTGGATAGGGAAGTGCGGTGAAGCCACACTAGACCAAAGCAGCCTGTGCAGTCACTCCATCTCTGACACTTATTCATTTTCAACCTGACAAAAACATAGAAGAAAACATGTGAATTTCATAGAAGTTCACCCAGTGTCCTAAAACTCAAACCATACATCCTCCAAAATGTTAACTACTTAGCATCACTCCTTCCACATGAGGCTCAAAACTTTTCAGTCTCCCCTCGTATCTAAGCATGTAGAAATTCATGTGTAAGAATGATTGTTTTGCCTAGGGAAAACTATCTATCTACCACACCAATGGATGTCATATCACAGCATATTGTGGAAACAGAATCAAGTAAAATGAAGTGCTGGAATAACACTCTACTGAAATGTTTCAATTACAGTAGACTTGCGATTATCCGAGCTATTTGGGACTGAGACTACCTCGGATACGGAAAAACTCGGATAAAATGGAGATAATGTGCTAATAGGTCATAAATGATGAAACAACACTTAAAACTGTATAGTAATTATTTATTACTAGTGCAACATAAATGAGATGATGATCACATCATCCCCACTCATGACCGGATCAAGAAAGTGTGGAGCGTTACCCCCACACCCCCTATACGCCTTCATGGCGTGGTGCTAAGCACAGGGGAGCACTTCACTTTTTTTTTTTTACAACATAAATGAGAAGATTACTTTTTCAAAAAGTCTTTCATAGTTTTTTTGGACACACCTTTTCCGTTTGCCACTCATACTATGTTACTGGCTTAGAATAGGCCTGTACACAGATTTAAACACCACCGTAACAATCGGATACACCGACAATGTAACGAACACGTGCATCGCGGACGGTGACTTGACTCCAACTTACTAGTAAACAAACAGGGGGTGCGTTATGAAGCGCGATGTTTTCCAACCACTCCCTCGGTTAACCCGGAGCCTCGGTTAATCGGGGCTCGGCTAATCGCAAGTCTACTGTATTACAACAATAATATTCACAATTAAGAGATGACTGCATCATTCAATAATAATAATAATGTAACAACAATTTTAAAGAAATATTATCTTAATCAAGTATATCATTATTTGAAATTAAAGGTTTGGCATGGGGGTATTGTACAAATGTACACAACCTGAGTGTTCCTTAATCAATTTCATCAAATCACCACTCATCTTCATTGCACAAATTAACCAATGCTTTCATAAAAGCAAAGTAAAGTATCAAAAATACACAACATACATATATTTATAATGATTTTAAGGTGGTGGTACTTACTACAAAAGCATTGACATTTTCTAATCTTTTAAACCAGGTAGTGTGGAAATATAGACCTAAAGGTGCTCGATTGCTGTTGTAGTGTCTCTTGAAGTTATGGATTAGCATCTTGTAGATCTCATCGCCAGACAAGTGTGGCGGGCAACTGTCGACCATAGCACACGTGTAGCCCTGAACAATAATAATGTTTATTAATTAAATAAAACATAAGAACAACACACACAGTGATAGCAGTTACATATTTACATACAGAGCAGGATTGGACAAGCAGGCAAGACTCAGCTACACAGTCTGACTATGGCACACACTCTCACTCTCTCACTCTCTCTCTCTCTCTCTCTCTCTCTCTCTCTCTCTCTCTCTATATATATATATATATATATAGTGTTGAAAAGATGTACATATAATTGGAAAACACTAGTTAACATGCCTGAATGTTAAGCTTGTCCTCCTTCAATTAATCTCTCCTTTGTTTCAATGAAATTTGCATCTTGTATCATTGGGGCTCCTGCATAGCCTAATGCTTATCACTTCCACCTTTGGTGCAAGCAGTCCCAGATTTAATTCCTAAAATTTGGTGTTTAACGAGCATCTTGAGGACAATTGGAGAACTACTTGAAATGAGGGAATTAGGGAGCTATGAATAAGTAGTGTAACCCAGTCACAAAAGCCTACAACAGCGACTGGGGTTCGTCATGCTGACCACACTTCACTGGTTGGATCATCTCCACCTCTGGTGGGAGTGAAGCCAGCAGTCGGTAGATAGGCCCTGGACCTCATGAGCTGTTGCATCATGGGTCATTATTAGGGCCCGGGACTTTATGTTATAACATATTTTTCAATTGGCTTCGGATCTACAGTATTATTGGGGTAAGATCTTTACATATCTGATGAAAATCAGCCTAAATAGACAAACTTGACAAAGCATATTTTGACATATTTCACCAATTTCGCATTTTTACAACATATTTCTTCAATTTTGTTGTAATAAGACATATTTCTGTATAATTTCGTAATTCTCTTGCACATAATCAGTTATTTCATATTTTTTTTCCTTCGTAGCTTTATCACAACGGATAGTTCATATTGTCGATGGCAGGATATGAAAATTACGGAGGAAGAAAGGTGCCGTCTTTTCTTAGTGCAGAACTATATAATACCCCATTTTTTTATCCCGCCGACAGTTGATAGCCATCCAAACATTATTGAGGCAAAATATTCTCTCTCATTGTTGCACGGGAAGTAAAGAAGTTTCGTTCTCATTTCTTTGTCTTTTTCGCATTTCACAAAAATCAGTCAAAAGTAAAAATAACATTAGGTACATTACAGCCCTTACTCTACTCTATCGAGGGTATGGGAGAAATTCGAGAGTACTGTTGTGCATATTTTTGGCTTTACTGGGAATATTTCTGCATTTTTCTGACATATTTGTGATTTTTCATGACATATTTTCCAATTTATATAACATAATTACATACATATTTTACAGTTTTATAGGGCATAAAGTCCCGGGCCCTAGTCATTATTATTATTACAACCAGAAGCAGTTGTGATGAAACTCAATGCCATTCAATGAAAAGGCTGGTTGATACGCCTTGGACCTTGAAGGGTGGTTGTGCCATGAGGTTTAGTGTTTACAAAAATCAGCTAAATATATGTGTTAATTTCATGGAATATTAATATTAATAATTTACAATTCAAATTCAACTAGCGTAAATAAACTTCTTCACAAATTCATGAGAAAAATCCTGAGAGAGAAATCTGTCTAGAAAGCCAGTTCATTGGCAAATTCATTAAATGACAAATAGGAGAGGCTAACAGTATTTCAAAGGGTACCTGAGCTAGCTTGATTCAAGTTTTGGCTGGTCCTTTGGGTGACACCAGGACAGCTGTTTTCAAAATTTCCTCTCCTTTCGAGTAATCGTTATGATATTCCAAAATCTGCAAAATTACATGTGCTTAGAATTCCTTCTAGAATCTTTGTGTGGTTTGCTTTCACTGTTGTCCAGATACTGACAATTGTTTAATAGCTTTACATAGCCATATTGCAAATATCTAGGGAACAGTGAGACCAATCCACATGAAGATTCACGTGAATGCTCTAGAAGAAATTCTAAGTATATGTAATTTTGCAGATTTTGGAATATCAAAGCAGTTTTTGGAAAGGAGAGGAAAATTTTAAATTTTAAAGTGACTATCTGTCATTGTTCAAAGGTCCAGCCTAGCCTTAACATCAAAAAGGAACTCTCCAATGGAATTAACATACGAACCATAGGAATATCAAGAGAACGAGTACCTTTATTTCTATGTCTGTTAGTTTACTCCAGTGTAGCCTATAAACAGGGCAGGATTAAGATGAAATTGGGCCTGATGCTTGAAATCTTCGGTGATAAATAAACACAATGACGTTATAATTACGTCACAGCACAAAGAATAATACTAACTGTATAATAAGTAATGCTGTGTCTAGGCATCCGAAACTGGGGATCCAAATTTCATTCTAAGATTTATTTTCAGGTTAGTATAGCAAAAGAAAACTGTTCAGCTTTCGGAAAATTCTCGTCTGTTTTCATCTGGGCCCTATTTCAGGAATGGGCCTAATGCTGCAGCATCAATAGTACCCACCTTAATCCAGCCCTGCCTATAATTCCTTGCCAATCCAGCCAAGCGGTGAAGGCACATAGTGGTTCGGATCCCACTTTAA
Source organism: Lepisma saccharinum (assembly GCF_977018435.1). NCBI lineage: Eukaryota > Metazoa > Arthropoda > Insecta > Zygentoma > Lepismatidae > Lepisma > Lepisma saccharinum. Next base: position 36,353,413 of record NC_139258.1, on the reverse strand, counting down.
AATGTAGGTCAAGTCCCGATTCGAAACTCCTACCCTATTGGTGCTCCCAATAGGTGTGTGTGTGTGGAGGGGGGGGGGGGTACATACACACGTGCATATGCTGAAAGAGAGGTATAAAAGTTGTGGACGAAGAAACACAAATTTTCATGCTTGAATATTAACATTATTTTTCAAAGTATTTTACTAAGAAGGAAAAGATGTGCAAAACTCCCATCTCAGTATGCCCTTACTTCATACAAATATACAATGTGTATTATAACTAACAAACTCTCTAGCTTTCTTAAACCCGAAGGTTCATGGCTGCAGCAACACAGGCCTTCCATCTGTCCCTATCTTGAGCAAGATCTATATACTCTTTTCCATCCCTACCGATTTCCTTTAGGTCTATCTCAACGTTGTCCCTCCATCTTCGCCTTGGCCTTCCTACAGGTCTCTTACCATAAGGTTTCCCAACAAGAATCCTGTAAACTCCTCTTTCCTCTCCCATTCGTGCCACATGGCCTGTCCACCTAAGTCTTCTTGATTTAATTATTCTAATAATATCTGGACATGAATACAAATTATGCAGTTCTAAATTATGTAACCTTCTCCACTCACCTGTCTCCTCATCCCTTTTAGGTCCAAATATTTTCCTAAGGATCTTATTTTCAAATATTCTCAATTTATGTTCCTCTTTCAATGTAAGGGACCAGGTTTCACACCCATATAATACTACAGGCAAAATTACTGTTTTGTATATTTTAAATTTTAGTTTCTTAGATATTAAAGGATAAGACAAAAGTTTATGAAGAGAGAAGTAACATGCATTTCCTGAATTTAGCCTACTTTTTATTTCCTCTTTAATATCATTTTCACTTCTTAATATTACTCCTAAGTATTTGAATTTGGAAATTGGTTCAAACGAGATGTTATCGATAATTAGATTTTGATTATTACCTAACACTTGGTTTCGGCCTGTAAGCATATATTTAGTTTTCTCTCTGTTAACTTCCAAACCGATCTCTTTAGCAGTTTTGAAAAATATTTTAGCATTATTCTTAATTGTATTTATATCATCCCCTAATAAATCTACATCATCTGCATATGCTAACAACTGAGTCACAATGTGTATTATGAACACTATTATTCTTATCATTCATTATGTAATTAATTATTCAATGTACAACCAATTACATACTAGTGGTACAGATATCAAATGATTTGACAGGGTCACGATTGACATTGGAGAGGAACTATTCAGAACACAGTGAGAGGGAAGTGTCCAAGAGGTCGAAACTGGAATGAGAAGAAGAATTGTAGTGTAAGTGGATACAGGAAGAAGGTTTCCACTGATTTGGAAATTCTGGAGACTTGGAAAAGCCAGTTGGTTTTGGAAATGATTGGAAACCCTGAGTAAGGTGCTTTAAACATTATACGAGTATAATATTCTAAAAAGATATTGGCCTCCCTGATGGTGCAGTGGTAGCGTTGTCACCTTGTAATGAAGGGGTTCCGGGTTCAATTCCCGGTGGAGGCGCATAGTGGTTTGGATCCCACTTTAAACTGCAGGTCCAGTCCCAATTAGCCTTAGTGTGCTTAAAGTGGACTTAAAACACCAAATCAATCCAATTCTAAAGAGATATTATATTTATACATACACATCAGCGTAGCAAGAAGCAAGAAATTATTGAAACATACTCACTTGTCACAATACATAACTGAGAGTAAATACTGGGAGCGAGGTTTTGAAAATTGCCTCTCTACCAATGATGCATAGTACATATTCTGCAAACTCACCTCTACTGATAGCTGGTTCATGACCATTTCCCAGATTCCAGGATAGGATCTTGATGGGCATCTTTGGTTGTTTCCAGTGCAAGTGTGAGGAATCTTGTGGTCCAAAGTGTACGGCCATAGTGGAGGGTCTGAATATGGTGCTGCCATTGATGAATCATACACGAATCCAAATTCTCTCATCATAAGAAACTGCCTGTTCCAACCAACTCTTAAGAAAGGAACTCTCAAACCTTTAAGAAAATTCAAAAAATCAAAATTGATCCAGGTATGACTTGCGATCAATTCTTTGAGCTTACTCCTTTTTTATTTGTGATATTCTGCTGAATGGTAAGTATATTCAAATAATAATAATAATACCAATTTCCAGGGAGAGGGGGTCGACCAATGGGTTCAGCCATGCTCGCAATGCTCATGTCTAATCACCTTTCACCCTCATCGAAATGAGCCAAAAGTGTCAGAATGCTTCTTACGTACATATAACACACCTGTTTGTCCATGTGGCAACACAAAAGGAGTTGGAACAAATGACAACATAGCAATTTTCAAATTTAATATTTAAAGGAGGAATTTTATTTTAAAATTTTGGTTTTACATTTTTTTATCTGAAAAAATGTGCCTACTATGATAAACTAAGATTTATTTTGCATTATTGACATGTTTGTAAATTCTATTACATTAAATAGAGGATAATTATATTGCGTTTGTAAAATCCATGGCAAGAAGAGGAATGAACATCCTTGATTACAGTAATTGTTTATTTTAATTGCCTTAATATCAGAGGCGTCTCGTGAACGCATGCAGTACATGCTGCGCATGCATCAATTGTGAGAAAAAGAACAGCTTGCTCTGCGATGACATTTATGAGCATTTCTACATTCTAATTTCTTCATATAGGAGAAATATTTATTTTACACGAGAGCGCTCAACTAAGCTTATATTACATTTCTTGGATCTGAAGTGAAAGAAAGTAATAATTATTTTCCCACAATTAACACATGCATCACTTCAGATCCAAGAAATATAATATAAGCTTAGTTGAGCGCTCTCGTGTAAAATAAATACTTCTCCTATATGAAGAAATTAGAATGTAGAAATGCTCATTAATGTCGTTGCAGAGCAAGCTGTCCTTTTTCCCACAATTGACGCATGCGCAGCATTCAGCCTCTGCTTAATATGTTCATGTGTGCCATCCAGTTCATAAAAATGATGTGTTAGTCATCAAACTATAGAAGCATACTAACCGATAATAATATTAACCGACTTTCACTTGCATCTGTTCGTTTAACAGATTATCATAATATGAGAATTCAGTAGATAAAATTATGTTATTGCTTTTTAACATACCTCTAATATCTTCCATCCGTACTCCACCAAAACGATTGACTATGTTAGCCTGTCCAACCATTTCATCAAACCAATCCTCAATAGTTGCATTTTTACTCCACCAGTCTTCAGGTCCCCGGTGCCTGGAAAAGGAAGACAAGAGAAAAAAACTGATTACTGTATTTTTCTACAGACAAGATATTATCACAATTATCATAATTTTGTCTCCGGAAATTTACTTTGCAATCATTGTACTTGATCTAGCATGAAATGATATTGTTGTTGGAATTGAGTATATTTATTACATTTTGTAAAACAAGACCTTAAACTACCCTTGACTACTTTGTTTATACTGTGGGACATGAAATTGGGAGCTTCAAGGTCAACTCTCTCCCGGCTCCCCTCTTTGCCCCTCGCTTGGCAGCACTGTCTTGACAAGAACATGTTCAGTTTTTTAATGTCAGTGGTTCTGTAAAGTTGACTGTTACTATTAGCATGAGTGACACTAACAGTGCTGATGACAGTGAATGAACAAATTCTTCATATGCCAAATAAGCGAGAGAAATTATTCAGCAAGCACGACCTTAATAAATAAAGTAAGAATATTATTGCACATGTGTACAGCTTTCTTTAAATGTTGTCAGATGTTCAGAAATGGCAAATATTACTGATTTCACACAAGTTCAAAAGCTGACTGGAGACACATGTGGCGTGGGCAGAAACAACTAATCACAGTATTAAAAGGGCCACAGATAGGAAATGAAACCCACATACATACGCCACGGAAACACTACCAAAGAGTGAACCGGATTAGATGAGTCTGATAAGAAAGTAGTGTGTAAGTCTGCTTCTTGTACTGTTTATGATCATGGAGAATATCCAACTGCTTAAAAGGTGAGACTTAATTTATCAGAAAGAAATAAACTTTCAGGGTTCAAGAAAATCCGTGTTCCAAATTTTGTAGTATAAAAGTATAAAATAAATTATGAAAAGTATCATGTATAACGTATAATATTTTATACTTTTACATTATTATTTTTTGTGTAAAAGCAAAAAACTATTGACCTTCGAAAGAGAGAGAGAGAGAGTGTTAGTCCAACATGGTTACAGCACCCTGGCTACGTATAACCATGAGCAAGGCAGCCCACAGGATTTTTTCTCGGGGGGTTAGTAGTGTTTCAAGTGGGGAAAACTTGGAGTGGTGCTTTACCCCAGATCTCTTTAATGCCCCCCTTCCCTGCAGGCACCTTTGACTGCAAGGCTCACATTTTCATGTCCCTCCCTGTAGTAATTGTTCCAACAGCTTTGGGCATGTATGGATTTTGTTTGAGTTGGTGTTTTAAGTCCACTTTGTGCACAGTAAGGCTAATCGGAACTGGACCTACAGTTTAAAGTGGAATCCGAACCACTATGTCCTTCCACCAGGTATTGAACCCGGGACCCCTTGATTACAAGCCGGCGATGCTACCACTGCACCATCGGGGAGGCCCAGAGCATGCATGGAATAGTTGCACTAAATCAATTAAACATTTGGCACATATGGTGATGGCACCAGAGAAAAAGGGATGTAAACCTTCCTTGTTCAGTGTCCAAACCTTGCAGCCTCAGCAAACAATAAAAGATAGAAAAATAAATGCTCTTCCAGCTGAAATATGTAGCCTTTGTACAGATTTTAAGGGTATATTAAGTGTGACACTACATTTCAGAGAGGGGTAGCAGAAGCTAGAGGGTCGACTCCCATGGCGGAGTGGTTATCAAATCACGATATGGCACCAGGGGTTCCAGTTTTGAACCCAGGCCTGGGCATGGGTGTTTGTGAGTGTCCATTCATCAATTGCATCATATCATAACTCATTCCCATCTTCGCAATTAGCCAAAAGTGGCACAAAAGCGAAGTAAAATAAACTAAATCAATCAATCAATCAAGCAAAAGCTAGAGAACACGTACCCACCTCCAAATTTTCCACACATATATAAATAATATTTGCCCCAAATGATTGGTCTTAAAATAATAAAAATATACATATACTTCAGTTTTTCACTTTATATACAATTTGTTTCTCTCAGCTTTAATTTGTGTGTGTGTGTGTGAGAGAGAGAGAGAGAGAGAGAGAGAGAGAGAGAGAGAGAGAGAGAGAGAGTGTGTGTGTGTGTGTGTGTGTGAGAGAGAGAGATCTTGAAGAGTGGCTCTTACAAGCAGATTTCCCCTAAGCAAATGCTATGTAACAGAAGCACTATGTTTTAATACAGCAGGTGTGCTAAAACAAAGTTCGCAAATCTATTACAAAAACAGAAACATAGTAATTGTGAAGTACTTGTTCACTACTCAATTCTTCAGCAACTTTCAGAATTCAAATCTGCCACTATTGTCAATTAAAGTGTGAAATGTGTTTATTTGAATCACTTTCATCGGTGACAAGCTCTTGCACTAGTGATTTTTTGTAAATATGTCATCTATTATTTTGATTTTTTCTTAAATGTTCATTTTAAAGAAACATATACAAATATGTACTTACGTAATGGAGTGTACAGCTATCTCATGGCCATCATTCCATAACTTCTGCACATGCTGATAATTTGTGTACTCGTGTGATACAAAGAATGTTGCACGAATTGGACAGCCATTTGAATTCTTCCTCTCTGGGGTAAAAAGTTTTTTTGTATATAGGTCCCAGTTCTCTGGGTTGATAGCATCGTCAAATGTCAAAACTATCATTTGTGGAATCTAGGATGGAGAATAAACAAGCACATATATAAATCCAAATTGCGTTTTTCAATTTACAAAATTTGTATTAGAATTTTAAGATTACATTTTTTCCCGTGTTGAATTACAATATTGGACACAAAATATGAATATATTGTTGAACTCGTTGTTCTGGATTATTGTTACATAGTGAATGCTTTGCTTTAATATTACAACAAGCTAAAACCAGCACAATAAGAAAGATATTTTATTAGTGTCAATTGCTTCATAGCAAGTTGAACACCCTATATACTTGCCTGATTTGGTTCCAGGTTTGCAGGAGTCAAAGTTCCGTCTCGAGAGCAGAAGCAATCTGGAAGTTTGCACGTTGCAGGATCACATGGAGCAGCAGCATTTGGATCATGGTCTGGATCTGTAAAAGAGCAGGCAATTGCATTATGAGACAGGCGGTTGTAATATTGTAAACATATTTCAATGAATATACAACGTATTAACGATATCAGAATAGTTCAAATGATCAAAGATAAAAGTTTCCCTCTGCAACAGAAAAGGAAAAGCTCAAAAAATGTATTATTTAAGAGGCTTGTTCTCATCCATCCTGACAACTCGGGCACTCCCAAGGCTCCGTCCACCAGGGGTCCCCCGGCAGGGCATTCCCATACAGAATAAAAATTAACTATTTATTCTCATCACACTGACTTCCGTGCTTTTTTCCAAGCAGCCTAGAATTAATTCTCAGCGAGGTTGGTACCCAACTGAATCCTCACTTCCAACTGTAACTTCTGGATGAGATGTGTTGTTTCGGGTTCAGCACACCATTATAGGTGATATGCCGTGTTAAGAACACTAAGATTTGCATTTTTCAGTAGAATCGTGACGCACATTCCGTCCTGAGGCTATTCCGAGCCAACCCACTCGCTTGTCAGTGTCGCGGCTCGAAGTGTATATAAAAACTATCCATCAAGTCAATAAAATGCTATGAAGTTGTCACGGAAGTCCAACCGGCGAGAAAGCGACGGAAAATACCTCCATCCTCGTCCAGATACGGCTGTATGAAGGTGCCAGACTTTGTTTCGATGTGAAGGCACTCGTCCCATGTATAACACTTGTTCGCCTCCCGGCCTCTTCTAGGTAGGAGTCCGTTGCGTGTACTGCTTCGCTCTGCCCACTCGATCCCCCTCCTCTGCCGCTATGCGCGACCTTGCTACAGAGATAGCTGTGACAGAGTATAGATGGAAATAAGATGTGTTCTTTAAAGAGAAAAAGAGTGCTGAAATTTTAAGTATCGTTCTCCCCCAACCCCAAGGAGAGTCGAACAAACTTGTGACGTTTTGTAGGCATGGCTAGAGACTTATGGGGTATAGTGTTGCAATTGTAACATATCATTTGAATCAGGTCAATGTAGAACCTCGAAACAAATCTATCCCCTGAAAGCATGGCCGTAGGCAGAAAAAAATTCGGGGGGGGGGGGATCACTCATAATTGTTCCCATTGGCGTTACAAGAAATTTGAATAATAGAAATAATAATAATTTAAATTTCATAAACGAATTAATTCCAAACGTACTATTATTATTATTACTGTCCTTATATCCTTGAGGAGACATTTATTTCTACTCTAACCATCAGAAGAGTTAATATGCAGCACAACTGTTTTTATTTAGTTAGTTTACGTTTCATGCAGTGTATTCTGAAATGTGCAGTTATTATATTTCCTTATTAAGTTTTAGATACCTCAAGAAAAAGCTTTAGAACTTAGGGAGAAAATTTAGTCATAAAGTTTATGTTGTTTTACCATTCACATAAAACGTAATTTTTGGAATTTTGAAAACTGTGGAGCCAGTTATTCTTTGGATTAAATGGTAAAACATAACATGGTGCCTGTATTGTAACCTCAATTTTTCGATCTAACGCCGTTTTTCTGTTATTCTGTTGGAATAGTAACTAACTGGACTTTATTTCCGTTATTAACAATAAAACTAACAAACTTTATGCTTTTTGTAACTTGAAATAAACGATGTCAATTCGGGGAGGAGGGGGTTTCTATGAACCAGTTCGATCCCACTTTCCGATGCTCATATTGTTACTATGCTTACCAAACAGCATTACGTATATACAACCACTATGCACTATACAAGTATGTGTTTTATAGGACAGCATATGGGTTAAATGTATCTACCATATCGATCCGCTGGGTGAAGGGTAGTGAATGTAACGCGCTACGAAGCTGAATATCCTAGGTTTGAACTCTTATAAAGGGGGAATTTAAAAGTTGGGACGGGAATTTTAGGACAATCACAAGGAATTTGATCCAGGAACAGCACTGGAAATAGGACAGCAGAAGTGAAAATGAAGGGGTCGCGGGTGGGCTGCGATTCTGAGAATTAAATCAATTTCGCTCAAATTTCAGAATTCAAAATGTTTGATCATTCCAGGATTGTATGTTTGTAAAACTGCGAATACATTTTTGAAAATGTGTTACAAATTTGGTTTCTGAACTTCAATTAATTCAACATGACAGAAGTTTCGGGGGGGGGGGGGGTGAACCCTAAAAAAATCCTCTAAATACGGCCATGCCTGAAAGTCAAACTCTATACCTACCCTGGCAGAATTGTTTAGTGCAGGACGCCAAGAAGCTAGGGTTCCTAGGTTAGGCAAGAAGGTTTGTAGTGCGTATTTTTTCATTTGTTTAGTTTAATCAATTCATCATTCATTCTCACGTCGCAACTGGGAGGGTTAATGTGAGAAGAAATGCTTCAAAATGAATTCTACCACGTTTCTTGCATGCAAAAATCTCCCTTTCTCTTCAACCTTCTAAATGCATCACCCTTGCGAAACTACTTTTTCTTTACTTTAGAACAAGTTCATTGTAAAAAGAGGACGCATAAACAGCAGAAGTGAAAATGAAAGGAAAGACTAAATGATACAGAACGTTCCACAGATGATTTTTTCTCTCCCGTGTTCGTTGACCTAGAAAATGTCAAGTTTACGATGATCCAGACTGCAAGATTGCCAGGTTCAATGTCTCTGCTGCTTCAGGCGATTCTACAGTAGCCATCTTATTGACTTTGTTACTAGATCCAGACGCTGTTCTTTCTCGGAGCTTAATGACTACTGGAACATCATTTACAGAGTCTCTGCATTATGGAGAGTTTTCAAAATGCAGTTCTTACGATACGTTAACTGCCAGTGAAGTGTAGGCCTACTATAATTGAACATCCCGGATGTGCATAATTATCATACCGGATGTTCCGCTTAGGACTATAATAAAATACTTTATTTACCATGATTTATTTCTAAAATTTCTTACATACGTACATAAACTCAGAAAGTTTTGTTACATATCTAGTGGACTTCAACATGTGCACCGTGTGGCGCGGCAAATGTCTAAATGAAATTCTACCTCAACCTATAAGTTCCCTAGTATTTGTGGCGTCACATTGTCGATTGAGTGCGTCGCGTAAGTCTGGCAGACCTCAAATCTTTGTAACATATACTTTGTTCTTAGCAAAACCCCACACGAAAAAGTCGAGGACAGTAAGGTCCGGTGACCGTTGTGGCCATGTCATGAACCGAGATCCTCTCCCAATCCATCTTTCACTGAAGTGGTCATCGAATAAACATCGGACTTGCCTGGAAAAATGGCTTGGGGCTCCATCTTGCAGGAAGATTGTTCCTTCTGGAAGTTGATGTACAGTGTATTCCTGTAACATGTCCATGTACAGATTTCAATTCTGCAAGTGCTAAAATTCAAAACACCTTCTGTTGTGGCGTCTACATGACGACTGACACCTTCCGAAGTCCGAAGTTTTGTTGGCGTTTCAATGATGTGGAGTATCGAGTCTGGCCCTTGACTCCCATGTGAGTTTTTCCTGAGAGTATATGTTGGGCTCTTTCTGTCCTTCCTTCTGCTGCTTGAGCTGGCTGAGTTGTATTGCTTCGGACTAAGGACTTTTGATTGTTTGTGGTTTTACGGTCTGTTCGTCAGGAGAATTTACGACGAATGATGAGCGAGGAAATTCCAGTTCACTCTCAAAACATAGAGAGAGAGTGTGGTGTGATGTTCGGCATAGCATTCCAATTTTTGGACGGAAGAAGTATCATTTCACAATCTACTTATCGGAGTACCTGTTCAAGAGAAATTTTCAAATGGAAAGAAGAGTCCATGATTTTTTTTTAGAAGCCGGTAAAATGGAGTACATTTAAGTGCAGAACTCTTGCAGATTCGAAGAGAAGTTTTGATGAAAATATGTATAACGCAAAGGAAAAAAAGAGAATATATGTTATCTATTGCTGAGGTATTTTTAAGTATATTTACTTAATCTAACCTGCTGAAATGTCCATGATTATATTGTAACTATCTTTGCCTAATATGACGTGTCGTGGATGCGTGGTGAAATTCAGGTAAATTTTGGGGGCAGGTGACTCCGGCCAATTTCGAACATGCCTTTAACAGGGACTCTATAGAGAAAGCCGGGTAGCCGGAGCGGAGCGGAGGCGGGGCCGCGGAGGCGGGGCCGCGGTAGCGGTTGGGGGCGGTAGGTCAATTACCCCAGGGGCGGAGCCCAAAATGGGTGGGAAATTTGGACTCAAAAATTTGAAACTAAAATAATTTTTTACTTTAAATTTCCCACCGATTCCGGAACGGATAGCCTCAAAAAGCATTCACGGATAGCGCCACGAAACATTACAATTTCCTTCGTAAAAAAATTCTAAAAAGTTTTTTTTAAAAAAATACTTCAGATGAGCTTTGTTCACAGGTATTTCTTGGGTTCCGAAGGTTGAAACACTGCATAACGAATGAAAATCGACAAAACACAAGCACGACGCGCGATTATGTAGGAAGGTGTACGCGCCATATTGTGTGTGAGGCAAGCGAAAAGACTACGGTAAAGAAGTACTCGTAATGTGAAAAATTGCAATTACTTTGATCAAAAAAACGTCAATACATCTTAAGGAATGTTCCGCGAAGCAGATAGGTAAGTACGACTGTCAAAAAATGACGAAACGAAGAAATTATAGGTATCTGAACTATAGTAAATTTTTACCCAGTATTGATATTGTGCGATAATTGAACCTTGTTATCGCAAAAGAGAAAACTACGATTAATAGAAAAAGAATGAAAATAACGGAACACGTTTCCCCTAAACCTGTTTGACTTAAATTTCGTAGAATGTCTCCGCCCTTATTTTCCATACAATAGCATTACCAACGCTTAAATCGGTATGAAAGGATAAATTGTTCTATTTGATGGTTCTTGTTAAAACTAGGTATAATGTAGACATGCTCTGTTAGGGAGAGTATAGAATGATTAACGATTTGGTAGTACACTATGTGGAAGAAAGTCATTGGACACCACAGGTCAGCGGATACCATCAGTTTTCTTGCAATCAACAGGAGGTCGGTCCGCCTTTGGCAGCGATGACAGCAACTACACGTCATGGTAAACTGGCCACAAGGTCGTGTAGTACACCGAGTGGGATATTCCACCGTTCCTCCTGCAGTGCAGTCACCAACCCTGGAAGTGTAGAAGGGCGAGGCGATCTCGACCTCAGTTGGAGCTCCAGTTCGTCCCATAGATGTTCGATAGGGTTGAGGTCAGGGCTCTGAGCAGGCCAATCTAGTCGGGTGACATTATTTTCTGCCATACCACTCCATGGTAGCCCTGGAAACATGACAAGTCGCATTGTCGTCCTGGAACACACATTCTTCGTTTCCATAGAAACGCCGCAACGTGGGGAGCATGGAGTTGTCAAGAATATCTCGGTAGGACGCAGACGTCAAGTGGCCATACACCGGTACCAGTGAACCCACGCTATGCCAGCTGAAACAACCCCAGAACGTGATGCCGCCACCACCATATTTCACTGTGGGCACTACACACTCGGGTAACAGACGTTCTCCGGGTAATCGCCATACCCACACTCTCCCATCTGATCGAAACAGTCTGAAGCGTGATTCATCTCTCCATAGGACCTTCTGCCATTGCTCCACCGTCCAGTTTCTCCGCTCTTTACACCAGCGTACTCTCTGCCGTTTCTTGCTTTTGTTATCAGGTGTTTGTGGGCAGCGGCTCGACCATGATAACCGAGTGCATGGGCCTCCTTGCGAAGTGTCTTGGTCGAAACAGTCAAATTGGTCGCACTTTGAAACTCTTCTGCAATCGAATGCATCGGACGGGTCCCGTTTATCCGAATCTCCCTCTTCAGCACTCTCCTGTCCCGGTCGTCCAATTTCGTGGGTTTTCCACTTTGTGGTGCATTGCTGCAGTGTCTCTTTTCCTTCCACTTCTTGATGACAAAGGCTACACTTGATTTAGGGACCTGTCGGGCATCAGCTATGCTACGTATACTCATGCCTCCTATGGAGCGGCCTACTATGATCCCTCTTTCAAACATGCTGAGCTATTTCCTTTCCATCATTTTATCAGCGAATGATCTCATAAGCCTCCTGCTGCCGTATATATATACCCGTCTGTACTCTCTTTTCGATGAGGAGTTCATTTCAGAGTTGAAACCGGGGTGTCCAATGACTTTCTTCCACATAGTGTAGTAATGGTATCCAAGTTCACAATCAGTTGCTAGTGAAAGTTGTAGTATTGAAGAAAATCATATATACGCGCGAAGTGCAAGCGCAAGTACAGTAATTATCATTGTTATATGTTTTTTTCTAGTCTGAGATTTGATATAATTAACTTATGAAGGTTTGTGAAAGAATACACGCAGGACGTGTGTGACTAATGAGTAATTATTGTCTTACGATTACGAATAAAGCGTTTATCGCATTCTGCCAAAATCTGGCTTGATTGTTAATCTTTGCAAATGTTACGAAAGTTTTCTGTTGATGATTATATGTAATAAATTGCACGTTGGTTGTTAAAATTGATATTCGGTGTAGCATCTGTTGCAATCCTTGCCTTTCTCAACCACATGTAAACTTTAAGAAACACATACTAAGTAGTGAATAGCGTGTAATTGTGGATCCTTTAAAGGTGACGAACTAAACATCACGTTGATGACCGATTGGATTAATCGCGACGCCTCAATATATGAATGGTGATCCAAACAGTATAAATGTGTATAATGAATCTTTAGGGTTTTAAGTATACAGAGTGAGCATGAACCTTAATTTTAATGTTGTTGTTAGATACTGCAGCAGTACTGCACAAGAGGGAAAACGTTAAATTTAACTTGATATATGCATGTGATTATTTATAGGGCCTTTGCCTCGTGATTTTTCTCTGATTTTTGCTCGTAAACTCCCGCAATATTACGAGAGAAGTACGACGAAAATAAATAATTTGTGATTTCTAGAACGGGTTCTTTATTTACTTCGAGTTTCAGCTGCCAGTCGCCGCTTCCAGCTTAAATATTGTTGGCAACTTCAACCGACCCTAGTATAGCGTCACAGATAGAATGAGTCTTTATTGAGGAAATTTCTACCTGTTGTAATCGATATTTCTTCCTTGTCATTAAACTCCTTTTTGCTGTCAACTGAACGACTTGTCGTCACTGAACTTTCGGCAATGGGCTCTATTTTGTGAAACCCGTGCAGCAATACATCGAAAGCTAAAACCTGCAGCGTGTCGTCTGCCTGTCTCTATAACTTTTTCTTGTCCTGACGGAAAAGAAAACTCTTGTTTGGCTGTCAGCGTGAATGAAAGCGAAGCATCTTAACAGTGATAAGACACAAGTCGAAAGAGGAATGGAGAGCTGTATGCAGAGTCCTTGAACGTCCAGACCGTTAAGAATGGTTTTGTTTGTATCTGACATACGCCATATGAGTAGTCATCGTCACGTAAAAATTTTGATAAGCAAGTTTCTACCTTATTTATATTTCTCATTACCTTAAAGAAAAGTGTTGAAAGATGATTCCTTCGAATGGGGAATTCCCGACTAAGAATTTGCAGCCTCGTCTTGACCGAGATGAGAATTCTAAAGAGTTGCGACGCAAGATCCTTGACGTTTTCCATTTTTTTGTCACTTTTTCTATTCTCAGTGTTTTTCACACGTCTATCACTAAAACTTGTGTACGCAGCTCTAATTCCTTTTAACTGTTATATTCAGTGAAACAATGAGCTTGATCGTTTCTATATTGTTGCTAACCCGATAACTTATACGCTGATATAGCAATTATTATGTTTCCTTCTCGTCACTTTTACAGCTCAGTTGTGTTGTTTTCACGTATTACCTCGCTCACCCGTTCACTCGCTGGAGAATTGAACCATTTGCTTTCTCTGTCTCGTTAGGAAATAAAAGCCGAATCTCACGGAACTGGAAGTGATGGATGCCTCGCTGGCTGTTTGACTAGTTTTGAGGAATAGGTCTTGTTCTAATTGCAACTGGCTTTCCTCGACTGGATTCTGTGATTGATTGATTTGGTGTTTTAAATCCACTTTACGCACAGTAAGGCTAATCGGGACTGGACCTACAGTTTATCCGTGGGCTCCGAACCACCATGTGCCTCCTCCGGGCATCGAACCCGAGACCCCTTGATTACAAGGCAACGACGCTACTACCACTGCTCCATCAGGGAGACCTTGACTGGATTCTGTGGAACAGCCAATCAGAGCAAAGTTTGGCCTAGTGAAGATAACACTAGGGAAAAATTTCAACTTCTTTTCTGAATCCTGGATGAAATAACGTAATCTTTAGTAATTTCTATGCGAGGAATTCAGAGAAAGACTCAATATTTTGTATCTCACATCACATTTCCGAGATATATAGGGTGTCAGAAAAGTCACGGAACCGAGATTTTGAACGTTCTTAATTTTTGTACAAAAAGCGATAGAGACATGAAGCTTGTATTATATTAACTTTATCTATATGGATATCTTTAAACGTTAAACACGAAAATGTGATAGTAAGTATAGTAATTTGAGCTTTAATTTCCATCTCTAGTTCTCTTCCAATATTGCGAATAAGAACTTATGAAATTCTTAATATACCCTAAAATATTATAAACTAAAAGATTATTTGGTTTTATCGTCATCCTGAGAAAATTTAACACTTTTTTGTATAAATTGGAATTCTGCAAGAAAATACATTAAGAAACTGAAATTTACGGCCTTGTGGAAAAATTAACATTACTAATTGAGGACTAAAAGTGGTAAACGTTGTAAGTGCCAAAAGCGAAAGTGTTGGGAAATCGCATCGTTAAGCACATCAGCCCGTAAGAACGTGCACACTAGTGACCCCTTTAAATGCCCGTTGAACTACTTAAAGGGCTACCAGCCACATTTCACGTTTACCACATTATAAAGCGTGGCACATTTCACAGTTTAACATGGAAAACTCTGTGTGAATTATTGTGGCACTTACAGCGTTTACCAATTTTAGTCTTCAATTTTAAGCACAATATTTCTAATTTTAAAAAAATGAAAATCCGTTTAATCTTTAACTTCATTTTACTAATACAGCGTGCGGAAAATAATATTTTGAAAATGGCGTTTCAACAATGAAAGCACGGTGCGTTGCGTTTTACCCAAGAATATTTTGAACTGTTGCTCCATACAGAAGAAAAGAACTTCGCTGCAGCAAGCGAGCGAAAACAAGTCTCTGCGCAAGTAGTGACGCGAGACAGCTCCACCAATGAACACGTGAGAGGGGAAGGGATTGCGTGGAGGGGAGAGCGATTGCAGTTACCAGTCTTCGCAGCATCGTATACTGCTTCGCTCTGCCCGTTCGATTCCCTACCGATATGTGCAGCCTAGCTGCAGCGGAGATAGTCGGGACAGAATCTAAAATCTCCGATTAAAGGTAGAAAGTACTGTCATACAAAATGAAGTGTACAGTCAACGAATTCACAAAATGTTTTCAATTATTTCAATTACTGTCCTCACTTGGCCCGTTTTCGTGTTTGAATTAACTACACTTATAATTGTATTTTCTTCTCTGAGATCTAAATTTTAAAGTAAATACTTAATATAAAACAACGGATTTTTTATTAATACTAGCTGATTACCCGGCGTTGATTACCCAAGTTTGGTTGAAATCGCTGCAGGCGTTCGAGAGTTATGCCGGAACAAACACACATACATCCATTTTTATATATTAAATAGATTAGATTTCGACTATTACTACCCTCCACTGATGATATATTGCTAATACGAACATATAACTAAAATCTCATGATTTACTACTATTTTTTTAAAAAAATCCACTAACTCATCTTTAACCAATATGGCGTCATCTCACATCGAGTACCCTAATCGACCAACCTGTTACGTATATATCTTGGTTATATTTACGCGGAGATCTGGCAACATTGCCCTCGGTTGCCACCGGTGCTGCCATCTGTTATGGAAATGTTCCCGCAAAATTGGATTTAGTATGGCCTTAAGTTCTAGTTAATATTCGATAACATTACCAAACGCACGACCATGAAAACAGGCGGCTGGGCAGGATTTTGCGCTGGTGCCACATGTGGGAAAAGCAATGCGAGAGTGGGACAAAAGTCGCTGGTTCCCACGCACTGTGTGGCAACGTCAACCAGCCTGCGTTGCCTAGTTAGAGCGTCAGACCCACATCGCTTCGGGGAACTTTTGTGTCATCCCTGACCTTTCGAGCAAATACTTTCAACTTGTATCGCATGGATTACAAAGACCAACTCTACAACGAGATCTTTCATTCTCTTAAACCTCCGAACACACGGGGTTGTGTTCAGACGTGGCAACAGCGCGAACTTCTGCCACCTGCCAAATTTCATGACCGTGCGTTTAGTATCTGCATACCAGCAGAACTTCGTAGAACATCTTCATTCGCTATGTTCTATCAGAAACATATCCGATCTGAAACTAAATTTCCTACTCAAATGCTGAACTGGAAATATTTGATTCACAACTGGTTTGCCAGATAATTTTGCCAAATAGAGATTGTCCTTTTTCTCTATTCGTTTCCTTTTCTAAGTTCATTTCTCGCCACTTACCGCACCATCCTTCATCGGACTCATCAGGGCAGTCAACGCTCCCATCGCAGAAGAACTCCCGAGGGATGCAGGAGCCGTCGGCACAGCCCAAGTGTCCCGGGTTGTCGCAGTCAGCGTTCTCTAGGAGGGGGCGCGGGGCCCTCACCTCTGAAATAAAGAGATTTAAAAATAAATAATTTCTATACATAGCATAGCTCAAATTTCCATTACATATATAAAATATAGAACGAAAGAAATCGTTTTTAATTACTAAAACTGATTGGAGGCAAGAGTTTTGTTTTTTTCGAGTCTCTCAAACTATTCTCCATCCACTGTAAGAACGAAGTTAATGTAAACAAAACCACGTGTATATTTAGAAATAGTTCCTTCCCTATTTGGTAGTTCAGGTGCTATGTGTTATTCATAAGCTTTTTATTTGTAGCTGTACAGCTAATTATATGGGCGCTATTCACCGGATGTTTACATTTCTGTGCTTCCTTGGCGCTGGCGGGGACTGCACTTTCGGTTTTGAAAATAATAACATTGAATTCAATGGTGTAAAGGCAGTGTCTTCGTAAAAAGCGACAATATTTGTGTGAATTTTGGTTTCAACATGAGATAGGGAACAAATAATTGTTCTCGGGTGTCTATGCATCGTTTTCAGACAGACCCCATACGAAAAAATCAGTGAATTCAGGCAGTAAAGCGAAAATATTGGACACAAACATGAGGGAGTAGGCTCTGCAGCCGGAACTTCATCAAATCAAATGAAAATATTTTACGTGTTTCGAAAATTATAATTGTCTAAAGCACATGTGTTGACTAAATTTAAAAGTTGGAACTATTTATAATCATATTATAACGCATTTGCCTTTTGGTTGTTGATAAGCTCTCTCTCCATGATCATCGGGAGAGGGTGCCGAACGAGTCAGTTGCCCCCCCCCCCCCCGGAAATTGACATTGTTCATTTGAAGTTGCAAAAAAGCAGAAAGTTTGTTGTTTTATTGTTAATAACAGAAATAAAGTTCACTTGGTTAGTATTCGAACAGAGTAATCAATGCAAAATACACATTAAATCGAAAAAATAGTGAAAAATACAGAAACCAGGTTATATTTTCATATTCTACCATTTAATCCAAATAATAAACGGTTCCACAGTTTTCAGAATTCGAAAAATTATAATTTTAGACGAGGTCACACAATATAAACTTTGTGTGTAATTTTTTCTAACTTCTAAAGTCCTTTCTTGAACGCCACTTGCAAAAGTTAGTAACAAAATACTATAACCTATAACTGTACATTTCAGTAGTATCTATGAAATGTAAAAGAATTAATGGAAAATAGTTGTGTTGGATATTCACTCGGCTTGTCGATCGAATAGTATGAAAATAATACATTTCGAATAAAATGTATTTAATTAGGTTATGTTATTAGTGTATAATAAAAATTATAACCTTAGGAATTATTATTTCTTTTACTGTTGTAATCGAATTATTTCAATGTTTATAATTAATGTAAGCTTCATTTCAATCTGCGGAAGTTTTTTCAAAAAACGAAACCATGAAGATCAACATTGCCTTCGAAAATATTAGTATTGTCCCTTATATCTGTATCCAAAAGATCTGGGAACTTCCCAATTTTGTCGAGGTACTTTTATTTCTCTATATCACTTAAAAAATTTAAGTGATCCAATTTGTATCCGATTTTTTATAACAAAATAAACTCCAAGACAATCTGTAACTGTAACTGAGTTACTTTACGGTTGATATGACTAAGTCCCGGGTTCGATCCCCGGCCGGTTCAAATCCGGGAACTTTTCTAACGATGGAAGCGGCCTCGGCGCCCACCCAGCGTCGAATAACATGGGTACCTGGGGAAAACCCTGGGGGGTAAAGGCGGTCAGGGGCGTGATGCTGATCACATCACCCCCACTCACGACCGGATCAAGAAAGTGTGGGGCGTTACCCCCACACCCCCTATACGCCTTCATGGCGTGGTGCTATGCACAGGGGAACACTTTACCTTTTTACCTTTTATGACTAAATCTGTAACTCAGTTAATTTTAAAAGTACCTCCCAAACACTGGAAATGTGTGATAGAAAAAAACAAACATAATAGTGCAGTGGCGTGACGTGACCTTCTCGAAACTATACCGTAAGCAATCCTAGTAATAGCATAACATAACCACTACTGATCAAGAACTTCAACTACCGTAACCAGTTTAAAAAATATGAATTAAAAAATAGTCCAATAGTACAGATCATTAACCATATTTACCTCAAAATAGAATAATAGATTGCAAAGCCGTAGCATGTAGCATGTGACTTCGAGTCACATGAGCAGAATGGCAAGTGATACACTATACACAATTTCCCAGTTTAGTGGTGATTTACCGGGTTCTTTAATACAGTCACTTTCATAAATAACTTTACACTCCTATCATCAAATTTTAAACAGAAATGTGCTTAAACTTCTCGAACATTTCGTGCACTAAACGATTTTACCATCAACAAGTCTTAATCACGCAATTACAATCATTTACAGTTGTTAATGACATTCTCGTGGATGAAGTCATGGCCGAAATATTGAACACACTCAGATCGCAATCATTCTTTCAGATGCTTACACGAGAGGCTAGGGACAGCATTAGCACCTTAGGAAATACATGCTAACAGCACCAAACCTAGCCTGCCTAACCTATCCACGTGAGGCACATAATAGCATAAATAAGCATGTAAATAGGTTTGGTAAGTTGTATTTTGCTTATTTAAGCTATTGTATGCATACGTGGATAGGTTAGGTAGGTCAGGTTTGGCACTGTTAGCATGTATTTCCAAGTTGCTTATGCTGTCCCTGGCCGCTCGTTTGCTTACATTGCTAGTTGTAGTTACTGCCACATATTGCGACGTTGCGCTAGTTAGTATGGAGCAATGGCCGCTGTCGTATCTGGCCGGAGCGGCAAGTGCGTTTCTCACATGTATCTTACCACGGCATCTGCTGGCATTATTGAATACTAGGCACGCTGATTACTACAAGGATTTGCATACGTTAATTATCGTCCTGTAGGATTACGCACGGGATATATTATACGTACTTTTTATTTGTGAGCATTATGCCCGCTTTTGACCGTAGCATTTCCATTAACATTTTTGCTAGCATAAATGCTATGTAAATGCTTCCAAAAATCTTTTAGCAGATAGTACGGAAGCATTTCGTGTAACATTCGGTTAGCTTTTGCGATTACAATGTATATACAGCACAAAAGTTACGTCGAGTTACACCATCTATGGTAAGTCCACAGTGATCATAATTGAAACAACTAAAATTTTGTTCCATACGTGTATTGTATACGTTATAAAGCATATATTTAAGCAGCGCCATTGATTTGTACCTAATACCGTTTTATAGGAAACGTTATTCCTCTCGGTTGAATAGTTATCGGCTTTTAAAAATGTGAAGTGATGCATTGTTTACATCTCACGCGGCCGCCATTACAGCTGCACTCGTGACCTAGAGGTCGCTTCTGATTGGTTATGCTACGAAAAATGCTACGGAAATAGGATCGTTCCTATTCTTGAAAAATGCCATGAAATATGCCATGGCATCTGAAATGCCATAAAATTTTTCACTTTATACGGTAGCATTTTGGTCATGCCATAAATATAAAGAAAAATGCTAAGGAAAATGCTTTCGTCTAAAGCAGGCCTTACTTAAATACACGCCACGACCCTGTCTAAAAAAAATAGCATGCTTAACTGTGTGCTGCAACGTACAAAGAAAAAGCCATCGACGCGGCCATAATACAAAAAGTCAGTAAAATAGTTGTGCATCCATTTCATTTTAACTGTTCAATGGAGAGTAAACGCGCTGAGAATGAGGCTGAAGATCTTCCTGAAATTATGTTGTAATTTAAGCTATTAAAGAAGACAGCGTTCCGACTTTCACTCTGGTTCAGGTTCAACCATAATGTTTTCTTCTTTCTTTGCAAAAAAAATCTCCTTTTTTCTATTCCAACGAGGAAACAAACTGCTTCCTTTTCCTTCTGTACAGATAATGCATATCTGTGCGACATTCCCGTCATTCATTCAAAAGGGACTGTCTCATGATGGAAAATTGGAACTTGTTTCAAAGAACGAAACTTCACTTTGCAACAGCTGCTTGCTTAAATGCGGTCCCAGCGACTTCTATCAGATAACGAGGAACAAAGCCTTTGTGCTGAAGGAAATTTCTTAATCGTCCACGCGTTGTTGTTTTGTAAGTCTATCAAAATGAAATTAAGCGTTTTGCTGGATCTTACAGATTTCTTCCTTCAACGTCCAGCATTCCAGTACTGTGTTGTGCGTTAGGCAGTTAAGAATAGACAAAATAGCAGTGAATCTGAAGTAAATAACGAGCGCATTGTACAGTAGAGGACATAAATATTACCAGGGAATTGCCCATCGTTACTTTATTCAATTTCTGTTGCATGTTACGCGATTTTAAGGAATGGATTTGTATTGATTGTAGTGCAGATGTTATAAATTCCTTCGAATTTGAACCTTGCATTACGTACGTCAAAAAAAGTGACTGAACATGACGTTGGACAATTTGCTTCGTATTATTTATACACCCTATTCTATCTCCTCAATTTGTTTTAGAAAGACTCATGAAATCAAACTTCTTGCATTTGCATAGAAACGTTTTTCCCCCAAAAAATCCTTTACATATACCGAAGGACTGTTTTCTTTAATGTTTACTGACAGTCCATATGACATTTTGTTTGTACGCAGCTTGCCAACAATGTTCTCTGATCTGGACTATACTCACTGTCTTTTGGCTGAAGTTAAAATCTACAAATTTACTTCCGCTGGAACATTTTCTTTTTACATTTATGTAAAGTAGGCAAGAGGAAGAAATCTTGAGGTAAGAGAACAGGACGATTAAAGCTTCTAACAGTTGAAATCAAAGTTTAATAATTTAAAAAAGCAAACTTACCCAAATCAACATCACAATTGTCTACTTTTAGCTTGAAGTCACAGATCTGCCTATTGACATCGAACAGCAATCCAGTGGAACATTTGAACTCAAAAACTTCATCATCTGCAACAAGAACAGAACAAAGAGACTTAGAACATGGTTGTATTTGTTAAATTAAACCTACAAAATAAACATTTTAATGTTTTAGTGCACATTGATTCATTAACATTCACTAATATTCGCGATCATCCTCATTGGACTTCCGTACTGAGTTCTCCACTAACAACCTAATCGCCTGTGGTTCTTGATTCTAATCCTGGCTTGAGCATTGGTATTCTTTTATGACGTAGATCTGATTGGTTACGTTGTGGAAAAATATGTAAAATGTTATAACGTCAGAAGTGGCGGGGCATTGTCATTTTGCATCAGCGCCCTGGATTTCTGGAGATTTCATAAGAACTCATGGATTCGCAGGGAGTATCAAGAGCTTCCTCTCTATTTCTGGTTAATTTTCCTTAAAAGAAAATTCTTTATATCTTCCTTTATGTTTTTTTCTTTCTCTCTCTCACACACACTTCGCTTTACTTTTCTTGTTTCTCTCGCTTCTATATTTCTTTCTTATTTTCGTCACCTCTCTATTTCCTTCTCTCTCTCTCTCTCTCTCTCTCTCTCGCTCTCTCTCTTCTATATTCTTTCTCTCTCGCATCTCTATCTCTTTCCTTGGCACCTCTGTATCTAATCTCTCTCTCTCTCTCTCTCTCTCTCTCTCTTTCTCCCCTATCTCCCTGTTTATTATTATTTTCCCTTCTCTCATTCTCTACAGCTTCTTTCATCTTTCTTTTTTTATATATCTCCCTTGAAACATGTTATGATGCCATGTATACACGATGCTAATACCCTGTCCCAGCTAACTGTAGAGCAGGGCCGCACATATCGGCAGAGGATAAGGGGGAAAATCGAGTGGTGAAAGCGCAGCGTTGCCAACCGTACGGTCCTGACCGTACATGTACGGACCAGACCTTAGTCCGTACGCTAAATGCACGGCTTGTCAAAATTTGCTCTTGAAGTTTTATCGCCAATATTTTCCTAAGAAATTCTTAAACCAATCGTACGGACCTGGAGACAAAAATACTGTCTGTTTGCCATCCTTTTCAAAAGTTTGCAACGCTGCATAACGAAGGACGAAATCGGGAAAACTCCCGTCGCCCATTACACAATCCCGTTTCTCTCACTGTTCATTGGTGGAGCCGTCTCGCGTCACTACTTGCGCAGAGACTTGTTCTCCTTCGCCTGGTCTACAGTTAGCTGGTACGGATAACTTAAAGGATGCAGCGTTTAGAATTTGACACCCCTTATACAATTTTTTCTGCGGAGAGCCCATGAAAGAAATACTCAAAATATTGTGCTTTGTTCATAAATGATTCTACGTTCATGTAGTTACATACACACACACAAACTCACACACATTTGTTTCGTTAAAATAAAACGTTATTAGTTTTAATTTTCACTAATAAAAAAGATGCCGGTACGGCGTACCGTTACGTACTGCCAGAAAAAACAAACGCTATGTGTGTACCTTCGTAGCCAGAAGTCAATTTATGTGTGGCAGGTTAGTGCGATACGACGCTTGGGATCCTGGATTCGATTCCTGGGTAGTGAGACATGGATGTTTGTATTCGTTCTGAATGAAGTAGAGAATTAAGTCAAATCAACATGTGAAAGAGAATGACAGTGGAAACTGTCGCTTAAGAGTTTTCTTTCTTTAAAAAAATGGTTACCATTCTCGGTGGGAGGCACCAAAATGTTGACCCAGCATCGTGAGTACAATTGGGGAGCTACTTGAATATAAGATGTATATGACTCCGGTTTCGAAAGTCAGAAAGCAGCAGCGATGGGACTCTATATGCACTGACAACGTGTCACCCAGAGAGAAAACAGCTAAGCATGTCATTAGAGCAGTGGCGGAGATTGGGTTCCAAAACCAGGGGGGCAAAGGCAGTATATTTCCCGTTGTATATAAAGTTTAGTATAGTGCGGGGGAAAAGTGCCCCCCGTAATCGCCGCCACTGCCTCAGAGGATTGTTTTGCCATTGTGTTTAGTTTCAACTTTTTGTTATATATAGGCTATGTATATTCCAGTTTTATTTTATTTATTTATTTCAAATTTCAGTTACAGCACTTGTAATGGGCATTTTACACTAAAAACTGTAATAAATTAACACAAACAAGTCAAGATGGTTATAGTTAAAAACAAGAAAGGTAAATATAAACATGACAAGACATAAACAGGGAAACAAACAAAAGATCTACAGATACATTCTTAGTGACGATCGGAGTGTACTTTCTGGGAGAAAATGTCAATGTTTGTGGGTAGCTTATTATATAGAACTGGGCAGCCTGTAGAACATAGAGCGTTATATAAGAGAAAGCCTAGTGGTAGAGTTGTGGAACAGTTGAGCGTTTCGGGTCGATCGAGAGGGCACTCTGAAATTGATTCTGTAAGTAAAAATTCGGATCTTAATTTTCCATTGACGATTTTGTAGAAAATTTTCATGTCGGGTCTGCACTAACTGAATGTTCAAAGTTGTCAGGATGTCAGGTTTCTGAAGATGCCGCAGAGAAGTAATTCTATGACGAACTGTTAGAAAGATTAGTATTGGAAGCCATGGCCTAGACTGGAAAGCAGTATTCAAGAATCGGAGAAATGAATGATTTGAAAAATAGGCTAAGGGAAGATGGATGAATGAATCTGTAAAGGCGCATTGCACTTTTAGTTGTAGCTGTGATGTGTTCATTAGAGTTCAGTTTTTCATCTACGATAACACCTAGATCTTTTTGGATCGCAACTGCAGTAATATGAATGTTTTTAAGAACATAATGTGAGTGTATTTTCTTCCGTTTTAAAGAGACTGTGAGGGAGAAACATTTCTGTGATTTAAGTGGTAGATTCAACTGATTATACCACATAACTAGTTCTGAAAGTGCATTCTGGAGTATCGTAGCACCTTGTGTGGTTGAGATTTGTTTGAAAAGTTTACAGTCGTCAGCAAACATGAGTATATTGAGAGGAAGTGAGGAAAGTCTTTGAGGGTTGTAGCACCCCAGACAAGACAGGAAGAAAATCAGAAGAGGCGCCTGAAAGGATGACACACTGTGTCTCTGAGTGTGGGTAATCCTGGATTAAGGAGAGAAATTTGCCACGTATGTTAAATCTGGTTCGTAAATTGTGAATAAGAAGAGCATGGTTTATTTTGCGAAAGGCTTTTGAGATGTCCAAGATATTTTTTTTGGAAATAGCCTTAGTGCCATGTGAAAGGAGAACTTAAAGATTAGTCAAGCAAGAGCTACCTGGACGAAAACCGTGTTGGGCAGTATCGAAATGCGGAGATGTAATTGCGTGTCGTGTGCATCATACTTGCGCCTTATGTACAGTAAACGGCAAAGACAATGGTAAGCAAATTGCCCACCGCTATTTTAATTACTTTTTATTCTACATCCTGTGTTGTTTTAAGGAATGAAACCATGTTGGTTTGAAGCATGCATTCTTCTCTGCTTACTGACGCCATTATTTCAATTTATTGTCAGTACATTGTGTAATACAGACCGAATGAAAATGGTTGGGGACAATTCGCCTACTGTTTCTTTCGCCGTTGGGTGTACCAAGGGAAAGTAAACTGTTCTTGTCTCCCCCTCCCACGTTTTGCACTTTGTCCCCGTCTTTTGGAACCCAATCGCCGCCACTGGTAACTAAAATGTTGCTTGAATGAATAAATTATGTTTTATTAACTAATAGAGACTTTATAAATGAGGACTAAAAGTGGTAAACGTTGTAAGTGCCAAAAGCAAAAGTGTTGGGAAGTCGCATCGTTCCGCACATCAGCCCGTAAGAACGTGCACACTAGTGACCTCTTTACACGCCCTTTGAACTACTTAGATGGCTACCAGCCACACTTCACGTTTACCACATTATAAAGCATGGCACATTTTACAGTTTAACGTGGAAAACTGTATTTGAATTATTGTGGCACTTACAGCGTTTACCAATATTACTCTTCAAATAAGAGTGCACAAAACAGCAAAATATGAAACCAATAGAAATCAAGGATTCAAAATTGTTTTTTTCTTTAGAGGTATGATAATGGCATATAATTCTCAAGGCAGAAAATATTCCAGGTACGCCTATTGGAATTTGCAGTTAAGAGGCTGCTTTGCAGGGTGGTATATTCTACTAAAACATGCCTAAACACCAGTGGGGGACAATAATGCTTCTATAGACCTCGCACTGCGTGGGTTACCAGATACAGGGATATCTCAAATGGGTGCTTTCCTACCACAGTCATTAAGGAACCTTAGTGTTAACCATTGTTGATTGATTTGTTGTTTTAAGTCCACTTTATAAATAGGAAGGCTAATTGGGACTGGACCTACAGTTTAAAGTAGGATCGGAACCACTGTGCCATGTGTCTCCACCAGGTATCGAAACCGGGATCCCTTGATTACAAGACGACAACGTTAACCATTGTAAAATTTGAATTATTACAAAGATATGCATTTTTCAAACGATGAAGTTGAAATATGCAATGACATTTTCCATACAAAAATTGCCTGAAACAAACTTGTGATTGAATACATATTTCATTAATTAAAAGTTCCCTATTTGTTTGTCGAGTATCAAACAAAGGTTTTGACCTACAAAAAATTCACACATTCTTACAATACATACAGTATTTTGCAAAATAATATACCTAACCAGTACAATATATGGTGGTTGAAGAACCTTCCTTCTACAGCATGGGTTCGGTACCCGGTTGAGGCACATAGTGGTTCGGATCCCACGTTAAACTGTAGGTCCAGTCCCAATTAGCCTTATTGTGCATAAAGTGGACTTAAAACAACAAATCAATCATTCACTTCTACACACTGGGTAACGCAGGATTTTTCTTCGGGAGGGGCTGGAATTGTAATGCTGGGGATGCTTTCTGGGAGGGGGTTGCATACACAATACGATATTTCATATTTTTAGAATTTTCCTCTCTTAACATGGCAACGGGGATATTTTAAGGAGGTTTGCCACTCTGGTTTTTCCCCGAGTTATCACTGCTTTCATTTGAAAATGTTGATATTCTAAACATTTCGGAGGGGGCTGCAGCCCCTTCAGGTTCCCCCCTCTGCGTACGCCAGGTAGGGTTCGAGGAAGAGTCCAAAAGCAATATTTTAGCAAAAATACAAAAAAATATACATTAAGACTTGGCACTCACAGGAGATTGTACTATGTACTACATTTCTACAAAAAAATTCTACTCTGTTATTTCTATATTATTCATCACGGTGTAGATAACAAATAATCATACTTTTTTCATTTATTTCATTTTCCTTGCATATTGACGTTCTGGACGTTGAAATCTCGTTAGCTTATTTTTACGTCAGAAACCTTTGCATACTGTAAACTACGGAGAAAGGTTGTGCAACTCGATATACATAAGAGTCCCTTAATCAGTTCTGCAGAAGTCAACACTGAAAATCACAGTACGCCAGGCTGTTGAAATGACACTAGGAATTTTGCCTGAATTGTTCCTGTTTCACGCAAGGAAACACCATGTCAATAAAACTGTAGGTTGGCAATAAGTAAGGGCGTCGTCGTAAGTTGAGTGGACTTGCTACAATGTTCGTGTTTGTGCAACACAGCGAGGCGGACACTTCATCTCGAGGCTTTATGTAGCATGCTATCTCGAAAATTTCGTTAAACTCGTCTTAGGAGATACTAATTCCGCGTTCCCATAGCTCCAATTGTTTACATTGCCACAGCCATTGCGACATCCACGCGACCAGGTGAAATCGTGGGAACCTCAGCCGCACATTATGCGGATAGAAAAGGCTTTCCCCCTATTTTTTCATCACTGACCATAACAAAGTGGTTACTTCTACATCAAAACGCACCACTCCAGCCATTTCGTAGCAATAAGATTCAAATCGCTTCATTTCCCATTGTTTGCGGATTCCAATGTTAGTATCTTTGAAGAGTCGGAATTTGGATATCTGATCCACATCCAGTATCCATGGTGCGGATACCAAACTCAGGATTTGGACATCGAACCCAAGATTCGGATATCGGACCCAGGAGGTTCTGATACGATTTGGATATAGGATCCTGGATATTCCGGAACCCTGGATTCGGGCATATAACCCAGGATTCGAATATCGAACCCAGGATTCGGATATCGGATCCAGGCTATCCAAAACCAGTAGATTTATTAATTTGGGAACACCAATATTGTTCCCTCTAGAAATAATCTGTTTCTACTATAACCATTTGTATATAGCCTAAGTCATTTACATTTTATAGGGGGTGTTAAGGGACTTTTGAATCATCCTGTATTTTGGTCAAACTGGATCCCACCAGGAAGTTATACGTTACTCATTTTGAAGATCTGTCAACTATTCTGGAACGCAATGCATTCTCGAAACTCTATGGCGCTTCCTTTTGTGGTTTTCCAGTGTCAATATGATACATTTACTGTGTGTAATGAATATTCACTGGTATTATCTCAGCAGTATCCACTTTTACGGTCCGCGTGGGAGGGAGGCCAGCAGTCGGTAGGTAAGCCTTGGCCCAATATTGGGTTGTAGCTCTATAGGGTTACTATCCACTTTTATTGTGCAATTATATGTATGTATATGTATTTTCCTTCATTCAAACGGGTAAAATCATCTTGGCTGCGTAATGATGGTTATTAGTCAGTCGATGCCACAGTAAAAATGAAAGCTAATAGAAAATATTTTTGCCATTTTAGTATATTTTCATTTTACAGAATTACTTTCCCATTGCCAACATTAAGTTGCTGTCAAGTTCGGCTACAAATTGTTCAATTCTTAAACCAGTTTATATAGAGAATTCATGCCGTGCTGACACCTTAAGCTGATTTTTTAACACGTAGTCTTTCGAATGGTACATTCTGATAACAGAAAATTATAAATAATTCATTCCCTCACGCAAAACAACTACAGTTGCCGAAAGAGCGTGGTACAAAATTGATTGTCCCCTTTTTTAAAGAAATGTCCCGGTATCCCGGAAAATGTTCTCGGGACAACCATTTGTCTGGCAACCCTATTCACATAACAACTTCCAAGTATCCACCATGTCTGTTCAACACTTCCCGTGTTGGAATCACATTATCAAAAACTGGATTCAGAGTTCCACGGTTGATTGTTGCAGCACATTGTTCCATCTTCAGTCTCAGTTTGTCTAGTATCCTTGGTGCTTGTTCGAAGGCTTCTTGCTTTAAAAAGTGTCAAGTAAAATAAGCTTCGGCACTACACCAAAGGTTGTCCAGCACATCGGGTTGCTGTTCGAAGAAGTTGGAAAATTTGTCAATGCCTGGCGTACCTGGATTTTGTAGGGAAACGTGTAAATCTTGTCAAAGAATTGGCCACACTGCTGTCAAAGATATGCCAGTCTCAACTGATTATCCCTACAAAGATTTCTTTCTTGGCCTGTTGACGACAGCTTGACGCACTTCTGCAACGAGCAGGTGTTCTGACAGTTGGTTGCACACGATGTTTAGGGCAGGGTTGTTAAAGGTCCAAGGATGTTAAATATATTCAATTCCGGTCCAGGAAGAAAATCAGCAAGCGTAAATGGGTTCTGGACCGTAAAGAACCTTTTTATCTGCAAAGTATTTCAATTCGGTCCAAGAACCTTTTTCCTGGATCAATTTAAATACGGCCCCAGGGACCTTTTTTTAAATGTAACAATACGCAACTTGTACCGAATTTAAATTGTGCGAGGAAAATGGTTCCGGTCCTGCAACGGAACCCAATAGAACCCATTACAATTTATGGATCCCTGGACCTTTAACAACCTTGGTTTAGGGTGACCCTGCACAGTGCCTGTCTCGTTAAACTGATTCACATATCACCTAATTGATTTTGGATCTGTTACCCATGCACAAGTTCCATGTTGGAACTTTCGTTGAACTGTGATTGCTGACTTGGATTCAATAAACCAGGTGATGACATTTTTTCTCTGTTCAACAGACAACTTATGATCCGCCATTACAACGTCTTTTCCTGATGGCGTCAAATCGAAAAATGGACCAAAAAAATCTTGTTATAAATTATTGAAGTATGCTCTTTCGATAACTGTAGTTGTTTTGCCCGTGGGATGAAAAAAAAAATAATTAAGAATTTCTGTTAGAGCGTTTCATTTGAAAGACTCTGTATTTCCCCTTGGCTCCCCTTTCGTCCAGCCACTTGCACTGTGACGTCAATGCGTCTAGTTCTGTGAAACGCCCAACACAAGATTGGAATAGAGACAAATTTAACTTAATTTATCCCATATCATGGAAGCTTAAGCCAAGATGCAATGAGGAAAGAAATAAAGAATATTTTGTTTCTAGAGTATTCAGTTACTTACCGAGACACAGATAGTATTTGGAGCATTCGCTGTTGCTCCAGATTTTTTCCTTCAGTCTCTCAGGGTTTCTGTAGAACCTCCCATCTTCAATGCACGGGACGAAGGGCCTCAGGGCTCGGGTGGACCGGAGGGACGAGCCCCCAATTGTTCCTGGAATAAATAAAAATACAGTAAATACTTCACTAAAGCAAGTATGCATCTTTTTCCAGCGCCTAAAGTTATTAGATGGTTAGGTGATTAATTAATGTACACTCACCGGCGATAAAAATGGAATTCTGAAATACTCTCTCCCTGCAAGGCGTTGTGTGTGTTGCATAAAACAATGGCGATATGATGTCACCAGCGTTAATTCGCCCCCTGGAGAAAATCGCTAATCCGCCACTGTCTGCACAGCAGAACTTCACGTAACAAAGTGATTTGAAACACGTCGAAAGCAATTCTGTTACTGATCTACCGCCATATGTATACCTCTGTCCTGGCTGCAGTGGCGCTAGTGTCGCGTGTTTAAATCACTTGGAAGCACGCAGTTCTTATATATTTCCTAGGGCACAGATATCTTGGTGCTACAGTAATGCTATTTCAGTGAGCTTATTTTATTTGTACAGACGAAGAATGATAGGCAGAATCAAACAATGTTCACTTCATGAATATTCATCCATTTGGTATTGTTTCGCGAATGAAAATCACTCCCTTTTGTTGTACGAACGTTATTACATATTAATATAATAATATTTTTTAATTTTTATTCCAGTTCCAGTTCATTGTGTCTTCTTCCCCTTTCTTCTCTATTTCCTTGGCCTCCTTCCATTTTTCCACTAGTATTCTCTTCTCCCTTCCTATCTGCTTAGCCTCATCCCACTCTATGTCATGTCCTGTTTCTCTCGTGTGTTTAAATATCACATTTATCTCTCTCTTAAGACTCTAAACGTAACGTTTAGTTTATGTTTTATAATAAAATAAATCCTGCCTTGGTCAGCATATTGGATTTTTGGTTATCATGGAAACAAGGCTTAATGGTGTTATCATTAAACGATTTTAGAGGATGTAAAGCAAATTTAGTAACAACTTAGGCGATGTGCGAATAATTTTATGGGGTAGCGTCACTGATAACTTGGAAGTTCTTTCACTTTTCATTTAAATCAGCTGAGTTCAGATTGAAATGAAAGACGATATTTCATTTCAGGTCCTTATACTCGACTAGAAGAGGAAAGACAGAAGCAAACCCTGAAACAAATGTAGGCAACTGTGTAGTGCATTAAAGCATGACGTCTAATTTCCCTGTTTCTTGCACATTTTTTTAATGTTTCTTCCCTTTTCCGTATCCTGTAATTTTCGGCTCCAAAATTCCCCTTTCCTGGGAAAATTTCCTTCTGGGAACATCAGCGGAATTTGTATCATATCATGGAAAACCCAATTGAACTCTAAGGGCTTGAATATCATATTTTAAATTTCAGTGTAATGTACAGTTACAACTCCGATTTATTGATATAATCTACAGATATGTTGGGATGCGAATTACAGAAAGGGCTAATAATGGTCCTACTGCTTTCGGTGGCTTTTGTGTCGTCACAAGGAGGGGATGTGAGGTAGGTCCTCGTGCTTCACATGGACTCGGTGGGTGAAAGTCAACTCAGCCGCTGCCGTTGTCGGAAAGTTCACACGAGTTGTCATTTGGAAGAAGTACGCGGAGCCTGAGATGTCCAAGGAGGAATATTGCTCCTTCACATTTGTGTAGGAGATAACGAGACTCCCCGACTTGAGTTTGTCATCCACAGCCACCTCCATGTCTAATGGGGCATGGCACCTCGGGCAGCGTAGCTCTACCGTGTACTCCAGTCCCTGATTCACCTGAATCCCGTCACTGTCTCGTCGCCTGAAGAACACCTCCCTCTTGGCACGCCCGTGGAAACTCCCCCTCTCCACCCACTCATTCAGATTGGGATAGTTCGCATGCTTCAGTAAGCACTGTCCTTCTCTTCGGATTTCAGAAATCTTGGTGAACATCCTGCTTCTTAAAAGATACCTGTTGTTCCACCTCACCACGTGTCTTAGGTACCTCCGAAAAGACTTCAGCTCCTCCGGGGTTGGCTGGTTCGGATTCTTAATCAAAGGAGGGTTGCGCATCATGTGACAGTTTGGCAGGCAGTAAGACCCCGACATATGACAACTAACTAGATCGTAGATGACGGTGAGATGATAATTTACGTCCAGTATGCAGTTCAGAACGTCGACAATCTCCGCTCCATACACGGTCATTTCCTGATAAAATGGCTCGACATTGTTTTCGAAGAAATCCGTGAACTGCATGTCCAGCTGAAACAGTTTGTCCACGCTACTTCCGCTCAGAATGCAGAAGATGTTCCACTGGTTCTTAACAGCCTGCATGATATGTTGAAACTCTTCCAAGATTTGCCACGCGAAGAACCCGCAGGTGTTGGAGATCAGATGACGCCAAACGATGGCCTTCAGCATCTTCCATTCGGAAGCCAAGTTCTCCATGATGTTCTGAGCCATGATCAGGCGATGCTTCTTGTCCAGTTTGTCTACGGACAAGTCGAACTCTCTCTGGATGTCCAGCATTTCCACCTCGATCTGGTTCTGCAGGTTGAAGAAGATCGAGTTGAGGACTCTGTTGGTCATCGCGAGGAAGGTTTTGCAAACCAGTCGCATCTGCACCACCTCCTGCAGGCTGAACTTGCCGAAGATGTTCTCCAGAACCTCCGGGCGACATTTCAAAAGGTCGCGCATTGATGTCGCACACGGCGACGTGTTCTTGGCCTCTTTATTCATGCAGAAGATGTTCTTCCGCGCCGAAGTGGATGTCACGCTGTGGGCGCCATCGTTATTTGAATTACTTACGACAATGGCAAGTCGGTAACAATGGTAGAAGCGCGGACTTCAATGTGACGTACGTTGTTTGACGTAGCTTGACAAAACAATGTATATGTACAGTCAGCGGCAATAAAAGATCATTAAATACAAGACACAGCGTTGTGTGTGTTGCCTAACTCTACGGCGGTGATAGAAATTACCAGAATTCAAGTTCCTTAAAATTCAATATAAGTACAGAGACTGTGGGCAAATTACCTGACATTTTCGGTAGGAGAAGAGCCCCAATGAAACAACTGTGCGACCTCACACCATGCGATTTCTTTCCTCTGGGGATTCATTTAAACCTTGTACGTACCAGCTATCTGTAGACCTAGTAACGCTAACTATGGATTAGCCGACGAAGAAAGAGTTGGAAATGGAAGGTTTTTTGCGTTGTAAAGAATATGCCGTACATTCAGCGTACGGAATAAGGTCTGGACCGTACGTCCGTACATGTATGGTCAGGACCGTGCGGTTGGCAACACTGCGCTTTCGCCACTCGATTTCCCTCCTCCTCCTATGTGCGACCCTGCTCCACAGTTAACTGGCACAGGGTATAGTCCAAAGTTTATGCTGGGAAAATAAGAAGGATTCCTGAATTGAAAACAGAAATTGAAAGAGCTATCGACGGTGTTGAGTCGCATTTATGCGAAATTTTGTCCAGAGAATTCGAGTGTGTCAAATGCGTCGTGGAGAACATTTGTTAGTTAATGGCAATACTTACTATTTGAAATAATGTAATAACTTTGCCAACTAATAAATATATGTTGTTGTTGTTTTCTTTCTTAAATTAAATCCTGCGTTTCTTTTGGGACATCCTTTTAGTTTCATCCCTAACACCAAAAATTAACAACCAGAGCGCAGTGGAGTAACCAATAACACCCTGTCTGTATCTCTCTCAATAATTCAACCCTTTCTATTGCAATCGAAAGATCTCTCATGCCATGGCAACGCTGATAATGAACGCTATCAAGAGCCTAAGACTTCAACATGGTTCTATCTTAGTATAATTAGGTCCAACGAAGGTCATTGCACTCAGAGCTGAATTCTGTAAATTCCCGCATCTCGCGTGACTACAGATCAGCTGTTGCTTTCACTCTGTTGTGGTTTCGTCTTCTGCCCGTGCAGAGAGATGGAAGAAGCCATTAAATATGTCTTGGCTGAGCACAGTAACCTTGCGACCTACATCGGTTACCCTTGGGGCACCCATACGATCCACAAACCCAGAATAAGCAATTAATGCAGCGAAAAACTTTCCAAATGTATTCGTACAGAAATATTGACAAGTACGAAAAGTCTTCTCGAGAACTTAACAACCACGGTCATTGATATAACACACTTCATCGAGTGTTTAAAGACCTACGTACTTTGTGTTCTTAGACAGCGAACGGGGTAACAAGATACCAAAGATCGTGCTGAGAACTGAATACAGTAAAACCTCGTTAATCCGGACTAATGGGGGGATAAGTTGACCGGTTTAAGAAAGTCCGGATTAACTGAAATAACCTAAAAGAACACTAGAAAGTGCATTAAAACTCCGTTTATAGCAACAAAACACGTTTATTATGGTGTATTTAAAGGACATAGGCCTAAAGACACTATACAGTACAGTACAAAGTCTGCGGGAAACAGAATTTCATCAGTGGTTGACTGCCTTTTCTTTGGGAAGTTCTCTTGTTGACTTCTAGCCACATTTAAAACCTTGCATTCTGCTTTTTTTTTGCCTTTTTGCCAGTCCGGATTAAGCGAAGTCCGGATTAACAAGGTTTTACTGTACGCACATTTTTATGTGAATGAAACACAGCAAGTCCTCAGAAACAAAGGTGGTGGTTAGAATGTAAATATACTGCTTCTAAACTACGTCTAAATGTTATCACAAAATTGTATGTCCTAGGTACTCAGAACTAACTGGCAACATTTACAAATTTGCTTACCTAACCCCCCCCCCCCGGGGAAATGAAATCATAAGTACGGCACTGAGTGGGCATACTCCTCCTCCCCCCTTCCCAAGAGCAACAAGTTTAATTTGTACACTAGCACAAAAGAAATTGAAAGGCTAAGCGTCCCGTAGCAACTCGTCATTGAGAAAACTAACTATCGCAAAAAAGGGGTTGTTTGACCAACATAAGACTGTAGTCCTGTGTCTTCGAAAGGTTCCTGAAGCAAATGAGCTTATTCTGTATGCGAAACAACTTTCGTTCTTCGCTTACAAACGAGCCAATGAAATCTTTTAATATGTAGAAAAGCCGTTTTAGAATCACGTTCTTTTAAGCTTCGATAGAGGTTATCAACGGTTTTAAACGAGGCAAAAGGTTACCGCACTCATCAAGGAAGTCCCCATGAACCGTTCAATTTTAGGCGTTTCATCCTGGCCAAAGCAGTTAAACCTGAAAGCGAAGCGTCACTTTTCTGAATCAACAGTCGATTCACGAATGTTTATCAAACGAAACTGGCCTACTTTTATGCACACCGTTCTCACCGATAATTATATTCATAAGAAAATTTGTGAGAGCATTTTCCACATCACTGATCACGGTAACGTAATAAGTTATCCGAAAAATCGACGCATTTACCAGTGTCATTCACACAGGTTAAAAGTTTGTTTAAATTAACATCGGTTAAGTTTATTCTGTTTTATGACTTTCTTGTATTTGCTTTTAGTCGCACAGTATTGCAACACTAGCCAGTAAGAAACTAATGGCTCTCTACACACACTTTCTTTCTAATTAGGTATACAGAGTGTCTTATAAGTAATAGCGCAAACTGACACAGGTGAAATTACACGATAACAGAAGCAAAAAAGTCTCAGTAAACATGGGTCTGCAAACGAGCCGTTTTCGAGATAACCGCGAATGTGTTATTACAAGCAGCCACTGACTTCATTGTTTGTAAACGTCGTCCTAGTTGGTAAAATGCTAATAATGTGTGCGAATGTGTGGTTACAAGCCGTTATTGATTGCATTTTGTAAACACCTAGTGCTTTACTCCGAGGTTTGCTCTTTGTTTACAAAACAGGACATTTACGAGAGGTGGCGTTGCAATCAAACAGAACATTTCCGAGAGGTGACGTCGTATGGATACAATCAGTACACAGTCTAATCGTACTGTGGGAGTCACGTCACTTGTGCTGGACTGCGTAGTGAAAATGGAACCTTACAGCAACGAAGAGTATGCGGATATGCATTTTGTGTATGGTTTGGCTAAAGGCAATGCACGGGAGGCTGCACGCTTGTACCAAGGAAAATACCCTGTCCGAAGGCACCCCGAGAGTCGCACATTTACTAGAGTACATCAGCGCCTCAAAGAACATGGGAGCTTCGAACATGGTAGGAGAGCAGGTAGACCTGCACGCATTACGCCTAAAGTTGAGGACATGGAGTTGGAAGCAGTAGAACACTCTCCAGGAACCTCAACGAGGAGAATTGCCGCACAAGTGCCAGTAAGCCGCAGTAGTGTATGGAGAATTTTACATCGCAATTCACTCTAACCTTACCACCTCCAACGAGTTCAGTGTCCCAGTGATACAGATTGTGTTCCTAGAGTGATGTCTTATCAGTGGATGCAACAACAGGTTGTACTCAACCCTCGTTTTGCAAGTAACATTTTATTTACAGACGAAGCGATGGTATTTTTAATTTTCCTAATTCTCATGTTTGGAGTGTACTAAACCCACATGCTGTTCATGAGGCACCACATCAGCAACGTTTCTCATTGAATGTGTGGTTAGGGGTACTAGGTGATCGTCTCATTGGTCCACACATTCTTCCAAGAAGACTCAATGGACCGAGGTACCTTCTGTTTTTGTGGCATGATCTTCCAGGATTGCTTGAGGATGTTCGCCTTGATCCACGTCAGAGTATGTGGTACTTGCATGATGGAGCACCGGTACCCCATAGCTATGCCTCTGAACTTGGACTGTAAGAATAGGAGAGATTGCGAGCGAAGCGAGCAAGAAAATTTTACGAAATGTATTTTTATTTGTATAAAATTTGAAATCGAGGAGGGGCAATTACCCCTTGCGAGTGGCCTTGGCCGTCTGGAAGAAAAATGCAAGGAACAGATAGAAACTAATTCCATCCTGATTACCCAATTGTCCTGCTATTCTTAGATTCTCCTAGTCTTCTTTTTTTTACTTCAATGTTTGCTTCCCCTAGAATGGACTTCCGTCCAAGGTCGGGGGATGGGGGGCAATGCCCCGTGTCCCCTGTGGTTGCGGCACTGCTTATGAGTGTCTCTTCATCAATTTCACGTCCTCACTCATTGTTGCGATTAGATAGAAGTGGCAGAAAAGCACCGGTAAGTAACAAAAATCAAATATCTACTCCCTCTTTCTGCAACATGAATCACTATTATCAAAAGGTAGACTTGGGAAACAAAAATTTAAGTAGTTCAAGTTCATTGCAACAGATCCAAGAAAAACATCCAAACACCTTAAGCACCTTTAATACAAGACTACTCAAACTGTCACAACTATTCTAGATACTGAAAATTACAAAATCATTTCCCGAAGTCTGAATCTGGACTGGAATTTTTCCTCCCAATCGTGATACGAGATTATACGGAATCCCATACACCCTAATAAATCACAAAATCAATAAGTGTCTTTGTTATGTTGCTAGAGTAACACATGATATAATTTTAGAGATTAGTGAGAATTCCAGGTAAGAATGTGTTCTGTATTTTTCACAGGGGGAAAAATCAGATCTCATTGCTTTTATTGAACATTCTACTTACTTTAACAAGGAATACAGCCCCCCTTTTGACACCCTGTATGTGTACAAGTAAATCAAGAATTTGCCTTCCGGATTCGATACCGGTGGAGGGACATAGTGGTTCGGATACTACTTTAAACTGTAGGTCCAGTCCCGATTAGCCTTACTGTGCTTAAAGTGGACTTAAAACACCAAATCAATCAATTCATGAAAAGAACTACACAAAATTTATTCACTTCCAATGTCTGAGCAATTTATTCTGCAAACACACAACTAACAAATAAAGTACATGGGAGTGTTAATAACAAGAAATCTACTAAAGAACGAAGTAGGATTGTTCAATTATGTAGGAGATAATGCACTCCCTGACTCCCTCTCCCTCCGTAGTTGCTTGAAACTTTTGTCGGCTTGAAAATACTTAAATTTTCTTCAAGAGCATAATATTGTTTAATATCGTAGATATGATTCCTCTACAATAAATTTCTAAGTGAGAGTATTAGGGAGGCAACTGCCTGTGGTCGTGCAAATTGTCCATCACCATGTTCGAACACTTTATTTGATCCAATAAGAGCTTCAATAATTAAAAGGAAACTCAAAACAAGCAGTTGACAACTTCTGCACCAACAAACATAAAAATCCATGGCTTAAAAACACATAGGATATAAGATAAAAATTAATGAAAATAGTCATGGACAATTTGCACGGTAATACTCATGGATCCCACTGTACCAGGGTTATATGTACGGTAATGACTGCATTCGTACAGAATCAATTTTTATACCTTTTATTTTAATGTGATTATACCTTATTTAACACGTCAACGCATTCTGCTGGAATATGTATTTACTTAGGCTATAAGCATGCTTATGCTTATAAGCGAGGCAGTGAATATTCTCGATCCACTCAAAGAATGAAGCTAATGTAAAGACAACCACGTGACTTCTGAGAAAAAGTTCCTTTCCTAAGTGTTAGTTCTGGTGTGGTTTTTGCCTATGGATATATTGCAAGTAGCTGTAGAGTGGGATGCATTAGTATTTCAAAGCAAATTGTCCATCGCCATGTTTATTTCCTCTGTTTTACGCAAACAAAACGCAAAGAAGCTGGTGACAATTTCTACCGAGGGGAAGGGGCAGCACATTTTCCACCATAATATAACTTTTAACGGGTCCAAACCCCTCCCATTGGTTTAGTAAACATTTTACACTAATTGTGTAATCAAATAAACAAATCTCACATCGTTGGTTGAAAAGATTTTAAAAGTTATATTAATGTCACAAACACACACACAAAAGTAGGTTTTTAAAAACTGTAATAAAGTTAAATGTAAAAACAATATTATTATGGTTAATGTAATGCATGCCTATAATCAAGCTAATATTTATATCCAAACTATTCGGATTAAAATTTTTATTTGTTATAATAATAAATAGTAACAATTAATTTTTTAACTATTAAACTGTACCATTCCTGGACTCCAGACGGCTATATCCTTTACCAAAGAAAAGATATGTTGGTTTTAAATTTTTAATCTTTTTTTACAATACAATACAATATATTTATTCATCGTTAGACATTGTACAATGCAATAGATGTCGTCAGTTATTGGTTACATATTTGTTATTGTATATATGTAAATATATAATTATATATAGAGAGAGGGATTACATGGAACTACAATATGTTATAGATACTAATATGAGAGTATATGCATATATAAAGTAAGAGTACATAGACATAAGACAATTATAATATTAGTGACGATGAAATAATATAAGTATGGCAGTGCAATATACATAACAATAATTCATAAAACAGGAAATAAACAATGCAATACATTCTAGAATATTAAATCATTTTTGGGATGGATTTCGAATTCTTCTAGATTGTAGAAGACCTTTTCTTTTAACCAGGGTTGAAGGACACTTTTAAATTTTTTAAGAGAGACACTGTGAGCAGCTTCTGGTAACATGTTGTATAACTTAATTCCTAAATACTTGTAACTATTTTGTGTTTTACTTAATCTGATTGATGGTGTGTCGAGCTTGTAACAGAATCTTGTATTGTGTCTGTGCACAGTGTGTCTTGCGTTATAATTATGTACATTTTCTTTTGTATACACTAGACAGGTAAATATATATGAGCTTGGCACAGTCATTATCTTTAGTTCTTTAAAGAGATTTTTACAGGAAACAGACTGATCAAAGACTCCTGCCATGCTTCGTAAAGCTTTTTTCTGCCAGATAAATACATCCCCAGCACCAGATGAGTTTCCCCACAAGAAAATTTCATAAATCAGAAGGCTATGAAAATATGCATAATATGATTGCAGCAACAAATCCTTACTAATGCATGTTCTAAGCTTTTTAAGTAGAAATACCACCCTGGCAAGTTTGGAACATAGGTGATTTGTTTCTGATTAGGTTACTAGTTTCATCCTTGAATTGCAAGGCGACATATTTCAGATTCAGACCTTATAGCCAAAAATAGTTACTTGCATAATTCTAATAAAAATTAATATTTTCCGGTGAAATAAATATAGCAGCCCTCGTACCAAGTAGCTTTGAATTCAGTTCAAGTGCAATACGCATAACCTTGATACCGTATTCCCCTCCTGAACAACAAACTTGTGATGACGCAGCTGTGTCGTCATTCTAGGTTGAATGCAGTTAGTTTACGGAAAATCCGAGGAAGGCGCTGGCATAGGCAAGCAATTTATTTTTAGATACGTACTATATTAAGGAAGTATGTGATACGTACGTCGTATGTCAGGATGGCCGAGCGGTCTAAGGCGCTGCGTTCAGGTCGCAGTCCGGTCTTCCGGGCGTGGGTTCGAATCCCACTCCTGACATGGTTTTTTATTTCTAATTTTTCGTTCACTATCAAAATTTAAAACTTTCTTTTCAAAGTGAAAAATTACTTAGTTTTACACGGGGAAGGGAGAGATAGAATACGGCACCTTTCTTCAATAGTTGAAAAGTAGCAAGTTGATTATTGATAACGATACTCCCCGATAGAAATATGCTGTAAATATATATGTACGAACGCACAGTATATTTTAGACCTCTTATGATTAACATTGCACAATTATCATTTACCATAGTAAGCGAACTTTTGAAAAAGTGCAGGGATTTTTTTCGCAACAAAATTATAATTGAATTGAAGGGGTTAGCACAAGAAGGATCCCACTCTCCGAAGAAAAGTGGTATTCCTACTGAAGTCGGAAGCTGATGCTGTCTAGTATCTCCTGTTTTTACATCGATCATTTGAGATATATATTTTAGGACATGATCAGTACCTTCTTCCTTCCTTTTCTTTCATGTATTGTTAATTGATTGATACGGTGTTTCAAGTCCAATAAATTATAAATTATCAAGTCAGAGCTCGATGTGTGCACCATCTCGTTCCGGTCTCAATTTTTTTAAAAAATCCGTCTCGTCTATAGTATAGAAACCTCTCACATTTGAAAATACATGGCGAGAACAATGTCTTTATGTCAATTTCTTGGGGTGATAAAAAATTTAGGACGCAATTTATATTTTTAATAGACTGGCAGACAGGAAGGTAAAAGAAGATATGTCGCGTAGAACTTATAATTACAGGATTTATGACTTCAGAAACTTTTAGATCTCAATATTTATTAGTTTCCGAAAAATCGGAAAAACGCTTTAGAATGATTGTTGTCTCTCATTGTTAAACAAGTGGATTTAATTTATTTTGCCTTTAACTACTATTTGCTAGGTCTAACGGTCCTAACGATAAGTAAAATATAAGAACGAATCATTAATATGCAAAAAATTGAAATAATAATAATAATTAAATTATTATTATAAGCATATAGTTACACGCCAACCTCCGTGACGGGTCCGGGGTACGAATCCAGGCCAGGCGCCAATCACTTTGTGAGTGTCCCTTCATCAATTTCAATATTCAACAATTTATTCAATCTCATCTTCGCAATTAACCAGAAATGGCAGAGAAGCGAAGTAAGACAAATCAAATGAATTAATGATATGGTTACACCATGAGCCGACATTAGGAGTGTGCGACAGACACGTGTCACCATACGAATTATTTAGGCTATATAAAATTGTTGTTTTTTTTTACTCACTATCATTTCTTGTTAAACGTTGGAATTCCGCTGCTGAGCAATTTGCAGTTTGCCAAAGATCAACATTTCATTCGAAAATATAGCCAGATGAGTTGGGAGATCCTGTAGTCAGTGTCTTTACACAGCACACTTGCACAGCACAGGTTTCCACACAGAAGTGGAAAATGAAGAATCACTGAGTACAGCACTGTACAGGGTACACCAAAATTCATAGGCGTAACTTGGCGGGAGCAAGGGGGCGCTGCCCCCTACAATTTTCAGGTTTAATAAAATTTACAAGTTAGGGTACCTGAGAGCAAAGTAATAAAGAGTAATATTTGTAATTTCGCAAATATCACATTATTTAGCAAATAATCTTGGACGCTGTTTTTATTGGATCGAAAACTTTTCGAATCTCTTCCCCAAACTTAAGCCCAGGTTTAATTCTGCCCCTCAAAATTAGGCCCAGTTTGATTCTGCCCCCTGAAAATTAGGCCCAGTTTGATTCTGCCCCCTCAAAATTAGGTCCAGTTAAATTCTGCCCCTCAACATTAGGCCGTTTGACTCTACCCCCTCAAAATTAGGCCAAAGTTTAATTCTCCCCCTCAAAATTAGGCTGTTCGATTCTGCCCCCCCAAAATTAGGTCCGAAGTTACGCCCATGCCAAAAGTCACGATCGAATATCAATAGTGAATCAGCTTGTATCCGCCATTGCCTATAACACACAAAATAACAGTCCACCTAGGAAACCAAACACATGAGTAACGCAGCATTCGGAGGTGTACTTCTGTCGGGAAACCAGACTCCTAACCACAGTATTGGGATTGACTGATCTCTATCCAGAAAAAGAAGGGGAAAAATCAGGCGAATGATTATCACACAATGTAAGATTGAATTGTTGCTTTAAGTCCATTTTATGCACATATAGGCTAATCGGGACTGAACCTACAGTTTAAAGTGGGATCCGAACCACTAAGTACGACAACGTATGTGATTGGCATAAACATTCCTCTCAATTGTACAACAATGTTTCGTCAATATCGCTTGCGAATAGTATCCAATAGTGACACTGGACACAGTGAACAAACAATATACGGAAACCCAACATTGGCCTACCCAGATAATGTTATAGGGGTTAAACACTAACTTGAACTCTCCCGATGGCTTGGTATGCGTTTCGTTTTCAGTACACTTTTATGCACAGATTATACTAGACCTACAGTTTAAAGTGGGATCCGAACAACGTGCCTCCACCGGGTATCGAACCCGGGACCCACTGATTACAAGGCGACGGCGTTACCACTAAGCCACCGGTTTCATTTTGTAATCAAGGGGTTCTAGTTTCGATACCAGTGGAGACACATTACACTTTTACCTGTAGGTCCAGTCTCAATTAATCCATTTAAAACGAATTTTGACAAACTTTCTTAAATAAAGCCTGAATCACACAGAACTGGATATCAAGTAGGAATGTTATAGTTGACGCTGGACTGACTACCCATGTGCTTGTTTTCGCCTCACACGACACTTGTTACACCGTACTTGTCGATAGTCTTTTGTTCCCATAATGGCGGTCGCGTGAGATGTAAACAACGTATCACTTCACACTTTTCTTACGATAACTATTCAACCGAGAGGAATATTGCTTCGTTTTAAATGGTTTTAGGTAGAAAAAATGGCGCTTATAAAATACATACTTTACAACGTTTACTGTACACGTATGGAAGAATATTTTAGCTTTTTCAATTGTAAACACCGTGCACTTGCCATAGACGGTGTAACTCGACGTGCCTTTCGTGCTGTATGTATTCTGTTCCACAGAATCCAGTCGAGGAAAGTTAGTAGCAATTAGAACATGTCCTATTCCTCCAAACCAGTCAAGCAGTCAGCCAGGCGGCCATGATTTCTACCTAGAAAGTCAGTTCAGCGCCAACTAGGGCATTGCTACTAGAAATCCAGTTCCGTGTGGTAGGGGCTTAATAATAAAATATATGTTCTGCTACTAGAACAAGAAGTCGTAATAACATAACCTCTTATGAAATTTCAGACAACAGGAAGGTTACCTAGTGTGAAATTACGTAACTGTTCGTTACTTACCATTAGTTGCGTGAACTCCCGTTACGGTAACAGCGACCGTGAGCAACACTACTAACATGGCGACTGAACCGAGTGCAAGTCCCGCGCCTTCTTATATCCCGCTCCACTAGCCTACTGCCCCGGGTCATGTGAAGCTCATGGCAGCGACAAAGCTTCCTAGTATAACACCATTCTCAGCCGATGTTCTTTTGTTCGGAGGAAGCGTCTAGGTTGCTCACTCACCTAATCGCAGGTACAAGAGGTCGTTTACATCAACACGTAGGATCAAATGTCTTCCTCTTGAAGTCCGCAACTGTGGAACAATGAAAGCATCGGTTTCTCACGCTCGCGTGCAAGGGCTACGGGAAGAAGAAAAACAGGCAAAATGTGGGAAGTGATGTAGAAAGATTGCGATCTTATCGAAGCTCCAATAAGCAATGTTGTTAAGGTTTGTATTATAGGAATAAGAGACAGGAAGTCTGTGTATGAATTGTAAACAGTAGGACGATAGGGATTCTTATCTGAATCAAGAAATCCAACCTTTCGCCAAGATTCAAATTCTATCGCAAACCATGCTCAACTGAGCTAACCAGTGTCGACATGAACTGAGAACATCATTTCCCCTTTCCCAGGTGCAAAATTACCCTATTTGGTCCAATTTTTGGGTCTCCCTTATCGCACAACGCTATAAC
This sequence comes from Lepisma saccharinum, assembly GCF_977018435.1. Classification (NCBI taxonomy): domain Eukaryota; kingdom Metazoa; phylum Arthropoda; class Insecta; order Zygentoma; family Lepismatidae; genus Lepisma; species Lepisma saccharinum. Next base: position 36,308,899 of record NC_139258.1, on the reverse strand, counting down.
AACCTTGTGTTCTGACGTCAGACGAGGAACGCTTACGTTTGTTAGGTTAGGTCTGTTATTTTGGTTCTCTTAAATACACTACAATTGTATTATTTATGCAAAGAGAACTAAACCTAACTAACCCAACCTAACAACTTAGGCATTTAGCATAACAATAAAAGCTTTTCCCGGTGACGTCAGAACACAAAGTTGTCCTAGCGTTGTGCGATAAGGGAGACCATTTCAATTTTTCCATTCATCTTAGAAAATTGAAATTCGCAATCACAAGGCTACAACATCAACCCATTGTTATAACTTATAATAATTATTATTTTAGGCGCACAGAAAACATCACGGAAATATTGGGTTTGGTTGAATATTAAATATGAATAAAAATGAATTAGTAACAAAAATGAAGATTATTGGTATCGAATTGTACATTGTGCGAAAATAAAAATACGAATTTTTTCACCAATAATTAACATAAGGTTTATACTAGCTAATGGAAGGGGTATTGATTATACGTATCCAAGCCAAATCATTTTTTTTTAATTAGGCTATGGTTTGTTAGAAGGGGTAACGTACTCAACGAAAGAAAGAATAAACGTATTTAAGTATTTCTAACTTCTAAGTGCTTGAATATACCATGTGGAACAAGTGTCCTCAAAGTTCCATAGATTTTTTTACATTTTTCATAAAATTTATCTTTTTCCTTTTTTACTTAAAAAATTACCTGAACTTCTCTGTACCGAGGGAAATTTTCCTTCATGTGGCAACACTGAACTGACCTCTGTAACATAACAGCCCTTTGATGGTCAAGGGACAAGTGGACTGTTCATTGAGTTACGTAGGAGGTGAAATTTTGGAACACTCACCGGGGATCGAACCCAGCACCACCACACCTAAGGAGAGAGAGCTGGAACGTTGGAGACCACGTTTGAATTTAATTTAGGGGGGATGGTTGGGGGGCCTCAATCTACAAATCTGTCCACAAATGAAGCTGAAGTATTATGTAAACCGATGACTTCACTCTATTGCAACGAAAAATTTAGTAAATTGAACAAGTAAAAAAATATAGGTGAAAAACACTTATTATCTCGAAGTCAACGCAGCAGTTGCTGCAAAAGTAATTGTATTAATCTTACTTGCTCTGTTTTGAGCATGAACTAACCAGACGATTGTTTTTAATTTTTGTTAATATTTTGGAATATTTTGAACTTTTACTGCTAAGAGTATCTAACTGATCTCATAAAAAACAATAACATTGCTGCACACCTAAGAATTTTGTCTAACTTCCACTAATCAATCTGACGTCATCTTCCATCAGTAAATACCCTGATCGACAAACCTGTATGTACTTATCTTGCTATGCGCGTAGATCTGGCAACATGGCACTTGGAAGCCATGACAAACGGTACTGCCATCTGTTATCGAAAAATTACCGCAAAATCACCTTTAGTACGGCCTTAACTTGAAAATCCCTCCACTTCTTTCACAGGAAGTGTAATTTTTTGCCTGTGACGGAGGAAGCTCTCTTATATTGATATGTCTGCAAATCACTACTTGCACAATTGGATAATTTTCATTCTGCATTTGACATTTCTTTAGCATTTAAGCTTGTAGATAATTTTCGTTGCCAGGACATGGACTGAAACATAGTATGAAATAAAATAAAATTAAATTAAATTAAAATTTTGGGTACTTCAGCACTTAGACTTTTTGCAGACTTTTTGCACCCGTCACATTATACGGGTCCCAGCCAAACCAAAATCAATACGTGTCCCTGAGGACTAGAATCTACCTATACCCTGTCCCAACTAACTGGAGCAAGGCCGAGAAGCGTCAGAGAAGCGAGGGAAACCTATTGGCCAGAGCGTGTTCATTGGTCACTACTTGCGCAGAGACTTGCTTTCGTTTGCCTGCTCCAGAGTTAGCTGGGACGGAGTATAGGTTAAAAGCTGAGCTGGCAGGCACTCAGTACATACCTACTGTATATCTAAGCCGTACAGAAGATTGCACAGACTGTAGGTCCAGAGCCTAGTTGACCTGCAACATTGCAATTACAGACCTACGCGAAGTAAGATGGAATTTTGGGTGTCTTCTGGGAAGGTCACTCCTTACATCCCATAGTGGCCTACTATGGAAGAAATATATATACACAGGGTGTCCCAGTTAAAAGTAGCTCGGCTCCTAACAATTACATGCCAAGGATCAAGAAAAGAAGAAGTGTGTATACTAATAACCTTGAGTACCCACCACTGTTCACGTTACAATGGACCATTCCAATTTACAGGTGCAATGTAGCCGTCGTTTGCCTCATAGACAAATGCCTTTGAGCCCGGCTACTTATAACTGGGACACCCAGTAGCATCTGTAGCACGTGTGTGTGTAGGAAATCTGCAGGAAGTGCATTGTGTGCAAGGAAACTGGCAAGAATGGTTGTTAATCGCAGAGGTGCACTCGGATAGCACTTTCCAATTCTCATCATTAGTGTGTCATCGTGGAAGCGACATTACAATGTTTATCGCGTGTAATTTCATCTTCCGCATCAAGCAGAATCAGGCTTTTGTGAATTCTGGGAAAATATGTACTGGGAAACTACAGTTTTGCCAATTATTCACATGATTTCCGTCCCTAACCATGTAATTTATGAGGTTAAAGTTGCGTTGGTTAGCATCATGTAAATGCAAAACCACTACTTGCCATCTAAACCTTACTAGCAACGTAAGACCAAGTTCTTGATTGGCTGATCGATTTAATAAACGTCATTTCTATCATTACGTTAGTCGTAACGGTGAATTCCAACCTCCATGCACTGCGCTACGACACCTTAGGGTCCTGGGTCAGAATCCCGGCCTGGGCATATGAGTACCCCTTCATCAATTGCATCACTCATTCTCGTCGTCGCGATTAACCAAGAGTTGCAGAATAGCGACGCTAAATACAGGTACAACATACTACAATGGGGCTGAAGGCACCAAAACGGATCTCAGCCGCCCTTCCTGTAGAAGTTTTCTTGCATAATATTTTCCATTATTAAACTTCCATTCGGTCAAGAGGCCACTACAATGTACAAGTATAAATTTCCTACTTTAGTAAGATCGCAATATTACGAAAATACGATGTGCTCCAAAATTGTAGCGGTGTGGGCACCAGCAGATCGGAATTGATCAACAAATGACAACTGATCATTTGATACTAAGGTACTGGACAATCATAAGTCACCAAACTTGCTACTAAATACTCCAAATATTAATTACTGAACTCGGAGAAAGTAAAAAATATATTTTACAAGCATTTCTTTCTGATCTCTTAAAGTTAGAAATCGTAGGACAATGCTCTCAGTAGTGAAAACATGAAGCGGAATGATTTTGAAGTTGAAGACAGTACAGGGTTATTACAAATGATCTTCCCGATTTCAGACACATGTAAATCACGTTTAATGAAACTCCGGTGCAAAAATATTATATCAATTTAAAAAGTAACTCATGACCTCACAAGTGTTCAATGTAAGCACCTTTGATAAACGTGCATGGACCCGTTCCACTGTTTCCTCGTTTACTGATGGGTGGCAAATTCGCTGCACACCAATATCAGACTGGTGTACTTGCAAACCTAACACACAAAACGTTTTCCTGTCTTCGCCGGCAGCCATTTTCTCTCGTAGTTATTATGCAGCAGTGCTAGAGTGAGATTATTTCCGTAACAGCTCTGGCCGTTCTGCGCTTGCGCCTTGGGAGCGAGTCATAACTCCCGACGCCTCCAATCAAGAAGTGAACCGCTGACGTCATCTCTACTCTGCGCCTATAGCTAACTCTATTGCTCACGCTGTACACTGCTCGTAGGCTCGCTGGCTAGACTCGCGCAGTCAGCTGGAGATGTTCCGAATGCACGCGGTCTCTACCAAACGTATCAGAAATGATATGAAATAAAACTTTATGAGTTACTATTTACATTGCTATAACCTTTTTGTATATTGAGTTTAATTATACGTGATTTACATGCGTCTGAAATCGGGAAGATCATTTGTAATAACCCTGTATATGGGGTGATGTGAGGGCAACCGCAATTCATATTGTTCTAGTTACAGATTTATCAATATGTGTATTGAGAATTCAATTGAGTAAAAAGAAGAAATATACTAAGTATGTGTTTTTTGTATCTATAAGTACTGCTTTAAATTAATACCATCACGGCAAATATCAAATATAATTACAGAGAATTTAAAATTTGATGCGTTTTTTTAGAGATAACTCTTTACATTTTAATGTGAGGTAAAGACAACCTTGGAAGTGAAGGAATGGATTAGTGTTGCCATCCACAGGGACAGATGAAAGCACGCGTTGCTACGGTAACGGTTTGTAAATGCCAAAGAGTTAGTTTTTTTTTTGTTTTTTTTTTTACTTTTGTTGGTTTCAACCACTGTTTTTATCAAGCAGTTGTAATGAGCTTAATTTTAAAAATAATTCTAGGATCAATTCTCAAGAAAAATACTATAGAGTTGGTGTGTAATACACATTTGCTAGCACAGTCCAAAAAGCGTCATACTCTTTACTTTACAATATGGACCATGTTGTGGGATGATCGTAATGCGCATGTTAAAAGCAGATAGATTAGGATAAGGGAACAAAAAATTAGAGACAAAGTATGAATTTTAATTTGAGACATAACAGAGCTATGAGGAAACTGCCACGTAAATTAGAAAAAATAAAATACTTCTACTCAAAATGAAATTTCAGTTATAGAGAAGGAAGATGCACCTTTTTTTAATTTAGGATATGTAGGACAAAAGCTAGTAAAATCAGGGTTCGAAATCCTGAGGGGACAGGGGGGATTTCCCCCCACCAACAATCTTGGCCTCAAATATCCCCCCACCAAAAATTTCCGGGGAGGTAGAGTGTTTGTTAGAAGAAACAAAAGATAAGCAATTACTTTTAATTTCAATACTGTACTGAGAATAATATCGAAAACATACACAAATTAGTGTAGTTGTGAGTGTTCAATGCTTTTTTTCTCTCAAGAGATTATTAACAAATCTACATCAATACGCACAATAAAAGTAAAACACGAATGCAAAACAATAATTACTATGAAATCTAATTGATTTATATTAACATAAAGCAAGAACTAAATAAAAACTTACACATAATAAAACCACTTCAACTATTTCATAATTTAATAACATCTTTAACCGGTTAGTAAAGGACTTAGTTTGCTACTTTATAATATCTAATATACATAAAAGTAACAAATGTATTTCTTTGTGTGTAATTAATAATAATACTATTTTAATTACTAATTTAGTATTTTTTTTAAACTTTTAATAACATTATAAATATGTATATCGTATAATTTATATGTATGTTTGTGGGGAAGGGGGGTTGTAGATTAAGATCTTTCTCCCCCACCAGTTTTAAATGATTTCGCACCCTGAGTAAAATGTTTTGTTTTAAATTGCCGAAGGTAAGGACAGCATGGCATGGGAAATCAGGAACAGTTCAAACAGACTCTGGGGAATTTCTGACCCTTACTTAAATCTTATTACGTAAAGAATATAAAACGAGATGTTTGTTACCTGGAAAGTTGTACGTTAATAAAGTGATGTGGGGGAAAGGTATTTACTCCAATAATATGATTTTATGGACCTTGGAGCAAATAAAATCTTCCCTCCACCCTGCACCACCACCACTGGCCAAAGCTTCCTTATATTCATATTCATAATTGCTATTCACACACAAATCGACAACTATTCGAACTTCTTTTCTGATATTTTCGTTGGTCGCTACCGACTTTGGGAGGACAAGGCACTTTCTCCCCCCCCCCTCAAATTTACATTGCCTCCCCAAAATGTATCTTAAGTTGACACCCCTGAATGTTACCCTTGTCTGAACATGTAAAAAAGAACTTCTTCTCGTCATTTTCTCACCACAAATAACTACTTCCTTGTAGTGTGTGTGTGTTCTTTTAAAGTTCATTCCTCGAACTTTTTGATAACCTCTCATATGTTAACGTTAAATTCGATTGTGGTGTGTGTTCGTAGGAAACTACGGAAAAATAAATATAAACTTTTGTATAATGAAATTCGATTCAAATACTAAATTATTACGATAAGTTACAACCAATGTCAAACTGGATAAAATCCTTCTTACATTTATTGTGGTGTGTGTTCGTAGAAAACTACGGAAAAATAAATATAAACTTTTGTATAATGAAATTCGATTCAAATACTAAATTATTACGATATGTTACAACCAATGTCATACTGGATAAAATACTTTTTACATTTATCCAAATAATCACTGTACTTTAAAACATAAACTCTTTTTTATAGTATTCCAACAACGTAATTTTAAGTTTTCTAAGCCTCAAAGAAGTTACTATAGTGATCAGTAGGTTGGATGCTTTCACAACTTTGCAATTTGATTTACAAGGATCCTTCAGTACACTTTTATCCACATTTGAGAAATTATTAGCATATTTAAAATTATAATAGATTTATTCTGCGCGTTATAGATATGTTAGGCTTTCTCTCCCGAAAAGAAAGTCAAGGGGATCACTTGAACTAGCCCTTGGAAATTCTTCAGTTCTCTCTCCATATTATTTGTTCCTCGCTCTTTCTTTATTTCTTTATTCATGTCTCAAAATTTATTCTTTCTTGCGTACATCCTACTTTTTCACATTTACTGTTTTCGCTCTTATCTTCCCTTCCTTCTCTTTCTTCTTCCTTGATTTATTTCTCTCTATCACGTCCCCTCTTTCTCATTCATTCGCTTGTTCCTTTCATCTCTCTCTCTCTCTCTCTCTCTTTTTCTTTCTTTCTCTCTCTTTCCCTTTGCCTCTCCCTCTCTCTTTCTCTCTCTCTCTCTCTATATATATATATCTCTCTTTCTATATCTCCCTCTCTCTCTCTCTCTTTCTTTCCCTGTTTCTCTCTTTCCCTTTCTCTATTTCTCTCTCTTTCTCTATTTCTCTCTCTTTCTCTTTCTCTCTCTTTCCCTTTCCCTCTCCATCTCTCTCTATATATAATATATCTCGTTCTATCTCTCTCTGTCTATCTCTCTCCTTCTCTCTCTATTTCGCTTTCTTTCTTTCTTTCTCCCTCTCTCTTCTCTCTTTGTCTCTTTCTCTATTTCCCTTTCTCTCTCTTTTTCCCCTTCTCTCTCTCTTTTTCTCTCTTTTTTCTCCTTTCTCTCTTCCGTTCATTCCTTATTGTCTCGTTCTCTCTATCTCCCTCTCACTCAACAAGTGTAGATTTTAAGTTTTATAAAACATATCCTATCTAAAAAGCCAAACGCGCAACGTTGTGTTTATTTACAATTGTATTATTTGAAAATGACTATTTCATAATGTTGTTAATAAAAAAATAACTACAAACTATATGAATGTTTAGAAAGTTACACAAGGAAACTTAAAATATATTTCTAATTATGATATTTACTCTTTCCTAAAACTTTGAAATCACTTCTTTGGATGAAACATCGCTAATGACAGTATAAAATTTTGAACCTGATGTAGATTATCAGTTACCACATTTATAAATATTCCTCCTTTAACATTAATGGTTGTTGTGACCTATAAGCAAATAAAAAAACTTTAAAGCCACACGAATTTATTTTACAAGTTAATGTCATTGTATTCTACATTGTAAATTTATTCTAGGAGAAGCGTCAAATGTTAATGAAACGTTGCATTTGAGGCTTTAACCCTTCGTCGGCCGCAACATTATCATGTTAATGTATAAGAATGATGTATATCAATTTGACATTCAGTGACATGTAAAGTGCTCTCCTTTAGCATTTACTAGCTGATTGCCCGGCGTTGCGAGGGTATTTAGTTATCCCAATCTTCTATTAGACAGGAAAATAATGAATTCCAATTATAGTGTAAAATGAACTTGGAGTTGAACGGCATTGGGAGTGTCACTATTCATCTCAGCAGCTATGGATTCCCCACTAATGTCAGTCGTTTTACATGTCACCCCCTCCCAACACCCACCCTTAGCGGTGCCAGGGGTGTCTTACCCCCACAGTATTTCTTTCGAGATTGCAAGTGATATGTGTACCAAGTTTGGTTGAAATCACTCCAGGCGTTCGAGAGTTATGCCGGAACAAACACACACATATACCCACATACATCCATTTTTATATATATAGAAGATAGATTGTGTGTCCTATTTTCTGTACGTGATTTAAATTTATATCATTTGTTGGACCTTTCTTCTTATTTACATGAAGGTTGAACTTTGTTCCCTCCATGGTTAGCTCCAAGATTACATAAGCGTGACTTTTGTTTGAATTTATTTTAAGTCCACTTTATGCACAGAATTGCTAATCGGGACTGGGACTACAGTTTAAAGTGGAAACCGAACCACTATGTGCCTCCACCGGGTGCTTTGTTCTAAAAAGAGTTGGATTATTGTTTACAAGAATTAAATGAAGTTACTACTGCACAACGTAATAAGTATATTTCAACATCATGTAGCCATTTAAGCTAAGATATTAATGTTATGTTAATATTATGTAGATATTTAATAACACATACCTACAATAAGCATGTTTTTTTAGCATTAAAAGCATTTTAAAAATAAGGCTATTATTTCTCGTCAGTATAACTGTAAATAAATAACATAGTCAAGTTTTTTATTGGAGTAGTTAAGAGTAGAAAGTTGGGGGAGTGGCATGAGGGGCAGTTGGGGAGCACCAAAAACCATCTCGCCCGAGGGAAAATATTTATGTTGAACCACCTGTGCCCCTTCTCCAGTGACGTGCGGTGACGTCGACACTTGGGGTAGCAATGAGTGGCGTGCCCAACGGGTCATAACCCCCCTCCCCCTTTTAGGGCCCAGTATTCCTAAAAGAAGAACGTCAAATACAGGAAAAATTGAAAGGTTAGGAATGACTACAAAAAATTGTACACATAACTTCCATCCACTTTAGAAATTAAAAAACCATTTGATTTGACTACTGAGCCAGAGATGCCGGGTTTGAATCTCGGCTTGGCAATGGGTGATCTTTGTGTGTGTGCCCCTTCATCAATTTTATCGTATCGTCTTCGTGATTAGCCAAATATGGTGGAAAGCGAAGTAAAATAAACCAAATCAAACAATCAAGCAATGAATGATTTGATTTTATTCGCTTTTTTGATACATTTGGTTAATCGCGAAGATGATACGACAAAATTAATGAAGGGACAAACACAAAGAACACCCATGTCCAGGTAGGGGTTCCAACCCGGAACTCCTGGTGTTGTAGCGCGCTGCGGTAACCACTCCCCCACGGTTGGTTGATTTGACGTTTTAAGTCCATTTTATACACAGAAAGGCTAATCGGAACTAGACCTATAGTTTAATGTGGGATCCGAACCACTATATACCTCCATCGGGTACAAATCCGGGACCACTTGCACTCCCCCACGGAGGTCAGCCGACAACAAGCATGTGAGAAAGGCGCTAACCATTCGGATACGTGGGTATCGGTAAAGCAAACTGCATTTTTCCTGAGTAGTAATTTTCAATTGAATTTTTTAAATATCATCTTTATATATGATTAACGTTTTTTCAAAAATTTTGCATTGCTTGATTTCCCTAATTTCCCTATCTCACGATGTCGTTACTGAAGGATCCGGACTCGAGCCCTGGCCTTTGCATGAGTGTTTCTTTGCAACCACTCTTCACCCATTTAATTTATTCAATGTTCATTGTTCTGGTAGAAATTAGGTAAAGCGATGGAAGAGAGAACAAAATACAAATAATTTCCTCCCAGTGCATCTGCAGGGCACTGTGAAATCAGGAGCCTAGAATTCTCTGTTTATGATTGTCCCTCACGACTTTCCAAGCTCTTAGCTACTTATTCCGATTAAATCTATACAGCTAGAAAAAGCAATGGGTAACAAAACACACCTTTAAACAAACCTTTTTTCTACTTTCTTTAATGATATTCATTTGGCTTTTTGAGTTCTGGGATACATTTTTCATTTCTAATTTTTTCATTATCCACTGCAGGCAGAGTACAACACATAAGGACAAGAATGCTGGCTCGTCACGAATTCCGGCCTGAATTATTCTTTGTGATTTTGAGGTCCGTTCATCATATCATCACTCATCCTCATTTTCGCGATAACCAAATGTGGCAGAAAAGCGAAGTAAAATAAAATAAACCAAACCAACAACAAGAATTAGAACGCGCGTTCACTTGCCCAAATAAATACATCCGTATTTTTGATTGTTTAGCTTATCCATTTTTTTTATTGGAGGACAAGAGATGAGTATATTTAAATAAAACACTACTAAAACGAGAGAAAGAGAGAGCGTGAGCAAATATTTGTTATTTAATCATTATATATTCCATATTTTAAAAAAAGCATAACATTTTTACCTGCACATAAGACGTTCCAATTGCATAAATAATAAAAGTATATCCCATATTATACATACATATTGTACAACGTGTAAGAATTGGTTTAAATACAGAGAACAGAAGTACTGCAGAAAAATGTCCCCTTAGTTCTTTAGAGGATTTACAAAGGAAGCGAAGGGAATCCAATCCCCTATCTGTCCTATAGGAGATAGACTGGAGGACCTGAAAGCACGGGCTTTCAACCATTGGAGCGGGGGCAAGGGGGCAAGGGAGGTAGAGGCAGAAATCTTCCCTTTCCCTTCGAAAACCCGTTTCTACCTGGAACTGTGAGGCGGAGAAAGAGCGAGCTAGGCCGCTGAACACACCGAGGGACGAGAAGCGCGTGAAAAAGTGTTGCATATGAACTGTGGCTTCAACAAAACAATAAATATTGTGATTTGAAAATAATTAGAGATTTGTTATTGATTGATCTATCTCTGCTAGACTAGCTACTCCTCAGTGCACGTCACTGCCCTTCTCCAATCGATAATGTTCCCATCACAGATTAGATATAGGTTTTACAGATGGGAATGTTCCTATACATCCTGTGGAAATCATTTGTCGTCTCCTAGCGTGCTTCTTCCGCCTGTCGATGCAGCGCTAGTATCGCCGGGAGCGTGACGTCACATGGTTTCGTCATGCCGTTACCGTGGCAACGCACAGCATGCTACTGCATGCGCCTACAAAAGTTTAAAAATCTTTTTTGAACAAAACTATACTTATTGAGTAAATCATGGGCTACGTTTTTCCTAATTTCTGCACGAGAAATACATAAAAAGATACTTCGAATTTTTTTCTTGTATACCTGGTTATCGGCGTATTTGAAGCCATCGAATTCAGATGTGCTTTGTAGAAATAAAAACACTCGTTTGACTAGTGCAGTTGTTTATTACAAGCTAAAGGTCATTTCTACTGTTACGGCGGCCGATCCTAATGCTTGCTAGGGAAGTGGGAAGCGACCAATCCAGAACGATGAGAAACGTAGCAGCCAGTAGATCGAGGTTCACATAGTTCTTTTTCCCGCCGCGTCGTTTCTCTCGGCGCCACTGCCTGGTTGCTCTGCTGCGTAATACCCGCTCCCCACTTCCCTTGGCAGAACTAGGACCGGCCGCAGTAAGAGTGGAAATTACCTACAGTAAAAGGTTTCGCTTTTGTCCTCTGTCCTAAAGGAAACACTTCCTTATTTTTTTTTCTTCCTTTATTTCTTGAGTGGCAATTGGAAGTGAAAATATACACCATAAATAATCTCAGCTGTGAATAGGTTAATATAAAAGGAAACGCTGGCAAGGTCAGGATAGTGTTACCATGCCGTGTAATGTACTGTAATTGTGAACCTGTCATTGATATGAAGTGTTTTGTTCTTTGAGTCACACAGGAATGCTTATAACGCGAAACATTATTTACTTTTACATTGCAACAATGGGCATCGTGAGTAATTGGCTGTTTTTATTGTGAGTGGGGGGAGGGGAATGCCAACCTTAAGTAGTAGGTAGTGATTACTGTGTAGACATTGCCATAAATCTTGTTTTTAGTTGCATCGATAAACTTGTTACAATAATGTGTCTCGTGCCTCGTATAATGGATCTACCCAAAATAAATCATTGGCAGTATCCTGGTTAAATGGTTAACCTTGCGTGTTACAACTCTATCAATTCTAGGTTCTAATCTTGAATGGGGTATGTCGCTGTGTTTATCACATTTGATCAGTTCATAATTCATCGTCCCCATTAAGCCAAGAGGTAGAAAAGGAGATTCTTAATAAATCAAATAGAAATTATTTATTGGGCTATCATTGCTGTTGTTTAAGACAAAAAAATCTGAAATAGAATTAATTGATATTAATATTAAAATATAATTGAGTAATTCATTTATGATTATCAACACATACACATGCATTTCAAAATTGGATCTGAATAGTTTTACCATTTCTACATACTCTGAAATAAATAGAGAACATTATTTTGTGTTCCTATATTTCTGGTCCGACGATAAAGCTTGGCACTCTTTATCATCAATAAAAGAAAAATCCATTAAATTTTGAAATAAATATTAACCAGAATGACGTAAGGAAAAATAATACAACTTTAAATCTGTAATTTTGAATACTGACACTTTGAAAATAGGCTAGATCTTTCATTGAACATATATGTTCCTTCAAGACGGTGGGTTGGCATATATTGACTTCCAAGTTATATCTTTCAAGTTTTCAATAGGCTTATTTTTTTCCTCTCTTCAAATTTTGCTGCCCTGAAAATTTACCGCTCTGGGCGGTGGCATGGTTCGCCCCCCCCCCCCCCACCTTTTCTGCCGACCCTGGTAGAGATTGAACAGCTGCAACAATCCTGTTTCTCAAGTCTAGGACATATAGCGGTGCACATAGCCCCACAAGAAGAACAAAGAACCACACCTTGCAAATTCAATGGCACACAAGGAATTCTGCACGGGAGTCGCCATCTTGTAATAAACCTACGCCGCTCTGACTGATGGGAAACAAATGATAAGCGCTCAGTGTAGCAAACTCCCACAGCCGTTCTTATCTTATCACCTTCGTCTGTTGCAATATACCAAGTACTTGAAACCCATTATGGGACACGCTGTCTAATCAAGTACGTAAATAATTTTATGTGAATGACCCGACCTAGCTTGCAAAAATTATTAGTTTATGTCATAGAGGACAGTTGAAAGGCATTTCAGAAAGAGTCTGTCATTTTAAAAAGACATTAGAAAGCAAGTCATTCAGAGAACTTCGGGATTTCTGGAAAAGAAGGTCACTGCTTTGATCTCAAAAACGAGCACTTCCGTGTAGGAGGCTGCAAAAGTAGTTCCTTTGTTATTTCAGCAAATGCTCTCAACAGCCTACGAGATATTTTGCCTCGATGAATGTTTGTGTGGTGTTTGTTCTTGGACGAAGTAAGCAAGTCTTGTATTTCTTGTCTTGCAAGGAGCATCTTGACATTCTTAACTGTTCTTTTATCTCTGACCTTCCTCATTGTTAACATACTTCGCATTCGTAACAATGGTATAACTCATATAGAGTTATTATAGGTTATAACAATGTATTGATAAGTTAAATAAAGGGTACCGGTATTTTATTTTTCTTAAGGATTCAGCGCTGAGCTTTTGCTGTAGCTTTTTTTAGCTTCTCTCATCACAAGAATTTACTGCAGTGGAGATTTATAAAATTTGGGCCCCTAGGCATCCTTTCTTTTGTGCCCTGTAAACATTATTATTATTATTAACAGTTTCGTTACTTCACTTCCACTAATTGCATGCTCTGTATTATTAACACTTGTAATTCAAAATGTTTACATTCCTTTCTTGGAGAAACAATTGTGTATATTCGAGCACTGTTACGTGACCTCTGAAAACAGGGTTATGATGTGGCGCAACCACAGGGGGGGTATTGTCCCCTTCCCCCCACCCTTCGACGGGAATTAATTCCACGGGGGCCAAGGAGGCAAACGTTGACGGCCAAGGGCACCTGCAGGGGGGCACAGAGATTTCAAATTTTATGCAAATAAAAATACATTTCGTAAAATGTTCTTGCTCGCTTCGCTCGCTTTTTATTTTACACTAATTTTGTACAAAAAACTATATTTTGTGCCTACATAATATCTATTTTAATATTCTGATGCAATACTTGAATATTCTAAAGCAAATTTCTTGGTATGTTGATGCATATAATTGGAGGAGAATATTTACACACCAATATTGATCAATATTTTGAACAAATTTTAATTATTGCAATTTTCAAGTATCGGTATCGGTGGGAATCGGTAAGAGTATCGGTTCAAAGTGGTATCGTCTCAGCCCTAATCATTATCATTAAATTCCAATGAATTTGAAATATGTTTTGCTTGTTCATGGAATATGAAAATGACACTTGAAATTGTTCATAGGAAATTCTTGAGTCAAGGAGTAAATACTTCAGTTTGTTGAAGTTTTCCGTTCTGTGGATTTTAAGGCATTTTTACGCGTAAAATAATGAATGAAATTAAATAGCAAGGAAAAGAGTATATTTGGGGACTTTTGCAAATTGAAAAGAGTATAGAGTATATGAACCTCTATAATACTCTTAAAAAGAGTATGTCTGGTCACCCTAATTATGTCGGCATGGCCCAAACAAAGCGTAGCCTAGAGCAGTGTTCCGCAACCTTTTTTTACTCACGGCACACCCCAGATGGGCCTAGACTCAACACGGCACAACAAAATGTCTGTCCCCTCAAAATCATATGAATCTTAATATAATTACGAAATATTACGTCGTTATGTAATCAATTATTATTATTATCATTGTTGTTGTTATTATTATTATAAAACATGAATAGACTTATGCATTTATTAAAAATTTATTAACTTTAATTCACTGTAGAAAATACACATTTCTAATACGAATTTTAAAGTAAATAACTCTACTCATACCTTCAATGTGATACTTGAGCCTGCTTAGCTGCACACAGACGGCTGATTCGTGGCGGAATAGTTGACAAAGCAAGCCTCATTTCTTCATCGATGGATTTGAGTCTCTCTCTCTCTTTGATGTTTTAATTGCAGTCAACGTCGAGAAGCCCAGTTCACACAAATAAGTAGTTGAAAATGGTAATAACACATTAACTGCCATCTCGGAGTCACTGCTTATTGACAACCAAAATGTATCCAAAGCCACTTCGAAAAATTTTAATTTCAATGTTGTTCTGCTGCAAGAATACTAAACGCTTCAATTTACTGGGAACCATAGCAGCATTACTGAGTTTTTCACCACACACAACACACTCGGGGATTGGGCACGTTTTGTCACCACACCAAAAAAATCCGTAAGATAAATAGTTATCACTATATTGCCGGTGAACTACTTTCTGTTTCTTTTTTTCGGGCTTGATGGTTTCACTACTTGCACTCGAGGACGGACCACTCCGTACAAGGAACTTATCCATATCGAAAAAAGAAAATAGTAAGACTGGTGTAGCAATTCAATATTCGCACTACAGAGCACAACTGTGATAGAACTGAACTGAAATACTGTAATTGTTGTCTGACAATATGTGGGTCCTTCGGTGAAGGAAAAGAGCAATAAAGTTTAAGAAGCGCCGACAAACAGGCACAAAACAGCCAGCCGTACACGAAAGATGCAGTGTTACAAACAAAGAACTCGCTTGAATAGCGGGCCGCTAAAAAGCTTGCTAAAAGTCTTACGCGGCTTTCTTTGCGGTGAACACAAAGCTTGACGCCTATAACCCATCAAACTGGCCCAATATTACAGGCGAGAATACATATAAGATGAGCAAACTATAACAATATTGAGTAAATAAATTACATTTAATTTCTTTGAAAATATAACAGTTATCGGCAAGAATAAACAAGCACCTTCTTACTTAAAATCGAAAATTAATTTCTTACAATATTACAATAGTAGGTAAAAGTTCGCGTCACACCTTTCACCTTGTGACGGCACACTAGTGTGCCGCGGCACACCGGTTGCGGAACACTGGCCTAGAGGACCAAATTTTATAAACCCCCTCGGACATACGAATAGTAGTAAAAAGCGTACAGACGGAACTGACTATATGCATGGAAATGAACAAGCTTGTGCAAGCCTGTTTCAGCTGTCAAGTCACGTAGTGGAGATCGTTAACTGTAGACTCCTTATCTCCAGAGTTTCATATAAACCATGAAAGAAAGAAAAAGACTGTCTCTCTGAGAATAACGGTACAACAAGATGTTTACAGTACAAGTTTAAGGAAACATAATTTTTTATCGAAGTTTGTAAGGTTAATTCGCTTTCTTCCACCTCTCGAGAACAGGTCAGTGCACTTTCGTGTATTTGAAAACGAAGAAGAAGAAGAAAGAAGTTGTTTGGAAAGAGTGAATGAGAGGCCAATTTGAAGCTGTGTGAAGAAAAACGCCCTTTTCCCTGCCTTTTTCCGCACTAGTTCAAGAGTAGTGTCTTGTTTCAATCTCAAGTGCAAGGGAAAATAGGGGAAAAAAGGGCTTCGTGCGTTCATGCTTGCAGCTTTCGAATTGAATGGCATAAAAGCTGTTGTTGCTGCATCACTTCCAGTGAATTACTGACTAGAAGTTTTGGTCGTGTGTTATTTGTACAGTCGCCTGTTTGGCGGAGTGGTTATCACAGCGCGCTGCAATGCCAGAGTTCCCGGGTTCGAATCCCGGCTCGGACTGGGATATTTGTGTTGTCCGTCTTGAAATAAATGGTACAGAGAATTCAGAGAAAAATGTGATATGAGTGAATGAAGTGCGATGGGGAAGCTGCGTAGATGGCGTAGTGGTAACGTCGCCGCCTTGTAATCATGGGTTCCGAGTTCGATACCAGTTGGAAGCACATGGCAGAGTGGTTCGAATTCCAATTAAAGCTGTAGGCACAGTCCCGATTAGCTTAGCTGTGTATAAAGTGACTTCAAAGAAAAACTAAAATCAAGAATATTCTGTTGGTGGTTGGCCTTGAGAACTATTTCTACAGGAACGTCGTTAAGGGTGACTGACCCAAGGGGGCGCTGGCCTCCCGAAACTTTCTCGTAGGCCACTTAAAAATGTCCGTGACTTAGAGGAAATTTTACTTTAGAGCTTAAAAAACTCAACATTATTTTTTGAGGAAAACTTTGCATGTAAATCATTATCGGTTTTATATTTATAGTCTATTTGTATGTAAAGTGAACTTTGAACTAACTCAAAAAAATTATATATAAATATATGTGTGTCTGTTCGTGTTATGAAAAACTTATTAAACTGGGGTGCTTATGGATTCATACTTAATCACTTTTTGGTCATATTCAGCATATTTTCACTTCTTTTTTGTATACAGGTAGGTCTTTCCGAAGTGTATTAAATTTGCTCCTTAGTATAAAAGTTCAAGGAATATTTTCTGCGTAGAAGACAATGTTGACTGACACTATACCGCGTTTGTTACAACCTGTCCCGGTTCCCGCGCTAGCTGGTCGCTCCCTTTTCTCCGTGCTGGGGAAAGTCAAAGCCAGGCAGCCAATTAAAATACGCAACGTCACAACAGCGTCTACGTAAGCGCCTCTCTTCTGGCTTCCATTCGCTCCTCGCTGCCCAGCAGACGATTTTTTCCTCGTTTCTCATTGGCACCGAAACTGTAGAGCGCTCCCTAGCGCGGGAAACGGGACAGGTTCTACCAAACGCGGTATAGCTATCCTATACGTTGGAAAATATGCTTTGAATTAAATTGAAAGCTCTAAAAACTACATAGATTTCGTAATTTTCACTTGTTCTTTTGTTTTTCACTATTGCATAACTAGTTTGCCGCAAGAGGAAAACAAATTAATTCATAAAAATGTATCTTGGTGTTATGGCATATTTTTGGATATTTTAGGTCATAAATCTACTACAACATAATATTCGTACAGTCATTTTTTTTTCAAATAAATTTATTTTTAACGTAATGGTGGGTTTTCATGAGCATTATCCACGCTGTTCTGCTTGTTTTCTTACACAAAAATATATTATAGTCAATGTGAACATATTTTGTTACAAGTCGAACCGACGGAAAATTCATAGCAGTTATTTTTAATTGATGGATTGTTTCTAGTTTCAAGAATTGTTCAACTTATCCCTCAGGGGAGGCTCAAAATATTTTTTTTTCTCCCGGGCGATGTGGATTTTTGGCGTCCCTCTACTTTTCACCCCCCCCCCCCCCAACTTTCTACCCTGGTCCTCGTATTTTCCATCTTTCTCCAATAAAGAAACATGATCATGTTATATATTTACCGTTTTAATTATGAAAAATAATAGCTTTATTTTTAAAATACTTTAAATGTTCCTGTTAAAGAATAGGCTTATTGTTGGTATGTGTTTATTTAATGCTTATGTAATTACATCAAAATATCGATAAGTTCTTGGTTTAAATTGCAACAAATTTAGCAATAGTTATGCAGTAGTAACTGTAGGTCCTGTCCCGATTAGACTTTCTGTGCATAAAGTGTACTTTATAAAATAAAACACACAGTCACACTTATGTAATGAGAAATAAGGTTTTGCCACTAATCAAGGGGGCTGCTTCCTTTTGGCGGCCCCGAAGGTGATGCCGTGGGCGGTCGGCCGATCGCCTGGCCCTTAAGCAGCCCCTTCTATCACTAGAGCAACACCCCGTCCAAAAACCTGCATATAATTTATTTAAATGTTGAAGCTCATAGGAAGTAAAATGTTTAAACACAAAACAAGATCGAATGCCACACCGATTGATAGTTTTCTTAATATAAAACATTTTTAATGCAAGCATCACAATTTTGTAATGGACGAAATGTCTATTATAAGAAACTATTTAATTGAATTTAAACGGTGCCTGAGAACAACTCTAGTCAAAAGATTTTCAAACGAGATCGCAAGATGAGGACAATTTCTCACGCCAAGCTGCAACGTTCAGTTGGTGCAAAAGGCTGACACAAGCTTGACTTCGTGTGAACTGCGACACGCAATCGTTTTTAAAACAAAAAGAAAATAAAAGATTACGATCCCAGACGATAGATACATTTTTAAACTCGCCCCAGGTGAAGTTATTGCCTCGAGGATGCTCCAAATTTCGTGGGAAACTTCGCAAGTTTCTTCTTCTTCGAAACTGGTTCTGTCTCCTGCTGCCATCTGTTGCCGAATTATGCCGTTTCTCTTGCGTTTGTGCTACAGGCACGAATGGACAACCAATACAAATAGATTGATATGTGCAATTACAGAATCACAAAGCAATTTACGATGTGCTTAATAGAGAGTAACAATCAATAAATCCTTTTCAAATTGCCAGAAGAGTAGGCTATATCAATATGTCCCGTGCACTATTAAAGTGCCATCAGGTTATATTGATTGCTGACTGTATGAGCATGTTAGTGTATCATATGTTCATACTAGTATTGAAATCTCAGAGAAAAGATTGCCCCTGCAAAAGCTTTTGAATTGTAGCGGAGGCTTCAATCAATTTTCAATTTGATTATTTCTTTCTATTTCAGTTATTATAGCCTACATATACATGCATGAGGAATCGAAACTGTAACCTCCATCTTTGCGGCACGTTACGTTTACTTCATCACAGAGGTAGGTGAGTTACTATCTAAAATTAGTAAATGTAACTGAGTTACTTTCTGGGAGAAGTAACTGTAACTAAATGTGTAACTAAGCATTTTTTTTAAAAAAAAAAAAATGCCTAAAGTATTGATACTGGAGCCGAATTCTTCCTCTGCTTCATTAGCATGCAATAGTAATTGAATTTTGTCCATTGTCTGTCCCTTTGTCCGGTTTCAACTAAACAAATTTGTTCTTGCGGTGATGGTTGGAATCGAACCTTCGATGGACGTGCAATTTGCTCCAAATCCGGTCCCATAACCACCCTTGCAATACTACATTGCATTATATTTAAGTTGCTATAACACCATTAAGCTTTGTTTCCATGATATAAAAATTCAATATGCTGACCAAGGCAGTAATTTAATTTTATTATAAAACAAACTAAACGTAACGTTTCAACCTTATAGCAAGATCTTTTTCAGACTCTGCACCAAGTACAAATGTAACAAGATACAAAAACAGGACGATATATACACACAAACATTACTCCCCTCCATACTATTAGAAAGTTGAGTAATGTTTGTGTATATAAATCGTCCTGTTTTTGTACCTTGTTACATTTGTACTTGGTGCAGAGTCTGAAGAAGACCTTGCTATAAGGTTGAAACTTTATGTTTAGTTTATGTTTTATAATAAAATTAAATTACTGCCTTGGTCAGCATATTGAATTTTTAAGTTGCTATTTGTACGTATTTCCTAACTAGAGGGAGGCCACAGTTGCTAAGCTAAGTTGTATGTCCTAAACCAGCTCTGGGACATACAAATAAAAATAACAACAAACCAACTTGGTGAGTACCGAAACATTTCTTCTAAAAAAAACACTGATTAATAATAATAATAATAATAAACTTCTTTGTTATTTTAATATGGATTTATTATTAATTTTATACTACAGGTGGTGGGGGGGGGGTAGCAGTGCCTTTTCATTTGTGGTTGGCGTTCCGGCTATTGACTGAAGCTGTAGGTCCAGTCCCAGTTAGCCTATCTGTGTAAAAAATTGACTCAAAACAAAAACTCAAATTCAAATTAAGGTTCGGGTGGATCTTTGTGTGATTTTCATTCGCTGTAGTTTAGTTATACTTACGTAGATAGGCAACAACGAAAGCAAGCTACACGAAGATTCACGTGAATACTCTTGAAGGAATTCTAAGCACATGTAATTATTCAACTTTTGGAATATCATAGCGGTTCTTCGAAAGGATAGATGCCCTGGCGTGGGCCGAAGATCCAACCAAGCCTTCGGTTGCGTCGTCAGACATTCTGGTGAACAAGGGGTACGATAAGCTAAACAGCGCCCCCTGTACTTATACAGAATGAAAATTGATTACACAGTTTCACACCGTCTTATATATATTACAATACCTTTACCAGTTGACGTGACTAATGTACAATTTACTGCAAAAGCGAAGCAAGTGCAAATACAAACCTATTCTTGCGTAAGTGCGTAACATATTCTTGTTCACATTGAATTTCAATGAATTTAAAATTTCCTGCTTTTTAGTTGATCCATTGATAATTTTGTACAATAAAATTTGCTCGTGGATTTCTCTTCTAATAGAATGTATTATACTAATTTATTTCTAACAATTTTATATGTAGTATCTGTATGAATATTAGAATAATTAAACCAAGAAGACTTAGGTGGGCAGGCCATGTGGCACGAATGGGAGAGGAAAGAGGAGTTTACAGGATTCTTGTTGGGAAACCTGATGGTAAGAGACCTGTAGGAAGGCCAAGACGAAGATGGAGGGACCTAAGGGAAATCGGTAGGGATGGAAAAGAGTATATAGAACTTGCTCAAGATAGGGAAAGATGGAAGGCCTGTGTTGCTGCAGCCATGAACCTTCGGGTTTAAGAAGGCTAGGGAGTTAGTTAGTTAGTTATCTGTATGACGATTTTTTTGTAAGTTTAATAATACAGTATAATTAACGTAAGAACTTTTTGGAACATACAGCACCAGTAAAAAGGATCCCATATTATACAGGCATTCCTATATGCTTCTAACGAAACAATTAACATTTAATTATTAAACTTTAAATATATATATATATTTCCTCTTACACTTCTCCAAAGTGTTTCAGTCGGAACTTTACAACGTGGAAGTTGCATAGCAACAAATATGCGCAAGAACAAGAACACGTTTACCCCAAAGGATGGATTCAGTAAATAAGATCCGGCTACGTTCTGCCTTCATATCGCCCCGGCGCCCTTGATACAACATGGGGTACGGCCGTTCAATCTTACCCCGCTACCCTGGAGCCGCTGGGGTGTGGGGGCCAATAAAGTGTGGGTCATGGCCGCGCCTGTTAAAAACGCACGTTTAAATCTCTTTTGTGTATTTGGTAACAACAGTACCCACTCTCACAAACACAAATCATTTCTACATTTGCATTGTTCTTGCTATTTCCATTATTTCATTTGCCTTTTCAACAGCGTTTCTTATCTTATTCTATTGTACGCATGTTATTGCGTGCATGCGATCAAGTAAACATGCTTTTTGTGTTAAAAGCTTCCGCCCCAACTGTACAACACGTCTGAAGATAATTTCTTCTGATCAATATTTCTCGCCTATTGCTTGAAGCTAGAACCGCGATTTGTGATCGGAAATTCAATTCAGTTCGCTTTTGTGAGCCGCACAAATGACTCAGGTAGGCGACTTAAGCTATTTATGATTGAGGGTACACTGGCGAACTTTTAAAAAAGATCTCCCTCCTCTTAGTTAGATTGCAAGGTAGTTGGAAACACTTCATTACTCCTTTATTGGATAAGAAAGTGGGGGAAGGCAGTTGCAGACAAGGCCATCACTACCTTATGCGCACTGTAAGCTTGTTTCCGGAAAGGTTTCTGTTGGAGTCTTGTCAGACATGATCTGGGCAGTTTGTGGAAGATATTTGTGTTCCTACCCCCCCCCCCTCAATCTCTCTCTCTCTCTCTCTCTCTCTCTCTCTCTCTCTCTCTGTGTGTGTGTGTGTGTGCGTGCGTGCGCGCGCACGCCAACACCTGTTTCTTTGTAAGTTTGGCGTATGTTTATTGCATCGACTAATTGCTGTTATGGCTGTTATGGCTGCAATAGGCAAATAAAAAAGTATAAAAAATACCAAAATTCCTGGCATGAGTAGTTAGTAGTAGTAAAGATTAGGTAAAGTTCCTCGTGCGTATAGCAACGTGCCATGAAGGCACATTTAAGGGATGTGGTAGTAGGGCACCGCATATTCTCGAGCTCGGCCATTTTGGAGGTGATACGATCAGCACCACGCTCCAACCGCCTTTTTTTTCGCCAGGGTTGTAGTAGAAATGAGAAAATAGAAATGTTTTGCATTCTGCGTTTGAGACAGTATTGTTTGGATATTGTCCCTGAAATATCTGTTAACATCCTAACCCGCAGTTTTTTCAGGATAAACTAGTTGAAGGCCACGAGTGTTTCCTGAGAAGTAATGAACATATCACAGAATGCGCACTAGTTTAGCTCACGTTTCTTGGGGGGAAGGGGGGGGGGGGAGAATGATATACAAATTTATTGTACGAATGCTTACGTCATTGTGACAATGGAGTATATTTTGCAGACTAACGAGGATCTGGCGTCTAGACACAAGGCCAGTATAATGGTCTGTGAAGTTTGGGCTGTGTCCTACGTTTGTGATTGCCTTTCACAAATTTCGTCTTAACACACCTTTCATTCTTATCTATGTGATTACTCAAAAGTGGAAGAAAAGTGAAGTAAAATAAATAAATAAATTGGTCATTGTGTCCCTGCATTTTTCAATATTTCTTCCTGAACGAAAATTAATGTTTCGCCGATTTAATGCATCAATATAGTCATGTGAATTATTATTTTCCGTCATCATAGTGTGCTTAATCATTCCTTAAAGCATAGACTTTAACCCTGTTGCCCTTAGTGTAAACGATCTTAACTGTGTGGAAGTTTTATGTAGGCAAAAAAATGGTTAAGACTCTGACGTGACGCATATTAACTGTTCTTAGTTCGCTGTCAAGGAACGATTTCTCCTAACTAAAAAGGATTCCGGCCTCCGTGGTAGAGTGCTTAAAACAGCTTGCTTAAACACCGCCTTGACACTGTGTTCATTCGGTGTTCATTGTGACTGTCCCTTCATCAATTTCATCATTTCAGCGCTCATCCTCATCGTCGCGTTTAGCCAAATGTGGCAGAAAAGCGAAGTAAAATAAACCAAATCAAACATATATAAGAAGCTGAAGGGAAAAATATTCCATTACCAAAAATAAAATATATAAATATACAGTAATTACATTGTTGACACTGCAGTTTTTTTGGCAGTGTGTAGCTGTCTTAGGGTTGTACGTTCGAATTAGCTGACCTCAAAATATACGAAGAGTGAACGATTAATGGAAATGGGAATGCACATTTCTATTACTTTAGTAAGCGTTCAGTCGTAAATCCTGTGGACACTGTGTGATTTTCGTGCAAAGAAGGGTTCCTGGGACATCAACTAGGTCGACGTTGACTTATAACATTACGAGGGTATGGATTTCTCTCAACAAGTGCAACAAATGTTTATGGTCATGGAAATTATTTATACAACTTGTTTGAGTAACGTCGTTTTCTACCTCTTGAAATTAATGGTGACTGGAGATGAAAAGACACACGTGGCAGATTGTAACGTGCTTTGAAGACAGAGGTCTTAAGTTCGAACCATGATTAAGGCATGTTTGCCCCATCACATCCATGTTATCAATTGGTCAACCATTCTCATCGCCACGGACTAACCAAGATGCATAAAGGCAACGTAATATATCCTAAATAGAAAAGAATACGAAAAAGGGGCAAGGAAATGCACATATCGTGCCGAGTCGAGGTTGTGCGTTGCAAGACGGAAATGTGTAACTATTATCGCAAGAGCACGTTCAATTATATTAGGGCAGAACCATATATCACACAATACAGGTGAAATTGTTGTCGGTTGACGTGAATTGTTAATCTGCCTAAACTCTTAAAATATTCTAATATCAGGTTTTTTGTTCCACTTATTATTTCAATTTTGAGGGTCTTCATGACCAAGTGCTTTGCATACTGCTCTATGAAACCGGAGACCCTATGTTCGATTGATTGATTGATTGATTGATTTGCTTTATTTTACTTCGCTTCTTGTGCCACTTTTGGCTAAGTTGCAAATATGGGGGAGGCCTCCCCGATGGCGCAGTGGTAGCATCGTCGCCTTGTGATCAAGGGTTCCCGGGTTCGATACCCGCTGCAGGCACATAGTGGTTCGGATCCCACTTTAAACTGTAGGTCCAGTCCCGATTAGCCTTACTGTGCATAAAGTGGACTTCAAACACAAACTCAATCAATCAAACTCAATCAAATATGGGGATGAGTGACGATATGATGAAATTGATGAATGGACACTCACAAATCCATGCCCAGGCCAGAATTCGAATGCGGGACGCCTGGTGTCGTAGCGTGATGTGATAACCACTCTGACACTGGGGCCGGAATCTTTTTTTCGAAGCGTGGGTAATATTTAAGAGCTTATTGTGTTCGTTCATTTTTTCTGGTCACTCCAACATTCGTCCTTATTGTTGAAAGTAAACAAGAGGGATATAATATGGTCGTAAAAATAGCAAAGTTACAACATATGCCTGTCACGTGCAGAAAGAAACGACCTTCTTTGCTCGTTTTCTTTTTATATTTGTTTTAGAGCTAATGACAAAAGAGAGAAAAGAAACGAAAAAAATGAACAACCTATTTTCATTCATGAAGGAAATAAATCGCCAGCTCAGAACCTGATTTCTTGAAAGCTAAAAATGGACAACAAATATTTCTTCCGAGGACGAATGACCACAGAAAGAAACGCTGTGCTAATTCCTTGATGACTCATGGTTAACATTCTCTTCTGTGTGGTGTTCACGACTGACACCTGTGCAGCTCTTCCTTATCTTGCATAGAGTTTCAGCATTGAGGATGCAGTGTTTCCAATTCAATATCAGTTTTTGTCTGTTTTGTTTGTAAAAGGTGCGGTCTCAGTGAGGCCTTACTAAAGTTTTACACTGTACCATAGCTTACTTTCTGTCCTTCATTGATTGCACACATATTCACGAGTTATTTATCCACACACCCACTAAAACGTCCCAAAATTTCCTGAATACTCTAAAGCGTGTCACAGAGATCCAATTTTTGGTCACCTCCGCTCTAAATTTATCCTCTCACACCGCTGGCGTACGCAGAATTTCTTTTCGGAGGGGCTGTAATTGTAAAGGTGGATATTTGGAGCTTTTCATTCTATTAAAATTGTACGCGAATACAAAAATTGTAGTCAGAGGGTTTGCATTTTTACACCTTTCGTTTTTTTTTCGAGTTCTTATCTGATTTTCATTAGAAAATTTTGATTTTCTCAAAACCTCTGGAGGGCTGTATCCCCATCAGCTCCCCCTTCGCGTACGCCACAGTTATACACACCTAAATATGAATTTATGGATATGAATATGGTTTTGAGTATGAGTTTTTCTTTAAGTCGACTTTTTGCACAGAAAGGCTAATCGGTACTGGACCTACAGTTTGAAATGGGATTCGAACCACTGTTTGCCTCCACCGGGTATCGAACCAGGTCCCCTGCGATACATGATATGAATGTGGACAAACCTCCAGCAGGATGGAGCTCATACCCACTACGGACATTGTGTACGGGCCTACCTGGACCAGCAGTTCCCTGGGAAGTGGGTCGGGCGTCGGGGACCGGTAGAATGGCCCCCACGGTCACTGGACCTCACGCCTCTCGACTTCTACGTAAACGGACAAGTGAACAAACAAAACCACCGTTACTGGAGTGACAACAACCCACACTGGATTGATGCATCGCGGATCGTTGGTTCCGAGAAGGTTATGGTATGGTGTGGTATTTTTGGCACGATGAACATTGGCCCATTTTTCATCTTCGGCACGCTGAACGCCGACCACTACCTACGACTGTTGGATGAGGAGATTTTTCCGTCGGTTTTGTCGGAGGACGGTTCATACCCAACGTTCTTCCAGCAGGATGGAGCTCATCCCCACTACGGACATTGTGTACGGGACTACCTGGACCAGCAGTTCCCTGGGAAGTGGGTCGGGCGTCGGGGACCGGTAGAATGGCCCCCACGGTCACTGGACCTCACGCCTCTCGACTTCTACCTGTGGGCCCGCCACAAGGCCATGGTTTACGCCGTGCAAATCTAGAATTTACAGAATCTGGTGCAGCGGATTGTGAATGCCTGTGGTGCTGTGCGTCCAGAGACATTGCTGGCTGTGCATGAGGACTGGAAGAGGCGTGTGGCACAAACCATTGTGCACGAGGGTGGTCATTTCAAGCATGTGTTGTGAGGAGACACAAAGAAGGAAAGACAGGCCATAATTAGGAAAAGGTTCACGGTAGGACAAAACGGTTTGCGGCATTGAACTCCTGACGAAAAAACAATTGGAAATCATATATCACATGCCTATGTTTCCATTTAAGAAACCTAAGTTGCATTCAAGATGGCGGATTCCAAGATGGCGCCCGGGGTGGTCACATGTGTCCTTGGGTTGGCCCCACCCCTCAAACATCACATGTGGCCAAAGTGGACCTCCAACACACCAGCCTTTCCTATGACAATGCTGTCACCTGACTTTTGGCCCACCCTGTACTTGCAGCTACTTAGACTTCAGCTCGTAAACAAGATGAGCGAATATAATAGTAATAGCTGCTGTTCATGTTCTGTGGATTTATCCTTAAAGTTGTGAGCTGTCTAAATTTTCACTCTTCACTGCAAACAAATTATACAAAATAGTTTTACTAATGTCAAAGGGGACTGACGGCAGTTCCATGGGGGGCTCAGCCCCCCTGGCCCCTGCCTGGCTACGGGCCTGGCCTCCCCGATGGCGCAGTGGTAGCGTCGTCACCTTGTAATCAAGGGGTCCCGGGTTCGATACCCGGTGGAGGCACATAGTGGTTCGGATCCTACTTTAAACTGTAGGCCCTGTCCCAATTAGCCTTACTGTGCATAAAGTGAACTTAACACACCAAATCAATAAATCGTTTAGCACGTGACACAGTGCACAAAAAACTAAAAATTATGAAAAGTGAAGATGAACGATAACAGTTCGTCAACGTTAAATACTCTTCAATAATATCCGTCTCTAGATTGCCAAATATACAAAAGAAGAGATTGGATAAATTGTGGTGAGTCAGCACTTAGGCCCCTTACCACGTGCTTGTGAGAACTACACAGGTTAAAAACTAAGGCTGTGAAGGTGCGCTCAGCATATACAAGGTCAAAACACAGGATAAAGAAGACTAAAATTGGTAAACGCTGTAAATGCCACAATAATTCAAACACCGTTTTCCACGTTAAACTGTGAAATGTGCCATGCTTTATAATGTGGTAAACGTGAAATGTGGCTGGTAGCCCTCTAAGTAGTTCAAAGGGCGTGTAAAGAGGTCACTAGTGTGCACGTTCTTACGGGCTGATGTGCGGAACGATGCGGTTTCCCAACACTTTCACTTTTGGCACTTACAACGTTTACCACTTTTAGTCCTCAACCTGCCCTACAGAAAACTAAATGCACGGCCATGAAAATAGGCGGCTCGGTAGAATTGCGCTGTTGCCACATATGGGAAATGCAAAGCGAGAGCGGGACAAAAGCCGCTGGTTCCTGCGCACTGTGTGGCAACGTCAACCGGGCTGCGTTGCCTACAGTACAGAAGGTTTAACCTGGCACAGTTCGCGCCATACAATAGATTTCCTTCTGCTAGCCGACTTTCCCGGGCGTCACGTGAGTGTTTTCAACCATTGGCAGAAGCCTTAGGACATCACGTGCTTTGTCCTCTGCCTACCAGGGGTTGCCGCTTCCTTCGCGTGTCCTTCTTGCCACGTTGTCAAGGAATTTCTGGTGGTGGAGACATCTGTGCTTGCACCCCCAAATTACCGCTCGCAGCCCGGCCTGTCGCCACGTTTGCTCGCTTGCGCCGAAATCAGTGGCAACAACGTCCTGCAGACGACAGAGAAGGTTTTGGCGGGAGCCAGCCAGGTTAAGCCTTTTGCACTTTAGTTCGAGCGTCAGGCCGACCTCTCTCCGGGGCACTTTTGCGTCATCCCTGACTTTTCGAGCAAATACTGTCAGTTTGTATTACTTGGATTGCAAATACCAACTCTACAACGAGATCTTTCATTCTCTTAAACCTCCGAACACACAGGGTTGTGCTCCGACGTGGCAACAGCGCGAACTTCTGCCACCCGCCTAATTTCATGCCCGTGCGTTTACTGACTGTAGGTCCAGACTTTCTAACCCCCTCCCCGCCCACTTTACCCAGGGGCGGCTTAAGGGCCGAGCGACCCAGGTGACTGTCCTGGGCATCATCCTTAGGAAGAGTTAATCCCCAGCGTCCCACCCAAAACCTTATTTCTGATTACATAAGCGTGGCTATTTTGTACGAGTTTCAAGTCCACACAAAAAGGCTAATCGGGACCGGACCTACAGATAAAGTGGGATCCGAACCACTGTGTGCCTCCACTGAGTACGTGCCTATTTGTTTTAAAAATAGTAGGATTTCTTGTTGACAAGAATTAATTGAATTTATTGTTTCATAACATAATTAGTGCATTGCAAAATCATGTAGCAATTCCCGTAACATACTTATTCCCTGTCATGATCAGGTAAGTTGCGCTTTTACTTCATCTCTTTCGCCCATAACGGTAGAAAAGGGGAGAAAGCGAGTAGCCGGAGCAAAGCAATATGCGCTGCTGCAAACGACTGATGGCTGCAGCCGGGTTTCTTCCTCCATGCACTCACTTCCGCCCTCACGTGTTCATTGGTCAAGCCTTCTGGATCATCGCACAACGCGAGAGCAACCTTGCGTTCTGACGTCACCGTGGGATGCTTTCATTGTTACACTAAATTACTTCCTTGTTAGTTCTCTTAGCCTAAGTAATATATTTGCGGTGTTTTTATGCTAAGGGAACCGAACCTAACAACGTAGGCATTCCTCGTATGACGTCAGAACACAAAGTTGGTCTAGCGTAGTGCAATAAACGAGACCCGAGCCTTCTCGCAGAGGATTTGATTTTGTTCGCTTGCTCTAGAGTTTCCCGACACAGAAGGTGCGATAATTTTCCTTGTGCATGGGAAATGACAAAGCTTTCGTTCCGAGTTGCCTGTTTTCGCTATTAGCGATCGATTCGACAAAGTGAAGAACGCAGAGTCGAGTAGCTTTGCGGTCTTCTAAGGAGACGGTACTTTGAGCTCGATACTTTCTCCCTTTCAACTCCAGAAGTTCTTCCGCGCATCATACAGAAGGTGAGTTTTGACATGATTTCCTTTGGAATTAGTTCAGTGGCGTAGCGCGGTATTTTGTGCTCCCACACCATCCCGCGGGGTTTTTACTTAAATACTATATGAGCTGCGGTGGTCTATACTCCATGAGGACTTAAAAAGTTCGCTTCGCGGGCTTGCAGCAGACGACAATATGGGTGTGTGTCTGCGAGAACCAATCAGGTCCGCGAATGAGCGAGCCCGGTTGCCACAGCTAGCTCGCTGCACCCTTCTGCTGTTAGCTCGCGAAACGCTCTTTCTAAGGCCTCCTGCAGTATAATCGGTGTTGGCCTCAGTGGCGAAGTGGTTAGCACAGCGCGGTACGAGGCCAGGTGTCCCGGGTAAGACATGGGACGTTTGTGTTTGTCTGTCATGAATGAAAAAGTCCAGAATTGAGATTAACTGATATGAGGTTTGTGTGAAGGGAAAGCTGCCGCTTAGGTGCTTTCCTTTTAAAAGAAAAAAGTCGGTAGGGCGTCTGACTGCCACGCGGGAGACCCGGGTTCGATTTCTGGAATTTTTCCGGCCTTGCAGCCGGCTCTGAGGCTCGCACAGCTACAAATCAATGGGTACCTGGGGGGTAAAGGCGGCTGGAGTGCAGTGCTGATCACATCATCTCCAAAATAGCCTAGATATAGAATGTGCATGGCTCTACACCCCCTAAAAGTGCCTTCATGGCACGGTGCTATATTCATGGGGAACATAATCTACCTTGCTTAAATATACAGGGTGTATCATAAGTGATAGCGCAAACTGAAACGGTGAAAAGTACATGATATTAGAAGCAAAAAAAAAGTCTCAGTAAACATGGGGTCTTGCGAGATAATTGTGAATGTATGGTTACGATCCGTCACTGACGTCATTGTTTGTACACATCGGACGCTTGTCTCCTTGCGCACTCCGAGGTTTCGTTGTTTAAAACTGAACACTGTTGAACATGTAGCACACTGTACAGTAGAATAGTATTTGGCAATAAAAGCAACAGTAATGTCTGGCGAGGTTAATCTTTTAATTCTGTTATTTGTTACTAAGTAGGACTACGGCACCTCACATGTGAAAAGGATACGATGTGTACCTACAAACAATCCAGTCAGTGGCGAATCGTAACCATACATTCGCAATTATCTCGCAAACGATTCTTAAGTGCCCCCATGTTTACTGAGACTTTTTAGCTTCTACTGTCGTGTAATTTTCACCATTTCAGTTTGCGCTATCACTTATGATGCACCCTGTATACTTGTGGCTAATCGTGGCAATGATGATGAAATTGATGAAGGGGCACCTACCTACCAGAGAGTCTGCCCACCATAAATTCCTTGAATTCTGGGAATTAAGTGTCAATTTTGACACCGAGAATTCTGCGTGAATTTACTTGGCAGATGTGGAAAAATTCCCTTATTTAATTTTAAAAATCCTCTTTTTTTTCCTATTGTTCTCTATATTCATTGAATATTTATGTTATTGCTTTGGGACGCTTTCCAAGGGACCAAAAATATTGAGGAACAATCGCTATTTACTCTACCCACAATGAACGATTTATTATTACGTGGATGTCTCGGGGATAATCGCTTAATTCTCAATTTCGGAGGGGGGAGGGGGTGATCACTTGGAAGCGGATTTTTATGTGCCAAAAAAAGTGGGAAAATGTTGTGTTATAAAAACAGCGTAGACGTCTCGTTGGGAAGGGAAAGGCGTTCATAAATTATGCACATACTCATTAACATGTACAAGGAACTATTTATAAATATTTAATGTAGAATGCTTATATAAATTAGTTTGATTGTAATAATTGTTATTATTTTTCGACTTGATTTCTTGGAATATTAATCTTTGTACTAGAACCGCCGATGGGTCATTTTTGATCCACTAATTTATTTTCTTTCTTTCCTCTAAACTTCCAAATAGATCCCGTCTGGTTTTGTGACTTTTATTATGCAAGAATGAAATGGTAATTACATAACTTTAAACTTTTTTTTAACATAAGTTAATGAGATAATTAACTATTATTCCATCTTTCATGATCGTTTCAAAATCACAATCATTAATCAGCTATGTAAAGGTTACCTTGAGGATTTCACACTCCTTAAGCTTAAGGAGCTATAAATGATTTGCATTTCTTTATCTTTTCGCTGTAAATTTTGTAATTCTTGTGCATATTCACCCTGGACTGCATTCTGCAGACTAACGAGGCTCTGGTGTCTGAACCTGATGAGAACTTTACAAGGGCCGAATTCAGGAACACCTGGATCATAGAAACCTGAACCTAAATTTTAACATATTTTCAATGCATACTCACATAATTAAGCCATCCACAACCAATGACGTATTTAAGGGTGGGTCCCGTATCCCCCCCCCCCAAAGACTTACCAAGTTCTAAAATAAAATAATGAAAATGTACTTTTTAGCATTTGTTGCACTAAAATCCATAGTTATGTATTTTCTATGAACTTGGAAGACAAAGATTATTATATTGGGATCACACTGCTTTGAAGGACAGTAACACATTACTACTACTTATGAAAATATCCATAAAATATTAATCAGAAAGTTCCCATTTTTATTATTAAATAAATCGTATTCAATTCTTTATCTATTTGAAATTATTAATTTCATTGTTTTTATACAAATTTGGCGATCTTAAGTACACGCAAACTAGATAACAAATATATATATATCGTTATATTTATATTCTTATACCATCTACTTAAGTATTCATGTAATAATAAAAATGCAATATTAATACATTTTCATATTTTAATTAATATTTAATTTAATTGTTTTAATTTAAACATCATTATTATTTCTGAGACGCTTGGTTCGGATCCCCCCAAAGCAACAGGGCCTATAGGTTCAGAATATTTAGAGGTGGTGGCCTCTGTTACGGAGTGGTCAGTACTGTGGAGTCAGAGGTCCTTGGTTTAAACCCTTGGCACAGGTTTTTTGATAGCTTGCAAGAACCGAGGCAACGAGTAACAAAATTAAATACCCACTGCCATAGTTACTTTTTTATTTAAATGTATTTTAACAGTAAAATATATTTTTCTAAAAATATATATATTTTGTGCGAGGTAGCTTTTTCAAGTATGAGTTCGAATTTTCTTACACCTGTATTTTCATATTCCAACATATGAGGTCCATTATAATTAATTATAATAATAATATAATGTTATAGTGTAAAGTGAGTGGCGAAAGGAAGAATTGCAGTAGTTTGCGGTCATTTGGTAGAAAATGTACTGAAGACATTTTTGCATCGTATTAATTGAAGGGCTTGTGTGTAAAACATGGTAAGTGACATTTTGTTGATTTCTGAGTTCATTATGAAAAGAGGTTATTAGAAATTGTACAGTAGATAAATTGTTTTCGTGTTGTGTTTGCCATATCATACAATTTGCATTAGACTCAGTGAAGTCTTCTGAAATCGGTAATTTCACTCGAAAATTGAAGGATGGTATATTTTACTTTGTAACTCAAAAATGACCAAAATGTTTTACACCCGAACCCTTCAATTGATAGTTGTGTTGGGTGTGTTTTCTTTTTCATTCTTGGTTGTGTCAAATCATTTGCAAACATCTTCATCCTTCTAGATAATTTTTGCAAAATTTCTCAAAGGACGAAGCCCCAATGATCCCATGTCTGGCTACGCCTTTGGCTCTTGTGAACTACTGAAACATTTGCCTCCAAAATGGTGACAAGCAATCTTTGTGCAATCTATCTTGAGAATTATTGTTGATTGTTATTTTCTGACGTTCTCTTTTCTCCCCTACAGATACTAGCTGGAAAAGGCATGTTACTACTTTCCATAATGCTTCAATGCTTTTGGGAAAATCTGGTGTCTGGTTCTTTGGAAGATACTTTTAATAAATTTATATTTGCTGAGAAACTGAAGATGAATACTTATATCCCTTTAGTCTTAGTGGGAAGTAGATGTGTTATTGTGAGTACTGAAAATGAAGTCAGTTACGTTGAGAGCCAAAACATTGGAGTTATTAATATCCAAAATGTAACTACATTGGACTACAATATAGAGCTGCAGCACTTCATAGAGTGGAGTGTCAAGGAGTCATGTCATTGGATCATATCTACAAGTGTGTCACATCACAAAGTGTTCTTGAAAGCAATGCAAAGGGAAATATCAGTTTCTCATGTTTTTGTTTTTATATTATCTCATAATATATTCAAATTGTGTTCGAATATAAATCAATATGGGGATAAATGGTTGCATAATTATATTGGAATTTTTAAAAATTCATCCACTACAATGTTTGTGACTTCTGTCCAAGGAGACTGCGTGATTTCTCAAAACTTTGTCGATAAGACACGTAAGCTTCGGAATCTGATGGGACAAACATTAACAATAAGTACCTTTAACTACCCTCCATTCACATTGATTACAGAACAATTCTGGGGTGGCACAGAGATGCTGTTGCTGCAGGAAATATCGCTGAAAATGAATTTCACAATGAAGCTTAGGTTGCATCCGGAATTCCGATGGGGAGAAATTTTGGATAACGGGAGTGCTACAGGAATGCTTCAAGATATGCTCACAAGATCCACGGATGTTGCAGCAGGTGCTTATATAGTCCGCAGTCAGGAGGCAACACTGATAGATTACTCCAGCCCATATGGTGTTTTGTGTATAACTCTACTTGTACCTGGACCTCAGCAATTATCAATGTATATGTTACCTTCGATACCATTTTCAAATGTTTTGTGGGCAACTATATCCTTTAGTGTGCTCTTCTCATCTATTATACTAAATTTGATGGCAAAGTTGTACAAAACTTTGTTCCCTTCCAATTCCAAAATTTATCAACCATTCATAAGCTTTCATGAGTGTCTACTCTACATAACAAGCCTTTTGGCAAATGTTCCCCTTACAGAAATGCATTCTCCATTTCATCATTGTCTAATTTCAGTTTCATTATGTTTTTTTATTATCAATTCTAATTATGGAGGTACTTTGGTATCTTTGTTAGCTATTCCAAGATATTATAAGTCTTTAGAAACAATTGTAGATGTGCTGTCAAGCAATATTTATTGGGGTGCAATCGATAATTATGTTCATTCTATGCTGGATATTCCTTACGATGATACAGCACACAGGCTTAGAGAGAAGTTCAGAATAGCTGAAAGTGAAAGTGAGCTGAGATCAAAGTTGGAAACCGGAACCTTCTCTGTTCATGTTGATACCAGCGTTTGCACAGGCTATATTTCGAACATTGAATATATTGATAAGAATCTATTGCAATCCCTTGTGTTGCTCAGAGAATGTATGTTCACTTACGGAATAGTGTTAATTTTTCCTAAAAATTTTCCTCTGTCTCATAATTTCAATACAATTATTCAGCAGCTGTATGAAGCTGGTATAGTGAACTTTTGGGAAAGAGAAACTATAAGATTGTATGCTCCACAAGGAAAAACATTTCATGTGAAAACTGGTTCTAAAACTGAACCTGAACGAATATGTTTTCATCACTTACAAGGATTGTTTATGTTTTTAACATTTGGTCTTTTAATAAGTATTCTAGTTTTATTTTTAGAAAAAGTAATTAAAAACAAAAAACAGTTCATGGGATCACAAAATATGATAAAACAAAAGCTCATTTTTTGTAACAAAGTTTGTAGGAAATGATGTTACCTTGAAGAGCAGGATAACAAAATTGACAATATTGTTTTCAAACATTTAATTAGAAGTGAAAAGTTAGAAACGTTTGCTCTACATCAGCAATAATGACAATCCATGAAATTAACATACATAAGAGCATTAATTCCAGAAGAAACTTTCAAGGTGTGAGAACAAGATAAAGACATCACATTACGATTTTAGATTTGTTTTGCCCTTATTTTCAAGTAAATGATAAAATAGTATATGTGCCGTTTAAAGTGTAGAGTTCGATGTTTATAAAAAGTAATATTGCAATGTTACAGGTTACGTCATTTACCATGCCAAGAAAAATAAGCTGAAGTTATATAGTAAAAATAAGATATAAAAATTTGAAATCTGGAAGGGAACAATTTTAAAAATGTGGGACAGTAATAATCAAAAGTTTAGTTCATTTTAAGT
The DNA here is from genome assembly GCF_977018435.1 of Lepisma saccharinum. Lineage (NCBI taxonomy): Eukaryota > Metazoa > Arthropoda > Insecta > Zygentoma > Lepismatidae > Lepisma > Lepisma saccharinum. The sequence continues at coordinate 36,273,075 of NC_139258.1, read as the reverse complement.
AAAAGTATGTAGTTGAAACCTTGCCTTCAAAAAAAATTTACGTTTATTAAGTACTACAAAGTCCTCCTCCGTGGCCGTGTAGTATAAGGCGCTGTGCTTTGGACTCCGACTGTGGGACGAAATGGGTTTGAGTCCACGTGGGTTCAGTCTTTGGGTTTTCGGCCTGTGTATAGGACCGGTGGCAACCCACCATCGTGAGGAAATTGGGGAGCTACGAGTGAGTAGTGTAACCCAGTCATACAAATGTCCTACAACGGCTGAAGGTTCGACATGCTGATCCCATGTCACCCCATTACTACCTATAGGTAGGATTGTGGGAGGGAGACTATCAGTTGGAAGATGGGCCAAGGCCCTTCCAGGGCTGCAGAGCCATGGGTTATATTATGATAAGTACTACAAAAGTTTTTTTTTATCTTTAGTGAAATAACAATGCCATTGGAAAGAACCTTCCAAAAAAACAACAAAGATACAAGGATGGCTACTTTCAGCAAGTCTTGCAGAGTTTTCATACAACATTAGTCAGTGGTGTGCCCAGAATATTTGATGGGGGTTATGTATACTTGGTTTAGTAGTCAGTTTGCCATCTATTCTTGTCCTGCCTTCGACATTCTCCTTTCTCTTTACAAATACTGGGCCACAGGGGATACTGACCATAGGAGATTTTATAAAAAAACAAGTCAGCAATGCATTGTTGGCATGTTTAGTTGCACTTGGCAATTTAAAAGAAGAGTTTTGATAAGTTCTAAACACTTACTTTCATAAAAATTTACTCTTGTTTGAAGGAGCAGAAAAAATTGCTAAAAAGCTTGCATAGACAATGTGGTAACATGTTGTTTCATGATATATCACTATGTTACATCATGCAAATGCATTGGCAATCATGGCATCTTTGTCTTTTTTATCAACTTCCAAACTCAATTTGTGAACTCTAAATGCAATTACAAACATGTGTACATACCAAGCAGATACTGTTTTCCAATTTAGCACATACTATATATACACACTGCAATGGCAATTGAAAGATATTATACGAAATTTATTATATGACAATAACACATTTTATATGAAAATAACTCATAATAAATATTATATGAAAATAATATTTAACAGTTTTAAGCTCTCAATTGGTTATGAGAATTTGTAGTAGGGGTGTACATCTACCTACACACACACACACACAAAAAAAACCACTGCCAGCCACCTGACATTGTACAGTAAAACCTCATTAATCTGGACTAATGGGAGGATAAGTTGACCGGTTTAACATAAGTCTGGATTAACTGAAATAACCTAAAAGAACAGTAGAAAGTGAATTAAAACTCCTTTAATAGCAACAAAACACATTTATTATGGTGTATTTAAAGGGCATAAGCCTAAGTACAGTACAAAGTCTGCGAGAAACAGAATTTCATCAGTGGTTGAATGCCTTTTCTTTGGGAAGTTCTTTGGTTGACTTCTAGCCACATTTAAAACCTTGTAATTTTTTTTTTTGGGGGGGGGGCTTTTGCCTGTCCGGATTAAGCAAAGTCCGGCTTATCGGGGTCTAAATTAACGAGGTTTTACTGTACCTGTTATTAATAACATGGACTCAAGAACTTTTAAAAATATTTCCATAAAATAAATGTTTACGTTCACACACAGTTCATTTTAGTTCTGCATCTTCAGATTACAACTTTTAATGTTTCTATGTATAACGTGTCACTGAAAGATTGCAGCAAATATTGTATTTTGTATAAAGCTAGAGTAAACACAAATTGTAAAAAATCAATAAATATTGTACCAAAAACAACATCTGAAGGTATAGCAATAAATATTTATAAATCTTGCTTTCAAAATGAGAAAAGCTACCAGCACAGACACTAGCATACACAGAATTATTTTTCCGAGGGGATTAGAATTGTAAAGCTGTGTTCTGAGGGGTGGGAGTCACAATAAAATATTTTACAAATGGATAAAATAAATTACATGGAATCCATAGGCATTTGGTAAGAATTGTTGGTTGCATTGAACAAGTACTTCAATCACATTAGTTGGTCATTCATAACATTCTTCCACACTGAGATTTCATGTTTTCAATACCAGAGCTGTATGTGCCAGAAGATGCCAGATTGGTGGTAGATTTTTATTTTGCTACCAAAGTTACTAGTTTAAGTCCAAGTCTGCACATGGGTGTCAGTTCATCAATTTCATCTACGCTAGGGGTCCTGGATTCGAATCCTGACCTGGTATGGATGTTTGTGAGTGTCCATTCGTCAGTTTCATCATATCATTACTTATCCCCATCTTCGCAAATTAGCCAACAGTGGCACAAGAGGCAAAGTAAAATAAAGCAAATCAAATCAAATCAAATCAATTTCATGTAATCATCACTCATTCTCATTGTCATGATTAGCAAGTAGCGAGAGGAAGTGGTTTAAATGACAAAATAGAAATGTGTCTCAAGATCTTTTGCAAACATGATCCTTTTCCATGTTTTGGGGATATTGATTGATTGATTGAGTTGGTGTTTAAGTCCACTTTATGCACAGTAAGGCTAATCGGGACTGGACCTACAGTTTAAAGTGGGATCCGAAGCACGATGTGCCTCCACTGGGTATCGAACCTGGGACCACTTCATTACAAGGCAACGATGCTACCACTGCGCCATCGGGGAGGCCCTCATGTTTTGGGGAGAGAAAGATACAGTAGCAAATTAAGATACTGAAATGAAGTACTTGCTTTCTGCAAAACTAGTTTCGATAAGTTTCATTAATTTCGGTAGCCACTGCCACCACACTCTTTGAAACTTGTAATGTTGCAGAAACTAGCCAAGCAACCTTACAACAAGAACTTGTAAAAAACAACAAAAATCACACAAACAGCATGATAAAAAACAATTTAGGAGCTTGATTTCTTCTCGGAATCATCAACCACATACCCTTAGTCTTCGCTCGACCAGCCCTGATGGTGATTCCGAGATGGAATCGAAAGCTTGGAGGAACTCCTGAAGTGTTTTTTATCATGCTGTTTGTGTTTTTGGTTGTTTTAGCAAGCACGTTGCCGGCACATGACATAAGAAGTTTCTTACTATCATATTACAACAACATTCAATCTGGAATTAAAGGACAGTGGCAGTGGGTAAGGGAATCACATCCATTACAATACGTTTGGAAATTGTGAATAATTTTTTATTACTAAGGAAGGGAAAAATTAGAGAATCAATCCTGCACGTGAGTTAAAGCTCCTATTCATTAGAAACAGTGTTGCTAATCTGGACTAGCATTTAACATAAACTTTTCCTATTTCAGACAGACAATTTTATCTAATTACTTAAACTGGGTCATGTACTTTCTTTTGTGGATTTTTTTTTGTGTATGGACTGAACCTACACTTAATATACTTAATCAGGGAATAAATAGCATTTATATTGTTAAACTTAATGTCTGGCTATAATTCAAGTAGGAACTAAATTTTCCTAATATCCATGGTCACTGATATAATATTACCATGGTAGATGTTAAACTCATTTAATTTGATAGAAAATAGTTAGGAGATCACAATAGAGTATCAGAGACCAAGGTTAGAGCCTGTTAAAAGCCAAGAAATCAAGATATATTTATTACAGTGCATTGAACAATATTTTTGGATAATTTTTCAAAGTGTTTTTTATCGTGCTGTTTTTTTTAACAAGTATGTTGCCGGCACGCGACATAAGAAGTTTCTTACTATCATATTACAACATTCAAACTGGGATTAAAGGACAGTGGCAGTGGGTAAGGGAATCGCATCCATTACAAGAAGTATGAAAATGGACAATGGAAATTGAACAATATTTTTGGATAATTTAGCAAAACTTCATCAGGGGCTCCAGGCTCAGCCAACTCATCTCTAGCTATGCCAGTGTCAGATTTTATGGGTAGATTTTAGAAATATTCATTCAGCTATGATAGGAGAACATTTTGTGTCTATGTCTGTAATAGTTATCATTAGGGGCACTTTATGCACAGACAGGCTAATTGGGACTGGATCCACACCACTATGTGGCCCTAACCTGGTATTAAATCAAGTCCCCTTGATTACAAGGCAACACCATCAGGGAGGATTGGACTTCACAGCATATATTTAAAAAAAATAATGTTCAAGAACTTTTGAATCACCCTGTACTACAGCTAAAATAGTATTCTTACTGTAATGTTGTCTCCTTCATTTGTTAGAATATCTCAACACCATGTGATACAAATGTAGCTTAACTAAGCAGAGCTTTGTGTTTGCTCTGGTAGGTGGCGTTGTATGTAAGAAAGCAGACTGATACGGTATGACGACGCAGTGTGTTGTTTACATGTGCACAAGCATGTTGGGATACCACAAGGTTTCCACACAGTGGGTCCCCAAGCATCTTTCTGAGGAGCAGAAGGCTGGACGAATGGGTGTTTGCATGGAGAATCTGCAGCGTTACCAGGCAGAGGGGAGTCAGTTTATTTCCAAGATTGTGGCTGCAGATGAAACGTGGTGCCACCACTTCGACCCAGCCACAAAACAGATGAGTATGGAATGGAGGCATCCCAACTCACCATGCCCAAAAAAGGCCCATTCCTCCATCTGAGCTGGAAAAGTGATGCTCACTTTTTTCTTCGACGAGAAGGGCTCATTGCTTTTGGATTGGTTGGACGCAGGTGGGACGGTCAACTTAACCACATACTGCACTATCTTAAACAAACTGAACTCGGCCCTCAAGAGTAAGCAACCTGGCATGTTGTCAAATGGGGTTGTTCTGTTGCACGACAATGCATGCCCTAATGTTGCACAGGTGTGCCGTGATCTGCTGCTGCGTTTCCGCTGGGAAGTCCTCGACCATCATCCTTACAGCACCGATCTTTCACCCTGGGACTACCACAGCTTCGGGCCACTAAAAAAACATCTGAAGGGTCGCCAGTTCGCCAACGATGCTGAGGTCTGTGATGCTGTTGAAGACGTTCTGCGCTCAGGGTATCCATACCCTTGTGACGTGCTGAGACAGTTGCTTGAACAGACAAGGTGACTATGTATAGAGGATATGGATCACTTTTACTTCCTGTATGTTCATATATTCCAACCAATAAATCATTACAGAAAAAAATCAAGTCTCACTTTCATTTGGGCAACCCTTATATAATAAACATGCTGTTTTTTTTTATTTTATCTCGTATATAATGCACAGTACGATTCAGGTTCAATGAACAGCTTTCTTAGTTGTAGGTCATAAAGCTGTTGGCATGCCGATCAAGAGCGAATGATATCATACCTATTCAAGGAGTGACCTGTTGCTATGTTGACCAAGAGAAGAATATCATCTTGTGTATACAGTGAGTCACCAACCCACGATATCTTCTCCCTCTCCCTCCACTGTGTTTAGTATCCCAAACTTTCACTTCTGTAGGAGAAGAAAGCATTATGGATTTGCAGTGCTCAGGAAGTTATTTTCTCTATTATTTCTTGCCCAACCATTGATATGCATACTCGAATTCCACCAGAATGGCACTGCTTTTCTCGGTATCGCAAAACGTTCAGTTACAAAGTGAAAAATCATGGGAAACTGTCCTTATGCTTTAATAAGAGTTTTTTTTTCCTTTTCTAATTATCATTGCTCAAGGAACCCAATCTGGTAATTTGTAGTTGCACCTGTTATACCCAGTAACATAGTGAAAATATGCATGGTTTCATGTTGCCTGTCTGTATTATTCTGTGCATTATACGCACTGCTCTCTTTGGGGGCAAACATTTTTGAAGAAAGTGTGTATTGTACATGAGTAAATATGGTATTAACGTTTTACTACTATTTTGACCCATTCATTGAAAAATGCTTATTTTAAATTTTGACGAATTCCTCCAGTCAAGAAAGTCAACAAGATCAGGGTTGAGACTTCATGTGCTGACCATGCATTATCCAAAGAGAAGCAGCTTAGCAGACTTGGCCCTCAAAGGGATGTTGCAAAAAAAGGACTGCCGATATCACTTGATACCACTGCTGATACTCTTATTGATTTCTACAGGTACTTGAAAATTGAAACAATTCCAAATAAAGGTTGTCCCAAAAAAAAATGGAACATTTTGAAACGAAGGTGTAGAGAAGAGAATAAATAGTTTCAAGAGATTTAATCATTGAAATGAATAGTGCAGAGGATGCCATTACATAATTACACTCTGCTGAAAAGATTGGTGGGTTTATTGGTTCGATGATGATGTCCAGTAGATGACGACAATTTCTTCAGTCGTTTAGGGACATCCTGCATAGTTTGACGTAGCATATCCACAGGAATCTGGGAGATTTCCTCACAAATTCATTCGACTTGACCTGCTACGACTGAAGAATTACTCAATTCTTATGGATATGTTACGTCGAGCTATGCAGGATGTTCGTAGACAACTGCAGGAATGTGTGAACAGAAATGGATGTCATCATCAAGCCATAAACCTATCCCCCTCTTTAGCAGCATTTCAATTCATTTCCATGATTAAATCTGTTGCAACTATTAATTATCTTCTCTACATCTCTGTTTCAAAATGCCACACCTAAGAATACTTACAAATTGTCCATTGGAACAATATCATACCAATCTACCAGAGTTATGATTTGAAATATTCATACAGTAGAACCCCGAATTTATGTTTCCGAATTTTACATTTTCCCGCATTATATATTCAACCTTGATGGTTCCAACATAGCAAACAGTAAATACAGAGAAACAAGTACTCATTTTTATCCGCGAAGCTGTTTTTACTTTTTCGATTAATTTCAGTGGCCACTGCCACCATCCTCGTTGGAACTTGCTGTACTGTTGCTTGGCGTGCGTATTTTGTTTGTAGTTCTATGGCTGCCGCTAGATGCGCTGTTGTTAACTGTGCGTCTCGGTCTGTGTCGTCTGCTATTTCCGGGTGATAACTGTTGTAGTAGGGGAATCCAAGTGTGGTGCGCTTGCCTGCTATCGATGTTCAGCTCGTGCGAGAAGTGCATTATGGCGTGTGTTTCCTTGATTTTGGTGTCTATGAGCGTGTGGGCAGTGTGTTTGACTTGAACCTTTTGAATTTTACAGCTATTGTATTTGATATGTTTAGCAAGACCTGTAGTGGGTTGGGCTGTTGGATTCTTTCATCGACAGATCTGATGGACCTGTCGATGTAATGTGCCTTGCATTCACACTCTGCATCGTATACAACTGGGTTATCAAGGGGGTCACTACTGGTCTTGCTAAACATATCAAATACAATAGCCATAAAATTCAAAAGGTTCAATTCAAACACACTGTCCACACGCTCGTAGACACCAAAATCAAGGAAACACACGCCATAATGCACTTCTCGCACGAGCTGAACATCGATAGCAAGCAAGTGCACCACACTTGGATTCCCCTACTACAACAGTTATCACCCGGAAATAGACTACACAGACCGAGATGCAAAGTTAACAACAGCGCACCTAGCGGCAGCCAGAGAACTACAAACAAAAGACGCACGCCAAGCAACAGTACAGCAAGTTCCAATGAGGATGGTGGCAGTGGCCACTGAAATTAATCACAAAAGAAAAAAACAGCTTCGCAGATAAAAGTCAGTACTAGTTTCTCCATATTTATATACTACCGCATCTCTCTTTTCCCAATTATGAATAGCGAACAGGTTATAAAATTTTCCTCAATTTTAAATTTTTGAGCAAGTTAAGTTTTTTCAGCTTGGTCCCCTGAAAAACATAAAATTGAGGTTCCAAATTGCACATGAGATAATAATTTATTCACATAATATATTTCTTCCTAAAATGTTACAAAAATTTAAAAAATCACTTTCGCATAATTCTCAAGATATTTAGACTGCAAAAGTGCCACATGGCATTTACACAGAGTCCATAATACACTGAACTCAAGAAACTACCACCTGGTATCGTGATTAAATTTCAATTGATAGTTTCTGATACCACTGGTATCGGCTCAGCCTTAATTATACTCTATCCAGGTTATCTCTGGAGCAGGCGAATAAAACAAGTCTGCGCAAGTAGTGACGTGAGACTGCTCACCAATGAACATGTGAGAGGGAATGGGATTGCATGGAGGGGGGTGATTGCAGTTACCAGTGTCTACTGTTTCACACTGCCCACTTGATTTCCCACCTTCGCGGCCTTGCGCCAGATATAACCGAGACAGGGTACAGCATACAAAAAAGAAACCCTCATTTATTAAGGATTGAAATTTTTATTTACACTTTGAAGGGCATTCAGGTGGTACAGATAACAGTTTTACACAGCTGTAAGACAGACAGACAGGCCAGTGACAGATTCAACTCCGGTAGCACAGACGCTACTCTTTCACAGTGGCTGTATGAGCAATCAGTTCTGTTTGATCTGTTTCCAAGTGGAAGATATTGCTGCCACTGTCTTGTTTTCCCAAGACACAAGAGAACTGCAGACTATATATTGAAAGAGGTTAGTTCAGTATATAGAAAAAGTTTTAAGTATCATTCATTCTGTCAGGAGTTCCTTACTCTCACATTTTCCCCATTTCTTCTTATCACTTATTTAGGGCACTTTTTGCATTGTTGCAGTTATGATACAGGCAAAAATCTTTGTTAACTTTACTACAATAATGTACTTCTTTTTTTTTCTTCTTTAAAAATAGTATGTAAACAAATGCAACATATTTACTATATAATATATACATCACAAAGGCTTGATGAAAAGGAGCCATTTTTTTGTTGATAAGTACTTATATCAACATCATGCCATACGTAATACTTTTATAATGCAACTTAAAAAAGTCAGTGCTTTTGTCACAATTTTTCATTTCTTTAAAATTGTAAAATGGAAAAGCCACATATCTCTATTTCTTGAACTGCTGATATTTCACATTTGACACACAAAGAACAACTCCTTGTGAATCTTTTTGCATTACTAACTTTATATTCTTGCAACTTACGCTACCCTGCTCTTAAAGTGATTAATCAGTACCAGCTGCAACATGGTACATACCAAACCTGTTCTGTCTTGAAAAATTTATCAAAGCCATTGGTTGCCCAATACAACAACAACAATAAACAACAACAAACGAAAAAAAAAGTAGTAACTTTTCCTCCAGACTTGCAATAACCCATTACCATTAGCCTATTTATATCTTGTAAAGTTTGTTTTGTTTTTCGGCCTGTAAATAAGTTACTTTCCACGCTAGATAAAAGTAAGACAAAGTCTTTCTCCTTTTTCTTTTTTTTACTTAAAATATTTTCAGCATTTTGCCATGTCACTGAAAAAAATCTTAATAAAAATTCTGGTAAAATCTTTAAGTATATTACATTTGGCATATTATTTGTTTTCCCCAAGTGAGGAGGAGGATATATTTATTCATGGAAACTTGTGAACCTGCCTTCAGCTGTTAACAATGGAATTCTGAGGCAGTATTCGTTTCTCAAAAAAGGCTGAACAATAAAAAAAAATCTGAAAACCATTTACTTATTATAAGATCCTTCTATGGGAATAATGATTGCTGTCCATTCCTTCATCTTTCCTCAGCTGCACGTGCAAAAAAAAAGCTAATAATGCTTTTATTTTCAACTATACCTTCTCTTTGCATATTTACTCACTTACACTTTGTACCTAAGAATCGAACAAGGGACTTCGTACATGGAAGGGTATACAGAGTAGATTCCAGGTTTTCTCCAATTACGATTTTCTTTTTTGTAAAGGTACTTATCATTGTGTTCAGCCTTACAGCATAAAAAGCTAATTAATATCTTTCTCTTTAAATATTCTTAGCAAGTTCCTCTGCTTGCTATGTTTAAAAAAAAAAACTTGCACTAATCCACACTTCAATTGCCACTGCCTACACTGAAGGCTCGTCCAGAAGTGCTTTTATTTTGCCCATATGGGCTTAGGAGTTCGAAATCACTTAGGAATCTTCTCCTTCATGTTCCCGTCACAGCTGTTCCTTCGATGGCACCCAGATGATAGGACCAGCCTGTTCACGTATGACCTCCTTCACCTTCAAGTAGATGTCTTCTGGGGTATCGCCCTGAACCACAGCTGAAATTATAAAAATGTACCAATCAGTTTTTCCATCTAAATACTTGCTGAATGCTTGTTTAGCCAGACACAAAATACGACACACCAAACAGCATAAAAATTAAGGGTCACATAGGGCTTTCTACGTTTTGGTGAGTTCTCACAATCCTGTCTTTTATTTTATCCTGACAATGACAACAAGATATTCTTATAATGTTGACAGCTCTTTACGGAATTATCTTGGGCTGCATCTCACGTTGTGTTTTCTTGTGGCCGGATTTTAATTTTTTTGAGTTGTTCTTTCAAGTTGACTTTATGTACAGATTGGGACTGGATCTACTGTTTAAAGTTGGATCCAAACCACTATCCCGGCCCATGTGGCAGAGTAGTTAGCACATCACGCTACGATGTCAGGGATCCCGGGTTCAAATACTGGCCTGGCCATGGATGTTTATGAGTGTCCATTCATCAATTTCATCATATCATCACTCATCTTTGCAAATTAGCCAAAAGTGGCACAAAAAGCGAAGTAAAATAATGCAAATCAATTAACCAAACCACTATGCATCTCCACCTGGTATCAAACCAGGGAACCCTTGATTACAAGGCAGACATTACCACTTCACCATCAGGGAGGCCCGTCACATTTTAACGCTGATAACACTAAGTACTTATCTCAGGGTAGCTGCTCTAAGAGCTAGATAAATATTAAAGTATTTTCCAGGTTTTCAAGACAAAGTTTCCAAAAACTCAAGGTTATTTTAACAACAATTCTTATAATCAAACTTAATTGATATTAATATTTTACACTAAATATTTATGTATTGTACAGTTAGAAGAAAATTGCAGTTCTTATGGAATCATTAAAACAAATTTTAAAATTTGTACTATGATTTATATTCCTTTTTGGCAAACAATAGTAAACAAAATCAAGAGAAATGCTGATATAAGGTTCTCAGAATACAATTTGAAGGAATTTCTAAAAACAAGGATAATTTTCTCCTGAATGTGCATCTTATAAAATAGATGAACATGAAAAATTGCACCAACGAAGTCACTGCAGCCACCATTACAATGTTCAATTCAATTCAAGTACACACTTCTTTCTACTTGCACCAATGACAAGGTGCTTGCGGATTTCTCAGGCAAGCTGACAATCAAAAAGCTTCTTTCATGGCCATCTGGTATAGCAAATGTATTTGGTGTGGCAGAGGAATGGCAGCGGTAATTTAAGAATATAAATTCCATGAGGCAACAGTTCCGTGGGAGGTAAAAAAAACAACCTTGGCAAGTAACCTTTTTGAATAATCAGGGTTGCCGATCATATAAACTTTCACAGAACATAAAAACAAATTGTTGATTAAACATCATTTTTTTTGTGCCTATGCAACCCAATGTATACCCAGTATGCAGTCAACATTTCCATGAATTTACAATTTATGTCCTTCCTGCAGGAGTGAAATATAAAAAATGCCCCTATGCACACTCACCTGTGAAGAATTCACCAAATTCCTGTTCCATCTTCATGGCACGCTCAAAAGTCTTTTTTGCTTGTTCTTCAGTCATTCTCTTATTCATCTCCCTGAAAAAATGCAGTATGTTGTTTAAAACACAGAAAAATACTACAAGAAAAATTAAATAAAAAGTATACACAAGCATTAAACTAGCAGCCAAAGCTTTAAAAAAATATTTAGGATGGGCCGATATGAAATTTTGGCCGATATCAACGATAACCGATCTGATATAAAATTCTAAATGATCCTAGAAGAATCTAAATGTTTCATTCATTCCTTTATAAATGTGTGTTAGCAGATGACTGCAATGCGAAAGGAGCTGTATATTTAGAAATTTACTTTAAATAAAAGTACGGTATGAAGATTGTATGTTTATATCCATAAAAATTATAACAAAATGGTAGAATATTGCATTAAATTATAAAATACAGGGCAAGTCAAAATTATGTGAACACTCAGAGTTTTTGTTATAGAACAGATTGTTCACATAATTTTGACTCACCCTGTATTCATAGATAAACAGTAATTTTACCAATAAATTGATCGGCCAATACCGATTAATCTGTCCCATTACTAAAAAAATATTAATGTGAACTTTAATTGAATGGGGTTCTCCCAACAGCTTATAGACAAAAAAGTTAGTAGACTTAAGTTTTTTGACTATATTAGTTGAAGTTTTAGCTTACTAATTTATTCAACTGTTCTTCTTCATTTTTTTAATTGTTTGGTAGAGCTAACTCTGTGTTGATCTGTGTGTTTTCTTAGAATTTGTGGCGGACTGGATTTTTTTATTCAATGGATGATCTCCACTGCCACAATGAACAGAACTGTTGGATCTACTAAGGGCTCAGGTAGCATCTACCTCAAATCCCTTGAATTCCTTCTTAGGATCATACACTGTCTTTGGTTACCCATGGATGTGTAAATATTGTTGAACTACTTGAAACTTGGTCAGTTACACTATATATGTATGAAATTATGTCTTATTTTGACAATTTAATAACTAGTTGAAATTGTTCTCATCTTTTTGAAACATGGTGTACATATATGGGATTGCAATCTGAATTTGAAGCCTTTTACTATAAATGCCTTTTGAGAACTGATGAGATTTCATGGTTTATTCTATAAATAAGTGACTGTTGTCGCACATTCTCTTATTCATTTTGGCAACAACGAGGGTAAAGCAGTTATATAAAAAAAAAACAATGTGGCAGTGGTGAGGAACTGCAGAAATCTCCTTGGGGGAGGGGGGACACTAGATGTACTTATAAAGTACTTTACAACAGATTTCAGACTGAAGTTACAGGCTACAAGTGACATGCATCACTTAAAAACAAACCTTCCCTTCAGAAATACGCAACCTTCATGAGTAGTCTTTAATGTAGAAAAAGCAGTATTAGCAAGTTGTAGAAGTTCCCACACGACAAAGGAAAGTCACCATTCTTATATTTAGCAGCTACAGAACACAATGAATTTCTTCTAATTTTCACTCCTTCTGCTTCAGTCATTGTAACTCGTCAATAGATTCTTACTATTAAGTGCATTTGAAAAGTAAGGGCCAATTGGTCATACAGAAACAAAAAAAGTTAACAATGCCCACTTCATTTTTCTACGTATAGTCACATTATTTTCCAAGGGATTCTGCTACTGTTATGATGTACTCTAATTTTATGATTAAATTTTTTAGAATAAAAAAATAAATTTATATACATAATTTATTCTGAACCAACTTGGGTATAAAAAATACCCATTACACTTCATTTCCACTTTCACTCATAGTTGATTTACCAAGTTTTGCAGTTTCTAGGCCTCTGGGGACCCTCATATTAGTTTTACCCACAGACTTGTAAAAAGTGTGTGTAATATGTGGTGGCCAGTAAACAAATCATTTCTTTCAATACTATCACATGCAATTACTTATTTTATTATAATTACTTTTCAATGGCATTAAGTTATATATGATATTATCTGTTTGTTTTACCAAGCTTAACAAAGCTGTTTGAAAAAAGTACACACACATTCAAAAACTGTCTATCTGTTTATTCAGACACACTATATGACACTAAGATTATTACAACAAAATAATATACTTACATAATTGATTCTACAGACTTTGGTTTGATGAAGATTGCTACCGGATAGAGTTGAGCTACCTGTAACCTCTTGATGGCGTTCCCACTAACATCTAATATACAATGTTTGCCCTGAAAAAAAACAAAACACAATTTACATTAACTAGAAAGAAAAGGTGAGTTAAACTGAATACACAACACAAAATTATATGCTTAAAGCATGCTGTTCCGCAAAAAAATGGAACATTATATTGTCACGAGCAGGAAATAAAATGGTATGTCATCACAAAAACTCCAGCCAGCTCTCGGGTGTCGAGAGGTCGCAAAAGGAAGTGTGAAGAGAACAAGCAAGGCGAGTGGTTGGTCTAAGTGGTGCAACTCGTGAAGTGTGTCCGTGGGCAATGTCCAAAGTACACACCATCAACAGACCACATGGCACCGACACGACCAAGCCGACGGACCAGATCAGGTACAATGATGACACCAGTAAATTAAGTGTCAGTTCAAACCCGGCTTGGGCATGTTCACTCCCTTACCTGTTCGGCCTGTGCATAATAAATAGGTGAAGGACAAAGGAGCATTAATTATTCCCCTTCTCACATTTAAACTCCTCTCATAGCCAAGCTGTTATTCCAGAGGGGGCACTGTTTTCAGTAGTGAGAGACATTTGTGCCTCTGTGCCATAAATCAACTGGTATAATTTGTGTAGAATCAAATAAAATAAACCACCAAACAACACTATGAGGTGCATTCCCTAGAACAATCAGCAACTACATGTCTTGATCGGTGGACACGTGTAAATTCATGCTTAGATAAGATGGAACGAAGGTAGAGTTTGTTTTTTTCTGTCCAGTTTTGTACTTAAGTATCATATCCTCCTCCTTAGAAAAAAAAATCATTACGAAAACTATACACAGAATATTTACATTTGTTTTATTGAGCTATACTTTAAAAAATTATCCCCTGTATTGCACCATGCCATGAAGGCATACAGAGGGTGTGGGGGTAGAGCATATATGGAAATGATGTGATCAGCAACACACTCCAGCTGCCTTTACCACCAGGGCCCCTCTTCGCTCTAAATAGTCATTGACTAGAAGTTGAGTAAGTTATGGAAGCACTTTGTTAGATTTCACCTGAGATTACCCACTCCAACCCATAACCACACTTCATCTTATTATTTATTTTTATATTTTTTCACATATTGTGGTTGTGGACAGATGGGAGATATATCATCCAGCACCTGTGGCAGCAATTAATGTGCATTTCTTGAAAATAATACACACAATATTTCAGTTCTGTCTTTTTTGTTCATTAGTATACTTCTAAAGCTATTACTTACTCGAATTACAAATAATGTGTATATCCATTGTTACTGAATATGTTTCTGTAAGCTGGCAACACTGCTGTTCTTGTACATTGTTATTTTTTTTCCACACGAAGTATAAGCCTGTTTTCTACTAAACTTGGCATCGTTGTAGGAATGTGCCACTGCTAAATACTACATTTTTTATATTCGCTTTGGTCTATTGTGGCGGTCACAGGGGCATGCCATATGACAATTTTTATTTTTCAATTTTCTTCATCTTCTTCTTCCTTTAACACCCAATATTGGGAGGCATGATGTATAAAGTTGACCTCTTCTAAAAGCCACATCTTAGGAAAGAAAACAAATCTCACCTCATCTCTCGAAGATAATTAGTTTTCGAACTACAATTTTTTGTGCTTCGTAGCAAGTTTGAAAAGCATGTGCTTGAAAAGGTCACACCTGCAGTGGCTATACAGGTGTGCAGGGATCTGTCCAAAAATTGTTATTTGTGAAGGTCATCAAAAAGTTGAATGCAGCTATAAATTAACTTGAATTTGCTGGAATTGGATGTATTTGTTATTTAGAATTACTTTCCTGCTACTTTTGGATAACTACAATGGTGGGTATAATTGATGATTGGATGAAATTGATGAAGGGCCATTTACAAAGAACACTCGTGCTCAGGTCAGGATTTAAACCTGAGAACTTCAGTGGCAAGATTGAAAATTTACCACTGAAGGGTAGATGGCTGTAGGAGGCAAGGAGAAATATTCGCTTACGGGAGATAATTGTATTTGTTCTCTTGAGAATATCAAATTTCCGATGGCATATAAAAAGATATCAATGGAAAGGGGACAGATTGAAAATTTGATTGGCAGGCACAGAATTGTATGAATAGAAAGCCAACCGAACCAATACTTTGAAGGTAAAAGCTGCAAACTAACATCCAAGAGGAGAAGAATGCACTCACCTTCTCAGCCACCTCACGGACGGAAGCGACAGAGGTACCGTAGAGATTATCATTGTACTGGCCAGCCTCTATAAACAAGTGGTTCTGAATATCACGTTCCATTTGTTCTCTGGATGCCACGAAGTGATAGTCCCTTCCATCCACTTCATACTCCCGTTTCGGCCTTGTTGTATCTATAGAAGAATAATCGGAAAGAACAACATATCAATACACTGCTCTAGAAATATGTAACAAAAAATCACATAAATAAACCTGACTGTGCCAGACAACTTATAATGTTGATACATCTCATAATTTGTACAACTTCCAAATGAAAATGTCAGAAAATTCTACTTAAGAGAGTTGTCATGCAAGCCCCATCTATTTACAATTCTAAAGTTTAACTGAATATGGTAGTTTCCAAAATGATGGCTGATATCAGGAACGTAACCAGGGGGGAGGGCTCGGGGGGCTGAAGCCCCCTTCCCCCCAAAGTCATACAAATATATACTTTAAATAGTGTAAAGTCGTAATTAATTTACATTATAAACATGGCAACATGGGAGCACTCTGGCACAAGGAACTTGAAACATTTTCTTCTGTGGTGACTGTGAGAGTAAACAAATAACTCTCAACTTTAGTTCATGAGTTGGTTGTAGTCTCTCCTTTCTCCGTGTATTGTTAGGTCAGCCGCACACCTGATCCAATATGACGAGTCATTTTTGTTTCAAACCAACTCAGGGAAAGTTTAACATGAGGCCGTTGTGGACTGCCGCTCACAGGACAAAACATATGACTTGAGTCACATTGTGACGGTTGTCACAAAACAACAAAGGTCTGGAGAATTTGAACTCACAAGGAGCAGTTTGCGAGAAAACGATTTGTGCATGCATCAATCCATTCACAATAGGCACCGGAAATGGGGGCAACTTGAAGCCAGCAAATAAACTCGATATTTTTGTACATGATTGCTTTATTTTACTTTGCTTCTTGTGCCATTTTTGCGAAGATGGGGATGAGTGATGACATGATGAAATTGATGAATGGACACTCACAAACATCCATGCCCAGGCCAGGATTTGAACCCGGGACCCCTGGCACGGCCAGCTATATTTTTGTACGTCACATAAGCAATACGTTTAAGGAAATGCAAACTGACTTGATTCACAACCATTGATTCTACACATACATTGATGCATTGATTCTGCTGTAAACTGTTATTATGTATTGTTAAGTCACTTCCCAAATTATAAAAAATAGAACTAGAACTATTGCGTACATGGACGAAATCTGCCATCAGAATTTAGCAAACAAACAAAATGACTCGTTGTGTTGCACCATGTTGCATCGTGTCATGTCGGATCCGGTGTGTGGCTGGCCTTGGTACACAAATGAAGACTGCGGTTATGCAGATAGTTTTTACAATATATTTTGTGTTAATGTTTTAAAAATAAAAATAAATATATGTTCAACCTAATTTTTTCTGTCTAATTTTGGGTAAAAAAAGAAGTTCAGTCGACACATGCATAAATATGGTATTACTCACTATGCAACAAATGAATAATAACAAGAAAAAACACTACTTACGAGGAACACAGCTACCAAATTTATCTGGGAACTCTGATATGAGGTCATCATTAACCCTGTCTTTCAGAGGTCCAAGAATGATTACAGGCCTAGTATATTGAATCTGCAACTGTTGTACTAGCTCATACGACAGTACCGTTTCTTCACCACCTAAAAATGAGTACAAACATTAAGATGTTAGTTCCGCAAACTTGTAGTTATGCAAATAACAAAAAAATTAAAAAGACTTATTGCAGTAAGTACCAACATTTAGGAATCTTCACAGATTAAAAACACTATTTAGTTACTGCTGATGGTAAGCTTAAACACACGTAGCCAAAGATAAGCAAACATGCTTTTAAATCTAGTAATCAATGCATAGTATGCAATATAACAGCAAATATCAATGGTTTAAGTACACACACGCACATATACTAGTTAATTGCATACCACCTATGTTTCATAACTAGAATATAGGTTAAACCATCAAATAGTAACTTTACATAATATAGTAAAAACATTCATTCTAATTAATAATGTAACGAGCATAACAAGACAAAAATTTGAAATATTGGTTTAAAAAATTCTAAATTGTACTAATCTTCTTATTCTTATGCATTTATGAATTTACGCTACAAATTCTATTGCTTGTTTATTATACCCGTTTCCTAAAACTGTGAAACGTCTCATCCAAAAATTAACGCAGTCACAATGTTAGTGCATCCCCCAACTTTAAGTTTAAATGTGACTGTAATAACATGAAATTTCAATTTCACACATTAAAATAGAACAGAAAAAGTAGAATTTGTTCAGGTATCAGCTCACACACCATAAATTCCATTAAAAAGTTAGAAACAATTCTGAAAGAGAATAGAAAATGTAAGAAGAACATCTATACGGTTTAATACCAGATGTCAGATGAAACAACGCTAAATGACTCAAACTTGAAAGTGTATGTTCTTAATACAAAGTTTCAATCTGTAGGCTTCTATTTTTAAAAATAACATGAACATCATTGATTAGTGGGGTGGAAAAGAATTGTGTTAACTGTTCACAAAATACAACAATATTGAAGTACTAAGAAAACCTTCATAGAGAAAGTTGCAAAATAAAAACAGATTCATAGAAATTGAAGCCCTCAAACGGTTGGTTTTGCACCACAGCCATTGTAATAACTATTATTTAATTTGTAATATTTAAAAGATATATTTTTCAAATGATGGAGTTTGTAAGTGCTAAGAAAATTCAACATCTTAGTAAATTTCTTCTTACAACAGAAAATAATACAATTCTTCTCAAAGATGATTTTGTGATCATGACAAATTAATGCACATGCTTCAGAACTTATACACAAAGTATAAAATTGGTCTGAAAATAATTTACATGAAAAGTAATCTAATGTAGTTAAGTTTTTCTACACTTGAAAATTTTCAGTTTCTCCAAATTCACTGCTCTCAGGTTTATATTGGTCTCTGCTCATGTGCCCAATACATTGTGGCTGTTAAAGTATCTTCATGCTTTCTGAAATTATACATATTATTTCTCTTCTCAAAAGTTTCATCTCTTCCATTATCTGTCTGCTGTTTTCTAATAGCTGTATATACTACAAGAGTGGTAAGTAAACCAGTGGTAGTGATTATGGCTCTGCCGACTGCATGGTGCAGGGGCATCCAAGGTAATACCCCTTTGGATGGTGGGTGGTTCTGCATCGCAGGCACTGAATTTTCTGCACCAAATTCTATCTTTGCTCAAATCTCTAGCTATGGCTTTGCCTCTGGGTTAATGTGGCATTTTGACTGTTGACTTCTTGTGTGTGAAAAGATTATGTTTATGTACCAGCTACTGTTAGGTCAGCCCCATAGCCGGTACTGCTCCCCCTGCCCTAAACCGTATACTACCTTCATCCCTCTCCACCCACACCAATTTTTCAACATATCCTACTTTTTAGCTTTGTGTTTATATTATACATCCAACTTTTTCCTCAATTCCACTGTTGAAATGGAATTTGAAATATATGACATTTTTTTAAATAACATTGTCCGCTACTTTCGTTTTTCAATTAATAAAGCCTTCTAGAGCTGTTTGTATGTGAATATTCTTCATGTTTACTATCTTCCTGAATTGAATTTGCATACATCACACTGGGGTGAGTTTGGGGTATATATATTCTTGTGTAGAACATTCATGTCTAGTATACTAAAACATATTTTAAAAATCTGTATTCATAAATGCAAGTAAGGAGGTAACAGAAAAAAAGACTGTCCACATAAAAGATATAACAGAAGTTTAATTCAACAGTGATATCAGAGTTGAACAAACTTCTACACTTCATGGTACAACAGTCCGGTGAGGGCCAGGGCTGGCCAAAGTTGGACCACAACTCGTGCTGGAATTGCTAATAATAATGATGATGGAAGTACTTGTAGAATGTGTGAATTTTGTACAGAATATAACATATTTTGAAAGTGATAAGGTTGAAGTCACCATAAAATATATCTAGACAAATGTTCAAAAACGATATCGCATTTCATATACAGAGAGGAGTCTATTCTTCAGAGCGGATCTGTTGTTTTTTGTTGATTTTCCAGATTCTTATTTTCTTGTGTGATGCTTTTTCTATGCAACTGCTTTTTTTTTGTATAACAATAAATGTTAAAAAGGTATGTACATGTTTTTCACTAACACATAACTCTTGCGGCATTTCTAATACTATGTACTCCATTCTCCACTGGGTTTCCTACTACTAAGCCAGCTAAGTTGCCGAGTGCGTTAAGCGCTTGACTTTCAATCCTGCCACCAAAGTTTATGGGTTCGACGCCTGGCTTGGGTATGAGTGTTCCTTGTTAATCTCTCATCACTCACCGCAAGTGGCAGTAAATAAGAAAAAAAACATATTCATAAATTATGACATTTTTAATAAATGTTATCGAATTAATAATTTTTATTAGTGATTTATCTTCTAGGCTGAAATATAAGATAATGCAGTCCAAAGTGAACCAGACCAGTACAATTCAGCGCTCAATTGTAAATCTACTTTTTCTCATAGTCTCATAGTGGACCTACAGTTTAATATGGAACACTGACATGTACTCCCATCTGAAATCGAACGTGACATCCATTATTGCAAAGCAATATCAGTAACAATTACATTAATGGGGTGGGGAGGGGGTCTCTTTAGGAATTAGTTATCACCCTGAACAGAAGCAACAATAGAATTAAAGTATTACAACAAAAGAGAGAAGAATGTTTATTACTAGTCATTTTGCAAACTGCAACTCATCAGTTACGTTATCTGATGTATGAAAACATACACTATACATAATTAATAGTCAGGAATCACAGCTCCTTTTATGATACTAACAAACATCAGAAACATAAATGTAACAATATTGTGTGTGTATTCAATTCTCTTTTTTAAAAAATCTCAAATTACACAACTGTCACATTATGTAACAAGTAAAATCAACTATAAAAAATGGTAAAAATATAATAAAAAAAGAAGAAAATAAGTATTAAGAAGCAAGCTATTTAAGCGCACACGATGAACAAAATCACAATTTGTTACGCAACTCTTAGCATGGGGGGGCATTGCAAGGTGATTCCACTTCCGAGAGATGGGAAGAAGCAAAAATTCGTATAACGCACATGGTCCTGAATTATCTGCTCATTTTTCACAATACTATGAATGTGTGTTCAACTACATGTGCAATAGCCATGACATCTAAATTTGTTCTACAATAGTGTTAACTTCATGTGGATTACATACTGAATATTGAACATGTTTTAGGAGAAAAAAATGTGGTGGTTTACTATGTGCATTTATGCTGTTTTTGGAACTACGACTCTGTTGGCAGTTTTCATAATATTTTGATGTCCTGTTAAATGACTGCCTAACTTGTTTATAAATGTTCCTACAAGACAGAATAAGAGTTAAAAATTCTTTAAAATGTTCAATCTTTCAACACTATGTATGTAATACACAAAATAAGGAGTTTATCTAAATGCATTCATGTGGAAATCAATATTTACACTTTAACGTCCTTATATGTGTAAATATCTAAAGGATAAAGGTAAGGTAAAGTTGCCGGGCATATTGCACCGTGCCATTGAGGCTCATGTAGGGGATGTGGGGGGTAGGGCCCACACATTCTTGATCTCTGCCATTTTGGAGGTGATGTGATTATGATAAATAAATATGTAACTTGTCAATGTTTGTTTCTTTTGTACTGTCAAAACAGCCGAAAAATTCAACAGTGTACCACAGAGATCAAAATTCCTACCATTATATTAGAGAATTTTCAGTATGTACATTCAAACTTCAATTTTAATTACAGATGCAAAACATGTAACTCTAGCTATTACACATGTAGATGAGCTTTAAGTAAATGTAGGCATTTTAAGGTGAAGGCATTAAAAGATGAGCATGATGCATCACACATATTTTATACAAGAAGTTTCAAAATCAAAGACAACCATTCATGGAGATATTTTCGGCAATGGAATATTCTATTTTAAAACACCAACATAAACAAAATAACTTCTTTATCTACTCAGTCTTTCAGTATACATGCACTTGTTTTGCAAGAACATACAAAGGATTAACGTTGTTATAAATTATGGAAAATCAGAACTGAAATAAGAATTGATGAATTTGGTTATTTTACTTCACTTTTCTGTCACTTTTAGCCAAGCGCGATGAGTGATGAAATTGATGAAAGGATGCTTACAAAGAACATCCATGCCCAGGCCAGGATTCAAACCTGGAACCTCTGGAAATAATTGATGAAAGAACCTCATTGAACAATGACAGGTTTAAAGAGGTGTATTTATGAAAAATCATTGAGCCCCACGCACACTTTCTTTTCAACTGGAGGTGAACCTTCAATGTTTTTTTTTCTGAATCTTATTTAATTGCCTGATTGAGTTTTGTTTTTAAGCCCACTTTTATGCTCACATAGGCTAATCGGGACTGGACCTAGAGCTTACAGTAGGATTCAAACCACTATGTGTCACCACCGGGTATCAAACATTGTTACCACTTGGTATTGTTACATTGTTTCACCTTTGTGTGTTCTTAAAAAAAGGACACATGTATGTGTTGAAACCTAAAATAAATAAAGAAGTTTATGCCAAGATTTCAGTGAAATATTCTTACATCGTCAAAATTAACAGCTGCATAAGCAGTAGGGGTAGAATGTTAAATAAAGAAACATTATTTAAATAAATTAAATAAAAACTACAAAAGAGGTTAAAGGAATACAACACATGCAAAATTTTCCACACCAGTTGATCTAACAAATGAAAACACTATGCAAATATGAAAACACAGCTGAAGAGAATAACCGCCAAGAACAAAAATAATTATAACTGAAGCAAACCAAATGGATTATATTAATTTAGCTACATACCAAACAAGATACTCCGGGAAGTAAAAAAAGATTAAAGGAATGGGACCACAACCAAGCTAATGAACGGAAAACAACACGCATGCATCTACTTGCGCCAAGAAAACCACTCACAATGATGATAAAAATAGAAATATCATCTTTATAACAGTTCTGGTTTAACTGTCACACATTAACTTACAGTCACCGTGTTGTTTCCCATTTAAACCAGAACTGATTATATTTTTTTACAGTAAGGAAAAAGTGTAAAGTCAATAATCATTCCAAATATTCATGGTTATGTTAACAAGAAAACCAACTAGTTCTTCTTTATTCCAAGGGAGGGAAAACTACCAGAGAAACAGGAAGTGTCACAGAGTGTGTCAGAAGAAAATCTGCCAATACCTTCTGTGTGAATATCATCCTGAGTATAGCAGAGCATGAAAGCTGGAATAAAATTAATAAAATCAGACACCATCATCACCGCCAATATTTTACATAAATACATCACTTGGAATTCAAGCCCTTATGGGAAAAAATCACAACTTCTTTTCTAAAAAATTATCAATTCTGTGCTGGTAGAATACTGATGACTCTCATTAAATTAATTTAAAAATTCTGTTTAAACGCTACTTCTCCACTTCACACTACACAACCAAAAAGATCACAATTAAATTTAAATTTTAAAAAAAATTCTCTCCACAAATAAAAATTAAACAACACTTTATGAAGAAATGGCTTCAAAATAAAGTCCATATAATTCCCATGTCTCTGTATAGTTAAAATAAACTTAAAAGTTACTGAAAGCAAAATATCCACATACTTGATTCTATTCACTATTTTCTTTTAAACAAATACCCTTGACATAGTTAGTATGTTAACTGATAATAGTGACCTCTCTAATTTATCACTTAAAAAGGAAACATTCATTACAATACAATATACGGGGTGAGTCATAAAATAATATGGCTATATGTTTCAAGTAGTGTACGCTGTTGAGGGAAATGGTGAATGAACAGATGGGGGTTAAAATAATATGAACACCTGTGAAAAAGTATGCCACATTTCACACCATCGCACAGTGGGTCAGAATTCTTAAAATGGGGACAAAAATCGAAATTCCTACTTGAAAGCCAAGCCTTTAAACCATAGTTCCTTGTAGAACAATCATGGGGCTACCTCAAAATGCAAATAGTTCCATCCAGATGTTAACGTAAATGAGGATTTTAAGATGGGCAAAACCCATACATTTGCCAAATGCCATTTCACAGACATTTGGCACACCGTTTCACCCATTGAGACTGATCTTGAATTCTCAGATCCCTATCTGTATGGGCTTCTGTTGCATATATTCTACGTATCGTCAAGGTATGTACTTCCTGTGGGTAGAGTATGAAATGATTTACTGAATTGTGGACATTGTTATACAAGCATGTTCATACGCTGCCATTTTCAGCTGAGTTGCAATGATATGGGTTTCTTCCATTTGACTTTCAAAATTTGTGGGAGGAGGTAGGATGAAGATGTTTATGCCGGATGATTGAATGAGTCTTATAAAAGCAACCAAGAGAAAGCTGGCTGCCAACTAGTGCCTATTGTCAGTTACTAAATGTAAAAAGAATGTCAGTTGATTATGATTTCACACCCGCAAATAAGCCTCCATTGAAATAGAATTGAATTAGAAAGTAGTATTTAATGTAACCCGAGCAGATTCTGAATATAATGGGGACCATATACAGCATCTCAGTCCTACATGCCTCTCATCTGGTATTCGGGAAGATCTGACAGTTTTTTTTCACACCTTAGTTTGCAACAAAGTGAGCGGTACATGATCTGTTCAGGTGGGTTATGTTTGTGGTGCTTGACAGACAGAAATGGAAACAAGTTTGACAAGATCACTTAAAGAGCAGCAAATACTCAGTTCTGACTGTCAATCCTACGTGCTTGGTTTTGATTCTTGACTTTTCCTTGACATATCAATCGAATTGAAGAGAGGCAGGCTCGTGGAGAAAACAGAGCAAAAACGAAAGTCCTAAGAATCGAACGTCCAGGAGAAATTCAAACGCTTCATGGGCATTTTCGTTGACAAGCCTAAACAAGATGATAGTGGCACCTCTGATGATGGCAAGACAACACAATAATTCTTTCGGGATCCTAAAAAAATAGTGAAAATCACAGGTATCAAAAAGGCGTTAATCCAACGATGCAAGTATTTTGTAAAGACAATCGTCAAGTCACCATACTAACGTTCACAGTTTTCGTGTTGGTAACTGTGAAATTTCTTGTAACAGAATATTTCTGGTATTATATGTCCGATTCCGTACACATGATCTTGGTGCACGGTTCTGATTCCATAGCAGCAGCTGTTCTTTTAGTCGGCAGATCTCTGAGAAGGTTCAAATACCAAGAATCAAGAACATTAAGTGAGCGACTTTCCCGCGAGAGCTCCCGAATTTTGTCCCCGAAGTCTGATCCACTACCATCAAGACTTTGGCATTTGCCTGATAAGAAATCATGTACGCTATACGAAGACGTCACTCGCTTGCTCAACATCATAGTGTGTCAGATGAACCCCAACAATCTGCCAGACCAATGGAAAATCTATGCACTACTAACAATGAAAGTGAAAGTATATCTCAAACAGTATATGAACACAGTGCACTGTAGTAAAATTTATTTCGTAGTGTAAGGTAGGTGAGAATCATCGTGCCCACTGCACCATGCCATGAAGGAATATGGGGGAATGTGGAGGCTCCACATATTCACAATGTCGGTCATTTGTGGAGGCAAAGCGATCAGCACCATGCTGACCCCCCCTCTCTCCCTCCCTGGTTGCCTCTGGGTACAGATTTATTACATGCTGTACAAACCCGAGTTGCTTTTAGGCAGGAGATAGGCCAAAAAATAAATCCAACCATAGATCACCCACCCCAAGTATCAAACTCGAGTCCCTGCTTGGCAGTCAGACACCCAACCGACTGGACCACCGTGGCTCCATTTGATAGTGTTTCCATCTCAACAAGCACAGCATTTAACTGATTTTATGTGATGTTGCAAACTGCAGGTTTTTTTTCAGTACATGAGCACAGGATATTCTTTGTACACAACATGTTACTTTATTATTTTGCACTTCTATCATGCGAATAACTACAGAATTTAAATAACTTTATGTTTTTTATGTATTATATTAGAAATACTGACAGCCTAAAGTATCTCTATTCACCAATTCAGATTTTTGTCCCCATTTTCAGAATTCTGGCCCACTGTGCAACGGTACAGCAGCACCACCTGGCACTGAAGTCTGCCACCCATGGCCGTGAAGGGGAAGGTATTGGTCTGTCAACAGCAATCATTGGTGGTGCATTCGTCTATCGTATGCTCTCAAGAGACACTGCAACATCAGACTTGACAGAATTCCAAAGAGGCATGATTGTTGGAGCATGTCCAGATGGAGCCACGGTGACGGAAACCATAAACCTTGTGGGGTGTGCAAGGAGCACAGTATCAGCCGTTATGACAGCGTACACAACACAAGGTAAAATGGCATCTTCAAAGCACAACAGTAGACGAAAGACAAAGCTTGCTGCTAGGGATAGGAGGGTGTTGAAGTGCATAGTGGCCCGAAAGCACAAGCAATCGTTATCCGAGATAACATCTGAAATGAACAGGCATCTTCAGGACCCCATTTCAACCAAAACGGTTAAAAGGGAACTCCATGCTGCAAACATTCATGGCAGAGTGGCAATTCGTAAGCCGTTGGTGACATCACGTAATGCTGTCAAACGAAGCCAATGGTGCAGAGCTCACAGAAGTTGGTCCCCACAGAGGTAGCAACAAGTCATCTGGTCTGATGAATCAACATCCACATTATTTCAGACCACCGGGTGTGTTTATGTGTGCAGAACGAACCGAAATGAGTTTCATCCTGACTATCTAAACAAGAGTGAAAGCAAATTACACAAAGATTAAAGCCACTTGTATCTGGCTTTGCCATTTCACTGACACTCAATGCTGTCATCACTGTCGCACAGTAAAGTTAAACCTATTCTAAAAAACTTCACAACAAAAATCTAAATCTAGCAGATAAGTACACTTTCAAACCAACAGACGTATCGCTTACAATGTGTTTCTTGCTGCATTAAGCCTGGATCGCATTGTTTCAACAATCGCTGTAATATACTCCCAACACTCATGGAGAGAAGGTAAGATATGTAAGGTAGAAGGTGCTTGTTCATTCTTTCCTCTAAATTGCACAAAATAGACAATTGTTGAATGTTTTGTTCAGGGAAAAATCAGTCATAAAAAATATTTGATATCTTGTCAATGAAGGGACCAAGGTAGATGTTTTCTTTTTTAAAGGGGAGGGGGAAGAAATGTAGGCATCAATAAAGGAACCAGAAAAGAAAATGTTTTAAAAAAAGGGGGAAAAAGGGAAATCAAGACCATGTAATCTTGTTGGTGGAAGATAATTATCAGCACTGTTGTTATTTGTTCCACGATCCATGTCGAAAAATAAAAAAAAGGACTTCCATTTAAAATCCAGTCTTTAGAAATGAGATATACTGGGTGATCCATTCGAGATGTCAGAAAAGTAAACCTTTAAACACAAGAGGTTAATGTACGTATCTCTGAGCAGCTTGTTGTACAAGGTCTGTCTAAAAAGTAGTGACAATGACTCTGTGGCGCAAATTAAAAAGAGTTTATTGAAAAAAAATTGTTGTCATCATATTTATTAGATATTAACCTTTAAAATGATACCAAATTTGTATGTATTTGTTTAAATTTTGATTGCTTTTTTTAAGCTTTTTTCGAGACTGACAAATAGCAGGATGGCCGAACTTACTCGAGAAAATCGTGAAGAACAAAGAGCCAATATTCGGTTTTGTTTTTTATTGGGTAAAACAGTAACTGAAGCATATGAAATGTTGCAACAGGCTTACCAACAAGCTTGCCTACCCTCAAGAACAGTTTACCGGTGGTTTTCTGCTTTTAAGAGTGGCAGAACTGAAACAAATGACATGCCAAGATCAGGTCGCACAAAAACTGTTCACACAGAAGAATTAGTGCAAAAGGTGAAAGAAATGGTGCAAAATGACAGGAGAATTAGTGTAAGGATGATTGCAGAAGCTTTGGCAGTAAATAAAGACACAGTTCATCAGGTTCTAACAGCGGACCTTAACAAAAGAAAGAAGTGTTCTCGCATTGTGCCTCACACTGCAATATCCGTCAACTAATTCTTGGGACAAAAAAGGGCAACAGTCATGCCACACCCTCCATATTCACCTGATTTTGTCCCCTGTGATTTTTCCTTGTTTGGCAAGATAAAAAGGGAGTTCAAAGGCAAGAGATTTGAAAATTTGGAAGAAATTAAGGTGGCTACTACTGCCAAAATATCTTCCATCACCAGCGAAGGATACAGTTCCTTTTTTTCTGATATAGTGAAAAGATGGGAAGACTGTATGAAAGCTGATGGTGATTATTTTGAAGAGGACTCTTAAGGGCTTTAAGATAAATGAAAATATGTTCATAAATATATTTTATTTTTTGAGTTATTAATCCATTGCCACTACTTTTTAGACAGACCTCGTAATACAAGCAGAAAGGATGTAATTTCGAATGAGTGGACATTTACAGACTTCAGCCAATGGTGGCGCATATGTGCATGGTAACAAAGGTGGTGGTCACGTCACAACAGCGCACACAGTATCTCGTATGGTATGCGAAATTTTCGAGTATTGCATGCATGCTACTGCTGCTACGCAGCTGAAGCCTGTAATGTAAACCTCCACTCACTCGAAACGTACATCCGTTCTGCTTATATTACAACAAACTGCTCACAGATATCTACATTAACCTCTTGTGGATAACGGTTTATTTTTCTGACATCTAAAACGGGTCACCCTGTACTTTTGCTCTGCTACAATGCTCCACTTATTGATAATATCATTAATAAATGTATTTCAACTGCCATACATGTACTTATTTAAAAGAATTAAAATGCTCTCTTCAACTTACAGTTTATACTAATCAGAACAATAATTTGGTATTTTGTATAATAGCTAGTACCACTTCAACCTTTCTTCTTTACATCCATGTGCTTTGTGCAGTTATATTAAGTAACACGTTGCTAAGGCACTTTAAAATTTGAGGTCACTATTAAGAGTACATCCAGAATATAAACTAATTCTGCAAGGGGTCAGCCACCACTTCTTATGGCCAACAGTGGACTAAGCATAACATGCAGCTAATGATTGTATATCCTAATTTAGCAACAGCCATTCACAACTAAATATCATCTGGCATGCAGAATATTTTGCTTTCATTAAGAGATCTGTATACCTACTTAAAGTCAAATTTATTTTCGTCAGTAAACTTATTCACATAGTAAATTAAGAAAATATATTTGAAACACAATTTCATCTTCACAACATATTACTTCTCAACATTTCTTCAGTTCCACATATTTGAACCATCTTCCATATCTGAACTAGTTTGAATGTTTATATGCAGTTATCAACTGACAAGGTAAGTGAAATTTATCTTGCTTTTCTCATTGATAACAACAATAGTTAAAACCAGTTGCAGACATCCAAGACAATCACACGTGGGAAAGAAAAAAGTATATCTCAAGATCTGAACCTCTATTTTGTCACTTCACAGTCACACCCTGATGTCTGTAATGCCTATTTTCAGTATGTTTCTCTTTCAGTGTTTGTAAGTCAATACCTATCACTATATTTTTGTAAATAATCATTTACAAAACAGAAGGAAAAACATCCCTCATTGTTGGTAAAACTACTCTTCACATATGCTCACTATAACAAACATAACAAAAATACAAAAGGAAAATATAGAAGATGCAACATGCCAAAGAAACATATCTTCAAGAAATTATTTTTATGGAAAAAATGTTAGATACACATATACATATAATCTGCCATATGAGAAACATTTACTTATCCTCATCAGTACAGAAAATCTGACACACCATAATATAAAACCACTAGGGAGGAAAAACATGGATATCTTCTTGTTGCAGTGTATTTACACTAGATGTAACTTATCTGACGCTATTCTCATTCTATACGCAATTGGGTTTTATATTCTTCACGTACAGGTGGAAAATCACTAATTTCGTTTACTATGTATGAAGTTGAGAGAATACATGTTAGTTAAATTGTCCACCAAAACATTGAGAACGAAATATTAAACTTATAAACAAATAAGTAAGCCATCCATCAATTTACATGGATGTAACAAACAAACATATGAGGTAAATATTTGGGAACCAAATACTAGGTGATGGGAATCCAGACTCTTGTCACACATTACTTTTGATGTTGCAAAACCATAGGCGCCGACTCCATGGGGCTTGGGGGGGCTCGAGCCCCCCAATGTTAACGATGTGGGGCAGTGCCCCCCTAATTTGCTTAAGATAATCTAATGTATTATTTTGCTTCTCTTGTAAAGTTTACTCTGAATTGTGCCACATGAACTTAACTTTAAATACACAATTGACATGTTCTAGACCATCAATTTGGGGGGGCTATGACCAGAGACAGCAAAACACATGACTTATTACTATATACTAAGTATGTAATTATGAGTATTGTTAAAATTTTTACTAAAAACAGTTTCAAAAGATGATGTGCATGAACTAGGAGAGTGGATGGAACGTTCGGGCTACAAATGGCTCTCACATGACATTCAGAACGAGATCATTGATATATTAGGGAGATCTGTTTTGCGCTCCGTGGTAGCTGATATTAAAAGTCGGGAATATTTTGCTATTATGGTTGACGAAACTTGTGACATATCCATCCGTGGACAATTAATATTCTGCATTCGAACTGTGAATAAAAATTTTGATATTTTTGAGGAATTCATGGGCTTTTATGAGATTCCAAACACTGAGGCCAAAACTTAAAAAAGGGAGAGAGTGAGTCATTCATTAATTTATTTCAGTGATCAGAGCCCCCCCCCAATAATTTTGACAAGTCGGCGCCCCTGTACAAAACCAACATTTTCCTATTATTTTACACCATCAAGTGTTGCATCCTGGGGAAAACAGATACATATGGGCAGTGTATGTTTATCAATAAGTAACGAAATATTGTTCTGTGTTACAGTGTATCAGTTATGTTTCTGTTGCACTGTTTTCCAAAAACTTCATAACAATCAAGGGTCACAAAATCATATATTTTAATTTCAACTATTAACTCTTTGATCTTGTCTAATATGTTCCTTCTTAACAAAGATATTATTAGAAAATTAAATATTTATGGGCGATTTGGTAACCAAAAAGATATTAAAATATGAAACTAAATATGTTGTAACTCACCCACTTATCATTAAAATTCTCCAACAGAACAGAACCTATGAAGAGGGGGGGCCTACATAGGGTTAGTTGGAAACCACAGTCCAGGGGGTTGAGCAAATGACTAAATAATAATAATAATAATCCTTCACTGAGCACAATTCCTGTTTTTATCCTTCTGTAAATTTTCAGCAAACAAGTGAATACATGAATACTACTGCAAGACAATAAAAGTTAAATTAATCCCCTGTGCATTGGTGGAGATGATGTCATCAGCACCATGCTCCAGCCACTTTTACCCATCCCCAACCAGTTACCCATTGAGGCTGGATGAGTCCCAGGCCTGCTTTATGCAGGGACATTGTCCACCCAAGGAATCAAATCAAAGTCTCCCCCTTGGCTGTTAGATGGGCTACTGATTGAAATAATTATATCACTCCCTAAGACTGAGACAAAATAAATCTCTGAAATGTAGGAATTAAGAACAACAATTATAAAAAGTTAATTATGGGCAATATTAAATATACTTGTAAAAACTAACAGTTTTATATTCAGTTGAAGATAACAGATAAGCACTCAACCACAAAGAAGTATTCACTTCAGGGTAAGAAAATAACTTCAGGGCTTGCAATCAAAAACCTCAAAATTTTCACAGCAGGTACCTATTTAAAATCCTCAAATTAAAATTATAAAAGGTATTCTTATCTTCGCATGCAATAAAATTGTTATTCACGTCTCCCGGCCTCCCCAATGATGCAGAGGCAACATCATCGCCTTGCAAACAAAAGGTTCCAGGTTCGATACCCGGGTGGGCCTCTCTGATGGCGCAGTGGTAGCATCTTCGCTTTGTAATCAAGGGGTCCCAGGTTCGATACCCGGTGGAGGCACAAGTGGTTCGGATCCCACTTTAAACTGTAGGTCCAGTCCCGATTAGCCCTACTGTGCATAAAGTGGACTTAAAACAACAAATCGATACCCGGTGGAGGCACATGTTTGTTTGGATCCCTCTTTAAACTGTAGGTCCAGTCCCGATTAGCCTTATTGTTCTTAAGTGGACTTAAAAACACCAAATCAATCAATCAACCAATTATCCATGTCTCCCCAAGTTCAATTGGTGTCGGGATAAATTTTAAAACAGGAACACTTAAATGTTGGAAACTACGTAGGTATCCAGTCACACTTCTGTAGGAACATGTTTTAGCTTCATCTTTTAAATGTAGTATTACTGTGCAACCATTTTAACCCTTCCTATGAATACATACTTTTAAACTTTTAATGCTGCAGTCTCCAACATTGAAGCGCTCCTGTCTTAAAATTCATTTCTGAAAAAGTCAAGTGAACTTGACGATAACTTTACGATGTACCAAGGATGTACCTTTATAGTATTACGTTGGTATGTGGTATTTTCTGGAGGGAGAATATAAACAAAAATATGAAACATGATTTTCATAAACGAAGAGTGGGAAAGAGGTAAGTAATTCAGTCTGGCTCAGCTGATGGACTTATTATTCATTTTCAATTTCATTATCCAAAATTAATCACCACCACTTATCCTTATTGTCGCGATTAGCCAAAAGTGGCAAAAAAGTGGTTAAATAACAAAAATTCACAAAGACACATTAAGTTTTATACTGTATTGATAGAATATTGGCAGTACTGGTAAATTTTATATTGTTACTTTGTTATAATTTTATTACCATTTATTTTTTTGGTTGTGGGATATAAATTATTTTGGTTTAGTATTTAATGGTATCGACCAAAATGAGGATTTTAAAAAAAGCATCCGTTATGAAAATTTTTGTTAAGGCTTGTGACATTTGGTGTGCAATATCTGATCATAGCTTCATTGAGTAAAACCTGAAAAATGATTAAATATTTGACTACGAGCTAAAGCTGCTTAATTCTGCACATATACTAATTTTCCTGAAGACCACTTGTAGGCATAATACATATTTATATATAAACAAAATCATGCCACTATCAAGAGATTATAAATACAATGGCTATGCTACTAGGTCATGCTTCATGCTGTATGCTTTCTTTTCCACTGGTGTCGTTACATTCCAATGGAGAGAGAAAACAAATCAGTGCCTACTACTACCACAACAAGTGATGGTGGTTGATACTCACGGATGCTGGTTGTTTCGCCCTCGTTTGGGGTGGTCGGTGAGGCTGGGGAGAAGGGAGAACAAAACACAATCACATCAAGCAATGCAGGGACATGCTAACAAGCATAGGGTTTTTACAACAAAACCCTACCAAATACACCCAACAATCAGTATTGTAAACTTCCCCAGCTACATATCACAAACCCATGTAACTTACAGTAAAAGAAGAGAAAAATTGTCATGCTCAGAGTCTATTTTTTTTACCTTTAGAAAAAAGCACACTTTTCATAATCACTGTCCCAGTACTACATAGATGTTAACAACATCATGGGTGCATTCCATTTGTATTTACAATTACAAGTGTAATTACTAAATTATGTGTAAAGTAATTGGGAAATACGAAACTGAGTTTATACTAATAGCAAGTGTATTTATTACTAATTTATTTAGTTTCTGCTTTCCTTATTTCTATGTGGGGCTCTAAAATCTGAAACTTATATCCTTTCCCATCTGGGGGAAGGGGTGTAAATTCATGACTTTTCATCAGAAGTTTTAGGAGGGTGTGCTAGGGAGAAGGATTGACAAAGAGCATTTTATTGAGAAGTGCATTTTCAGCTTGTAGGCTCGCATTTGCCATTTTCCCAGGATTTCTAGGTCAACCTGCTACTTTTGTATTCAAGAAGAAAATCTGATCTGGGTTGCCTAGAACCATTTATGAAAACTCAGGGAACAGGACATGCAAATCATAAACATTCTACTGATTTAAGTAACCAGTGGGTAAGATGAACAGATTTATGTAAGGAAAAACCGGTACCCTCCTTGTCCAATTATGATGCAGAATTTTTATAATTTAGAGAAGAGAAAGGAGAGGTTTTAGTTTTGTTTCATAAAATGCTTCCTCTTTCAAATGCTGTTATGATTGCTTAAGATGGCTTAGGTGTAATATGAAAGCTGGACAGTGCCATGAATTTTAGGTGTATATACATCCAGGAAACATTTAAATAACAAATTCTTGCCTATTACTTCTAATTCATAATTCATATTTGATTATCATCAAGTACTTCGATGACTTAAGACAATTTCCACAAAGTTAAAACAGTGGAAGTTAAAAGTAAGACAACACCAGGGCTGCAGAGCTGTCTCC
Source organism: Lepisma saccharinum (assembly GCF_977018435.1). NCBI lineage: Eukaryota > Metazoa > Arthropoda > Insecta > Zygentoma > Lepismatidae > Lepisma > Lepisma saccharinum. The sequence goes on along the minus strand of NC_139258.1, from coordinate 36,238,721 downwards.
ACAGCTCAGTTGGCTGAGCAAGAGACTCAGGTTCAAGTCCTCATTGAGTTTTCACTTAAATTTCTTCATAGTTCAATTATTTTTTCTTTAGATTTCCTGCTGTGTATAACTAATTTCAGAAACAAAATAAGCTAACAATACTAGATAACGAATATATGATGTAATTTCCCTAAGATTAATAACTCTACCCCAGAAAAAAATACATAAAAATCAGTTTCAATGTAGCTAAATGAAGTTTTACCCAAAAATGCTTATTATACTTCAGAATATACTAAACATATGTACAATCATTCATTCTTACATATAAAGAAGCAGTAATTGTTTCTAGGGAAATTTAATACAGAAGAGTGCAGCATATTAAATATTTTAGGTAAGAAAAGCACAAAAATTTTGCACAGTGCCACAACAGTTTGAATTAAAGATACATTTTTCAAACTACTGCATTCTTTATTTCTCTTAAAACATTTCAGATCTGGAAAATATAATCAGAAAAATAATGTGCAATGCAATTTATAAGAATGAAGATGCATATGACAAATAAATATTGTCTTATGGAAAATGTATTGAAGTTCAACCATTCATGGTAAATGATAAACAAGTTCCATACAAAATATAGCAATGCCAGTAAAATTTGAACAGTTTTTGTATCTGATAAACTTGGATATCTTATTTACATTTGAAACTTACTTTACATGTTCTGAAACCACATCTAACTCAAAATTTTGATGTCATTTTAAAAATATTTTATCTTTCACAAGTACTGGTAACAGTTTATAGTGCACAAATTTTGCACTTCACAAAATTAACGAAAAATAATTTGGTAACACTATTAAGCCTTGTTTCCACATTAAAAACACTAAAGTTGCTGACAAAGGCAGTTTTATTATAAACTAAAAACACATTACACATGATGTTTCCACCCTATTTCTTTAGTTTTAGTTGAATTCTTCATGTGAAAAAGACCCTGATATAGGGAGGGAACGTCACATGTAAAGTGTTTGTAGTTCATAATAAAACTGCCTTGGTCAGCAATTGTAGTATTTTAAAAATAATTTGCACATTAAGATCTACTGTTCAAAGAAACTGTCTTGAAAGAAGTGATGTTTACAAAACGACAGGGTGTTTCACCCTTTTGCTGCATTTTACTTCAAAACTTTACCCAACCCTGTGCACATACTCCCACTGCGTGTGTGCATTAACCCCAGACAACCTACTTATATATGTGTGTTCATGTTTCCGGGAATGGTACATGCAGTATCAAATTAACATACTGGAAAAAGTACTCACTTCTCTGAAAAACTTCTCCCCCCCCCAAATTACTTTTTGGAGCTTGGGAACTTGTACTATTGCTTAGGAAGCTTCCATTCTGTATATTGTTTTGTGGCATGCCACTGGGTGTGCTGTTGCACGTGCAGCATGCCACCAAACAATAGTGCGCCAAGTCACTGAGAATATGGTGGCAGTGGACAAGGGGAAGAAAAGTTTCACATTTAAGTCAGTACTCTGTTTCAGTATACAGGGTGATTATAAAGTTTCGATCCATTTCTGTGAAAAAACCGATATTAGAATCAAACCAATAATGAGAATGGAAAACCTAACACTTAGTAACACATAATCTATCAAAACTTCTACAGATAATGTAAACCCAACCTCAGAGAAACACATAATCCATCACAGGTTGCACTGAGCCATATTCCAAATGACCAACCTGCACGTCCACCCCAGCGATGCACCGCTGAACGAAACACCTTTTCTAGCATAGTATATTTCGAATAAGGCTCAGTGCAACCTGTGATGGATTATGTTACTCTGAGGTTGGGTTTACATTATTTGTAGAAGTTTTGATAGATTATGTGTTAATAAGTGTTTGGTTTTCCATTCTCATTATTGGTTTGATTCTAATATCGGTTTTTCACAGAAATGGATCAAAACTTTATAAACACCCTGTATTAATACATGTGTGTGAAATAAATGAACAATCACAGGATAGGGGAACAGAAAATTGTGTGAGCAAAGAGTGACAGGTTAATATTTTTACCATAAATGGCAGTAAAAATAGTAATTGCACATTATTTCATTAGAAACTTTGATGCTGTTTGGAGTGCAATTTCACCAGGCATTGTGATATGGTAAATGGAATACAACCCATACATTCTCAAATGGAAAAAATTAAACAATTACTCTGGTCATCATGCTTCGGCATACACACTTCCATGAGCAACTATGGCCACTTTTTTGGCAGAAGATATGATGAACGTGCATCATGCAATCACTCATCATCCACACATTACACATTTTATTCAAGCATGATCATTGAAAAATAAAGCTAAATGTTGAAAATCAAATGGAAATGGACATGAGCAGTTTCTGTTTGGCACCAGCTGTCAGAAATCATGAACATTTGTTACTTTTCAACTTGAACACTATGTGCATGCACTTTCATGAATAGATCCAATATTATCCACAATAATTACTGTACATTTTCACAACATGCACAAATTATTTTCATTTTAATTTATTTCGCTACAAAGATAGTAGGTTACTTTAAATGTATTTTCTCTACTATAACTTAACATGAATTTCTTTTATTTTACTTCTTGAATTGTGTGATGTCACCGAGTGTAGAAAAATTAATAAAATTTGAGATACTGATAATTTAACAATGACAGAGAAGAAGTCTGAGGCATAGCTATATGAGGTGTGGCTAGAAAAAAACCAGATTGATGTTGCTGTTGACAAATGGCAAGTGCGTCAAGGTCAAGCGGTGCATGAGTGTATAATGTGATACCCTGCCTATCGACTGTGTGATTTCCCAGGGTGCGGGGCGCTCGGTTCCGCTGTAGGTTGTTGATGAAGTGAACCATACATCTGTGCTCCGTCAGAAAAATGTTAAGTGTGAAAGTGGAACAGCGTATCAATGTGAAGTTTCTTATGAAACTCGGTAAATCCGCCACAGAAACTTATGGTTTGTTGAAGGAAGTATACGAAGATGAGTGTTTATCATGCACGCAAGTGTTCGAGTGGTTTCAAAGGTTTAAAGAGGGACAAGAAGTGATTGCGGACGACTCGCGTCCTGGACAGCCTTGCACGTCGAAAACGGAATCAAACATTGCAAATGTCGGTGAATTGATTCGAGAGGATCATCGCTTGAGTATTCGAGCTATTGCAAAATAACCAACATTATTACATTAAGGTGCTGACGACCCTTCGTGAGCGAGTAAGAAGACGTAAAATTAGCACAAACAAGAAGTGCTTCAAGTGCTTTTATTGCAATGCTCAAATGTTCTGGAAGTTCTAGTGAATTCACGATAATTTAAACAATGATTTCCTCGTAAATGTGTGACACTTGAATGTTAATATCTACAAGATATTGTGTATAACGTGACAAGTTCAGTAAATGTAATGGTTGTAGATATCGTATAGTCTGTTCGAAAATTGTCATATTTGATTGTTACATTGCCTGTACTTTTTTGAACATCTTTTTTCTTACTAAAGAAAATAACCGGCAGAGGAAAATATTTGTAACCGAGAGGCACACATTATTATTTCATTGACATGTAGAAAAACTTGTAACATGGGTGAATAAATTATGTTCTCTCATTACTTTAGGATTTAAGTGAAAGAAAGTAACTCTGCATAGAACTGCTGGCTCCTCATGGTATAGGACACAGATTTTAAAATCCTAAACACAGTAAATGCTATTGGGATGGATTTCTCAAAACGCATTTATTCTACCTAATGTGAGGATAAGAGGTGGGGAAAACATGGAGCAAAATATCAAAAACATAAAACAAATTACATTTATACACACACACACAAACATACATACATACACACACAAAAACATGATTTCCAATTCATAAGAAATTTCATTTCCTCTCTAAGAAACAGAACCATACTGAGTAGGCATTTTTATTTCCCAGCAACACATCATACAAACATATCATACTTTTTCCTTAAAGCATGAAATTTTGACAGATATCAACTAAATTATTTTTAACTATTAACCAGAGGATCTTAAGTATATTTTTTCAACAGACTTAACCTTCAAGTTGTAAAGAATAATACCCAATCTAGTAGATTTTATAGCTAGGTTTCCCCTTTGTAATCAGGTTCTAAAGAAATCTTCCCCACACAAAGCCCATATAGAATCATAGGCAACAACTTACGTTCTTGGTCTGAGCCCTCTTCTGACTTGTCGTCTTTACTCTTCATAAAAGGAAATTTTCTGCTAAAAGAAAAATTCTTCTTTTTCCTATCCAACGTTGATTGCTGAAAGAAAAGATAAATTTCAGAATTTGACCTGATCAAATCAAAAATGGCAGCAATAAAATATGCACAGAACTTGATAACATCTTACATAATATAATTTACTATAAAAACATTTAAAATTTCTTGTAACATTTGCAAACCCTGAATAACAACAAATGTTCTTATCAAACCATTTTATTCAAGTCTATCAAATTATGAAATTTGCATTAAAACTTCTCAAAATAACAAAACGAGTATCACACACATGCCCACACATGGAGGGTGTCATTGTACAGCCCCCTGCAATAAAATTTTGACACATCCTGAAATACTCATTTTTCTGCATGGCATTATATGTGTTGCCTAAATCTTTAGTGATAAGCAAACTTTCAATAAAAACTTCCACTACTGCCATAGAGTCAGGTAACACACATGACATCATGCAGGAGTGAGAATATCAGGACATAGGTGTCTCATTTTCATTGCTGGCGAATACGTGGGCGAATCAAAAAGTAAGTTACACCCGAGCAGTGTTCCTGTACTAAAAGAGATAAAATCATAACGTTTGGTGGCAACACTGTCCAGAATGTATTCTCCCCATACCCAAAGCAGCCATGCTGCAACTGCTTTAATATGAGAGTAATCACCGTATGAGTATGGAGCATCGTATTGAGGTGGCGTCCAAAATTAAGGTGCGCTCTGATGTCCGACATTTGTGGACATGAAGGCAAAATCAGAGTGTGATCCATCGTCAAATTGTCAAGGTGTATGGTGAGAATGCAATGTCACACCCCATGATCAGGAAATGGTGCCAGATGTTCGAAGAGGAAAGAACAAACGTGAAAGACGAACAGTGTGTTGGGCAGCCTGCAACTGTGAACACTATTGACAAAACGGAGCGTGTGAATGCAATCATCCTTGCCAACTGCCACGTGAAAATTAAAAGAGATTGCAAGTGAACTGAAGATATCCTACGATAGTGTGTCTATGATGATTCATCACCAGTTGGGTGTATCATAAACTGTGCCCTCACCGAGTGCCGCAATTGTTGACCGATGAGCACAAAAGTAAACTCAATTGAAATTGGATGGAATTTTTACACATAAGAAATAAAAAAAAACTCGTCACACGATTCAAAACGTGCTTGGAATACTTTGGTGACTATGTCGAAAAAAGTTAAATGTTCGTACATTTTTGTACAATAATTATTTATTTCTAATATGTTTTGTTTATATTATACAAGGGGGGTGTAACTTACTTCTTGATTTACCCTAGTACAATACTGACAAACTTTCACAGCATGTAGAGCACATAAACGTAAGTTCTTTTTAGTAACATTTTTATTTCTGGGGTCTTGTTCTGAAGCTACAAGCCCTCCTTCAAAAAACTGCAATTCTTAACCTATTTATGCAACAATTCAAGGTTGCCACTATCGCATGTCTTTCTCTGTCAGAAAATGTGGTAAAGGGGGGTTGTTGGGTTCAACCTCCTTTCACCCCATGCTCTTGCATTACAGAAGATGGGATCTGTAAGCTCTTTGCACAGGTTTTCACACTCCAGATGATGGGACTTGCAGTTACTGTCAGTCTGTCAACAACATACTAAAAATTTCATTACTTTCAGATATAAAATATTTGACAGTGGCAACCTACATATATATAGGATCAAAAATGCCATTTATTGAGGGCTCATCGCATCAGAACATACACACTCATACTAAGGATGGAAATATCTTTGCTTATACTGATCAAATATCAAAATTAAATTATTGATACTGATTAAACTGATCAAATATAAAACTGCAAATTTCCAGACAACCTGAATGGCTCATAGACTTCCTCAATTAATGTATGAAACCAGGATTGTAATAAGTTTTGCCTTAGAAAAAGTTGACATATTTAAACATTTACTTTACCACGGTGGCCACTCTAGAACCATGATAAAATTTCAAGGCGAACTTTCCAAAACTTCAAGGCTACAAGCATATGTTTTCTCTATTTCAACCTTACGTACTACCGCTTCTCACCCCCTCATATATATATTGACAATGTAAAAGATTTATGATTCCAATGTACCTAAAATTCCAAATCAATTAAATGGTATATATACATTTAAATATTTAATTTAAGGTGCGGAGTTCACATATGCCATTTCACATATTCAGACTTTAAATGCATCTACAAACACAAGTAACAAATGTTATGGGATATACTAATCTATGAAAAATTGTATTAGAATTTTAAACTCAAATTCAAATAATCAACTTCAAAATATCTTATCTCGCAATAATCTTCTGTCTGTCTGATAGATTGTTCTGCAAAGGAGACTAACAAAATGATTGGATTGAGAGAATTTTGTTTAATTTTCCATACAGCTTTCTTTTCCTTCCTTCCATAAAAATAAAAGCTGTGAAAAACTTGAATCAGGGTATTTATAAATAAGTGTAAATTGAATGGGATTTGGATTAATACAAGTTGCAATGTTTCACGTTGACGGAGAGAAATTCCTGCAGAATACATGCATAATTCCCGGAGCCAATAATTCAATCGTAATTCCCGGAATTCCCGGTGAGTAGCCACCGGGTATTAGTAGTAATAACAAAAATACAGAAATTTGCACTAAGAAAAGGGAAGAAATTTGCACCAAGTTAAAGCACATTTAAAGAAATATTGGAAGGTAAATTATAGGTAATTTTAACAAGACACTGGTAAGTTTTACTGGCCAATACACACAGCATGTCAATTAATCTGTGCCATCCTTAATATACAGTTGAACCTAAGTTATATGATGTCAAGGTGAAGAGAAAATAATATGTATAACTGAGAATTACTTACAAATCAGATTTAGATGCAATGCCATATCATTATTAAAATACTGTAATTGGATGTATTGAGGAACAAGATAGTACAGGTTATTTCCATCACAAAGTGGTAAATTAGTGAATCTAAAAGTTTGATTTTTAAACACATTACATTTGCAACTTTATTAGTGAACACTTTGGTACTGAAATACTACATTAGACACTATAGTTTTATAGTTTTACTACTCAATTTTAAAAAACGTCTAAAATACCATTTCTTTTCCTAATGACTGTGTAAAGATATAAGCAATGCCTAAGTCTGCAGAAGTTTTAGTTTCTTGTGCATTAGTGTTCACTTCCCGTAAATGTTACTTTCTGGTCAAGCACCTGAAAAATGTCACTTCTGTGACATTGTTGTAGCTTGGTTATGTACAAATCAACTGTATTTTATGAAAATTAGTACGTACAACATGGAATTACATATAAATGCTGCATTACGTAAAGTACGGTTTAATTAACATGCTTTTAAATTATATTTTGCCAGAACCTACAGTAATTTGCACAGAACTGATTTACATATAAAGCAGTCTCAACTGTACACACCAAATTTATCTTCAACTTACCCTATCTACTACAGGTCCTTTCCCTCCTTGAAATTTAACGGTACGGTCCCTTGCTCTTTGCTTTCGTTCCCACCTTCGTTTAGAAGGAATAATTCCCATACCCTCCTCGTCACCACTTGGCAAAACACGCCGAGCCTGCCACCATTCGTCATCACTAGCATTAGTTACATGAAGTATATCGCCATATTTGAATGGTAAACCCCGACTAGGCAACCCGTCGTCCTTGTTGGGATCATAGTCAAACAGTGCCCTGAGAAATATATATGAAAAATAAGTAAATTATACATTCAAAAATTAAAATCTACATATTACAATGAACTATGCTACATGAGCATTCATTAAACAAGAAACATTGTGGAAAATAAATATGTAATGAAGCTGAGCATGTGAAAAATAAAAAGGACTTTATACAAGCAGTTCTTAACCTTTAATTTACCACTGGTGCCCCACTCCTTTAAATGTCCATTCTTGTTGCAGACATCCAGCACTTAATTAATACCTGAAGCCTCAAAGACATCATATATTTTACCTATTGTTCCTCATCAGGGTTTCATATAAGAATTGATGGGCTTGCGGATAACAAATTGGTCATTATTGAGTTTATTAAAGTTATTACAGTGGAACCACATGCAAAAAAACCTGCACCAATCCACGACATGTGTGCACCATACTCTTAAATGAAGGGGAGGGGCACAGTGGAGCAGGCTTCAGGCAGTTGAATAGATGAATGGGAAGGTGCGCGAAGTATTTTGGCTGAATATTCTTTCTTTGTGGTCGCTCTATAGAAGCTATACTGTAGATAAATTGTTTTCGTGTTGTGTTTATCAATTTCAGGTAAACACAACAGGAAGTGTGCAATGAGTAAAATGTACGACATAAGCATTACACACGAAAGTGGATGTACTTTGTACCTTAATAATGACCAAAATGTCATCATGTTTTACCCCCGAGCACTTGAATTACACAATACAAATTATTATAATACTCATACTTTTATTGTAATAATGATAAATGCACAAAAAATGAAAGTGTTGCATATAATGCATTCAGTTGTTTATTTTCTCTCATTGATTGTGTTTGCATCAAAGATCATAACAAACACAGATGGACTGTGACTTGCCTCATTGATGAATAGGAAATATGCAATCTCTTAATATTAACAAAAACAATAAAACATATTTTTGCATATTTACTTGGAGCTAGGTGGTAGAACACGTTTAATTTTTAAATTGATTTATTTAATAGTCAACATTCTTCTCAAACCTTCACAAGTATTACAGCTTGTGACATTTCTTCAAACATTTGTACTTTTATCCCGAGAGGGCACGCAGGCCACAGGTTAAGAACCACTGCTTTATACAAACATCTGAAATGTTAACTTACTCAAACATTATAATTACTCATTTTAAAGTTAACAATTTGGCTCATGCACAATGGGCATAAGGTTAACATCAAGCTTGCTTACATTGATGTAATAAGCAGTTTAATATGATCACAGGGTAAAAATACACAATCTTCGAAAGATATGCTTTACATGTTCTAGCAGGGGCAGTTCATGCTCATGCTAACATAGTTTGTTTCCAATTTTAAAAAATTGTTCTAGAAAATACAGTGAAACTCCGATTTTGTATTTTTTCCAATTATACATTCAATCTTCATGGTCTCACCATGACAAAATGTTATAAAATTTTCAACAATTTTGCATTTTCCTGCATCTTACACCTCGGTTTCCTGAAAAACCTAAAATTGAGGTTCCGCTGTACATACTCAAGCTGCAGCAAACAACAGACAGGAATCTTTGTTCATACGTAAAACGTTTCTAAATATAGAAACCATACGTGGAATAAAATTAAGTATTGACTTTTTTTTTTTAATACAGAAATCAAGCTATTAGACCATTAGTCCACTCCTTCTCAATTCTATATTAATATGGCTTCTCATGTGTGCTACCAAGTCTAGATCATAATTGATAATTTCTTTCCACTAAGAATTAGATTGAGGATTGGGTGCTAAAGGCAAGATACCTAACCAATAAACTTATTGGCAGAAGAGACTGACTGGTAAAGTTCAAAATTAAGACATTTTTTTATTCACTTACAACTTTAAAAATAACACCAATCTTAAAAATTATAGACTGTAGCTCTGATATGATACACTGCAGTTTACACAAGTAAGCATATTTTGTACAATGTTTATATACTCTCAATTTCCTATTTATTTAAACTCCAATTAACAAGAAACAAATAGCAGTAAATTGTGTGCCCCAGATACAGATATTTATTACACGGTGATCATTTATAATAAAAATCTCACCATGGATGTCCTATTCAAAGTTATATTCTTATAAACAGAGAAGAAATATATGCTTTAATACAAAGATCAATTTCAGACTATTCTCATAGACTTGTTTTCATAATTGATAATTCTTGAAATACTGGACTAGACACACATTCATGTAAGTTGAGATACTACTCTGCAAGAACAAACACATTTGACTTAAGAGATAGTTCCATTTCTATTTGTTATTTCCAGTGTTATCTTGCCCATACATATATTGACTGCAGATGTAGAGCCCATTACATATAAACTCCCACAACTACACTACAGCAAGCTACATCATATGTTAATGCACTGCATTCTTACATGCAAAATTTCAACACAGCTGCCATTGAAATAAGCAATAGAATTTCTCACAAAGCACATGTATTTGTGTACATTACATTGTTACAGCAGACAGAGAATCATACTGCACAGAAATATTGGTAGTCTGTGCACGAAAAACATGTTCACATGGGAGATTTAGAGGGAGGGGGAAGGACATCTGACTGCCACACAGGTGATCTAAGATAGGAATTTTTCTGGCCTTGTCCCTGCATAAAGCAGTTCCGGGGCTCACCTAGCCTCAAATCAATGGTTACCTGGGGGGTAAAGGTGGCCAGAGCATGGTGCTGATCACATCAGCTCCAAAATGGCAGAGATCGAGGACATATGGGGCCCTGACCCCACATTCCGAAAATGTTCCTTCATAGTATGGCGCTATATGCACGGGACCTTTACCTTCCCTTACAAAAATCACACCTAATTATTAAATAAGCTACTATTTTAAGATAGGATGGAAATGAATCACTGGAGTTTCTATTACTTTGGACCTATTGTTTTGATGAGTTCTGATACCTCTTTACCTTATACATAATATGGAAACTTCAATGCAAGTTCAGTTGCTAGAAACTGCCATTATAGGCTTTGAAGTTACAAATTCTTAGGTACGTCTGTGGGTACGAAGAATGACACACAAAAAAAATCAGCCATTTACAGAAACAAATTGGTAAAAAGCAAGTTTAAAAATGGATGTAGAGTTCCTAAGCTCTGAAGGATAACTAGTACACACATTCCTAAGCAATTCTATTCCAGCATTGTTTCGCGGCAGTTGCATACATAAATTTATGCAGAGGCCACATGAAAAGAAAAAAGAAAAAACAAGGAAATTGTAGTGACTGGCCTGAGCATCCCCAAGATCGACAAACTGCAACTGGAAGTTCATGCAAAATGAATTACTCACGAAACAAAGAAAACAAAAGCACAATGCTTGCTAATTTATGTAGATTTAGCTATATTAACTACAGTATTTTCACAATGTTGGTGCAACCTTCACAGAACTGGCTAGAATTTATAAATATTCTAGACACTCATATTTAGTGGATTATTTCTCATTAACATTATGTAATTTAAATATATAGATATATACTGTGTACATATTATATCTCAACATAGGCAAATAACATTAAATATACAAACATAGAATGAAATGGATCAATAAACATTCAACATATTGATCTAAAATACAAGGTGTTTCACGGGGTTACAAAAATTTTTATCAAGTAAACTATTCAACATTCGTTAATGAAACCAGTCCAGAATGAAGGAGGAACTCAAATAGTTTTTTTTAACACTTACAAATGTTCAATATATGCAGCACGGGTGACATGGCACACATCAACGCCATAGGAACGCAAACAGTTTGTGCGTGCATGTTTCGTTAAGCTGCGAGTTCATATCCCTGCCACTAGGTGACACTCAAATCACCCACATCACTCACAGTGTTTTGTGCAATGTTTTGGTTCTCAGATCAGGGGACCTTGCACCGTGGGACTTCTTTTTGTGGGGTTTCATGAAAGACAGGGTATTCGTCTCACTGATGCTGCGTGATATCGCAGCCCTAAGGGAGTGTATCATCGCACCAATAGACGCTATTGACAAGCCCATGTTGATGCGAGCGTTGCAAGAAGTAGACTATCATGTTGATGCATGTCATGCCACCTGTGGTGCATACATTGAATATTTGTAAGCGTTCCTCGTTCGTTCTGGACTGGTTTCATTAACGTAAGTTTAATACTTTACTTGCAATAAATATTTGTAACCCCTCAAGAATTTATGAAACACCTGGTATTTTATAATGTTTTGAAATAGGGCTGAGCCAATACCAATGCTTGAAAATTGTAACAATTTAGAACAGTTCACAATATTTATAAATTTGAATGCGTATATTTTCCACTGGAATTACATCATAACAATCTACCAGAATAGATTCATAATTTCACATTTAATCACAAAATCATCTCTTCCCACAATGTTGTTGCGAAAACTATGAAAATTATGCATTATGTATAATTTCTAGTATATTCAGACCCCATGAAAGTGTTGTGTGGCATTTTTCGAGACACTTAGACTGCAGAAAAATATCAGCTGCTCAAATGATACCTTATGTTTCTGATACCATTGGCGCATCAATATCATCTCAGCCCTATTCTGAACATGACACAGTATTGTTAGTAACTGAAGATGTATTATATAAAAAAGGTTTACTTGTTTTTGCAAAAATTAAATTAATCAAGTTGACATTGAATTGAGTGAATTAACATGCAGTTACTACTAAACAAAATACACTAGGTGTCTTTAATGTTTCACAAACTTCTCCTTTGTATCACCAGATACAATAAGGTTGTATTTGACAAAACACATAATCTCACAGTTGCCAGATCTCATGTTCTTTATGTAAATTTTTGTTACTGTCTTGACCATATATTATTCTACTGTTGGTACCAGGTGAAATTAAAGTTTCCAAATTCACTGACACTTAAAATATTATTTTTTCTTTTTATAATTCTGATACATCTAATTTATTTTTAGCACTTGCAACCAATTTCACTTTTGAGTTCGAATCACATGTCTTGTAAAACCAGAACTTTTCTTTCCTATCTTAATATGTCAAAAATGTTCCAAACTTCTTTCTTGTACACTGTGTTCAGTTTATCCTGTATATTTGTGTTTTACTGCTACATTCTAACTACAGTTCTTGTATTAAATTATGATGATTTCCACAAACAATTTTAATATGAAGCAGCGAATATATACACAAACCATAATCAATACCACTGACTTGATGGCAGAATGTGTTGAGTGTTCGACTTTTGATCTCGGCACTGAAGTTTCCGAGTTCGAATTCCAACCAGGGAGTAGCTGTACTTAGTGAATGTCCCTTAATGAATTCCATCTAATCATAACTCATCACTGCAATTAGCCAAAAGTGTGCTATAAGGAATATGGGCAAATCAATATCTGCTTAAAAACTGATCACCCACAAGTAATTACATGATCAGTTAATGAAGTTTCATCTCTTGAATGTAATATTTCCCCCTCTCCTTCCCTGAAGAGAGTTAGTGTTATGTTGGTTTATTATGATTAAGTTTGTTCTAATTGTTTGACACACATTAAGAGCAATTAATAATGTACACTATGCTTAAGAAATGTTAACATTTCATTATTTTGAACAAAGTATATGAAAATTGTTATTTGTTAACTCTTTCAGGGGCAGATTGGGCTTAATATTTTTGAATGAAATTCACTTAAAATATTTATGAAGTGTGCAATATTGAGAACTTCGTTAATTGTTTTTTTATATATACACAGGGTGTCCACAAAGTCCTGCTACCGTTACAATGAAACTTAACTTCTAAACTATATGAGATAAATACATGCAGTTTTTTGCAACGTGTTCTACAGCTCTCAAAGTTTTATTTACAATTACAACAATTCAACCTGTTCGAGAACTTCTGCAATCCGTGTATGAAGTGTGACAAGATCTGGAACAGGGGTTTCGTAGACATGATCCTTGACATACCCCCAAAGGAAAAAATCCAAGGGAGTGATATCAGGGGAGCTCAGTGGCCAGGAGATTGGTCCATCGCAGCCAATCCATCTCCCAGGTAAATGTCTATCCAAAAGTTCCATCACATCTAGAGACCAATGAGGAGAAGAAACACAGATTGCAGAAGTTCTCAAACAGGTTGAATTGTTGTAATTGTAAATAAAACTTTGAGAGCTGTAGAACACGTTGCAAAAAACTGCACGTATTTATCTCATATAGTTTAGAAGTTAAGTTTCATTGTAAGGGTAGCAGGACTTTGTGGACACCCTGTATATCAATTATTTTTAGTGTTAAGACAAAGAGTTTTACATGTGGTTAGCAACGCTAATCACCAGAACTGAAAACTACAAGTAGTGTTTAAAGATGTGGTTAGCACAGGTAACCACAACCCCAAAAAGAGTTTGCAAGTATCATACTTGCAAACATGTCTTTGATTCGACTGATATGTCTTGTATTCTGAAGAAGGGGGGAAAGGGGGGGGGGGTATTTCACACCAGGTGTGAAAACAAGATATGGTTTTCCACATATTCAGACTGACCCCAATCTACTCTCAGCACTGGGAAGGTTATGAGCAAGTCACGGATAACATTAATTAATTAAATGGTATAAAAGCTTCATCCAAGACCATGTAGGTAGAATGGTCTGCCATTACCAATCTTCTATGAAAAGGGGACTTGTAACTAATGTTATCCATGTCATGTTTAAAAACATTGCAACCTTGAGGAAAGATCAAGATTGATCCAAAAACCATGATACCCAAAGAAGGCTTTGGTTAATTTTACATTGTATTCTGCAGTACATACGTTTGAAAAATAGGTTGGCACTGGTATACTTTCTTATCAAGAGAGCCTCCCCGATGGCCTAGTGGTTGTGTCAAGGGTCTCGGGTTTGATACCAGGTTGAGGCACATGGTGGTTCGAATCCCACTTTAAATTGTAGGTCCAGTCCCGATTAGTCTTATTGTGCATAAAGTGGACTTAAAACACCAACTCAATCAATAAATCTTATCAAGACTAAACTTTGTGTAGATAAGCCCTTTGATGACCCAAATTTTTAAATGGCTCCTGAATTGTCCTCATGATGTTCTCACCAGGATTGAAACCCAGGATCACCAAAAGCAAGAGCACTAACAACTCAACTACGTGGCAGCAGCTTCTTATCAATACTACTTATT
Source organism: Lepisma saccharinum (assembly GCF_977018435.1). Classification (NCBI taxonomy): domain Eukaryota; kingdom Metazoa; phylum Arthropoda; class Insecta; order Zygentoma; family Lepismatidae; genus Lepisma; species Lepisma saccharinum. Next base: position 36,223,668 of record NC_139258.1, on the reverse strand, counting down.
GTATTCCTTATTCACTGATAAATTTTGTTGAGTTCATGCTTAGTACGTACTGCGACTCAAAAAGAATAAGCACAGCAATCTGATTCGCTGTCGCACCGAAGTTTAAATTCAGATTTGCCATATTCAAATAGCACTAGAGATATACTTCAATTTCCACACACTGCATGGTTACTTGCGTTCCATTGACAACTTACCTGACAAAATGTGACCGCTTCTGTGATGTTCGTAGCAATGCGCCACTCCCTGGTATGTGTTGGCTTGACATGACTATATTCTGCTTTAGATCATGGATCTTTGCTTCGAAGCGGTTGTACTCATCAGGTTTGTACTGTGCAGCAATGGTCACTGTTTGGCCAGCTCCCTATAAAAATATATACATGATGTATAAGAAGACATCCACTTATAATTTTGTGTAATCTACGTCAATATTGGATATCAAAACACATATACTGGGTGCGTCAAAAAAATGTATACACACTTTGAACTGTCATAGAAAATTTATTTCCCAACCTACAAGGTTAAATTTCTGGGAAAAGAAAGGCTACAGTTCAATTTGAAAAATAAGTGTATTTTCTGGTCAAAATGAATGTTCCAAATGGTGGTTAAAATAAATGTTCAAAATGTTGGCCTTCAGCTTCGATACATTTCTGAGCAAGGGTCATGTGAGAGTGGTGTAAATGCTAGTAGTGTGCTATGCATTCTGAAGAAAGACAAGTTGCGTGTGTACATTCCAAGGCTGGTGCAACAGCTAAGTGACGACGAGCCAGATTGCAGGGTACAATTTTGTGAATGGCTTCAGGAGATGGTTACACGTGAACCGGGATTTATGGGTAGCATTGTTTGGTCGGATGAAGCACAATTCAAACTTAATGGAACTGTCAATAGGCATAATTGTGTGTACTGGGCTGAAGATAACCCCCACATTACTGTTGAAAAGGCTGTGAATTGCCTGGTGTAAATGTGTGGTGTGGTTTGTTTCCTATGGGACTCATTGGTCCTTTCCATTTTGAAGGTACTGTAACTGGAGAAAAGTACCTAACAATGCTTGCTGATTCCATTTTCCCTGCCATTCGTGCAATGTACGGTAATAACAGGTTTTATTACCAACAAGATGGCACCCCGCCGCACTATCATAGGGATGTGCGAGCATACCTGGAACAAAATGTACAAGGCCAATGGATAGGATGCAGGAGACCAATCGAGTTCCCTGCACACTCTCCAGACCTTACGTTGCTCGATTTTTTCTTATGGGGCACAGTAAAAGATGAGGTGTACACACTTTTGGATGAGATTCAAGTGGTGTGTGCAGAAATCCTATTGGACACTTTGGTGCGAAGTACGGAATCAGTCGCGACTCGTACTCAGAAATGTATCGAAGCTGCCAACATTTTGAACATTTACTTTAACCACCATTTGGTACATTCAGTTTGACCAGAAAGAACACTTATTTTTCAAATTGGACTGTAGTCTTTCTTTTCCCAGAAATTTAACCTTGTGGGTTGGAAAATAAATTTTCTATGAGAGTTCAAAGTGTGTATACATTTTTTTGACGCACAAGGTGTCTGAAAAGTCATGCAACTCAGACTTTGAATGTACATAACTTTTGTACAAAAAGCGTGGAGACCTGAACCTTGCACTGGGTATTAACTTTATCTATGTATATATTTTTTAAACATTAAACAAGAAATGATATTTTACATGAGTGATCAATATGGGAAAAAAGTTGCTAAGGTGTATTTCTTTTACAAAGTAAAAAGAAGCATGAATAAAAGACAGCTATGGAATCACTTGCAATAATTTTCGATGTGTATCGATGATCTGTTTGGGTATTTATCAAAATTCTTTATGTATATTAATGGATTCCAGTCAATTTATGGGGTTATTTATGACATTCATAAAAAAAGTATGTATCAGCGGTGTCAGAGGTAAAGAAGCGCATTCATCAGCAGCGGATGTTGTCCCGATAAAGGAAATCTGCTCAATGACGAATGAACGGTCTCTTGACTCCGACTCGTATCAGGAGAGAAAAGCGAACCCAACAATGAAAGAACACAACTGCAAACGGAAGAATGAGAATTAGTCGTTCATGCCTTCTATTATTGTCCTCTTTTTTATCATTATAATCTAACCAGAGTGGTGGCAAAACAACTCTTATTCTTTATGTAGCTGACAACTTCAGTTGGATCTAGCCAGGAATTTTCCCTTCTAAATACATTGCTCCCAATTATTTGGTATCTGTACACTGCGCTGAAGGTAACAGTAACTTGATTGGGATGCTGAGTTGAGACTTTGATGAGAATGCAGCTCTCTTGGGTGGAGCTTATTCTAACCAATTTCAGACTAGAGCTCACTTGAGTGGAGATTTTTCTATGCAGGTTAAGACTTCAGCTCACTTTAAGTGGAGAATTTTGTAACCAGATTGAGAATGCGGTTCACCTGAGTGTAAATTTTCCTAACCAGTTACAAACTGCAGCTCACTTCAGTGGAAATTTTTCTAACCAGGTATAGAGTTTAGCTCATTTGAGTGGAGATTTTCTAACCTGGATGAGGCTGCAGCTTACTTGAGTAGAGAATTTTCTAGTCAGATTAGACTGCAGCTCTCTTGAGCGGAGATTTTTCTAGCCAGGGATAGACTGCATCTCACTTGAGTAGAGAATTTTCCTAACCAGGAGAAACTTTATTTCACTTTAGGGGAGATTTTTCTAACCAGATTAAGAGTGCAGTTCACTGCAGTGGAAATTTTTCTAATAGGTTGAAACCGAAACTCATTTGCGTGAAGCTTTTTCGAGCCAGGTTGAGATTCCAGCTCGCTTGAGTGGATATTTTTTTTCTAATCAAACTTGGTACTGTAGTTCCCATAGGAGTACCGAAGTTCATATAGGTGAAGCGTCCTTCATCAGTACGATACTGCAGCTCATTTGGATGGGAAATTTTCCACACCAAGTTGGAACTACATTGTTTTGATACCACAAGATACCTTATTCACTCCTCTGGCTAAAGTGAACCAAAAACATATTGTCTATGGAGTACCCTAAATGTTCACAACTAGTCCTTAATCCAAAAGCAGTGAACTAGTTCCATATGTACAGGCTTGCGGCTCTGTGTGACTTACAATAGTAATGAATGTGATTTAAAGTACCATGTGGTTCTCTTGAATGTGAAGGATACCCTGTTCGAGGCTTCGTATGAAATAATGGCTGCCAAAAGGGCGCGCAGATAAGCGTCGGGGCCATAAATTTATAAATTTGGCCGACACAATATAACAAGTCCATTCAGATGCGCTCATATATGGGCATTAAATTTCCAATCTTAGCATAATTCAGATGCCCATATAACAGTGCATCTGAATGGACTTGTTATACTGTCCTAAACAATTTTGTTTCGAGTATGCCATACTATTTGTATCGCCGCGAGAACAAAAAGAGGATCGGGTTTTCTTGGTTTCGAAACAATCACTCTCTTCGAAATTCTGTAAGTCAAAAACGGGTTGTACGATCGTTATGGCATTTTAGTATGGTGTAGGCAGAAAGGTTTTTAAACAACAATTAATTTTCAGTTTTTCACAATTTGTCAAAAGCACTGTTCTTTTCAATTTTGCGAAACAGTGTTTTCTTAATATGGGGCACTCCTACAAGTACAATATTGGTCTTGTTTTCAAGCTCTTTGTATCTGTTTTTAAAATGCATTATCATTGTCAATTCACACTGAGAAATCGATTCTATACAGATTTTTTATTCAGCGGGGTGAAGCTGCACGCGGAACGTGGCAACACTGCACACAACGATGTCCGTTAGACAGAGGCCGTGTCCGGATTGGCAAGCGCTCCGTCCAGTTCTCTCCCGTTGCTCTCGCGTGCCGTCGAAGTCACGTCCAAGTCGTCCGAATCTGCATGTCCCCTTGTAGTACGGTTGTCACTTTTCCCGCCAGGTGTCAGCCCGAACTTCACCCACCGCACTCTGGGGCGCAGGCGCATCGCACGGAAGCAGAAGGCAGACGCCAAACAAACATGACAATGATTTCCACCTATTTACTATTCATATTAAAAATGTAACACGCTATTTCATCATTTACAATTTTTCTGCATTCAGTATTATCGATAAAATGTTAAAGTATAACTGAGTTTTACATCCTCTAATCAGTAAATGTTGTCTGTACAAAGTGAAAGTTAGAATGTGGCTGCCAAGCGCAGCGTCACAGCGATTTCAAGCGTGCATCTGTCGCGCCTCTCTGCTCTCCCCTCCGACTCCACGTCTGCCGCGAATTCGGACAACGGAGGTTGGCTGAGTCCCCGGATGGAACGGTGCTCTAGGTGACATCTGCTGCCGATTCGGACGCGGCCAGAGGAAACTGCGGGCTGGAGCTGCGAGTTCATCCTTGCGGTGTTGCCATGTTCCGTGTTGTTACGTACACCTTGCCACCCCAGTATCTATAATTTTTATTCCGACAGTAGGTGTTGCGTTGTCTATACGTAATCTACGCGTAGATTACATTGAGTTGTAGTTTACATAGACTACGTAGACAATCTAAAGTGTATTAACATTACTTTTCAAGGGTTTCATGAAAGAAAAGTGAAATTTTCAACTACACTGGTTCCTAACGAAATGAAAAGAATCCTATTTACAACAAAATTTCTCTACTCTTCTATTATCAACTATGGAAGAAGATAAATAGTATGCAAAAAACAACAATAGATGGCAGTCCTGAGGCAAGAGTGGTCTTTTCCCCATAAAACACTAGAATATTTCCTATATTAGGTATTTTCCTAATATATATATATATATATATATATATATATATATATATATATATATATATATGGGAGGGGCATCCAAGTCAATCCGGTACTTTTGAGTTTATGATATAAAAGATCAAATTTATAGGGGTGAAAACTGCTTTTTATTGTCCGACGTTTAACTAATACCCGGAAAGCTTCGGCATAGAAAAGTTTGTCAATACGTTTGAACCATTCTAGGACAGCCTGCTTCACTTCGTCATCACTGCTGAAATGTTGACCTCCGAGGAATTCTTTTAAAGGTCCAAACAGGTGAAAATCACTTAGTGCTAAGTCCGGACTGTAAGGGTGATGTGGCAAAAATTCTCAGCCGATTTCCTGGAATGTTTGCATAATGCGTTGAAAGATAATAAACATGCCATTATAAATTTTTGCACCGTTGCTGGTCGAATTTGAAATTTTGCAATATGGTAGAGTTTTTCACCGCCCACGGGCTCGTGGACGCCGGAATCGGGGAAGCACATGCCGTGGTGCACTTCCCGCTCGAGCTGGGCATCGATGGCGGACGGACGCACCACACTTGGATTCCCCTGTTACAACGGTTGAAGCCAGGAATTACACATGAGTGCAGTCTCCAAGTACAAAAATACAATAAGGATAGGTCGGGCGCTGCAAGGTCAACGGCCTGCTTGTTCCGATTTTTGCGACGTGTTAGTAGCTAAATGATGTATCTAGTTATGATGTGTTTTTTTTTCCTTTTTTCATTCTTTCATTCATATGTTTTTTTGTTGTTTTTTTCATCTTGTGTAGTAGTAGTTGTGCGTTTGTTTTTTTCCTTGTGTAGTGGTTGTTGTGTGTTTGTGTGTCTTGTGCAGTAATTGTGCTGTGTAGTGAGTGAATTTGTCTTGTGTAGTGGCTGTGGTGTCTAGTGTGTTTGTGTTTGTTGTGTAGTAGTTGTGGTATGCTTGTATGTGGGTTTGCCTTGTGTAGTAGGTGTGCTGTCTAGTGTGGTTGGGATTGTCTTGTGTAGTAGTTGTGCTGTCTAGTGTGTTTGTGTTTATCTTATGTAGTAGTTATGCTGTCTAATGTATTTCTGTTTGTCTTGTGTAGTATCGGTGATGTGTATGTATGTGTCTTGTGTTGTAGTTGTGCTGTCTAGTATGTTTGTGTAGTAGTTGTGCTGTCTAAGTGTGTTTGTTTTGTCTTGCGTAGTAGTTGTGCTGTCTAATTTGTTTGTGTTTGTCTTGTGTAGTAGTTGTGGCGTGTAGTTTGTTTATGTTTATATTGTGTAGTAGTTGTGGTGTGTTTGTGTTTATATTGTGTTATAGTTGTGATGTGTTTGTGTGTGTCTTGTGTAGTAATTGTGCTGTCTAATGTGTTTGTGTTTGTCTTGTGTAGTAGTTCCTCCATTCATATTGGGGGTTAGGCGTAGAGCTGACAACTCTGCACTGTAAAAAAAAAAAATGTCAAGAAACAGCAATATAAGGCCATGGATGTTCCCAAGGTAAAACATTCCGGAGGTAAAATAGTCCCCCGTTCGGATCTCCGGGTGGGGACTACTTTGGGAGGTCCCTGGACTAAGGATAAGATCTTCATTAGGAATAAACATATTAAATTAGGCACCTGGAATGTTCTGAGCCTTTACCGGCCTGGGGCATTTCAGTGTACAGTTAATGAGATAGTTAAGTATAAATTAGATGTAGTAGCTGTCCAGGAAGTTAGGTGGCCAGGAGAAGGGAATTGTAAAACTAAAAATTATACTTTTTTCTATGGTGGTACTGAAAATCATAATTTTGGAACAGGCTTTTTCATAAATAATAGAATTATCTCTGCTCTTAAAACAGTAGAATTTATTAATGATAGGATATCATATGCAGTTTTACAGGGTAGGTGGTGTAAAATTATTTTAATAAACATACATGCACCAACGGAAGATAAAGATGATAATACTAAAGATGATTTTTATACAGAGTTAGAACAGGTCTTTGATAAATTTTCTCAGTATGATATGAAAATTCTGTTAGGTGACTGTAATGCACAGATTGGCAAAGAAGAGACATTTAAACCCACGATTGGTAAACAAAGTCTTCATGAATTAAGTAATGATAATGGTATAAGATTGATTACTTTTGCAACCTCAAAGAATTTAATTGTGAAAAGTACCACTTTTAAACATAAAGATATCCATAAATATACCTGGTCTTCTCCAGATGGTAAAACTCATAATCAGATAGATCATATTCTCATTGATAAGAGAAGGCATACTAGTATAATTGACGTTCGTACACATAGAGGTGCTGACTGTGCCAGTGACCATTATTTAGTAATTGCTAAATTAAGAGAAAGACTCTCAGTGATAAATCATAAGCAACAAAATCTAAAAGTTCTAAAATTTGATACAGGAAAGTTTACTGATGAAAGAATTAAGAAAGATTACCAAATTAAACTGTCAAATAGATTTGATGTTTTGCAGGATTTAAATGATGATGAAAATATAAATGAAACAGACGTAAATAAGAATTGGGAGCACATACGTAATGCAATAGAATCAGCAGCTAAAGAAAGTATACGATACCATAAACCGAGAAAAAGTAAGCCATGGTTTGATAATGAATGTCATAATCTAATAGAAATAAGAAATCAGGCTAGACTTAGGTGGTTAAATAACTCTGATGATACAAATCTAAACAATTATAATAGAATAAAGCGAGAAGTTAACCGCACGTTTAGAAGTAAAAAAAGAGATTACTTGAAAAGCAAAATTAACGAAATTGAAACAAACAGCAAAAATAAAAATATCAGAGATTTATATAAAGGTGTAAATGAGTTTAGAAAGGGGTGGCAACCTAAAGTAAACTTGATAAAAGATAAAGACGGTGATTTTCTAGCTGACCCAAGTGATATTCTAAATAGATGGAAGAACTACTTTAATGACCTTTTAAATGTTCATGTAGGAGATAAATCAGAAGTAAATGAAGTCCACACAGCAGAACCTTTAGTTACAGAACCTAACTTGACTGAAGTTAAAGATGCTATTAAAAGGCTAAAGAATAACAAAGCACCTGGCATTGATTTAATACCAGCTGAGTTAATTAAATATGGTGGAAATTCATTAATATGTCAAATTCATAAATTAATTTGTTTAATATGGAATAAAGAAGAAATCCCTCAACAGTGGAAAGAATCCATAATTGTTCCTGTGTTTAAAAAAGGTGATAAAATGAACTGCAATAATTACCGTGGAATTTCTCTACTCTCAACAACATATAAAATATTATCTAACATTCTTTTAACAAGACTAACCCCATATGCTAATGAAATTATAGGTGATTATCAATGTGGATTTAAACGTAACAGATCAACTACAGATCAAATTTTTCACATCAGACAGACACTTGAAAAAAAGTGGGAATATAATCAAAATGTCCATCAGCTATTCATTGATTTCAAAAAAGCATATGATTCGGTCAAAAGAGATAAATTATATAATATATTAGTAGAGTTTGGAATACCTAAGAAGCTTGTTAATATGATAAAAGTATGCACCAGTGAAACAGAAAGTAAAATTCGAGTGGGTATTAATATGTCTGACAAATTTACAATTCATGATGGGTTAAAACAAGGAGATGCATTATCTCCATTGCTTTTTAATTTTGCCTTAGAATATGCTGTAAGGAAGGTAAAAGAAACTAAAGAAGGACTAAAATTAAATGGTGTGACTCAGTTGTTAGCATATGCAGATGATGTAGACTTACTGGGGGATGATGTGAATACAATTAAGAATAATGCTAAAATATTTTTCAAAACTGCTAAAGAGATAGGTTTGGAAGTTAACAAAGAGAAAACTAAATATATGCTTACAGGCCGAAACCAAGTGTTAGGTAATAATCAAAATCTAATTATTGATAACAACTCGTTTGAGCCAGTTTCCAAATTCAAATACTTAGGAGTAATATTAACAAATGAAAATTATATTAAAGAGGAAATAAAAAGTAGGCTTAATTCAGGAAATGCATGTTACTTCTCTCTTCATAAACTTTTGTCTTCTCGTTTAATATCTAAGAAACTAAAAGTTAAAATATACAAAACAGTAATTTTGCCTGTAGTATTATATGGATGTGAAACTTGGTCCCTTACATTGAAAGAGGAACATAAATTGAGAGTATTTGAAAATAAGATCCTTAGGAAAATATTTGGACCTAAAAGGGATGAGGAGACAGGTGAGTGGAGAAGGTTACATAATTTAGAACTACATAATTTGTATTCATGTCCAGATATTATTAGAATAATTAAATCAAGAAGACTTAGGTGGGCAGGCCATGTGGCACGAATGGGAGAGGAAAGAGGAGTTTACAGGATTCTTGTTGGGAAACCTGATGGTAAGAGACCTGTAGGAAGGCCAAGACGAAGATGGAGTGACAACGTTGAGATGGACCTAAGGGAAATCGGTAGGGATGGAAAAGAGTATATAGAACTTGCTCAAGATAGGGAAAGATGGAAGGCCTGTGTTGCTGCAGCCATGAACCTTCGGGTTTAAGAAGGCTAGGGAGTTAGTTAGTTAGTTATAAAAAAAAGTATGTTTTTTGATAGTACGATGTGTACTAGCAACATTGCTCATGTCAGAAGGCAGTACCATGTTGCGCAACAGCCTTGGCTTACCTACCGACTGCCAGTCTCCCTCGCACGCTTTCCTTCGTCACCTCTAAGCGTGGAGATCTGCAACCAGTATTGGAATAGTCGGGGGGTCATCCCCACGTATCCCCAGCCGTTATAGTAGGTTTCCGGGACCGGATGACGCTTACTCATTCGAAGCTCCCCAATTTCCTCACGATGGCGGGTTGCCACCGGCCCTATACATAGGCCGAATAAATTTCAACCAGAACCGGATTCGAACCTACGCCATCCCGCAGCGAACAATCTCAAAACGAGTGAACGCCTTAACCCACTTGGCTACGGAGGAAGACGATACAGTTATAGCAAAATTAATAAATAAATTATAAGCATAAGGAAAACATTTTTTTGTCATTTGATAAAACTTTTTATACATCAAATAATAGTACTAAAATTTCTTCCTCACCTTGTTAATTGGAAATATGGTGGTAATAGGAGTTTTGTGATGTTTGGGGGGAGCTACCTGGGGGATACCATCCCCTGCACCCCCTCACTTTGAGCACTGCATATAATATAATCCTCAGGCATCGTTCAAAATGTTTGACACTAAATGAAAATTTGAATATACCTTTTGGTGACTCACACCACATATTGAACTTCATCACTTACCAAAAATCAGGTGACATTTTTATTGTCCTACTTATATAGGCTATGTATTTGATATCACACAAAGACATATTAGAAACATTTAGCATACTTTGTAGTAAATAAATTTGGTAAACAGATCTGAAATCAGCTCAAAAAATGCTAGAAGTGTCATCCTGTAAGATAAATTTAACATTAAAAAAACAAAATTTTGTTGAACAGTGTTATTAATATCAAAGTGGGTGAATTTTCAACAAATGGCAATTGCACAAAGGTACAACATCAACTGATCCTTATAGATCCATTGTATACTTTAATTGTTATTATTATTCCTATTATTATAGCGTAAATTATCTATTTTTAAATTCGTCTGCTGCTTTGCCTTTACCAATGTTGACAAATGTGTCTGCCTTGTTCCGTGCATCTGGCAACACTGCATTAATCTTGTCTGTCGAACCACGTTCTATTAAGTTAACAAGGGCCATCTTACCTTGAGTGCATTGGCAGCCTGTTCATGGGTGGCAGTCCGGAGGTCGATGCCATTGACGCTAAGTATTTGGTCGCCACGACGTAACTCCCCGCTAACATCCGCCGGTCCCCCGGCGAGGATGAACGAGATAAAAATTCCCTCCCCGTCCTCCCCTCCTACTATGTTGAACCCCAGTCCCGATGTTCCTTTATTCAGCACCACCGTCCTGGGTTCTCTGAAAGAGGGAAAAAGCGAACAATTAACTAAGTGGAAGCTTCGACAAGAATCGTACAATTTACAAAATATACGTTCACATATTATCAACAGTACAACAATGAATAATTCGAATGCAACACTATAATTGCTTCTTTCGCAGTTGTACAGTGGGATCCATGAATATTGCCGTGCAAATTTCCCATGACTATTTTGATTAACTTTTCTCTTGCATCCTGTGTGTTTTTAAGCGATGGATTTTTATGTATGCTGGTGCAGTGTTGTAAACAGCTTGTTTTGAGTTTTAATTCTTGAAGCTCTTATTGGGTCAAATAAAGTGCACGAACGTGGTGATGGACAATTTGCGCTGTAATACTCATGTATTCCACTGTACAGCAAAAGTAATAGTAGGCGCAATGACCATCGCCATTTTTGTCTGTTTTCCACAATGTGATGATAATGAATTTAAAATAAAACCGTCAATAGGCAGAGAAGAACATCTGCCTTGCATCAACAGAATTCTATTCCTTAACACAGAATGTAGATTTAAAAGGAAAAATGGAAAACAGAGGTGGGCAATTTGTAGTTGGCTGTACGTGTTAACGATGGAACAATATTACGGGCACAGAAAGCCAAACTTTCCCAGTGTTATACTTCGTGCTAAAAATTATATTAAAAAAATAATGAAATACAATTAACTTACTTAACATCGTCAAGGAAATAAATTTCGGAAAGAAGAATGAGAAATCTTTCAGCGTTGAGGCTGGGGAAGACTTAATTTACGAACAACGCCCCTACCCTGAAGGAGTAACCTATCATGGCCATCCTGTTCCAAAAACAACATAAAATGTGTGAACTGAAAAATATTACCTAACTCGTTTAAAGATCTCAGAGAAGCATGTTGGCAAGATGATATGAGCAAAAGTTCAAATCAATAAACCCAGTTTACTTACAACAGCAAATAGTGCCTCGAATTGATGAAAAAAATGTGGGATTCCTCTAAATAGTAGAAAACCATCTCCAAGTTAGGTCAGTGGCTGTCGAGACAAAGCGTAGTGTTTAGTGAAGAACTTCCAAGCATAGCGATGATCACCTACTAGGGAAAATATCAAATACCCCGTCTTCACCTATGATTATGGAAGGTTAGTTCAACCGTTCCTCAGATATGAGAGGACATGTAGATGGAGAAGACTGTTCTGCATATGGTACACTTACGGATTTCCGCTGGTTCTAATACAATAAACTTATGATTCTGCATGAATGAATGAATAAGGAACATTATCCCTTTAATATCGATCTGATGTAACAACCTCTCCACGATCGTCATTGCAGGGAGTTAAAAAAAAAGCTTCAATGACAACTTACCTGTTTAATTGTCTACCTTCATAGTGGGTACAAAACGATATTGCACACAATTTGCAAGAAACTAGGATCAGTGTTGCAACTACATGTTGAAGATCTCAAACTTTTATAATAATTTAAAATACGCAATACGTTCATTATCATTCTGTGAACAACAATAAGGGCATAATGCATCGTCCTTGTCCGTCAAACAATTACTATAATAAAACTGGTTTCTTTCATAAAAATAGGGGGAAATGTTGAAATACAACTTTTGTATTATAAATACCAAATCCCACATGCCCTCCAGTTGCTACCATAAATCTGTAACACTTTTCCTGAAGTACATATTGAGTGTTCACATTGCGTGAGAGAAAGATACTCTTGTGAATCAAGTAACGGGTTCCTTTTATGAGTAACTTACCACACTGTCGCATGTGAAACCAAAGAAATGAACCCCCATCTTGAAACCACATTGTTGAAAGTCAAATTGGAAGAATTCCCAACCAGAACAAGTACTGAAAGCTACGCTTTTCAAGCCATCCAAATTTAACAAGACCTGAATGAGCCCTGCCCTACTTGGATAGACCCAACAGCTCTAATTTGTATTCCTATTGTGCGAGAAAGAAAAAGTCTCTTAACTCTAAAATGCGCACTTAATAGGTCACAAACAAGTTTTCCAAAGGAGACAATGGAAAGCAATTGCCGACCTCTGACAACATCTATCCATGCACAATTGACAGAAGAATGCTGTACAAAAAATAACGCTTCAAGCGAGTGCTTAGAATATTAGGTCACCGAAAAGGAACGATAAAAAGCAGAACCAACCACAAGGCTGTCATCGACGTTCAGTTGGTATATACCCTTGGTCACTCGAGTACGACAGTTTTACATTGACAAAAAGTTAAATGTCTCATTTTTTAAAAAGTGTCGTGTGGGAAAAATATTCTTTAGCAGTGTTTCACAAAAGCCTCTATCTTTTAACTCTGGTCCGATTTACGTTCTTAAATTATAAATCAACTAGCTGATTTCCCGGGTATTTATTTATCCCAATCTTCTATTAGACAGGAATATAATGGATTCTAATTATAGTGTAAAATGAACTTGGGAGTTGAACGGCATTGGAAGTGTCACTATTCATCTCAGCGGCCCCGAAAACTATAGATTCCACACTAATATCGGTCGTTTTACATGTTACCCCCTTCCCACCCCCCCACCCCTAGGGTTGCCAGGGGTCTTTTAATTGAATGGTATTGGGAGTGTCACTGTTCATCTTAGTGACCTCGAAAACTATAGATTCATCACTAATATTGGTCGTTTTACATGTCACCCCCTACCCACCCCTAGGGGTGCCAGGGGTGTCTTGGAGTTGAACGGCATTGAGAGTGTCACTATTAATCTTAGCGACCCCGACAACTATGGATTCCACACTAATATCGGTTGTTTTACATGTCACCCACTCTCACCCCCACCCCTAGGGGTGCCAGGGGTGTCTTACCACCACAGTATTTCTTTCGAGTTTGCAAGTGATATGCGTTCCAAGTTTGGTTGAATTCGCTCCAGGCGTTCGAGAGTTATGCCGGAACAAACACACGTGTACACACACACACACACACACACACACACACACACACACACACACACACACACACACACACACACACACACACACACACACACACACACACACACACACGCGCGCGCGCGCGCGCGCATCCATTTTTATATATTAGAAAGAATTAGTTTTATATAGGGGTTGTTAAAGGTATAGGAATTATCAAGAAATTCAATTCCGGTCCAGAAGAGAAAATCTGCAATCGAAAATGGGTTCTGGACCGTAAAGAACCTTTTTATCTGTAAAATATGTCAATTCGGTCCAGGAATCTTATTCCCGGATCAATTTAAATACGGTCCAGCAACCATTTTTCAGGATCAATTTAAATACGGTCCACGAACCTAAACATCCGGATCAATTTAAATACGGTCCAGGAACTTCTTTCCGGATCAATTTAAATACGGTCCACGAACCTTTTTTTCCGGATCAATTTAAATACAGTCAAGGAACTTATTTTTCCTGATCAATTTGAATGCGGTCCAGAAACCTTTTCTTCCAGATCAGATTAAATAGGGTCCAAGTTCTGTACTGAAATGAAACGAAACAATACGCAACTTGGACCGAATTTATTGTGCGAGAAAAATGTTCCGGTTCTGTTGCGGAACCCATTAGAATTTATGGGTTCCTGGACCTTTAACAACCTTGGTTTTATATAAAAAAAAGTTTTGAATATTGAGCTGAGAATATCACAGTTACAGTACACAGTCGTACAGTTGCGGACATTCTTAGGTTATAACAATCAAACCGACTTTAAACATTCGAATAGGGTTAATGTAACCAAGTAAAATAAATCCTGTGTTTGTGCATCTAGGCTCTGAATTATGGATGTTAAAAATAATAAAAATACGCTCAGTCGGTAACGCGTCTGACTACCATGCTCAAGGTCCCGGTTTCGATCCCCGGCCGGTTCAAATCCGGGAACTTTTCTAGCGTTGGACGCGGCCCCGGCGCCCACCCAGCGTCGAATAACATGGGTACCTGGGAGAAACCCTGGGGGGTAAAGGCGGTCAGGGGCGTGATGCTGATCACATCACCTCCACCCATGACCGGATCAAGAAAGTGTGGGGCGTTACCCCCCACCCCCTATATGCCTTCCTGGCGTGGTGCTAAGCACAGGGGAGCACTTTACTTTACGCATCAAAGCTAGAATTTATGTGAAGAATATCCTGCGTACCACTATTCAATTCAGTTAATACGACAGTCTTCCGAACTAGTGAAATGTGTCCCCCTTCTTAACCACGCCACTATCATTACTCACCTTAGGAACACTTGAGTTTATGTTTTAAATCCACTTTATGCAGTTAGGCCAATCGGGATTGGACCTACAATTTAAAGTGGGATCCACTTTACGAATGCATTCGTACAGTCAACCGCAAAGATGATAATAAACAAATTGTCCATTGCATATTTACATTCATTTTTTTAATTTTACTTGTCCTGTGTTGTTTTAAGAAATGGAAGCAGGTGTTGTACTCGGCTTATTGGCCATTTTATTTCAATTACTGAATGAAATTTATTTGGTGATGGACAATTCGTCTATTACTTTTGTCGTTGAGTGTACAATACACTACCGAGAGTCTCAGTCTACTTGTACTCTTTAATGGTATTTCGACATCCAAGAAGGGAACTGTCTCTTATTCCCCCCCCCCTTTGTGTACACAGGTGTTGGCAAACACTGGCTTCTCCGGTAAGTCTTTCGATTGATCGCAACGTCTAGAGAACGCACTTTGCGGCTTCATATTACTTAGATGGAGTATCGAAGCTCACAATGCGGGTCTCAATATTTGAAAATACTTTATACACCATGAGGAATTTTACTCCAATTTGGTCTCAAATTTGTTTGTATGGTTAACAATGATGCGAATATGGGAACTGCGAAGAAAAAGAATGAACAAATCAATATTACAAGCACATACCTTACTTCGCCATTTTAACTCAGGGTCTTTATTTGTGAGTACAGTTCATTAATCGATGGCCTACATTTGGAGACCACAGGTTTCCATCTTCAAAAGAGGTTCCAGTGGAATGGGGAGGAAATATTTTAGAAAATAACGGAAAATAAAAAAAGAAACACTGAAATGTGACCAAAGTATGAGAAACAACCATCTACCAAAACTCGAAATAATATTTATAACTAGGAACATGATACACATATTGTATTACACACGCAAACACAGACATCTTTCCTTGGTAACCTTTCGCTGGCATAATGCTGTGTACATAACGTATTATAGCTATTAGTTATGTTAGCAGACAGAAAAAAATAAATGGCAATGGCAGTTGTGAAACAAAAAAAAGCCAAGAAAATGTGTTCGTCTTGATGTCGTCACGATTGATTGATTGATTTACTTTACTTTTCTGTCAGTTTTGGCAAATCGCGACACACGTACGACGACACCCTGTGTGTATGGGCGGGGGAGGGGGAATCACGATGTTGAATTGAATTGACTTTATTACTAGGCGAGGTACAGCTGTTGCTGGTCTACCACCTAACACATGGGCTTTAATATTTCGAGTGTGTTCATAATTCCATATATCTTTCTCACGAACATATTTCTAGTGCGGCATAGGCTACATAATTTGAAATCAAATAGAAACAACGGTAAAACAGAACAGCATTTTCAAGATGAATATCAAATTCACGATTAGATTACTGCACAAAAAAGAAACGTATGAAATGAATACCATTGACTGTGGCTGCAACTACTGATTAATGCAATGTATCATGGTTTTTTAGTAACGTATCAACTTTCAGTTTCGTTTCACCCTCAGTAGGGACTTGGCAAACCACACTGCATCGATCGTCATTCACGTAGAAACCGGTTTGAGTTGCTGCAGAGAGGTGTATTGAATATATCTATTGAGCCAGAGCAGCCCTCGTTATGAACTTCCGGTTATGCTTTATTGGTTGCTTATATATACACATCAATCGCCTTCTATTGTTTGTTTTCTAGTGTCTATACGCTACGAGTTTGAATCCATTTTTTGTATTCTCAGTTCAGGAAGACAGCAGGAGGGGGCTCACACGATCTTTACAAGCACAACCTTAAAAATGGCGACTGCAAAAAACACGATTAACCATTTCACAAATGTAGATGCAAATAACTATTGAAGAAAAGGGATAAAATGTTTTCTAAAACAAAGAATTACAGTTCCACAGTTAGAATTACATGAGCTCCGCCAATCGTTACATAAATCATAGACGACGGAGCATGCACGTCACACATACATACACACACATCGTTGGAATAACCAAAAGGTATTTTAGTTATTCCAACAATGTATTATACTACACGTTGATATACCATTTTACGAACACACTTATTCTGTAATAAGAACGAGCCAAATAGTATATAAACTTCACAAAGTTTAGAAAATATGAACATTATAGTGTTCACATTACGTTTATCACATTCACACTGACATCTCTTTGGTCATAATTGTGAGAGTTGCTTCAAACCTATATATGAATGCTCTGTTTCAATGACAAATGAATAATGTACAGACGGTTTCATGAGTACCAAGAAAAATTTAAAGGTTCATTATATTGATTTGGAGCCATTTGGTCAATTACGATGAACTACAATTAGACGAAGATAAACCGAAAACAACAAACAACTTGAATCCAGAAGTTTCAGAGGCGATGTTGAAAGTGTTAACTCAATATTCTCACCAATGCCGCTCGTAAGCAGAAATGTACTGATATGACTAGAATATGATCTATGGAGATTTTGCGATCAAGAGGAAACACAATCAGCAAAGGCTACGTTTATTTGTTCTCAGGCATTTTACTTGAACAATTACTACCGATTTTTCCATAAAACTGCCTTTGTATTGCTTACAGACACGCAAATGAAACAATTATGTATGTCGTATTCCAATGTTCTTTCTGCTTGCTCTGTATACGATGCTTAATAGCACTATCTAAATTTCTATTCTCGCTCGTTAACGTTCATTCTAAGTTCCATGAGAGGTGCAAAAATCAACCCTGAATAATTGGATGATATGAACTTCCACCTGGAAGCAGGTCTGGCTGGGCTCCCACCCAGGAAAATTGCTTTGAAGAATCGGAAAATGAAAACAAAGATATTTGAACTGTGATAAACATATGTAAAACATTAAAACAAAAACAACATGATTGATTTGGTGTTTTAAGTCCACTCTATGCACAGTAAGGCTAATTGGGACGGGACCTACAGTTTAAAGTTGGAGAAATAACCAACAATCTGTCATAACTCGTCCTGAAAGTTACAATTAAAACTATGTAGCTATATAAGTATCTGTAGGGGAAGGGTTTCACAATGTTTTTTCGTGATCTCCCTATAAACATATCCAAGCCCGCGTGTAAGTTCAAGTTGTCTAACGTTGGCACAAAACTAGGATCGGTGTTTAAAGGGATATGCTATTGTATAAATCATTTTTCCTTAACTTTACTCATAAAACAAATTAATGCACTATAATCAACAGTTAGGCTATAATCGAAATTACACGCAACCGATATTTAAATCATTCTAATACGTTCCAGGGTCTTTTTCAAAGCATTTATATTAATCAACAGCAAAGCAATGATTAAGTTTTTGGCACTACAAAATCTAATGATAAAAATTACAGAAATAGTGTTTATTTGTAAACACTCAACTCAAGGCTTTTTCAATATTTCCAAACAAGACATGCGCTACTTTCACTCATTTTAAATGCACGTACTACGTTTCTTCTCTCTTTAATATCGAATTTATATCAAAAATACCTCCAGGTTGTGTGAAACAATTTAAGTGTTGACACTGTTGTTCTTTGGGCCACTGAAGACCAAGGACAGAGGATTTTAAGAGATTGGATCTGTAGTTTATCAAAGTTGGTACAGAAGAGCATTCTGCGAATTAAGAGAGGGGGGGGATTTCTCACCCACAAAATAATACAGGGTGATCCGTTTGAGATGTCAGAAAAGTAAACCCGTTATATACAAGAGGTTCATGTACGTATCTCCGAGCAGCTTTTTGTAATGCAAGCAGAAAGAATGTAAGTTTCGAGTGAGTGGAGGTTTACAAACTTCAGGCACATGGTGGCGTTAATGTGCATGGTAACAAAGGTGGTGGTCACGTCACAACAGCGCACACAGTATCTCGTATGGTATGCGAAATGTTCGAGTATTACATGCATACTACTGCCGGCACGCAGCTGAAGACTGCTAACCACCCCTCACTCGAAACTTACATCTTTCTGCTTCTATTACAACAAACTGCTCACAGGTATCTACATTAATCTCTTATTGATAACGGTTTATTTTTCTGACATCTCAAACGGATCACCCTGTATATCCCAAGCAAAAAAAAATATTGTAATCCCTGCCAGGGATGTCTTTATCCGCCTCAAAGAAAACGGAATTCAAAGCATATAGTAAGTATATGATCTCTTAACTATGTAGCAAATACAATTGAAACGTCATTAGTGTCCATGAATGGTCCAGATTGGTCAAAGACATCCCTGCCGAAAAGTATGCAGCCTTGTGGATTAAAAGACACCAATATGCAACTGAACAACTCATCGAGCTGAGACAACAGTATGCTCTTTTCCATGGCATAGTCCTAATATTTCACATGTATTAAATTGTTCACAAGTAACTTGTAACTAGCTTAGATGGACGTTAAGTTTGAACTTGTCAATAGAAATATGGTCGAGATTTAGTGTTATTAGTTCGATAGCTCTATTTGTGTATGGGTTTCCTTACAATGTAAATATACTAAGTGTTTCCAAATTACACATAAATGTTATCATATGATTTAATAGCCTAGGTTAGAACCACTGTTCCAAGGTACAGGGTGGCCCAAAAAAAGGTAACCGAAATGTAGAACCGTTACCTATGTGTTCGGTTATCTTTTTTTTTGGGCCACCCTGTACTTAGAACCGCAAGGCAATAGTTTAGTTTACTAATTGGTAAAAATACACAAATTTGTATACTCAAGTTCATGCAAGAAATTCCGTGGGAATGAATCAAGTTCGTTCAAGACGAACAGAATTGACGTTCGAGTGTGCGTAACAAGTGTGTATCAATTAATAAACTGGTTAGCCGACATCATGTACTCATTAAAGTTCACACGAAATTACGCCCATGGGGACGGGATACTATTGCTATTTCAAACAATCCAGCACAGTTACTTAAAACTCGCTGCGAACACCCTTGACGTTTAGAAATATTTAGAAAGGCACAATCTGTGAAATGTACATTTACAATATTGTGCATGCATGTTGAAAAAGATGATTTAGTAAGATAGCATAAATCTTTGTCCAAAATCAGCATATTTTCCCTATTTTGAACATTCCTAAAAAGCATCATTCAGTAGTTAAAAATTATATCGCCCTACAAATCGATCAAGGCACTTTAAAAATTCCTGTATTACGCAACACTTCAAAGATTCCGTCACGCATGCAGACTTCTATGCACGCACCCGATCAATGTAGAATTCGTTGCCTGGCAAAGAATCATTAAGAATGTAGAACTTTTCAGCGAGGGTAAAATTGCCGATGAATCGATCCCTCGACCTGTCTCTCTCTCTCTCGGTCTCTAACCCTGTATCAATTATTCACCCCTGGACACGTCCATCAAATCGATCAAGAGAGCTCTTTTAGTCGCTAGGGAACTATTTTCATCATGTTATTTTTGTAGTGTTTGAAAGTAAGTTGCTTGCACAATTACTTTCTTGTACAAATTAACAGTACTGAACAAACTTATTGCAAAAAAAACAAAAAAAAAAAAAAAACCTTTTAATTTACATGTATACATTTACTACAAGTAAATGTTATCCATGATGTAATTTTTCCAGGTATAACAACCCGGTGGGGTGTCTGACTGGCGCGCGGGAGACCAGGGTTTGATTCCCGGGGTGGGTGACCTAAGGTCGGAATTTTTCCGACCTTGTTCCCGCATAAAGCGTCTCTGGGGCTCGCCCAGCTTCAAATCAATGGGTACCTGGGATCAACCCTGGGGTGTAAAGGCGGCCGGAGCGTGGTGCTGATTACATCACCTCCAAAATGGCCCGGGTCAAGAGCTATATGCACTGGGAACTTTACCTTAGGCCTACCTATAAAAGGTTTCTAACCTTTATATTTAGGCCAACATATTTTATAACATAAAATTGTAATTTAATGAAAATTAATGTTAATTGTTGATGGCCATCGATAAATTTTAAAAAAATGCTTGCAAGTCTTGCTTTATACACGATTTACTGTTACTATGCTACTGTTACAGTAGAATAGGTAAGACAAGAAACTCCTCGCGGCCTCACGCCCAAGCCATACGTAGGGGAAGGACGCATAGAAGCAGGGTTGGCAGTGCATACGGGTCAAATGTCTACGCAGAACGATTGATTGATTGATTGAATTTTTGTTTAAAGTCCACTTTATGCACAGTAAGGCTAATCGGGACTGGACCTACAGTTTAAAGTGGGATCCGAACCACTTGTGCCTCCACCGGGTATCGAACCCGGGACCCCTTGATTACAAGGCAACAACGCTACCACTGCGCCATCGGGGAGGGCTCTACGCAGAAAGAGAACACAAGAAAACTAATAAGCAAGAAGATCTGGGTGGCATGGCGGTAAACATACAACGGAATGACCGTGTTCTGCTACGATGGAATCAATTTTGAACATCTTCAAACGGGGTTTGTTAATTTTCACCAATGGTAAATGGTTTGAACATGTGTGCGTCAAAGGGGGTGTTGTTTTGAACGAGCCACTGAATCATAATGTCTTTTCGGGAGGAGGAAGAAGGCGCAGGATTTATTTGTACGTTATGGCATGAGGTGCAACAACAACCACACTGTTTCGTGTCAAATTTGGGATCAACTTCTCCCCGGACCCTGTGGCTGAGTGGTTAGCACATCGCGCTGCGACGCCAAGGGTCCCGGGTTCGAATCCCGCTCGGTCATGGTTGTTTGTAAATGTCCATTCATCAATTTCATCATTTCATCACTCATCCCCATCTTCGCAAATTAGCCAAGAGGCACAAAACGCGAAGTAAAATAAAATATATCAAATAAAAAAAAAAAAAAATTGGGCCTCCATATCATGGTGGTAATCGCCAAAATATTTTCCAGATTTGAACATTAACCGCCAGCATGTACAACAATTACACGTTGCCCTTTAGACACCGGTGCTTTGATGGCAGTCGCGGTTTCATCCACCCAAGCTTCTTTCTTAGTTGTACAGCTGTGAAAATAAGTTCGTCCACGTAAACAATGGGTCGTCCTTGTCGACGAAAGATTTTTATGGCTTTGAGGTACGATGAACGTAAACTTCTTATTTCGTCCTTTTCTATAAGCAATTGTCTATTATTTTCTGCTTTTTCCCACTTAAACTCTAGGTCACGTATTATCTTGCGCACACACTAGACACTGCCTTAGAACTCTATTCTTTGTTTCAAAACCCTTCGGATACCTTCCCCGTCCGTAAGGTGAAATTCGTGCACAACACGCCTAACAACACACTTATCGAACTCGTCTATATGACTTTTGATTTTTCGGCGAGGTCGTGTTTTATGGGGCGTATGAAAGTGTTTCTTCAACGTAGTGCATGCTTTACTTTCTATTAGTACAATTCTTCTCACACTGCTGAATGAAACACCACATGTGCGAGCCACCCTCCTTTGCAACTGGTTTTCGGACATACCAACTCCCACCTCGTCTTTCATAAATGCGTATATACATTATATACAATTTCTCGCTCTTGACTCTGGATTGCTTTCCGTCCACCGAGTTGACTTGCTATCTCTGAACTGCAAGCTTCCATGCTAGCAAGTACACTGCACACAAAACAAACACACACTTCAAATTAATACAGGCAAGTCGATCGCGTTGTTTCTCGGTGCTCACACATTTATGACGATCGGCAACCCTGCCTGTTAAGCACGATAAGGGAAGTTCGCGCATGCGCTTGCCGCGTTTCCGACCCAGCACATCGGTGGGAGAGTTTCTTGTCTCACCTCTTGTACTATACGTACTGTCATGCAATAATGACATTTTTTTTGTTTACAAAAGTAGCACATCTGTTTCCTGTCGTGCACGTTTACCCAACGTAACTTTACATGCAAAAGTTTAAAACAAAGCATGTTTCATAGCGGCAAATAAATCCAGTTAAGCAAGCAAAGTACCCAAAAAGTAACACGTTCCGTTACTCCACAACTTTCATATCCTAATCAGTATAGACAGAAAATATGATATCATGTTACGGTACGTTATGTGTCCTTATTGTTCGGATCAAAATCTTCACAATAATATGGGAAAATTAAGTCGTAAACATTTAATTATAATGAGCGATTCTACCGCGTGAATAGAAAATGAGATATAATGTATTTCTGTGGTTTCCCATGTAAATCTTAAACATAGAAATAAGGAAGTGTTCTTTCATTTCTTCGTGGTTTCCGGGAGGCATTATGAGATGGAGTGTATGTATTTCTTATCATGACAGAAGTTCGTGCTTCAGAAGTTGAATGCGAGGTGTGGAGACAATGTAACAGAAAACAATGCTATCGTAAAGAAGTACACCACAGCCACTCATTTTTAAGTACACATTTAGATTTAAATCTATCCGTTCTTGTGTTGTGTGTGTCGCTGAAATTACAAGCTCGATGTATGGTACTCTATCGCAGTTACGTTACGTAAACCTCTTGTGCATGATGTATATCTACAATAAAATTGACGCGGAAAAAATCATGCCACATCGAAGTTCCTTTTTCATTACTTAACTACATGTTGGTGTTCTCTCTTGACCAAGGTTTGCCACATTGCGGTAACAACTTGTACAGTGGGATGCATAACTACTGCTCGGCAAATTGTCCAATACCATTTTCATAAAATCTCTTGAATCCTGCGTGGATTTAAGGACTGAAACTAAGTTTGTTGCTTGTTTGGCATTTTGTTGCAACTTCCGAAGATCTCGTTGAGTAAAATTTAAAAAAATAATAAACATGGTAACTTGCCAGGTAGTACTTCTGCATCCCACTGTACGACTCTCCCCTACATACACTACCACTGGAAGTTTTAACAGATTTTCTGATCTCAAAGTGCTTAATAAGGCTGAAAGTTTACTGTAGTCTAATAAATGTATTGAGAGAAACAGTAGTTACTTCAGCTGTTGGATAGATTTATGCAAGCAAGCTAGCAGAAAAAAAGGACCTTTAGATGAATCGCGAAGAGGATGAAATTTTTAAAAAAGCCCACACTCAAGAAATACTCATGTATATCCATGAACTCGAACCCTGAACCTTCGGTGGCTTGAATAGGAGATGTGTGGTCATCGAGGTGGCATTGACAACGGTAGGTATGTCAGCCACTTTTTTAAACACTCCTATCAGTGGGCTGGGCATGTATTCTTTAATAATCATATATTTTGCAATCTTTACCTGTATTTTGCGTTCTCTTTTGTTACGAACACTCGCCCACAACCAACCCCTCTTAGCACGCCACTGCATCCAACTAAGAAGTTGGTTTAAAACTACTACAATTCGACTCATCGTAACTCACGATAATCCCTGGTAAACAATAGTGATCATAGGCGTGCGTACGGGGAGGGGGGGGCCTGCATTATATCCTATGTAATTGGACTACCCCGCTTCGTTATTACACTCCCATATGCTTTATTCGTCAGTTATGAGGCATCTATGTTGCTGGATTTAGTATATATATATATATATATATATTAAATGTTTCGTACCCATCGATACAATAAAACAGTGAGATGGAACGAGTTTTATTTTCATAAATGAATTTGCCTCCCCCCTTAATCAAGAGGGTTGCGCACGCCTATGCCAGTGATTTACCCACACTCCAAAAACCGTAACCCGCTCCCCCCGCTGATTTTTTAAAAAAGACCCAGTAATTTTGGCGCTAATTTTACGCTTATGCCCCCACCCCCAATGACCTTACCCCCTCCAATATGAGTGATTCTGGATAAACCCCCACGACAATACACCCAAGATTCTTTACCATATTACAACAATTCTTTCCCAGAACAACCCCACCGCCTTTCAGTAATATTTCATAACATGATTTCTGCAGACACCCCTGACTTCATTAGAAACCTGACACAGTCATATTATGCCTTCTTCCTGACTACCCAGTGTTAGCATTCCCGAAACGGAAATATTTAAACAAAGTCTTTAAACACAATAGGCAGTGACATCACCAGAGGGAATGTATTGATCCAATCTACATATGAATCACCACCGCCACCTGCTGCTCTGGGAATAGATTTTCCTTCTTTCTCCCTTTTCATGAATGTTTTAAGGATGTACCGCGACTCTTCTGTTGTCTGTGGCAACAAGTTGTATTCAGAGCGATACAAAAGATGTGGAAAACAACATTGCTACACGACACGGATTGGCTACATTGATTTTTCCTTCGGTGCACAAAAACGCGTGTTTCTCTCTGTATCGTGCTCGACGTAATGTGGCAATGAACCTGCAACGAAAATCATGTGCAGTATTTTTTCCAGGGCTGATGTATCGGTGCCGATACAAACTCACATACTCATACTTTTCCGGCATATTGGTCTTTCACGGGATCCACAAAAATGCCGAGCGACACTTCACCGTGGAAATTATGCAAAATTCAAACTTTATATTTATTTTGCACTAATTTGGCGCGAACAGCTGATTTTCTGATTACACATCATCTATTTTAACATTCTGGTTTAATTCTTGAATATTAAAGCAAATTTCTTGGTAAATTTATGCATATAATTGGAGAAAAATATTTAGATATCAATATTTTCAACCAATATTTAATTATTGCAATTT
The DNA here is from genome assembly GCF_977018435.1 of Lepisma saccharinum. NCBI lineage: Eukaryota > Metazoa > Arthropoda > Insecta > Zygentoma > Lepismatidae > Lepisma > Lepisma saccharinum. The sequence goes on along the minus strand of NC_139258.1, from coordinate 36,198,252 downwards.
TCAGGTATATCGGTGGGAATCGATAAGAGTATCGGTATGGTTTAAAATGGAATCGGATCAGCCCTAATTTTTATTCTTTGAAATATGTTTGTTTTAAACAATGTTTACATCAGAAAGGCATGAACTGAAAACATCATCTTTTTATCTTTGCTGTACAACAAAAACTGAAGGAAATTATTGTAAGTTACAACAATGAAAAAGCTATCGCCTCGGTGGCCAAGTTCGACACGGGAAGTCCGGTGTTCGAGTCCCGACTTGGGAGTGAGTGTTCTTGTGAACCCCCCCTTATATTAATTTAATCATCACTCATTCTCATTGTCTCGATTAGTCAAAAGTGGCAGAAAAAAATATATCACAAAATACAAATACGATAGAAATATACATATTGGTTCTTGCATGTTGGCGAGTCGAGAAATGTTATCGTCATACTTTTGCATATGAGAATGCTCATATAAATTTTTTAAAAAAATCAAAATATTTTCAGGTGCACATGCTAAAATCATTTTTTTCTAAGTGTGTTCAAATTATTCTTTAGAAAGATATAAACTACAAAAAAGTGAACAAACTCTTACGCAACTGTGCGTAAGTACAGACAATGTACTGTATGTAACGAGCATCGAAGAAAGTTCATATGTGCAAATAAGTCGAAAATTATGGAAGAACTGAAGTCATTCTTTTGAACGACAGCTCCATATTTGTAATTTACAGCAGAATACGTACGCATTTTACTAGATCTGTTTTAGATTTTGTGCTTGTAGTGGTTATTACATAAGCTTCTACATACTCTGCTCCATTGTAGTGACAAGTTCATTCAGAACATCGGATTTTCATCAGGGCACATTTGGAAAATAAACTACAGATAATTGAAAAATAAACTATCCAGAAGGCAAGCCAGTTGTTTACGAGCGAATAGATAAGGCTTAACCTAAGAGCCTATGAAAGACTAAAACTTCTTTCTTCTATCATTCAATATGTTTCATCGTTCTTGCAATAGCATATCTATGGATTCGTTCCTCACATAATCGCATGGCTGGCATTATCAACCAACCTGTAAAATGTTATAGGAAAGTCTGAACCTTCTCTCTACCCAGCCTGATAGCCTATCTGGAATCAGGAGTTACAATATTAATTTTCAGCATTATCAAGTTTCGTTGAAATTTATCACATTGTTGCATGAAATTACTCTCCAATATGATTATCACCTTTAATCAGGTTACTGGATTTTCAACAATACTTTCCATTTTTTAAATTCTGATTACAGACAATCGCTATTGCACAACGATGAATATCAAACTAACTATAATTATACATTTGACCCACGCTTCTTTTTCAATGAAGCACATTCCCATTTCTATAACTTTCGTAGCGATATTGAAAGTAGCACAGCTCTAAAACTTTATTTATTTCATCTCCTTCCAAGTTTTTGCTACTAAAAAGTCTTCCAGAAAGTTCTGTACGAGATGGAATTGCCTGGACTGCCCAACTTTTCATCCACGGCTCCGAATTTCTTGGCCTCCGTCCAAACTTTCAACGCAGAAAGCTAAGTATGCAGGTCAAGTCCTCGGGGAGCCGAGAGGCCCTGGAAAATGTCAATAAAGCTGTGAAAATCCCTCATGTTCCGGTTACAGGAAAATCCGGAAACGTAGTTTCTTTACGCCAGGCGTCTGCCAAATATTTGTCACGATTAAAATGAAACTAAAAACAGGTGCAGCAGGTGTGACAGACCCGGTAAGGCTCTCATTCTGTATTAGACGAAACTGTCAAGGGCCATGACCGTGACTAGGAATGGTGTCGAGAAGATACGAGATGAGGAAGTCTCGGTCTTGATTCCTCAATGTCCGTCTCGGTCTTGATTCCTCAATGTCCGTCTCGGTCTTGAATCCTCAATGTCCGTCTCGGTCTTGAATCCTCAATGTCCGTCTCGGTCTTGATTCCTCAATGTCCGTTTCGGTCTTGATTCCTGAATGTCGTCTAGGTCTTGATTCCTTAATGTCCGTCTCGGTCTTGATTCCTCAATGTCCGTCTCGGTCTTGATTCCTCAATGTCCGTCTCGGTCTTGATTCCTCGATGTCCGTCTCGGTCTTGATTCCTCGATGTCCGTTTCGGTCTTGATTCCTCGGTGTCCGTTTCGATCTTGATTCCTCAGTGTCCGTTTCGATCTTGATTCCTCAATGTCCGTCTCGGTCTTGATTCCTCAATGTCCGTTTCGGTCTTGATTCCGCAGTGTCCGTCTCGGTCTTGATTCCTCAGTGTCCGTTTCGGTCTTGATTCTTAAGTGTCCGTCTCGGTCTTGATTCCTGAATGTCCGTCTAGGTCTTGATTCCTCAATGTCCGTCTCGGTCTTGATTCCTCAGTGTCCGTCTAGGTCTTGATTCCTCAATGTCCGTCTCGGTCTTGATTCCTCAGTGTCCGTCTCGGTCTTGATTCCTGAATGTCCGTCTAGGTCTTGATTCCTCAATGTCCGTCTCGGTCTTGATTCCTCAATTCCGTCTCGGTCTTGATTCCTCAATGTCCGTCTCGGTCTTGATTCCTCAATGTCCGTTTCGGTCTTGATTCCTCAATGTCCGTCTCGGTCTTGATTCCTCAGTGTCCGTCTAGGTCTTGATTCCTCAATGTCCGTCTCGGTCTTGATTCCTCGACGTCCGTCTCGGTCTTGATTCCTCGACGTCCGTTTCGGTCTTGATTCCTCGATGTCCGTTTCGATCTTGATTCCTCAGTGTCCGTTTCGATCTTGATTCCTTAGTGTCCGTTTCGATCTTGATTCCTCAATGTCCGTTTCGATCTTGATTCCTCAATGTCCGTCTAGGTCTTGATTCCTCAATGTCCGTCTAGGTCTTGATTCCTCAATGTCCGTCTCGGTCTTGATTCCTCAATGTCCGTCTCGGTCTTGATTCCTGAATGTCCGTCTAGGTCTTGATTCCTCAATGTCCGTCTCGGTCTTGATTCCTCAATTCCGTCTCGGTCTTGATTCCTCAATGTCCGTCTCGGTCTTGATTCCTCAATGTCCGTTTCGGTCTTGATTCCTCAATGTCCGTTTCGGTCTTGATTCCTCAATGTCCGTCTCGGTCTTGATTCCTCAGTGTCCGTCTAGGTCTTGATTCCTCGATGTCCGTCTCGGTCTTGATTCCTCGATGTCCGTCTCGGTCTTGATTCCTCCGTGTCCGTTTCGATCTTGATTCCTCAGTGTCCGTTTCGATCTTGATTCCTCAATGTCCGTTTCGATCTTGATTCCTCAATGTCCGTCTAGGTCTTGATTCCTCAATGTCCGTCTCGGTCTTGATTCCTCAATGTCCGTCTCGGTCTTGATTCTTAAGTGTCCGTCTCGGTCTTGATTCCTGAATGTCCGTCTCGGTCTTGATTCCTGAATGTCCGTCTAGGTCTTGATTCCTCAATGTCCGTCTCGGTCTTGATTCCTCAATGTCCGTCTCGGTCTTGATTCCTCAATGTCCGTCTCGGTCTTGATTCCTCAATGTCCGTTTCGGTCTTGATTCCTCAATGTCCGTTTCGGTCTTGATTCCTGAATGTCCGTCTAGGTCTTGATTCCTGAATGTCCGTCTCGGTCTTGATTCCTCAATGTCCGTCTCGGTCTTGATTCGTGAATGTCCGTCTAGGTCTTGATTCCTCAATGTCCGTCTCGGTCTTGATTCCTCAATGTCCGTTTCGGTCTTGATTCCTCAAGGTGCGTATTATACGCCGATACTCAGTTTTTTATTAAATTCTTTCTGGAAATTGTCTCTGTTCTGAGTTAAACGACTTATTTGTATGACGACAGACACATACAAGAAGATTAAAATGTATTCTTTCCTAGTTATATTAGTTAAGTCATTTGTTGAAAGTAGACCTACATGTATTACATTATATTTGAAATACTGTAAATTAATTATACATTCAGTTATAAAGCTTTTACCTCAAAAATGTGTACAATGCGTCTTATACGTCGGGAAATACGGTGCATGATTTTCCAACTTCTTATAATGTACAAAATACCTCAAAACTATATACACTGAAAATTAGCACGAGTTATTACTTAAGAAATTAATGCCATCAATTTTTCAATTGCTTGTGTTCAACATAAACGTCAATGTGTTTATTTAAAATTAATGCTGGATTGGCGTTCATAATTTCGTCAGTAGTATACAGTAATTTTTATTGCTGGTAATGAAACTCAAAAGATGATTTAGAAATACCGCTCACGTTATTGATGAGATTTCGCAAAGTGGCTACTTTTAATTTGTCTATTCTGAGAAAGAAAATGCCGAGAAATACCATTTTCTTCGTGTTATTGCCTCTTCCTTTGTGCTTTTTAGGGGGGTAACATTTTTTTCTGGATCTTGTTTAGGATATTTGAACATCTCAAATCGATGGCAACTATTGATTCCCAGTGTGAAGTAGAAAGAACTCGCCACTAAACCAGAAAATTTGAATAAACACCAAAACAATTTGATTTCATTAACACACACGGACACACTATTTAGATCGTAAAAAACAAATAAAATTTAAATTACAATTTCTGGGTCTCTTTATTAATATTTCGTGCCTGTCTACTGTAGATTAATTTGGACTTTGGCTTCAACTTATTAAGTAAATGGAATGCTTATTCTACAGGGTAGTCACAAAGTGGGCGTACACCCCCCCCTCTTTATTTTCGACACTACGATGGTTATGGTTGGAAGCTTGATATGAACACATACCTGATGGTTTAAGAGTCCGGAACATCGGTATGGAGACAGTCTTTTTCGTAGCATGGCCGAACTCTGCGCCATATTTTGACACACTTCGCGATGCAAGGGTGAATAAGACCTTTTTCCGGGCGGTGACGTTCCCTTCAATACGTTCTGAAGGGCCTCCAAGAAGTCCTAGAGGTGGTTAATCAATGACACAGGTATGTGTTCATATCAAGTAATCCAACTATTACCATCGTAGTGTCGAAAATAAGGGGGGTACGCCCACTTTGTGACCACCCTGTACACATTGTATAGACTTCACGTCGAGTGCAAGGGTCAATCGCGATTTCTGAACTAAGAAAAGCTGACCAGAAAGCTATGGAGTGTTCTAGAACATCCAAATGCCCTCATACATACATTTACTTATTTTATTTTACGTCACTTTTCTGGCACTTCTGGCTAATCGTGACAATAAACATGAAATAGTGCTCGACTTTCGGGTTCGGGTCCAGGCCTGAGAGTTCTTTAAGACGGTCACTTTACTAATTTCATCTTCTCATTACTCATCTTCAACGCGCTCTGCCATCAAAGCTGTGTCATATCTTCATTGCAGTACAACATGAGGTCTGTAGCAACCCTTTCACGTTAGCGAGGTTCTGGCGACTGGAACCGCCGACAATAAACTGGTCTGTGGCTATTTTCTCCATTCGAAAACATTCCCTTTATAAATTCGTTATCTTCTTTCTCAGCATTTAAACTGAGAGGTTGATTTTCGTGTAAGTATATCGAATTTGCACGTAGCCCTTATAATTCAATATACGTGTGAACGCAAATAAGAAAACAGTTTCTTTGGTTAAAAACTCAGGTACAATTACTGTTACGTTACCTCACAAAGTAACTGTTATTTTTATAGTTACTTTATTCTGGATAACGTAACTTTTAGAATGTGCTGAATGTATGAACGTTCTTAACATTAATGTGTTCAAATATGAAAGTATAGAGGTAAAGGCAATTCAAGGTAAGCCATTGCACTTGAAAAAAAAAATACACGTCGCGGAAAACATTTGCTCGTAACAAATGTATCTGATTTTGAAGATTAAAACTATATTTCTATATTTTTAGTGTTGACACGTACGAAAAAGCAACTGTTCATTTCGTTACTTGTGTTTATTGCCGGAAGAAGCTTCGTCCCTGTTATGTATGCACGAAGGATTGCAGCAGAATGTTCCAAGGTGGGGAGTGTAGGTGGCAGGCGCATACTTACTGAGCATTTGTAGGTCACTGGAGCGTTGCAAGGCCTGTAGAGAAAGACTGGGCACTTCCGGTTTCACAGCCATCGAAACGATCCACCACTTGCACAAAAAACAGTTAGGTCTCACGCGCGTATGTGCGCCCCTGCGTTCGCCGACACACGCATCCAAACATCATGTTTTCAGTAGGTCATACCGGCCGGTGCGAAGGGGCGGGTCTGAGACGGACAGACGACGAACGGACGCGATTTCGACGCACCGTGACACGAAACAAAATAACGAAACAAGGGTTTGTTTATAGCCGTACGAAATCCGACACGCACGTACGCACACCTCTGTACACGGTTACGCACCCAAGGCCTGCAGCAGCGCGATTTCGATCACTCGTCATGGTGGAATAGGCCAGGGGATGCAAAGAGAACGAGTGTACCGCACAAGGGATATTGCCGTCGGCCCTTGCGCATGCGCTCGAAGCGCGGGGGGCGCCGGCGATCAATAGGAGAGGAAGTAGGGTAGTCAACTTCACCTGCATGTAGACCCCCTCCCACCTACATCATGATGTTGCACATCCACACGTGGTGCTTGTGTATCATGAGCGAATAATCATCATTAATATATTATCTTTCCCGGAATCTACTTGCGTGTGGACACACATTATCCACAAAGAATTTTCTAGGCAGGAAGAGTAATGCATCCAACACGAGTACACTTTGCAGTCATACAGCATAAAGTCCCCGAGCGAACCAAAGAACGTATCACTCCCTACCGCGTACAGTGGGATACATATGTGAAAGTGCTCCTGAACCTGAATTTTTAAATTGAAATGCAACGCTGTAACATTATCCTATCTTGTGAGTGAGCAATCGAAAATTGCCATTTGCATAAAAATTCAAATATTATACACAATTAAGTTAGAAGGTATTTTACATACTGTTAGTTTATTTTAACTTTTTAATTTAATTATTCCTAAACCCGAAGGTTCATAGCTTCTGCAACACAGGCCTTCCATCTGTCCCTATCCTGAGCAAGATCTATATACTCTTTTCCATCCCTACCGATTTTCTTTAGGTCCATCTCAACATTATCCCTCCACCTTCGTCTTGGCCTTCCTACAGGTCTCTTACCATCAGGTTTCCCAACAAGAATCCTGTAAACTCCTCTTTCCTCTCTCATTCGTGCCGCATGGCGTGCCCACCTAAGTCTTCTTGATTTAATTATTCTAATAATATCTGGACATGAATACAAATTATGTAGTTCTAAATGATGTAACCTTCTCCACTCACCTGTCTCCTCATCTCTTTTAGGTCCAAATATTTTCGTAAGGATCTTATTTTCAAACACTCTCAATTTATGTTCCTCTTTCAATGTAAGGGACCAAGTTTCGCATCCATATAATATTACAGCCCAAATTAATGTTTTGTATATTTTAACTTTTAGTTTAAATATAGTTTGACACACCACAGAAATTAAAATATAAACTTCTTATTAAGTGAAGAGGCAGTGTTTCATCTGTCCCACCCGTTATACAAAATTGTTCACTTATAGTTACAAATCTGGGAAAGTATTTAAAGGGGAGTTAATTATGTTTAAACAACAGTGTCAAGTTTCATATGTCATTGCACAGAAACGGTAAGAAAAATGTTGCCCAACTATCAGTAGAATAGTGACTTTAATATCAAAAATGTAGTCATAGTTTCCATTCCGTGACAATGGTCATTTCAAATTGTCGATCGCCATGTATATTCACGTTGTTTCAGGCAATTATAGCTTCAGAAATTGCAACAAAATGCCAAACTAGTTGTTGATAATATCTGCAACAGCATACGCAAAACACCAGTCCTTAAAAACGGTTAGGAAACAAGTTGAACATTAATGCAAATAGTCGTGGACAATTTGCTGAGAAATACTTATGCATCCCACTGTACAACAGGATATTCTGATCGAAAATTGACCCTAAATCACGACATTCAAAGCAAATCGCAACAACTGGTACGTCAATTTCTTGCATTTTCGTTTTACTGTCTTGCTAAGACAAAACTCCTTAACCTCATTTCAGAGAATTTCAAGAAATGAGTAGGCTGGACCTTGTAAATAAAATTTAGGAACGCTTCATTGCCATCCTTGATAAGAAAAAATAAATTCATAATTTATTGAAAGTTTACGTCACATGCATATTTGAATATTTTGGTGATTTTAGCAACCACTATACATCTACATGGATGAGATCAACCCTAAAGATATAAAAACGCTTTTAAATTATGAAAATAATACCTAAACTGCAGATATTTGTAAATCAGCGCGATTTCGGGTTTCCATAAACTGATTACAGGTTTCATAAAGTTGATTTCAAAGTGTAACCAAAGGCGAAATCTATTTTGCTAGTTTTCTCGAAATTGCCTCAAATGGAGCAAGGGATTTTTGGCCTAAAAAACGTGCTTTTGATCATTGCTCCATTTGAACTCAGACAGGAAATACAATTTTATTCGCAAGCATGTCGTCGTAATATCCCCCTCCAATGTTGTTTACGCATGATGATTAAACATCGCCAAACAACCATATCTTAGCTTTCCCCCAATTCTTCATCGTCCAGTGAAGTATTAATATCCGGTTGTGAAAGCAGAGAAGACTACCCGATCCTCCCAAAGTGATCTCATTATAAAATAACTCGCCCTCTCCAAAATGGGCACTCATAAAGGCACGCCCATCTCACGACAATTCGAGCATCTGCAGTGATATCGTGATCGACCACCTAACGCACATTTGCAATCGAATAAGTACGATATTTACAGGCCATATACGAAGTTCATCAGCTATTTTCCAGGGATTTCGCACACTTATCTTTAACCCATTTTCTTTGACAAGGATTCGAACCCCGAAACTTAGCATTTGCTCATTCAACACCATACATCTCGTTACACCCAATATAAAATAAATGTACAAATTAGGATAAGTGAATGACTAAGGACCTTCTCTCTCCCTCTATCTCTGATTTACTATCCATTCAATAATTTTCTCTCTCTTTCACTTATCTTTATTCTCCTCTTTCTCTCTCTTCTCGCCTCTTCGATGGCGTAGTGGTAATGTCTTCGTATTGTAATCAAGGGGTCCCTGGTTCGATACCCGGTGGAGGCACACAGTGTTGGGATCTCACTTTCAACTGTAGGTCTAGTCTCGATTCGCCTAACTTGGTAAAAAGTGGACTTAAAACAAAAACTAAAACCAATCTCTTCTGTCCCTGTCTCTCATTTTCTTTCTCGCCTCTCTCCTCTCTCTTTCTCTCTCTCCACAAAAACTAGAGGAACAGAAAACATCCAAACATTCATAACAAAGCTGAATAAAGCTCTTTAAGAGACGTATGGTTTGACAAAAGCGATTAAGAAATCTGGCATCACAGCACAAAGTCATCTTGAAAAACTAATAGACCGTTACGATTTCAATCCTCAATAAAAATATCTTGAAAGACACTTAAGAAGCAGAAAAATGTGCCACTTGCAACAGGATGTAGCTATGTGGAATCAGGCTAGGCACATTATGCTCGGATATGTTTCGGAGATCAAATAATATTTTTTAACATGTAAAACGCAGTAAGAAAAAATATTTTTTAGCAGGTGACAGGTAATTGTTTAACAATCCGTGTTCCGTTAGACTGGAAAAGGTCAAATTTATTGTAAACTTAAAAAATAAAGTAAGCAAATCCACACCTAACAGTAAATGTTGATCGGTGTTTAAAGGATGAACTGATTATACCCTATTTCATCAGCACCAGCATATTATGTTATATCCGAGAAATTGCACGGGTAAAAGTCTTGCCTTGAATTAATTTTTGTTCTTTAATGTAACTTTTCTGCCACTTTTGGCTAATTGCGACGATAAGGATGAGTGCTGATATGATGAAATGGATGAAGGGACACTCACACAAAGAACATTCATGCCCAGGCTGGGATTCGAACCCGGGACCCACTCCGCCACGGAGGTCTGCACAAAAATATTCTTCGTGTTGACGTTTTCTCACTGTAAGAATTTATCGATATTGTACGGCAATAACGCATGTGCATGTGTAGTAATTTATCTATTGATCTATTAGTTACTCCTATTTTAGTAGCTATTATTTTTAGAAGCACATGAAAACGAAACCCAAAAAGTGTAACAAACCTTACAGACATATCCCCCCCCCCCCCCCCACGGCCTCTTGTAACATTCTTGCACACCAATGACTCCATTCATTGCTGCTATTTTATACAAAACCTGCCTGTATAAACTGACCACAATTTCAATTCACCTACAGTTTCCGTGTAAAAAAGTAAGCATTACATTCATACCAAGCGTGTGGCACTGAAATCACAACCCAACAATGAAACACTAGTCTTTTTGTCGTCTTTGCACACTGCTTTTGAACACAAGCATTTTGTTCTCTTTTCAAGTAAAGAGAAACAAGTATTGTGCAATAAAGTATACACACAACAAAAGTTGCTCAACATTTCTAGACTTCCAAGCTGAGGTTAATCAGCGAGCCGTCATTTCGCGTAAACGATCGTTCCCCACACACAAAGCTGTACAGCGCATGCGCTTGAACACAAAATGCTCAGTGGGAGGAGTTTTCGCTTCTACGTCACAGACTAGAGACTTGCAAAAAAGCTTCGCACCAGCCATCACCGTAGATGATACATACAAATTCTATATACAATTCTCTATCACGCGAGAACATAACTGTGTCCCTATTCATCAGCATGTTATATCCGAGAACTTGTGCGTGTGCATCCGTGCTGAACTTGGGTTGTGCATTAATTTGTATGTTGTTTAGAATAAAATTACTTCAGCAAAAAGCCCACACAAATAAAATGCATTCCACAAATTAGTTTTTGAGGCAAGAACATGAATTCATTTGAACAATTTTCCAGGCAATTTTAAAATACATGTCCAAACCTATTCGTGGTGCTTAAGACTCTAATAGCAACGTAGTGTTTAGCTGCACTTTCTATTCAGAGAATAGATTAAAGTTTATTCAACATTGTTCAAAATAATGAACAAAAATCATTTACTGCGAGTTTCAACGTGAAAATGAGTGATTCTAATGATTGCAGTGAAGCAAAGCACATTGTCAATATTTATGATTTGCTTTAAAAAATCCAGGATTTCAAGGTCAGTGGTAACCCTGAGAAAAAAGAATGACCGTATTGAGTGATAAACAGTGTATTAGGAAAATTTTGTTTGATACGCAAACAATGCCCTGGAGTACAAAATTGGAGAAGTAGGCTTGGTGGTCTCAAATGGAATTAGTTAGTATGCCAGGTATGTTCTGGCTTATTCCCGACTGAATAAAGTGATTCAATATTCCAAGTAACTAAGCATAGCGCGGTGACGGACAGGAAATTCCTAAGACCCCCGCTTGCGATGAGCACTTCCTCCTAGTAGAAACAACGTGAATTCCATCGAGTAGAGAGCAGTGGCGTACGCAACGGGTGTTACGAGGTTTAACCCCCCTTGAGCTTGTGAAATATTATGAAAAATGCTGTGGGAAAAAATTAAATGGCCAATTTATCACAAAGATCTGGGACAATACTATTACTACTTCTACTACTACTAATAATAATAATTTGAATTATTATTGTCATGCAGCATGAAGAAAAACACAGCATTCCAAACACACGCGTCTTTCAGAGTGATGACTTGAAAATAAACACGAGTTATTGATAATAAAATATGAGGGGTAACTATGATTTAAAAGAGAAAAGGAATGTTTTGCATCTCGGTTGCAACAATGTTCAATACTGGCGTACGCAGGATTTTTTTTCGGGAGAGGCAGGAATAGTAAATGTGGATAGCACATGGCTTCGTTTTGGAGGGCAGGATGCATAATAAAATATTTCGTATTTTTTGAGCTTTTCAGTCTATTAAACTTTTATATTCAAAGACAAGAATGGTAATCGGGACTCACTTGAAAAGAGGTTTCGCATTTACACATTTTGATTTGTTAAAGTTCTTAGCGGATTTTTATTTGAAAATTCTGATTTTCTCAAAATTTCGGTAGGGGCTGGAACACCATCGGCCACCCCTCTACGTGCGCCAGTGTTCAACGAACATGTATTCTTTTTCTGTGAACAATGACAATTAACTAAATAAAGTTCTTGGTACGTTGTAAGAGGCTAATGTATAGACAAAGGCTAGGCGGACAAGAATACAGTCACCAGTTCGCCTTCCCATTGTATTGTTTACCGCAGCACGTTTGAATGAATGTCTCTCTTTAAAATGTCTCACCTTGTTGACTACACAATTATTTAAACGACAAGAAGCTAAACTATTGTAAAATGTTTTGTTGGTATTCTAAGAACAGCGAGACAATCCAGATGTGAATTATCGGGTACATTTATGCGAGGAAGAAGCCGGAAAAATTCCAACCAATTTCGGGAATCGAATTCGGATCTCTCGCGTAATTGTCAGACGCTCTACCGACCAGATCACCGCAGCTCCTTGGATGAGTTCCATACTTTGATTATTTCAATTTATGTTAATATATTTTCTTGTTTTTATGGATTTTCTTCACCCGTAAAATGTCTCACCTCGTTAACCAGACAATTATTTCGTAAAAATAAAAAAAATAAAAAATGCTCCCTGGATTTGATAAAAATCTGATGACTATAAAGTAATTTCGTTCTATTGTTTTCATAAATACTATATTTATGTAGATCTCTACTACTTAATAGTAGTAGTGGTATTAGTAGGATTATTAGTAGTAATTTAGCTAATTCATTAATTATAAGTATTATTAATTAATTATGAGTATTATTATTTAATTAAAGTATAAAAACAATGGTAATGTAAATTTGGAGAAAGTTTTAGAAATAACCCCCCCCCTTGATGGAATCCTGCGTACGCTACTGGTAGAGAGTAACTATTTCCAATGGAACCGCCTACTGCCTACACACGAGAATAGAACTAAGTTAAAGCCAGTGGCGAAGTGGTTAGTAAGGATGATACGAGAAGACTCCGTCTCATCTCGCTTTCTAAAAACCGAGAAGAGAACAAGAGGAGACCCTCGAAACTTGTGAGAGGCGGTAATACGTAAAGCTGAAATAGAGAAAACACATATCTGATTGTATCCTTGAATTTTTGGAAAGTTCGTCTTGAAAGCCTGGAATTAGTGTACTTGAATTTAAGTTCACCTTGAAAGCCTAGAATTAGTATACTTGGATTTTAATGTTCACCTTGAAAGTCTGGAATTAGTATACTTGAATTTAAGTTCACCTTGAAAGTCTGGAATTAGTACTTGAATTTAAGTTCACGTTGAAAGCCTGGAATTAGTATACTTGAATTTTATCAATGTCCTAGAGTGATCCCCCCGGATCAGCATCACGCTCGGTTCCTTACACCCCCAGGGTTGCACCCATTTATACGAGGCTGGGCGGGCGTCAGAGCCGCGCAGAAACAGGGAAGTGACTGGAAAATGTCCTGGTCAAGATCACCTGCCTCGGGATTCGAATCCGGGTCTTCTGCGTGGTCTCGTTTATACAGATTCATTTAATTGTTAGTATTTAACAATATACTTTGTATGTTATGTGCCTTCACAATTCTTAGGACTTTCTCCTACTTAAGTACTCGAACTGAATACCCTGGGTTGGAGAAAGAGGACGGCAGACAAGCAAAACCTTCCAAAGATCGATCCGACGAGACGAAATCTAATTATTCATGCAGATCAGCGAAGTCTACGCCACAGGAAGCCACGCAAGATTTGCAACGACGGGGAGAAAAGTTGCAAGCCAGCAAGTCCATCTAAGTGATATGTAAAACACAGCTCCGTGAAGATTATCAATTAAGAGACAAGATATCCGTACTTTCTGCAATGTGAAGAGCTTCAAGTTACCTTGTGATCCGTCTCAAGAAGCTAATGTTTCGAGGCTAGTTGGGTTAGACCGAACCATCGTGAGAGGAACACAGAATTCAATAGAATAGTTTTTTCTTCTCTTCAAATATGCATGACTTTGCACAGAACATTAATATGGATAATATTGTCTTAGAAGTTCTATCCCCAGGGTAAGCATTTTCAGGAAAGGGACGGCTGTTTCAAAAGAGACTCAGGAAAGGGGTTAGTTGGGAATTGATATACGTTTTTCGAAGGTTACTTTTTAAAAGTGTCTCACTTTCAGTTATACTTTTCGATGCAACTCCCTTACAGTTACTATTTTTTTGGAAAGCTGTTGCAGTTACTTACCATTTTTGAAACGTAACTCCGTTGCAGTTACTATTTTTGAAACGTAACTCCGTTCCAGTTACTATTTTTGAAACGTAACTTCCTCCGCGCTTAAGGGTTAACATTACTTTCAAAATTAAGTGTAAGGTTACTTTGTTCTACATAAGATGTAACTCCAGATTCTGTTCCATGCATGAACTACAAGCTCTTTTGTTTCCTAATGCAACCATTTAAAATTAATAATAATTTATAAGAAACGTATGTTAAATATAAATATAGAGAGGCAAGAAAATCAATGCAAGCTTACACCTGAAAAAAATATCGTAACAAATCTAATTAATTCATGATATTTCAGATTTCCTTGTTTGGAAGTACTAAGATCACAGGATCCGTCATTTACTGTAGCCCTAAATACTATAGATTAAAATTTTACACCAAGAAGGCTACTGAACCTAAAATTCAGTAGAAAATTGATAAGTCAGCAAGACGTGCAAAGGTTCACAATGAAATCGTGAAATTTCAAGATGACGAGAGGGATTTGGCGATTAAAAGAAGAGTGGTTGAGAAGTACAACCATGTAATGCAACGAATCGACATGCATTCTCCGAGAATTCAGTGAACCTCCAAAAGTTGCAACAGTGCCCTTTCGGGTAGTTTCATGAGCATAATTTGAGCTGAACTCGCCAGCTGAACGTAATATTAAACTTTACGATATGAATACGAGGGTAATATATTGACCGTGGAATGTTGAAAAATTACATTTCACTATTAGTGAACCTAGACCAACGATGTTTCACTTTTGGTGAACACAACAGGAGTGTTTAATTTTTTGGTAAATCAAAAATAGTAGTGTTTCAATTTTTTATTAACCTAGAACAGCGATGTTTCAATTTTTTATTAACCTAGAACAGCGATGTTTCAATTTTTAATGAACCTGGAACAGCGATGTTTCAATATTTCTGGTAGCTGCAGCCGCGTTTTCCCCTCCATACAATCACTTCCCCTCTCATGCGTCCATTAGGCGAACCCTCTCGAGTCACTGCTTGCGCAGATAACTTGTTTTCGTTCGCCTGCTCCAGAGATTCCCGGAGCAGAGTATATAATCACTTGAACTGAAATAATTATCCTACATCCCGCTTTCTATAATCACTTGAACTGAAATAATTATCCTACATCCCGCTTTCTATAATCACTTGAACTGAAATAATTATCCTACATCCCGCTTTCTATAATCACTTGAACTGAAATAATTATCCTACATCCCGCTTTCTATAATCACTTGAACTGAAATAATTATCCTACATCCCGCTTTCTATAATCACTTGAACTGAAATAATTATCCTACATCCCGCTTTCTAACTCGAAGTGTCTTCGAGAACTTTTTCACGAGAAACTTATCGGTATTCCTCAGTTTATTTTCCCGGTGGGAGCCCCCAAAATTTGGGTGTTGGCCCAGCACGGTGAGGAAAATTGGGGAGCTACTTTAAGACAAGCAGTGGCAGGCTCCGCTTTCGAAAGACAGAAAAACAGTGACGATGGCAAACGATGCGCTGACCACTAGTCGCCTAATGTCAAAGCCTGGCAAGACCTGGCAACAGGACGTTTAAATACACCTGTCCATTTAAAGAAAAGAAGTGCAACTCTCAAATGAGTGTAGAAGAAGATAAAGCAAACTGTACCTATCAGCGATGCTTCTTCGCTTTTCATGCCGAGCACACAAGAGAAACGCCCAGGACGATCATTTCTACCTCGTTTGGCTAAGACCTTCCATTCCTCCCCCTCAATGCAGCAAATCCCTTTCTCCTTCGGTGCTAACGGAGCTTCCGATTGTCACGGGGAGTTCACAGAGCCAGCCACTCGTGAAATAGGACCAACGAGCGCCCTGCCCAAAGGACAGGACAGTAATAAACTGTTGCAATAAGCAGCAAGACGGTTCAAGACGAAAGGCAAGATCTGGCAACGCCTTTGCCGCAGAACGGAAATTCAACTACCTACTATTCTGAAATTACACGTTTCACGACACTAATTCTGTTTCGTGTATTTGTATTCATGTCCAGATATTTGGAGAGGAAACAAGTGTTTACAGGATTTTTGGGAAACCTGATGGTAAGAGGCCTGCAGAAAGGCCAAGACGAAGATGGAGAGATAACGTTGAGATGGACCTAAAGGAAATCTGTAAGGATGGGAAAGATTGGATTGATCTTGCACAGGATAGGGACAGATGGAAGGCTTGTGTTGCTACAGCCATAAACCTTCGCGTTTAAGACGGCTAGAGAGTTGGTTAGTTAATTCTGCTTCGTGTGTCTATTCAGTAACCAGAATGGCTAGTAGTCCTGAATATCCTATCTATGCATAGAGAACTCAAAACTCGACAACAAAATATACCCATGCATTTAAAGAAAAGAATGCATCTGTTAAATGGATGTACAGAATGTAGGTGTAGTATTAATATATTGTGTCCACGACGGAAGGTTCTTCACTTTTCATGCCAAGTACACAAGCTATCACTACCGAGAAACATGCACGGGTGCACGACGATCTTCACGGCACGCCACCACACAGAGTTGGTGTAAGTTGTAGAAAATTCAGCGTGTTTTTCAATAAGTTCCAATTGACTCCGACTGTACCGACCTGACGTCATATTGACATTCGGGGGGGAAGGGTACAACAGTTTCCTGCGGTCAGAGACCGTTCCAGCCTTGCCTCGTATCGGAAGCGGATAGTCCAGTTTCTGAACTTGGATGTTTGACAAAGTCGCTTGTCAAGCCAAAGAAGAAGATGGATTACTGACACACAAGCGGAAAGTTCATCTTAGTAGCAAGACGGTGGGAAATACCAGGTGTAATTCTCAAGGCCTAATTGAAAATAGCCTGTTGCGATTGGTAGATAACCCTTCGCCACATCAAACCGTTGCAACTCTAGGCCAATGATAAAAATTACGTACAATTCCCGATTTTCAAGGTGAACTTCCCAAAATTTTAAGGGTACAAGCACATGTTTTCTCTATCTTAACCTTACGTATTGCCGCCTCTCACACCCACACACAGACACACATATTAACTATACAAAAGGTCTGTGTGATTCCAGTGTATCCAAAAGTTCTAATTCAATTCAAATAAACGGTAGATATATTTAAAATATTTAATTTAAGGTACATCGCTTATATTTGTCCTTTCGCATACTCAGACTAGATATACATCTACAAACTCAAGTCACAAATGTTACGGAATAGACTAATACACGAAAAATTGTTGTACAAGAATTTCACTCAAATTTGCTTAATCAGCTTCAAGATATCTTACCTTGTAATAATCTTCCGTCTGTCAGATAGATTGTTCTGCAGAGGACACTAACAAAGTAAACGGATTGAGAGAATTCTCTTTAATTTTCATGCATTTTTATTTTCTTTCCTCGATAAAAATAAAACCTAAACTGTGACATACTTGTCTCAGGGCATTTATAAATATGCATAAATTCAATGCAATTTGGATTAATAAAAGTTGCAATTTTTCACGTCTACGGAGAAAAATTAACGCAGAATTCAAGTATAATTCTCGGAGCCAATAATTCACGCAGAATTCCCGGAAGTTAAGGAATTCCCGATGAGTAGCCACCCTGTAATAACTCTGATAAACTGCCAACCACCAGATTGGGCGGCATTTCGTTGATATGATTCTCTTACATATAATAATTATCCTGTGTAAATCCACACTTATATTCCTTAGAAACACAATTCACAAATCCTGTTAACATAATAATATACTGAACTTGCTTTGAGCACGTATTATAATAATGCAATATTACATAATATGGCTTCAACTACATGCTGACTCCATAAATTTTTTGCAAAATTGACAACTGTAACACAGACTATTTGCAATATTTCGTCATCCTCTTCGCGTCACTCTTATCATTCCCAAATTTACTTCTGGAAGCCAAGATAGACAAACTTGACACAATTCTTACATTACTTACTGTAGATTCAAAATATATATATATATATATATTATTATGTTTTCCAATCTATTCTCATTAATGTTTTTAATGAAATGAGCTCACTGAGTTCATCTATGTTATTCCTTCATATTTGCAACAAATAAATTACACATGTGTATAACGACGAAAAATTTTCCACTTCTGTTTCTTGAACATTAACCTCCCTGATCACTTTCAACTAAAGGAATGAATACTTGCGGGAGGAGGATTTGCTTAAGTCCCATTTATGCTTAATAGGCATTTAGAGAGAGATCCGAACCAATGAGCGTCTGCCGGAGAACAAACAAGGGACCTCTTGATTACAAGGTATTTTCGTTACCACTACGCCATCGGGGAGGCCCGTCAAGAAAAACGGAATATATACAGTGTGGTATTTAAGAAATTTCCAGTGGGGGAAAATTCTACTATCTGTCTACGGACAGCATGAGATAATGACTTTATGCCATACAACATTTCCACCCACGGATAAAATTTATCAAGCAGAAGGGGGACAAGTACCCAGAGGGGGGGTGGGTAAATCCCCCATCCCCCTACAAATACCACCCTGTATGTATGTGTATATATGTGTATGTATGTATGTATGTATGTATGTATGTGTATGTGTGTGTGTGTGTGTGTGTGTGTGTGTGTGTGTGTGTGTGTGTAACAACTTAGATCATATGTAAAATGTAATGAAATATGTTTCCAGGACACACATTCACAACCGAAAGGTATAGTGCGGACGGTCTGAAACTAAGTAATTTTACCAAAATATTGAACGCCTTTTCTAGTGGTGACTGAACTTGGGGAATGATCGGAAAACAATATTACAAAGCCTACAAATTCCAGTAGGTATTTATTAGACGAATACAAACGGACTCGCGTAAAATGACACTTCATACGCTACTTTTCAACATAGTCCCTCCTAGTGTTGCCCACGAGACGAGACTTTGGCCTGTCTCGTCTCGTGGAAATGCTGTGAAATGCTGTCTCGTCTCGAAAATATTAGTTTGTCTCGGGACACATGATCAATCTCGTCTCGTCTCGAATTTTTAAAAGCCTGTCCCGTCTCGTCCCGTGGGCAACACTAGTCCCTCCCCGGTTCGGGCACTTATCCCAGCGCTACAAAAGGTTCATAATACCTGTCTTATAGAACTCGGGGTCCTGTTGTCGGAGCCCAACCCTTACATACTGGCCTGGCGGGTTTTGGGTGGCATCTGCTCCATCACCCAGCATACTTCCCGGAGCTGGCTCCGAGCGATTACCATCTCCTCGCTCCTTTTGAGAAGCAATTCAGGGGACGTCAGTTTCACTCAGATGATGTGCAGCACGAAGGAAGGGTTGCGTTCCTCACAACAGGACCCCAAGTTCTATAAGACAGGCATCATGAACCTCGTGTAGCGCTTTGATAACTGCCTGAACCAGGGAGGGATTATGTTGAGAAGTACTGTATGAAGTGACCTTTTACGTTAGTCCGTTGGTATTCGTCTAATAAATACATACTGGAATTTATAGGCTTTATATTCTTTTTTTCGATCATCCCTCGTATATCTGTCAATCGTCTTACGGTGTGTGCGTTGGAGCGGTGGCAATCTCAGCAAAAAAAAAAGAAGATCGAACGGAGAGCGACCTACATAAACACAAATCTGCGAGAATGAAAGCCTTTACTTTGCAAAATAAGCTCCTGCATCTCTATTCCTCGACTTAGCCCGGTTCTCCCATATACCGAAAAAAAAATATCTGTGTTAATAATTTCAATCGCGACTTCAAGAACAAAAAAAAAATCGTTCTAGATTGAAGAGGATGAGCTCTCGGGAAATGGAAACTGGAATTCTATAAAGGAGGCGCCTCTGTAAAGATGAATACGTCAATAATTTCACGAGCAAAACCAATTAGCACGGTGAAGATTGAACCCATAGCAAAGGAGATGCGAAATAAACAGACCGTGTCGAACGAAATGTCAAGCATCGACAAAGGGTACGAGGAAATGACAACCAAGTACTGATTGGATGTGAAAGCAGTTACCTGTTCTGAATGGTAAAGAGTCTAGGTTTCATTGTGGTAGAAATGCAATCCCACACAATGTTCCCAGCACATACCATACTTGTAATTTGTACAAACAATTTCATATTCTGTGAGAAAATATGTACTGGCTTTCAATGACGTGAGGAGTGGAAGCTTGTTGTTTCGGTGTGAAATCTAACGCCATTATTATTAGTCCACAATATTATAGGTGTATTGAATAGGTATGGGCAATATCGGAAATTTGATATCGCGATATATCGTCAAGAAAATATCGTCACAGACAATACGATACGATATTTGTTCAGTATGATGTCTGCGATATATCGTCTCCACGATATATATCGCCAAAATATCGTGTTGATATCCTACATCGCCGACATGATATATATCGCCAAAATATCGTGACGATATATCGTCTAGTTGATATCGCCTGGACGATATTTTTTCAATATCGCGATATATCGTCTGGACAATATATCACTCAACACTAGTATTGAAATCACTGCACAATTTATGGTAAAAATGTAGGTTTCATTTTATTTACTTTGCATGGATGAAGGGACAATCACACACACACACACAAGGAAGGAACACAACATGAACCCCATGAAGGATTATACTGACCGTAGTCTGCAAACAGCAGTCCAGTGTGTACTACGTGGAAGGGAGTTTGATGTTTGGGTCTCTTCGCAAAGATACGTTTGACAAAATTGGAATGATATATGGTATACCACCAAAATATTATCTCATATACTGTATTTCTTGTGGTTCTTGTTTTATTTATCGGATGCATAATATTTTTAATGATTTTGCCTAATATTGTTAGAACTATTTTATGATGGGATGGGTTAGAATAAGTTTCTTATTGTGCAAAAAAAAAAAAAAAACACGAAAAGGGATAGGTAGTGTCAAAATTGTGTATAGTCCTCACATATGGTGTCAACTTCAAAGGTACAACGAGTATGACATTTAGCCTGAATAAAAGGGCCCCGCTACGCAGTGGTAGCGTCGTTGCATTGTAATCAAGGGGGTCAATACCCGATGGAGGCACATAATGGTTCGGATTTCACTTTAAACTGTAGGTCAAGTTCCGATTAGCCTTACTGTGCGTAAAGTGAACTTAAAACACCAAATCAATCAATCAATTCCTTTTAAATTCACAAAATCCACTGAGAACCATCAGTCGCTCGTGAACTTCAAATATTCAAGGAAGTACAGCTTTATATTCCTAAAGATTGTTGCCAACTATTGGCCAAAAAATAAAACCCCAAGCAACGAACTCCAAGTCAACCTGCAAGTTTTCTGATCAGTGACGTCACTCCCTGAACTCTGACGCATTTGGAATAAACCTTGCGTACTTGAATATCTAGTCGTTACAAACACGCGGGAATTGTTTTGACAATGTGGAATGTAGTATCGAATTCCTATCTTACTTTCACTAGCACAATGGCCAATACATTCCATGCAAGGAATGCTTTCATATATTCAAATGTCAATCTTTCTGTAATACAATGAAAATAATCGGGTGCCTTCAATATACTGTGTTATGCCAATACAAACATTATCACTGGTAAGCTTCTTGAACTAATTCTTTCCAGAGTTGTTCACGGTTCAGGAATTTTAAGTAAATTCAATTCCGGTCCAGGAGAGAAAATCAGCAAACTTAAATGGGTTCTGGACCGTAAAGAACCTTTTTATCTGTAAAGTATTTCAATTCGGATCAATTTAAATACGGTCCAGGTGCCCCTTTTTTTCGAATCAGTTTAAATAGGTTCCAAGTTCCGTATTGAAATTAAACAATACGCAACTTGGACCGGATTTAAATTGTGCGAGAAAAAAGGTTCCGGTCCTTTTGCCGAACTCAATAGAACCATTAGAATTTTTGGTTCCTGGATTTTTAACAACCCTGATTCTTTCCCTTGATACTACTACTCCCAAAACAGTTACCTGGCTGCAGTGTTGCCAGCTGTGCAGTACTTGAATAAACAACGCAGTTACAAGCTAGTGTTGCCACATGAGGGAAAATTTCCCTATTGCAGAAAAATTGGATCGAATCGAAATGGGGAAGTTCCATGAAAAATACGAAAATTTCAGGGAAATGTGAAGGCAACAGACTCAATATTTGTTCAGAATATATTAAGTTCCAGTTCAATATGTGCATTTTTTCATTAAGTTAGGCACACACAGGAGATGTACTACGTAGAACTGTCCTGGTCGAACCTGCATTTTTCGCTAATAGTTCTACGTAGTACATCTCCTGTGTGTGCCTAATTTAATGAAGTAACATCTCTATTTTTGTTGTTACTTCTTACTTATTGATGTATCTATTTATATTTTATTTTCTACGTCGCTTTTCTCCATTTTCGATTAAAACCGACGATGAAGATGAATGGATGATGGAAAAAATACAATTGTGTACTCGACTAGGTTTCGAACCTGTAACATGTGGCCCAGTAGCAAGGAGGCTGGCTGCACATGTGATTAAATTGTTTAACACTTTTTCACATCTAAGAACATGGGCCATCGAAACCATTATTACTACCACTTATTGTTATTAATAATGATAATAATACAAAGGTCGGTCAAAAAGTAGCGTACAATCCATTGTAGCTCGGGAATGGTAAGGACTAGGGAAATGAAATTTTGTAGGTAGAAGCATTGGTCCTTTACCACTTAAAACTGCAGCGTAGCTTACGAACAAAGAGGACAGAGTTACGCGCAACGGACATCAAGTTGCATCACGATAACGCATGACCGCATGCTGCAATCATGACAGTTCAGAAGATTGGCCATCTGGGATGTGGTGCCACAACCCCCATACAGTCCTGACCTAGCGCCATCGATTTTTTTCTGTTTGGACGACTGAAGACTCATCTGCGTAGGAAACAGTTTTGACAACGAGCTCATTGAGTGTGTGAAAAAGTGGTGTAAAGACCAACCTCAAGAGTTTTACGTGCATTCGTGTCATGGAAAAAAGATGGCTGCAGTGCAGTGAAGCACATGGATCATACATTGAGTGACATTCCCAAAGGACCAATGATTTTACATACAAAATTTAATTTCTCTATTTCTTACCATTCCCGAACTACAGTGGATTGTGCGTCGCTTTTTGACCGACCTTTGTAATATCATCATCACATTTTTACTAGATATAGTGCTGCATTAGGTGTTATACTGAGCTCAGCACTAAAAATAAGCTATTATTATTATAACTACTATTATTACCACTACTACCACAGGCGTTTGAAGTGGAAAATGATAGCTGGGGGGGGGGGGTGTTTGGTCAAACTGGTTAGGTGGGGAGGCTCCTATGGATAACAATGCGACAGCTGGGGGGATAATTCGGGAAAATTTTGATAGTTGGGGGATACATCTCCCTTCACAACACTCGTAATACAGGGTGTCCGAATTGAAACGCCCTAATTTCAAAAACTTATATTAAACATACCACACTATCCTTGCCTATATATTATGTTTAATATAAGTATTTGAAATTAGGGCGTTTCAATTCGGACACCCTGTATTATGACTTCTTCATCTTAAGGGAAACGAGCGAAAAGATTATCCTTTGTCCCTTGTAAATGGAAATTGTGCCCTAAAATTTTGGCAACACTGTTACAAACATGGGCGACCGGAGAGGGGGCAAGGTGGGCCGTTGCCTCCTTGGAAAAAAGGTAGTCTAAAAATTACATGTAATTTCATTTTAGCCCGGTAATTTTCAGCATTTACTGTAAGTGACTGATAATTACAAGTAAGACTGGTAAGCAGTGTGTGGGGAGAAAAAAAAAGAACGAACTACGGACGTCGTTCGTTGCAATGCAGCTAAATTGTTCCCAGCCTCGGGCAAAGAAAGGCAAGGAAACAAAGCTATTTCGTGACATGGAGGTTCAGAGTCGTACTGGGTAGGTTCAGGCGTCCAATCATGCCACTCAAAATCCTCCACAGCGCGGGAATGACAAGATGAAGGAATTTAGCATGCGAATAATGACTCTGGCAAGTTCCCCGGCCGCTAGCCAGGCACGAAGCTTCGTGATGCGGCACAGCACGAATCACTGCGGTCCTCTCGATTGCAATGCAGCAACACGGAATGAAACGGGGCAAATTGGTGCTAATTCCAGGTGCACCAGCTTACGGGATCAAACATGCTTTTACACCGGGAAGTGGGGGGGGGGGGTCATTTCCTGCGCTGAAAGCATATTATTCCAGACTAATCAGCAAATTTGGGATGAAACAGTGTCCAGAGAAGGACTCATTCTCCGGGAAGCCCAGGTACATGTCACTGGGAATAAAAATGGAACACGTATATCCTGAAAAACTCGTTTCCCTGCAAAACTTATGGGTGTTGCCGGCTATAGACGAAAGCACTTCCTTTAACATTTTAGCTAGCATGAATGCTACGTAAATGCTTCTAAAAATCTTATGGAACATTTCGGTTAGCTGCTTCAATTACAATGTACAATATATACAGCACGAAAGGCACGTCGAGTTACACAGTCAATGCACGGTGTTTACAATTGAAAAAGCTAAAATATTCTTCCACACGTGTACAGTAAACGTTGTGAATATGTATTTAATCAGTGCCATTCTTCTCTAACTAAAACCATTTAATAGCGAAGCGATATTCCTCTCGGTTGAATAGTTATCGTCGTTTAAAAGTGTGAAGTGATACGTTGTGTACATCTCACGCGACCGCCATTACAACTGCACTCGTGACCATGAGGTCGCTTCTGATTGGTTACGCTACGAAAAATGCTACGGACCGAACCTATCCGAAATGCCATAACATTTCTCACTTTAAACGGTAGCTTTTTGGCATAAATGTTAAGAAAAATGCTTTCGTCTAAGTGGATTTTAATAGTACATTTTCACTGGCAACTTTTCCCACCGCCGTCGAGTTAGACAACACACATAATGCCTTGCAGGAAAGCGAGTATTTCAGGATCTAGGTGTACCATTTTTTATTGCCGGTGGGTGTACAGCTCGGGGCCGAACTTATGTTCCGTTCCCCTGTCCATCTGTTGGTGACCACAGTGGAGGTACTGTTGACAGTTTCGGATCTCTTGAGAGTCTAAAAACAAATGTGTCGCATAAATTATGTCGATTAGGCCATATCTCTGCACTGGTTAGCAAGAAAATGATATCAATCAAGTGGCCTCTCGATATTTGTATGACTAACAGATAAAAATGTAGACAATAACGGAAATGATTAATGGATAATCTACTTGTGGCCTCCTTCCTGTTCGACAAGTGGAATCTACAAGCTCATTCACGATAGTACTCTACTCTGACTGACAGTTTTACCACGTGCTACTTTTCGAATTCATCAACACATTTGACAGTGTGAGTTTAGCATAGCGAGCTGCAAAACATACAAGCATTTATCAAGGATTTTTTCCTCCTTTCTTTTTTTTTTACGCCTCCCAACTTAATGCTCCGCCCCCCCCCCATGTATTCCAAGGAGGGGGTAGAGTACATCTTTGCCCAACCACAATATTCACTATCTGCAGTTAAGATTTAGCTTTCTTATTCTAAATCATCTAATCATTTAGTGAATAATCTCAGTGAACTTACTCATTCAAAAGGATCATTAGAATCTATTCTAACAGTGAAGTTTCTAAAGAAATGAATTTAAAAAATTGATTGTTTTTTCCGAAAGCTTATTTTTAAAGCAGCATTTTTGTTGTACCAGAATGCTGTGAAGAGAAGTGTGGTGCTTGCGTCATTTAGCATGAATAAAACTGCCTGTATATAACACTGAACGTTCTAACATCTATAAAACACTTTAATTACCAATAATCTATCTATACATGATTCTGTTTCTTCCTTTCTTCTGCACATGCCCCTTTGTCCTGCTAACAACAGTTTATCGTTTATGTTGTAAACTGTGATTATTTTCATAACATATTTTGCTGTGAACAGCTGACGTCATGTCAACCCAACACCTAACAGTCTTGCCCACGATCTACACTATTGATACGCTGGCTTGCTATATTCGAGCAGTTGGCTACAGATGTCCCGAAATAAAATAATCATTGCAATGTCCGTTACCACAGACTTGTATGCGCTTAAACACTTTGGCATCTTCTCGTCTCATGGGTCAAGATGCAGAGGCGAGGGACGTAAAGAACAGAAATCTGTGTTTGTGCGATGGATTTTGGGGGATGAGAAATTGCTTTGTCTTTCAATGAAACAAGAGGGTAGTTTATGCAGTGAAACATGCCAGGGTGTGGTAAATGAGGTATGCACTACCCCTAAATTCCCATGCCGTCTGTCTGTATGTAGTTGTGAATAGGAAAAGGTATTTTAAATTCCTTGTCTTCGCTAATTCTCTCGGTAGGTGCCAGGGCTTGCCCTGAGTTGATACCTTCCAGGAGCCGTGAAAAAGTAAAGTCTGTCAGAACCAACCAGACCAGTTCATTCTTTTCAAATGACACGATTCAGTCGAACATTGGGTTCAAAGTATGGCAGATGAAAAAAACTTAGAAAACGTAGAGAACGGAAACTTTAAAAGGAACTGTTAATTCTGATACAAGTTATTTCAAAATGTAAATATGTTATGGTTACCAACACGGCGTAAAAAATAAATAAAATGCAACAATAAGCAGAGGCAGCTAACTAAACCTGCTAGCGTTATTCAAATCATGGTGAGAGAATCTATGAAAAGTGAAGTCGATTGCCTATTCAAAATCCAATCACCCCACGGCCCCACATATAAACTGGACCTACAGCCTGCCTGCACCGGGTATCGAACCCGAGACCCCTTGATTAAAAGGGCGACTTTTAAGCCTGTGCCTAAATAAACGACAAATTCTATGACAAGCTTCTTTCGGGGGAATTTTTAAGGTATGACACTGAAAAGTATTTTAGATTTTTGCCATCCTAAGGTTGTCTTTGACAGAGAGATTTACTACTCAAGAGCAAAAGCAATACGTGTACTGAAACAAATGCAACCACGATAAAAGCTGTATGGTGCAGTGCAGATTAGGATTTATGTTCAAAATTATCTTATTTTAAATCGGTACGTTAATCCTGGCATACCTCGCGCCTGATCTAATCTCAGTTAATCCTGGCATACCTCGCGCCTGATCTAATCTCATCCTTCGCAATTTGCCCTTGTCCAAGACAATGACACACAATACATATTCTAGGTAAGAAGTGCAATATATAAGAATGTACTTTACCTTGGAAAGAGCTTTTCCTTCATAAGTCTTTTTGCAAAGGCTGTATTGCCTTTCGGCGGCAGGTGGTTTCGAGTCATGCTGAATAACATTAAAGCTATTTTTATTCCTTCACACTATCACAGCCAAGAAAATCCCACCAAAAATGCACTGTTGCGATAGATCAAGCACTCACGTGGTATAAAACGAGCAGAAACACTTCGAGACTCACTTCACTGACACACAGATTCACGCATAACTGACTTCACACCTTCACCTCCAATGCGAGAAAACATATCTCGTGACGTCACATCAAAATGAGTCACTTATTCTGGTTGTAAAGCACTGGCGCCTGGATCTTTGCCCGCGAATAACGCTGCAGCCCCGTTGACAACATCAACGTTGCTGGAAATAACGAATGAAAATTTCTACACTTTGGAATGCTGCGACATTCACACGCAACACCAAGCCTACGGGGCTTTCAAACGTGGCTCGCTCTCAACGCAATCATCCTCAGAACGGGCTGGCTGGCTCCCGAGTACAACGGATGTGAGTTGACGTCGTCTGCGAAAGGAAGATTTCGTGATAGCCTCCCTTCTTTTCTCTCAAATTCCCTCTGGGCTTCAAACAAGCACTAAATAACAGCCTCGCCAACTGATATCAGTTCTGTATTGGGCACACGCTTGGCAACACTGCATTTACAAATCGGAGAGGACGCACAGCTGCATTACTTCCGCTCGCAAATGGCATTTCAGTTAAAAACTTCACCGAACGTGCTCCTTCGCGATGACAAGTCACCTCTTTACCTTCCTGACACGTCATCCAGGCAGAAGGCGAGAATTGATATCCGAAATCCTGCTTCGCTTCGGGATACATGAACCAGAAAACGAAAAATAAGAAGACGGGGGGAGGGGGGAGAGCAACAAAACCGAGCAGGAACCTGCCCGAGGCAAACGTGAGAGAACAGTGTTGCCAAACCGCACCGACATTAATACAGCGCGCTCATTTCACCACCATTGAAAAAAGAATAGCCATGCGGTTCAAGCACCTGGCGATCGCTGCAAATCTATTCTGAACCCTTACTTTTATATGTGGGAGGGAGGAGGTAACAGCCAGTTAAATTTAAAAATCTGGCAATAGACTCAAGTGAAGGGGGATGAAAAGCAGGAAGGGAGGGGGTTTGATTACATAGTCCATCTATATTTAGCAATTGTAAGCAATCAATGGCGGGTTACCTAGCTACATAGAAAAGATCCCCTTACGTGTCGGTAAGGGACAGGAAACGCCAAGATATATTAGTCGGGGTCCTTAGCCTCGTTGACGGGCCTCCTTGAACGGAAATTTACGACACGGTTCAATAACAAATTCCCATTGCAACCCGATGAAGAAAATTTCCAAGTGCAAGGACCAAAAAAGCACTGACGTCAAAGTCATGCCGAGTGGCGGGGGGAGAGGAGGGTAGGGTGTTCAACCCGTCCGCCAGATATCTTAAAAATAATAGCACTAAAAACAAAACATACAAATCTTGAAAAATTAGCTGTCATTGACCACTTCTCTCATATCCGAGTATTTAAATCGCAATGCTCTAAATTTCTTGCCTACAGATGAGTTGCATAAACAGTTCACTATAAAACTGTCTCAACCTTTAAACACACTAAATTGAATTGTTGTCTTAAGTCCACTTTATGCACAGAAAGGCTAATCGAGACTGGACCTATAGTTTAAAGTGGGATCCGAACCACTATGAGCCTCCACCGTGTATCGCACTCGGGACCCTTTGATTACAAGGCGACAACGATACCACTACGTCATCGAGGAGACCCATTAAACACACTAAAGTAATGATAATTAATACAGCGTGTCCCGCTTATACGTATAATAAAAGAAAAAAAATCACAACTTTTCTATTTACCAATATTTTTTGTTCAAACTTTGTACAAACATGTAACAACTCAGATTTTTTTTTTTTACAAATCAAGAAAACCAGCGCACTTCCACATGTGAACCGTTAGTGGCACGGCAAATGTCAAACCGGTTGTCAGCCTCAAGCCACACATTTTGAAGCATGTGCGGGGTAACGTTGCTTACTGCAACCACAATTCTTTCACGCAAGTCTTGCAAATCTCTAACCGGTCTACAGTAAACTTTGTCCTTAACACTCCCCCACAACAAAAAAAAAATCACACACAGTGAGGTCTGGTGACCGTGGAGGCCATTCAATAAAATTTGAACCTCTTCCTATCCATTTTTCATTGAAATGCTCGTTAAGGAAGTCTCTAACGAGATTTGAGAAATGAACCGGTTCCGCGTACCTGTTTTCCCATTTCTTTATTGAAATGTACGATGGAACTACTTCTTTAGCACCCAAACCATAACGTGCACGAAATAGTCTCTGCACAAGTGTCACAGACTTCACTTCAGACAAGGTTAAAACACGAAACACCTTTTCTTGTGGCGACCATGACGAATGGCTACTGAGGAACTGATAATATCAGTTTTCAAGACATTCTGGATACTGCGCATGCGCAACTACCCCTGAATGTGTTGCTAAAAAGAATTCTGTCATTCTTTAAAATGAAACAACAATCACATCACTCTGACAGTTTGTTTAGAAGTTATGAATTTTTCTTTTATTATAAGCGGGACACGCTGTATATATTATATTTATTTATTATAATAGCTCGAAAACCCCAACTGTTTTAATGCATACTAAGTGAAAGGTGGTTTCCTTTTGCCTTACAAGTTATAGGAAAAGTGTCACCACATGTCTCAAGTTTTTTTGCACACAATAAGGATGTGTGCGTGTGTATTGCATTTCACCGGGTCCTTTACTATGTGTGAATCAAACCTTCAATGTTGTTCTCTTTAAAAAATAAAGTATTTTCAAGCCGACGAAAGTTCCAAGCAACTACGAAAGGTTTATTTCCTATGTAATTATATCTCACTTCGTTCTCCAGCAAATTACTTGATTCATTTGCTTTAAATCGATTGAATTGCTCTATTTTACTTCGCTTTTGTCAGTTTTTAGCTAATTTGCAAGATGGGGATGAGTGATGTGATGGACACTCACAAGCATCCAGGCCAGGATTCGAATCCGGGACCCCTGGCGTCGTAGCGCGATGTGCTAACCACTCCGCCACGGGGGCCAGCAGCAAATTACTTGTTATTAAGACTCATGCATTTTATTTCCTTGCCTACATGTGTTACACCTATGTGGTTGCAGAATATATTGGTCGCACATTAGAAATGAATAAATTATTTGTAGTTGTTTTGAATTTGCTGTACGAAATCATGTTTATATCAATTAATCTGAAACACAAAAGAAGGAAAATAAAGGCGGGGCAGAGAACTTTTGTGTCACGGAAGCTGGAATTCTTCCAATAGAGTGATTTTTGGTGGGTCCGAATCCCCCCCAACTGAACGTTTATCAAGGATTTTAATCAGAGGGTCTTGCCAAGCCTAAACTACAACTAAAGCATTTAGCCTGACGTCAGAAGACGCTTGACCAAGAAGGTGTTCGAGTTTGGTGCGATAACTTAGAAGTTTTGTTTCCCAATCGCGACGATGACACTTGTCCAGGATTCCATTCTACGACGCCACCACGTGACGCTAAGCACTCGAGCAGAAGGTTTATAAGAGTTGTTCTCAGTCGAATATCTTTAGTTGCATTAAGCTGTCTGCTACTGAAACTTGAAATGTCTCTTGATAACGTGATATGAACTGCAGTAATCTGTTAAGTATGATTCAGATCCTGTGAGGCAAAAAAAAAGATTCATGCTCATGTCTATCTATATCGTATATCTGCCGTTTCCACACTCCCTCAGCAACTAATCTCCTCCTTTCATGCTCAGAACGACAGAAAAGTAGCTCTCTGGGGGCAAGACGGTGATGTAGTAGTTACAGGACATATTTCAGATCTCACTTTTAAACTTGAAGTGCTGTCCCAGTCATGTGGATTCAGGGTGGGATTCCAAGATCATCTGCATATTGTCAATGATCCACATACAAAAAACAACTGATTTTTGAGTTCTATTTACTGGAGTTCTTTGGTGCATTGTTGTTCTACTTCTATTTTTTATTGTTTTGTGAAATTGTTTAATTAATGTTTGTCTTGACGAAGACACACGTGCGTTCAACAATAAAAATTAATCATCCAGAAAAGCTATATTTTTTTATATATATTTTATTTTTAATATCAGGGTTACGAAAGGTCCAGAACTTTTACATAAGTTCAATTACAGTCCAGGAGAGAAAATCAGCAAGTGTAAATGGGTTCTGGACTGTAAAGAAACTTTCTATGTACATTATTTCAATTCGGTCCAGGAACCTTTTTTCCAGACCAATTTAAATACGGTCCAGGAACATTTTTTCCGGATCAATTTAAATACGGTCCAGGAACCTTTTCCCCGGATCAATTTAAATACGGTCCAGGAACCTTTTCCCCGGATCAATTTAAATACGGTCCAGGAACATTTTCCCCGGATCAATTTAAATACGGTCCAGGAACATTTTTTCCGGATCAATTTAAATACGGTCCAGGAACATTTTTTCCGGATCAATTTAAATACTGTCCAGGAACCTTTTCCCCGGATCAATTTAAATACGGTCCAGGAACATTTTTTCCGGATCAATTTAAATACGGTCCAGGAACCTTTTCCCCGGATCAATTTAAATACGGTCCAGGAACCTTTTCCCCGGATCAATTTAAATACGGTCCAGGAACCTTTTCCCCGGATCAATTTAAATACGGTCCAGGAACCTTTTCCCCGGATCAATTTAAATACGGTCCAGGAACATTTTTTCCGGATCAATTTAAATACGGTCCAGGAACATTTTTTCCGGATTAATTTAAATACTGTCCAGGAACATTTTTTCCGGATCAATTTAAATACTGTCCAGGAACATTTTCCCCGGATCAATTTAAATACGGTCCAGGAACCTTTTCCCCGGATCAATTTAAATACGGTCCAGGAACCTTTTCCCCGGATCAATTTAAATACGGTCCAGGAACCTTTTCCCCGGATCAATTTAAATACGGTCCAGGAACATTTTTTCCGGATCAATTTAAATACGGTCCAGGAACATTTTTTTCTGGATCAATTTAAATACGGTCCAGGAATTTTTTCCGGATCAATTTAAATACTGTCCAGGAACATTTTTTTCCGGATCAATTTAAATACGGTCCAGGAACATTTTTTCCGGTCAATTTAAATACGGTCTAGGAACATTTTTTCCGGATCAATTTAAATACGGTCCAGGAACATTTTTCCCGGATTAATTTAAATACTGTCCTGGAACCTTTTATCAATGAAACAATACGCAACGTGGATCGAATTAAAATTGTGCGAGAAAAAAGGTTAAGGTCTTGTTGCGGAACTCAATAGAACCCATTAGAATTTATGTGTTCCTGGACCTATAACAACCAACCATGTTTAATACGTATTCGCGGGAGAGCGGATTTCGTATTTAGTTTCACTCTCGTTCATAATATTACGTGGGAAATACTCAACAATGCAAAACTATTTAGTATGCCGGGGGAAAAGTAATGCCATTACGTTTGAAAAAATTCGCAAGGACGTAGTGCACGAAGAAGGTGGCAACACTGCGAAACAATTAGTTTCTTCTGAGCAAAACTATTGCATCTTATCACTTCCTGAATTCCCGCGCGCGTGCCTGAGACTGCTTTTGCAAAATCCGATTCCTTCGTCACTTTCCTTCCGCATTTCGTAGCCCGTTGCATGTGTTTATCCACTCGGTTTCCCCTCAGAAACTCTCACGAGCTTCTGAGAGGCAGCCATTAGGAGTAATCCAAAAATGTATGAGGTACACAAGTGCTTGAAGGGTTGTCACATCTCCATTTTTAACACCTGTTTAGTTCCCTTTTCGGGAGGATACCAACTACTCCCAATACATAAGCATGGCACTGGATTTTCAACAACTATCAGGAACTTAAAAACTGAAGGAATAAATCTATAAAAATTATATTAAAGTGTTAAAAATGTACACCAAATTACGCTAAATTACTAAATTTCGAATCGAGACGAGACTCCGGTCTATAATACTTATTTAGACATACTGGCCGATATGTACAGTTAATGACAATAAAAATGGGACACCTAGATCCTGAAATACTCACTTCCTTGCATGGCGTCTGTGTGTGTGGTAATACAGGGTGTATCATAAGTAGACCTCGGACTTTGAAGTTCCTAAAATAGGTCCTAAAAATCTGAAGTTAGGCTCGAAAAAGTCCAAAAAAACTTAAAATAGTTCAAAATTCCTGAAAAATGCTGATTAGGTGTAGTCACCGGCAATGAAAATGGGACACCTAAATCCTGAAATATGCACTATCTTTCATAACGTTATGTGTGTTGCCTAACCCTACGGCGATAGCAGAACTTACCATTGGAAATTTGATATTAAAATCTACTCTTAGCCGTATAGTTAGGCAACAATCTTTCTCAATGTTACCACAGTAAAATTCCGCAATTTTGTCTGTGAGGATCATTCTATATGCTGAAAATAATCTTTCAACAAAAACATAGTCAGTGGTGCAAACTTCAATGCCGAAATGTTAGTTTGCAAGGCGTGAATGCCAGAACGCACCAAAGTAACGCGAAAGTGAGCAACACCACGTACATCAGACGACTTTGGATCGTACAATTAACAGTGGCACCAGACATTTTGCTTTGTTTAGAGCTTTGAAAAATCTCCATGGACTTGGAGGAAGGGAAATCGACAGAGAATACGTTTCAAACACGTTCGTCATTGAATTTTATCGTGTGACATAAAAATTATGTAAAACCTTTAAGAATGTATAAAAATCTAAAAATAGGCTTGATTTAGGCACATAAACCTAAAATAGGTTCTAACAAGCAAAATAGTTTTTTTTAAGCACTATAAAACCATCAGTTGTTGCGGTTTTTAACGAAACTGTGACATAACTTATTATTTCTTACATACCTATAAAGGAAAAAAATAGGTTAAAAAACTAAAATCCGAGGTCTAATCATAAGTAATAGCGCAAACAGACACAGTTGAAAGTACACGATAATAGAAGCAAAAAAGTCTCGGTAAATATGGGTCTGCAAACGAGCCGTTTTCGAAATAATTGCGAATGTGTGGTTACAAGCCGCCACTGACTTCATTGTTTGTAAACGTCGTCCTAGTTGGTAAAATGCTAATAATGTGTGCGAAAGTGTGGTTAGAAGCAGTCACTGATTGCATTTTGTAAACACCGAGTGCTTTACTCGTTGCGCGTTCCGAGGTTTGCTCCAACGCCACCTCTCGTAAATGTTCCGTTTTGTAAACAAAAATCTTTCTATTTCACCCTTATTCCTCCTTCTCTTCTCTTTTTCTCCCTCTCTGCCTTTCTCCTCTCTCTCTGTGTCTGTCCTTTCTTCCTATCTCTCTCTCCCTCTCCCACTTTTCTTTCCTCCTTCCTTCCTTCTCTCTCTCTCTTATGTGTGTCCTTTCCCCCTCTCGCTTTTGCTTTCTATAGTTCCTTCTCTCTCTCTCTCTCTCTCTCTCTCTCTCTCTCTCTCCCACTTTTCTTACTCCCCTTCCTTCCTTCTCTCTCTCTCTCATGTGTGTATCCTTTCCCCCTCTCGCTTTTGCTTTCTATAGTTCCCTCTCTCTCTGTCCTTTCTTCCTATCTCTCTCCCCTTCCTTCCTTCTCTCTCTCTCTCCCACTTTTCTTTCTCCCCTTCCTTCCTTCTCTCTCTCTCTCTTATGTGTGTATCCTTTCCCCCTCTCCTTCTCTCTCTCTTATGTGTGTATCCTTTCCCCCTCTCGCTAGTTCCTTCTCTCTCATTCTCTCTTCCCCTCACTTCTTTCTTTCACTCTCCTCTCATTCCCCTTCTCAAAATCTCCCCCCTCTCTCAGTCAGAAAGAAAGGAAGAAATCTTGGGCTCTACCCAAAACAAAAAAAACTGGCTACACTACGCTATTGTAGACCATGCTTCCCCTTTGTCTGGAATGTTCAAACGTCAGATTCAAGAAATGCATACACGAACATTTGGAGCGAAACTGCATTATATTTGACAGGCAGATGTCTGTGATTCGTATTCCACCCCAAACAACCTTTACACCTCAACTTCATTAGGATCCTCGCTTTCAACCAAGAAAGGGGGACCACAAAAAAGCTAGGAAGACGAGTACAATGGACTTCTGTGTGTCTTTGCAGCGAAACAAGATGTTCCAGTTCTCCTACGAGGAGTTCGAATGAAAGCAGACGGGAGTTTTTAGCGAGGCGCGTGCTGCAACGGTTCTTCTCCAGCGCAGACATTGTTGGCCTGGAGGGAAGGAGCAGCTGGACCACAGTCACGTTCCGAAGGCATCGACTCCCAGACTGAAAAACTATGAAGGGGAGGAGGGTGAGTCAACCCTACCTTGAGTCAACCTATGCCTCCTTACGGGAAGATTACAATCACAAAGATTTGAAGGTAAGAGGACTGGCTCCCAGTGGCGTGCCCAAGGTAAAGAGGCGTTCCGTGTGGTTCATAACTAGAGCTTGGAAGTTGATGAGAAATCTTTTTTTTTTCCTGGGCCTTGAAAACAGTGTTTTCATTTTGCATTTTCAGACCTTTTTTGGCTTTTAGGTCAAATTTTAAGTATTTTTTGCTGTTTTCGTTTTCTTTTTTTCGTGGATTTTAAATCAATTTAGCATAACTTTGGCGCATTTTAGTAGCCTTGAAGTAAAAATAAAGAGGTAGTTTAAACTCCAAACATTGGGTTATATCGATTATTCAACTATTCTGTCGTAATTTATTTTAAAAAATCACTTTCATCTCAAAATCGACAATTTAAAGGTGTTCAACAACGTCCTTCTTGGAAATATTGAAATGTCTAAAATTGCACTTGTGTCCGATGAAAAAAAACAACTTGACAACGATTTCACACTTTACAGGAAGATGGCAGCATGTACGCAAGAAGAAAAAATTGATTAGCGGTAACAAATAATTCTCTTTCTAAAGAAACACGTGTATTGTATATTATAAATGCGATCTGAGGTACCAGAAGAAAAACTGCGCGATCAAAACAATGCAAAATGTTTTCACAAAAGGTATACTAAATATGATTTCCACAGATAATATGGGCAGTTTTTTTCATTTTATTTAAAAATATCAACATAAAAATATTCTCTTAGTTATTCAGTCATTCCTTTCCATTTTTTAGGAATACACACAGTTCTTTGTTGTATAATCGCAATTAAATAAATACCGACAAGAATATCCCACGGCTCCTAATAAATCACGTGTTTATATCCTCAGTGTTCCTTTCTCTGCATCAGAGAATAGAAATAAAAAGCATCCTGTGCCTCGATGTTCTTTTCGATAACCGACTTCAATAACATGTGCACCGATTGCCCGACAATCTATCTTTAAAGGCTGTACTTAGAACCGTTCCTACATTACAAGTCTTTAATTTTAATCTTGAATACGAGTGAAAACGTGACGTGTGTTCTGACGTCACTTCCTTCGACCGTTGAATTCAACGTGATGTTAAGAGGTTGTGTACCCAAAAAACGTCAAATGTAGGAAAATATGCTAAAATATAGAGCTGGCTACTACAAAATGAAGGCAAAACCCTCTCCCTAACGAAAAACCTAGTCACGCCACCATGTCTCCGAATTGAGAGGGGCCACAGCCCCAGATATAGTGGTACCCAGAAAGTGTTTAGGGGGTTATTCAAACTGCTGAAAAGCAACACATTTTTAGTGCATATCTAAAGTCCTCTTTCCTAGCGGCTAAAGTTCGGCACAAATAAACATGCAGGTTTTCCGCCTTGTACAGGAGAGACCCCAGTTCCTGACCAGGGACGTTGTTAAGGATGAGGGGCTGGTGGGCATTGGCCCATTCCGAATCTTCTGCGTATCATGCTCCAAATTGTCCGCGACTTCGAGAACTTACTTTACTATTATATAAACTCTCAGTTTATGTATTGAAAACACAAGTAACTAGAAACTGGTATAATCTTCTTAGCTATTACTACTATTATATATGCTAAAACCTCATTAAAGCACATAAATTATGCACATAACGTAAATTAGTTACCTATAGAAAAAATATATATAAGATCCAAATTTGCAAATTTGTCCCCCTCAAACACATCACTGTATCAGACCAAGCCATCTCTTCTTGTCCCCCCTCCCTCCGCAGTTTATAGGCTCGAGTTTAAAAATATGCCTCATTGTCTAAAACAAGAATTGTGTGCTCTTAAATAAAATATCACCATAAGGTAGTAATACTAGTAGACGTTAAGAAAAAACTCATGAATTTATGCCGACCTTATCGCTAACCCGTTTAGGAAGTAATATATCTGAACCACACATGCAGCTTCCTTTGCTTGCGTGAAACCCGACCTCAAGGGGGAAAAGTGACCAAATCAGATAATGGTAATGCTCAGTGAAGTCAGTCACGAAACCACACTAGCGCTCCTATCGACAGCTACGAAACTAAGCAGACCATAATGTTCATGGGAACGAACACTCATATAAATGATCTTAAAAAGGAAAGATCGATTTTCAAGATGCAAATCGTTTTTATAGCAGCATATCGAATACTTATGGCGTATCGTGAACCAGGTGAATCAGATTCAAATCCACCCTGCATGATTTGGGGGTGGCTACTTGATAAAAATTGCAGTGGAGGGAGGGAGAGGGTCTTGTAGCTTCTTTCGACGTACACGGATTTTGAATTTGTAATATATATCTAAAGATTTGCAACGTTTCGCCCAGTCTACAAATACACTGCCCTTTCCAGTTCTATAAATACGAGATTAGCAGAGGTTGAAAGCAGTGGCGGATCCAGGAAAGGTTCGAGGGAGTAAGGCCAACTTTCCTGTAGTCGCTTGTTAATGCTCTAACCTGATACACACTCATTGGTTAAATAAAACCTTTCAATTAAGTTTTTAAATTTTTTTCGCAATACGAATCATCGTAGCTAGGGATGATGCAGTATTCATCAATTCTGGTTTTCAAAAATTACATTTCCAATATTAAGTACATAAATTGAACGTCAATGTTCACAAAGTTGAATATTAAATGATAAATTTATTTTAAGGGATCAGAACGTCATTCACTCATTGGTTTGGTTTGAATTGATGTTTTAAGTCCACTTTGTTCACAGTAAGGCTAATCGAGACTGGACCTACAGTTTAAAGTGGAATCCGAACCACTATGTGCCTCCACCGGGTATCGAACCCGGGAACCCTTGATTACAAGGCGAGTCATTCATTCATGACATTGATACTACAGTGATGAAGGATATCTTGATAATCATGTCACAGTAATGTACTTTTTTCAGCTTTGCGTATCAATATACTGACATATACTGAAATAAATATACTGAATTACAACTCGCACACGCAATTCAGAAAAAAAACGTACAACACGATCTTGTTCTGAGTGAGATAGCTTTCAAACATTGCGACGCATCCATCATTCCGGAAACAATCTGCCCAGCGTTAGTTATTTAACATGAGAATTTACATAAAATCAAGCTTCACTATGTTCTCTTCCACTACATTCACGCTAACCAAGATAAGACAGCTGCCAAACCAGTCATGTTACATTGACTGTTACATACCTGTCGTTGACTAGCACTTTCATATATGCGTATAATCCTCAGAATCCAAAAACAGGCCCTCACGCAAAGAACACACGGTATCTTTTCGGTAATATATCCACTGTCACAGGTCATTTCCATACATCTTCCTCCATTTTACGAACACAAACATCACATTCATGATTTTACAACACTACACGGTTTTGTCTCACTCCAACATCCACGAAAAACATTGTAATTCAAAATACGACGGGGCGCATACGCCAGTCACTGACCTCGCAACCAAGCCGTAATTTTCTCCACCCACATCAAAGGACAAACCAACTCCCCCCAACGAGGAAAAAAAAAAACCTGTCTGGAACAGTAGTGTGCACCTGGTTGCTGGCCCCTCCCCCACACGAAGTCACACGCAAGGTAGGAACACAAGCATACACACTAATCTGCCGCCCACTGCTATACTACGCGACTCACCCGACGATAATTCACAACGTGTGTTTCCTGCAGGTTGTGCGTCGCTCACCACACATGCAGAGACGACACAGCCAACTCTGAACTGGCCGCGACCTGCGTGGGAATACACAAAGGTCGCAAGCATATAATTAGCTTTCCATGGCACTGAGCTATACCGTAATAATGAATAGAATGTTTACACGTGGGAAAATGGTGTGAAACAGAAGAAGGCCTTCCTAACTTTTTCGCAAGAACCTTTCTGCCTACAAGATATCACAGTGTGGATAAATCACTAATGGTAGGAGGGGGGGGGGGGCACGCGACAGGAGCGTGGTGCTGATCACATCACCTAAACACATGGCCTAGATTATGAATGTGTGTACGTACTCACACATTCGTAATCTCGGTGGTAATCAAGGTGATGTGAGCAGCACCACGCTCCGGCCACTTTACCCCTAGAGTGTCTCCACTTATTAGAGGTTGGATGAATCCCAGAGCCACTCTATGCAGGGATGATGCCCTAAAATTTCCAACTGAAATCACCCACCCCCGAGAATTGAACCCTGATCCCCCGGGTAGCAGTCAGACATCCTATCAACTGGGCCACAGCGTCTCTGTGGAGTTCCCAGGATTTTGGAAAGGGGGATGGCACGTATACTTTTTTTTAGTAGTCATCCCTCATTTTTTAATTTTCTTATGCCTTCATGTTCTATTCTTTAAGAATACTGAGCCAAAAGGGGGTGTATGAACCCTTCAACCCCCCGTTGGGCACGCCACTGGCCCTCTGTGGTAGTGGTCTGGTTCCGTGGCCACCTCGTTCTCCCGACCTAACCCCCTCTTGATTTCTGTTTATGGGGGTGGATGAAGCAGGAGGTTTACCGGGAAAGGGTAGGAATGAACTGCACATTCGCATTATGAATGCTGCTGCGTTAATCCGGGAATATCATCGGGAACTTTGTAGTGCAACACAAGATGTCCTCCGACGCGCTAAGAAGTGCAGTGATGTTGGTGGTGGTATTTTTGAGAATCTGCTGTGACTTGCTATCATTTCTGTGGCCTTTACCTCCTTACATTCGTTCATGTGAGTACTGACCAGCAGGTGTTAACATTTCATTTCTATACATTTATTGCTAGCTTCATTACTTAATTATCGTGTACTAATTACTGCTACACCACAAATTCATGCAATAAATATTAGTATAAGCATGTCTCTTCTCGTATTTACTTAAACAATTACCACTACATTGCCATGTTTTACTTGATACTGTTTTTGTCTACGTTTTCCTACATCATTTTTATTTCTGTTCATATCTCCGTTATCGTTCAAAATCGGACCCATCTTCATATGAACTTTTTTGCTTAGAATCAGCCATACTACCAGTTCCAAAAGTATTGCAGCTTCCTCCCGGAACACTCTGTATATGTGGGGTGGGGGGTGACACAGTATGTACACATGCACACACACACACATATATACGTAAACATGAGCGACATCATGGAAGCTGGGTGTTTGAAACTGGCAAAACTCGCGACTGTTTCTCTCAGAATCGCACCTCATAGCAAAGATAAACCCTTTTACATTCAGAGAGCGTGGGGCCTTCATATCCGCGAAGATCCTATCTGAACTGCCATCGCGCGGAAGACGAGTTTCGGATTTCATCCTGCCAACTGCACAATGTCCTCTCCCCGTCTGACGGCATAGCTATTCCAGATATTCTATTCCCGAGTTCCCTCACTCAATATCAGGAGAAAATAACATCAAGACGAAGGGGACATCATTCCTGCTTTAGCTGGAAAAGTAACATTGGGGATCTGCCATTCTGGAAATGGCCGATATCAATGTCTCACGCACACCAGCGCCACCAAGCGACGGCAAAAGTAAACTGCCTGAAGCCGTTACTCCAAATATCAAAATATTGACTGCATTTGAAGCGGATATTAAAGACTTCAGATGGTTCATAGCATTTTATATGTTTCATGAATATATTACAGTATAATGTACAGTGGGATGCAGAAGTATTGTCCGGCAAATTGATTTCCATAGATTAAGTTTGCTGGTGCAGATGCTGCCAGCCTCCACTTTGGCGTTTTGTTCGAATCCTTGAAGATCTGGTGGAATGAAGCAAAGAGAGTGGACATGGAAACTGATAGTCTGGATGGTAATACTTACGCATGCCACTGTACAGGGTATGGTCAACACACAATTGAGTTTATGTTTTGATTGATTCGATTTATTTTACTTCGCTTTTCTGTCACTTTTGGCTAATCGCGAGGATGAGCATGAGAATTGATATGACACTACAAAGAACACCCAAGCTGGGATTCGAACCCGCGACTCCTGGTGTCGTAGTGCGCTGTGCTAACCACTCCGCCACGGAGGCTGACTTTTTTGTTTTAAGTTCTCTTTATGTACAGATAGGTGAGCAGTGAGCAATGTAGTTCCATCAGGTATCGAGCCAGGGACCCTTTGATTACAAACGATTACGTTACCATTCTGCCATAGGGATGGCAAAATCGTCAATGAATTTGCATGACGTAACGTAGTATTATTTCATGAAACAATGCATTGTACTCGCGGAATGATGGGAACCTTGGTTCCCCCTGTCGGCTTTTCTCAAATCAGACGGAACTTTCTAAGTGTTCCCCTCTCCTTAGGAGTGGCACGCTGTCAGATTCCTCAGAGAACCTTAGAAGGAACATCAAGAGGTTGGTGAACCGGAACTGGCCCGAGCGACGGACACAATGACCCGCCTCACACGTGCCCTTTGGCCTCCGAATGAGAATACATTAACAGGGCCTCTCCTTGTTTGGCAGAGCACGAATGATCATGAACGCGCATTCGATGCATTGACTCTTTCCGCTGCAATACTTCAGAGACTCCAAGGAGTCTCCCGCACGGAAAGAAAGACCTATACCGCCAGCAATTCCAGTTGGCGGCTGGGAAACAACGAATCAGCGATCAGTTTATCATCTTCGACTGACATCGGGCATTTTCGTTGCTGGCGGGACGAAACAAATGAGCGTCGGATACACAGCATGTTGCGAAACGTACTGTAAAACATGGGGAAGTTGATGAGCGCCGTTACTGGATAAAAGTTGTATAATAGTGCACAAAGCACGGACAATTATTACACAAAACACCCAAACAGTGTACAAACATGCCAATATAAACAACTAACGAAAACAGACATACGCTTAGCAACGTTGTAACGATAGAGCGATGTTACCCCTACAGCTCTTTCCTCGCAACTGAGGTTGTTGACACCCATGAAGGAACACCCCTCCCAAGACTATTGCTATTGGTGTGCAGACAGAGCTTTGTAGCAAAAAGTAGGTCAGCCGCCAGTTGGATTTGCGATAAGTATAGTGTGTCCGTAAAATAATGGTGGGGTTTTAAACAGTCATAGTTTTGGAACAAAGCATGGCAGAAAGATGAACGATACGTCAAAGCAAAGAGAAACTTTCCAAGTTTATGTATGCGAAAGTTTACGCGCGCACACCTACAGGCGCGAGGGGTAACGCATGCGCATTGTGTTTCAAGACCCGCAAGCTGCACGAGGTCGTTACTCATCCTCGCTACTGAGCCATCATTTTTTCAACAAGTTTATCTTCAGTGATGGAGCAACGTTTCATGTTTCCGGACGGGGTCATCGGCATAATGTTCGTATATGGGGTAGTGAACCTCCACATGCCGTTATGGAACATGAGCTTGACAGTGAAAAAAAGTGAATATGTGGTGCGCTATTGCACGAGACAGAGTTATTGGCCCCTTCTTTTTTGCTGAACAAACAATAATGGGAACCATTTTCCTGGATATGTTACAAGGGTATGCAGTGCCCAAACCGAAGAATTCCATGTTCCAGTTAGATGGTGCTCCTCCACATTTTTCCACAATCGTGCGGGATTTTCTTAACGAAACATTTCCTCAGCGATGGATCGGACGAGGAGGGTGGGTTGCCTGGCCCCCACGGTCTCCAGACCTTACACCCACGGATTTCTATTTGTGGGGTTATGTCAAAACACAAGTGTTTTCCTGTCAAGTTCGAAATCTGGACCATTTAAAAGCAAGGATCACTGAAGCTGTTTCGTCTATCACGCCGGATGTTCTCTGCCGCGTATGGGAAGAGACTGAGTATCGTCTTGATGTCTGCAGGGCAACTAAGGGTTCACACATCGAAGTCTACTGAACAGGTAAGAAACTTGGAGAGTTTCTCTTTGCTTTGACGTATCGTTCATCTCTCTACCATGCTTTGTTCCAAAACTATGACTGTTTAAAGCCCCACCATTATTTTACGGACACACTGTAGTTGTATTTTTAGTTAGCGTCGCTTTCGGCCGCTACTAAGCAAACGGCGACGATGAGAATGTATGGTGGTGAAATGAGCACCTATGTTCACCCCGGGACTCGAACACGGAGCCCTCGGTGCTGAGATCGGGAGAACTCAACGGCCAGCACTAAGCGCTTTTACCCACAATATACAGGATTCTCCCACTAAAAGGCCGATCTCCGTGGTGGAGTGATTATTCTAGTGTTGTAAGTATTTTACGTAGTACGAAAGGACCAAATATTTATGTTATATATTATGTTGGTTGGTTGGTTGATTTGGTGTTTTAAGTCCACTTTATGCACAGTAAGGCTAATTGG
This sequence comes from Lepisma saccharinum, assembly GCF_977018435.1. NCBI lineage: Eukaryota > Metazoa > Arthropoda > Insecta > Zygentoma > Lepismatidae > Lepisma > Lepisma saccharinum. The sequence goes on along the minus strand of NC_139258.1, from coordinate 36,154,337 downwards.
GATTGGACCTACAGTTTAAAGTGGGATCCGAACCACTATGTGCCTCCACCGGGTATCGAACCCGGGACCCCTTGAGTTATATGTTATGTAATGAATGACAATAATTACTACGGCTAGGATTATTATGACCTAAAAATCACGAAAATATGCAAAATAAAATATGCTCTTATGACCTAAAATTTTACAAAATATGCCCTTATAACTAGACTGTTTCAAACACCAATATCTAACTTAAGCTGAAATATTTTCATATACAAAATATTTTTAGTTCACTTTATGGGCCCTGATGACTTACAATACACAATCAATACTTTCTGTAAATTTTCAAATAAAAATAAAAAAAGATTTTGCTGCAGTCCCCCTCCCCAAAAAAAAGCTCTCGAATAAACATGGGAGTAAGAACGAATCCACTTCGAAAATGACTGTATATTTCTTGAAAAAGCGAAAATATGCTGAATATGCCCGAAAAACCCATCAAAATATGCTCTATCACCTAAAAATGGCAAAATATGCAAAAATATGTCCTTAAAAAGCACCTTAATTTAATTGGTTTCTTCACAACATGAATTTCTTTAGGGAACACATCACCAATACCAAAAAGAATATGCTAAGTCATAAAAATCATAGCCGTAATAATTACTAATGGCAGGAAAAATGCATTGAATTTAGGATTCAATAATGGGGAATACTATTCCAAAAAATTATTCGTTGGCCGAACATTAAGCGTTTGTCTTGAAAACATAAAATAGAATATAATTATTCTAGGAATCTTTATATCCTAACTATTATGCAATTAAACATATACTGATACAATAAAAACTTTAAAACCAATAAAAAATAAATAATTTAAAGAAATACGAAGAAATCTTCAAGACAGGTCCCGGCATGGATATAGGTGATTTTTGTGAGTATCTCTTCGTCAGTTTCATCGTATCATCACTCATTCCCGTCTTGGTGATTACTCAAAACTGGCAGATGAACGAAGTAAAATTAACTAAATCGTTCAATCCAAGAGCCTTCCAATAAAAAGAGGAAAGGGTCAAATGAAAAATTTGTGACGTGACATTGAATGCATACTGAAAGCCGTGAAGTCATGTGTACTGGCTATCGTTGAATGATTGATTGAATTAGGTTATGTTAAGTCACTTATCTTCCACTTCGGCAAATCGCGACGAACGGGCCATTGTGAAATTGAAGAGGAGAGAGACAAAAGTTAAGCCCATGCGATACAGTTTCCAATGGAGTCTTCCCAAGCCCATCCGTCCGTGGCAGTGTACCAACTTAGCTCTCTTGGAGCCAGATCTGGTTCTTTCGTGCACTCGTTCGGCTATGAACTGGCACGTTCACCTCCGTGCTCCACTATGATGCCATCACTGTTTCCGGCCCACATAGACCACCTTTTGTCATAATTATATATTTTGCACGTGACGTGATATTGTTATATTGGCTGCGTCGCCTCACTCCCTCTTATCTCCCCAGGTACATCTTTATAGCACAATGTTTGACGTGAAATTGACATAATATTGTCGTCAGGGAATTCTTTACTTTCGATTTCATACGACCATCGGTGGATTATTGTGATGGGCGATGCCGCTGGATCTAGATGTTGAAAACTAAGAATAAATTGTCATCAATTTATGTTAACGATAATAGCAGTGCCCCACCCCTTTGACAACTAACATTACCCTAGAAGGCACTTTATCCAGCCATCGTAAATCTAGCTGCATGAAAGTCAGTTTTAACTCCATTTAAGGTGAAATTTATTTCTTTTATGCGCATCAGATTTGGCAACACTGCCAGGAGGCAAGGAGAAAAGCATTTATCATATGGGAGTATGATTTGATTCGTTCTCTTGGGAATATAAAACTTCCGATGCAATAGAAAATTATATCAACGGAAAGAGGGCAGTTTGAAGACGAATTTCACCAGCGGAAAAGTCGAAACTTCCATTTCATTAGCTGTAACTTGATGTTGAAGTTGATTCCCCATAAGGAATACATTGGATTCCGAAAATATTATTCATCATCTTTTTCAAACATCGTGTCCAGATTAATAATCAACATAGAAAAACGATTCCACTTGCAACATGGAGAGAAATTCATACTCTTGGATACACCCAGGATTTTTTTAGTAGCAGTGCACATTTCGGGCGATATTGAAATAAATGCACAATTGGTGCATAACTGTATCTCCTCCCCTTAAGACCAAGAAAGGAACAGAAATAAAAGGAAGAAGAAGTAAAAGAAAGTAGCCAGAGAGACTGATAAAGGGATGGAAATAAAATCGATTGTCTGGGGGGGGGGGAAGGAGGTACATACAACATCGGAGAGAGAAGGTAATAGAAGAAAAAATCAACAAGAGAACAAGTCACCAAAAGGAAATATATTCAAAGAGACAGGAAAGAAATTACACCAGAAAGGAATACAAATAAAAGATTTGAAAAATTCCCATTTTTCTATGAAGAAGTTAAGCGACCTCCTTCAACCCAGCTGTAGACGCCCGTGGCTATCATGGTTTGACATAAATGTATTTGAAAATTTAAGCTTTTATATTAAAACTTAATATACATGCTTGTCATCTAGAAAAGAACAATACACAGTAGATATATGGAAATGAATGACATTTAATGACCCTCTGGTAAAAACGTGAGTAGTTCTTAAAAGGACACAATCTAGGATAAAAAGGCATTATGTAATTACTGTTTCCTGGTTTGTGAAAGGTTAAAAAGTACGCATGGCTTTGTAACACACGCATACAGAAGAAATAATATGCTTTGGAGGCATCAACTTTGGCAATGCAGAATTATGCATTTATCTTATGAAACTTCCTTGAGAGTCTGATCTCGTACGTACAGTGTCTCTCAAAAGTTTTAGGACAACGACATTTTAAACTAGGCAACCCAATTTACGCAAGCCGTTGGTGGGTTGCGTGCAGAGTTAGGCTCAATTTCAGGGTTGCCACATGCACAATAGATATTTATAAAATACGCGAAAGAAATATAAACAAGTATTATTGTATAAAATTATTAAAAATATCACTATTATATCGCAAATGACAAAATTCTTCTGAAAGAAAAAAATAGGTTTTCTAGTATTTCATCGCTAATGAGCCTACAGAAAGGAAAAGAGGTGAGAGGAAACGAAAGGTTACAAGGGAGAGGAGAAAGAAAAAGCGAAAGGAGAAGAGGAAAAGTAGAGGAGAGAAGAAAGAGAGGATAGACGAGACGAGGAGAGGAGAGGTAGTGAGGAGAATGGAAAAAGATTCGAGGAGAGATGAGGAAAAAAGAACAAAGAAGAGAAAAGAGGAGGAAAACGAGACGAGAGGAGAGGAGGAGACGAGAAGAGGGAAGTGGAGAGTAGAGTAAAGGAGAGAAAAAGAGAAGAACGAAAAAAGAGAGAAAAGTGCAGTGGAGTCGGAAATCTAAGACAAGAAAGGAGATAAGAGGAGTGGAGAAGAGTGGGATGGAGATAAGATGCGAGAAAAGTAGGGAAGGCGATATGAGATAAAAGCAGAACAGAAAGAGGGGAGAGAAGAAGGAGAAGGAACTGGAGAGAAGAGGTAGTTGCAGAAAATATCGTCTGAGCGTCAAGAATGGATGCATTGGTCAAATTATCGACATGAAACATTCAGTAACATTTTGAAATGTATTGGAGAATATATTAGATCGGTGCGAAATGCCTTTTGGCTGAGCTCAGAGCAAGATAAAATCTTCCACTTAAGATCTTTGATTTTACCTGCGATTACACCACTAAAAAAATGAACGTAATTTTTAATATTTATAAGAATTATTCAATTTTTCTCCACTTCTCGGTTCGTTGAAATGGAGATTTTGTAATTCAATATTTACCCTCCCCCCATAGTTAATTCCAAACTGAATAATTCCGTTTCGCACGGCGTGGACAATTAACACAATGGGATATGTCTAAAACTTACGAAAATTTTCTTCCACCGGAAGGGTTTGAACCTGCGACCATCAGATTGACAATCCTGAACGGTAGCCACTACCCTACAAGCTTTCGCTCCTTAAGCCAACTAGAAGGAGCTGACCAATGTGAAATGTAGATGTAACTCTCCTGCATGTAACGTGCAAACAAGTATTGTTTGTAACAAAGAAAACGAAAGTAGTACGACTCGGCGAAAACATTTAATGGAGAATTGCACGGTGAGAACTTTTCATTCGATATTTGCGGAGGTATCCTTGCATTGAACTCGAGTGGGAAAAGGGGTAAAATTAGCATGTCCTGAATTGCCACACATATAAATAGTTATTTCAATGTCATTGAAGCAGTACACAATTATCGTTAGAGTATCATAATTCACGATCTTATATATAAAAATATCCCGTTGAATGTGTGTCAATTCATTCATTTGTTTATTTTTTTTATAAATTCCATATGCAGAACAATGTAGCCACTATATACTGCTATTACAAATAATGTTACCATGCTTTTGTTTAATGGAAGGGATCCTTTTTTAAGGAACATCTAGTATGGAGGATCGAACGTGGGACCGCAATGCTTTCAAGAACTCTAACCAATACACTACGCCCTTTGTTTTCTTGGAGCTACAGTTCCTAATTATTCTGTCGCCTCAATATTGTAAACGTTATCTGCAAAAAAGAAGTTAAATACTCAGATATAGCTCTGTACTTCTAGAATTACTTTATACGCATGCATTTGAAATTTAACTCTGAATTTCTTTCTTCGTATTAGTATATCTAAGCTTGTGAAAATATTTTATTTGTAATTTTATAACGGTTTCATGAACATCTACGAAATAGTTCCTTATAACTTGGAATCTGGTGAATAGATATGATTTGTCTTGAAATTAATTTTCGACCACTAGATTTTGGCAAGGGAATTATGTGTGATCCGTTTCCAGTCATTCATTGCTTAAACAAACGTTTTAAAACTATGTGGAATTTTCATTCTGGGATAAGTTTCTTTACTTGCTACATGTATGCGAACTACACTCTGTCCTACTTATCTCTGTAGCAGGTGAACGAAAACAAGTATCTGAGCAGCGATGAACACGTGAGAGGAACGGGATTGCATGGAGGGAGGAAAGCCACTGCAGTTACAAGCCTTCCCAGCAGCGTGCACTGATTCGCTCTGTCCACTCGATCCCCTCTCCCCTCTCTCCACTTCTCTTCCGCTATGCCCGGCTTTGCTCCAGAGATGCTGGGACAGGGTACAGTTAATTGTTTCTCAAAAGGTATAATCTATCTCTGTATGCCACACATTTAATTCTTACTCACATGGAAAAAAATGTCAATTTGTATTCAGGGGTAGTTTCACAGTTACAAACTATTTTGGCCTTGATGAGAAGTTTAGTGTAAGTAGGCATTTTGTTTATAATTTTGAAATTCAGATCGTCTAAGGTTGAAATCTTCATATTTAGGGCTTGAACTCGTCACCTAAGAGGTTGAAGATCGTCCTCTACTTTGTGCGTTACCTTCTTTATTTTTATATTCATTATTCATCCTCATCGTCGCGATTAGCCAAAGGTAAAATAAGAAAAGTCCTCCTCCGTGACCGTGCGGTCTAAGGAGCTGTGCTTTGGACTTCGACTGCAGGACAGCATGGATTCGAGTCCGCCTATGCTCACTCTCTAGGTTCTCGGCCTGTGTATGGGACCGGTAGCAACCCACCATTGTGAAGAAATTGGGGAGCTACGAGTGTGTAGCGTAATCCGGTCTCGGAAATCTTCTATGGGGCATGTTCCTGGGTAAACAAAAAATAATCGATCAGACAATTCGATTATCGAAGGCGATAAAATAACCTCCGGTTGACCAAGTTGCCAATATAAATAAATGGAATACAGATTGTCTTCGAGCTTACATTGTTAAAAAGGAGCGGATACACGTATTACTATCCCAATAATTATTCAATACGGTTTTTTGTTTGTCAGGAATTATCACTTAAACTATTGCATGCTGAGCTGGTGCCTACCTAGCCGCCTCTAATGAAATCTACCATTCTTCAGATTCTGTTTAAAATTCGACTCTGGTCACTTGTAACGTGCTGGGTGCAGACACTGTGCATCGAAGCAAGTGTTTTGCGATAAGAAGCGGCCTTGAATAGCGTGAGTGAGTCACTTTGATCGCGAGCAAGCTAGACTACCAAGCTTGTCTGCCTTTGAAAACCAAGTCATTTGTTTCACGGTTTCCGAACGCGATTGCTATTGTAGAAGTATATATTCTCTCAAAAGAGCAAGAAAGGAAATTCGACCAATATTCTCCCGTCGTTTAAAACCAAATATTATCTATTAAACGAAAAGTTGACGATTGTCAATAAACGGTTTAACCTATCTGAGCATAAGGTGAATGTAAATACTAAATTTAATAGAAAGGTTATCCAAAATTTCTCTTCCACTGTCTACGTAAGGTCAGTACCCAGGGGAGGGGCCATGTGGGCCATGCTCTCCCCTCGAACCCTAAAATATTTAAATGTGAACCTATAAATAAATAAATACAAAAAAAACATCGTCGATTTTTGAAATGTGTAAAAATTTCAATTTTGCTCTTGCATAAATGAATTTGTTTCTTGCGCAAAAGTCTTCAAGCTGCAATATTGGGTGGTTTTAGTTTTATAATCATTGATGCAAGGCTACCAGACGTCGGATTCACCGATTTAGTCCGGACAGTGCGTTACTTTCAATCCCTGTCCCGACTTTTTCGAACTGCAATCGTGATGCGAAAATGTCTCTTTATTATTGTTTTTTTGTTAACTCACAATTAGACATGTTCTTTATTGTATGAATAATTCCTAGTACGCAACATTTAATTTATAAATATATTATTTTCTAAACATAGAATTATCATGACTTTTTAATGCCGCTCGCACTATTTGAACTATTTTGTAATATAATTGGTTCTGGTCCCTCCCTCAAATAAATCCTGCGTACGGGCCTGGTCTACGTCAATGACAGAAATGCAAGCAATATTCTTATTTATTTTCAACCCAATTAAAGGATAGTGTAAGAATTTAAAAGAAATAAGAAAGAGCATAACTGTTGCTTTTCCTTACAAATTGTTGTTCTTCGAGGAAGAAAAATAAGAAGGATTTAGTCCAGCACCTTAACACAATGTCCCACGAGTCTCTCTTGACTAATACTGTCAAATGTCAGATGATTTTATGAATAAAATTTTCCGCCTGTTTACGTATAACGTTGCGCAGATTTGGTAGTTCGCACACGGTGTAATTATTTCGTGTTACCTTACGCAACAGCAAATATATTTCATAATACTGTACTGGACACAAGACTTGCAAGACGTTCGATCCTCCATACTAGATGTTCCTTAAAAAAACTCCCTTCCATTAAACAAAAGCATGGTAACATTATTTGTAATAGCAGTATATAGTGGCTACATTGTTCTGCATATGGAATTTATAAAAAAAATAAACAAATGAATGAATTGACACACGTTCAACGGGATATTTTTATATATAAGATCGTGAATTATGATACTCTAACGATAATTGTGTACTGCTTCAATGACATTGAAATAACTATTTATATGTGTGGCAATTCAGGACATGCTAATTTTACCCCTTTTCCCACTCGAGTTCAATGCAAGGATACCTCCGCAAATATCGAATGAAAAGTTCTCACCGTGCAATTCTCCATTAAATGTTTTCGCCGAGTCGTACTACTTTCGTTTTCTTTGTTACAAACAATACTTGTTTGCACGTTACATGCAGGAGAGTTACATCTACATTTCACATTGGTCAGCTCCTTCTAGTTGGCTTAAGGAGCGAAAGCTTGTAGGGTAGTGGCTACCGTTCAGGATTGTCAATCTGATGGTCGCAGGTTCAAACCCTTCCGGTGGAAGAAAATTTTCGTAAGTTTTAGACATATCCCATTGTGTTAATTGTCCACGCCGTGCGAAACGGAATTATTCAGTTTGGAATTAACTATGGGGGGAGGGTAAATATTGAATTACAAAATCTCCATTTCAACGAACCGAGAAGTGGAGAAAAATTGAATAATTCTTATAAATATTAAAAATTACGTTCATTTTTTTAGTGGTGTAATCGCAGGTAAAATCAAAGATCTTAAGTGGAAGATTTTATCTTGCTCTGAGCTCAGCCAAAAGGCATTTCGCACCGATCTAATATATTCTCCAATACATTTCAAAATGTTACTGAATGTTTCATGTCGATAATTTGACCAATGCATCCATTCTTGACGCTCAGACGATATTTTCTGCAACTACCTCTTCTCTCCAGTTCCTTCTCCTTCTTCTCTCCCCTCTTTCTGTTCTGCTTTTATCTCATATCGCCTTCCCTACTTTTCTCGCATCTTATCTCCATCCCACTCTTCTCCACTCCTCTTATCTCCTTTCTTGTCTTAGATTTCCGACTCCACTGCACTTTTCTCTCTTTTTTCGTTCTTCTCTTTTTCTCTCCTTTACTCTACTCTCCACTTCCCTCTTCTCGTCTCCTCCTCTCCTCTCGTCTCGTTTTCCTCCTCTTTTCTCTTCTTTGTTCTTTTTTCCTCATCTCTCCTCGAATCTTTTTCCATTCTCCTCACTACCTCTCCTCTCCTCGTCTCGTCTATCCTCTCTTTCTTCCCTCCTCTACTTTTCCTCTTCTCCTTTCGCTTTTTCTTTCTCCTCTCCCTTGTAACCTTTCGTTTCCTCTCACCTCTTTTCCTTACTGTAGGCTCATTAGCGATGAAATACTAGAAAACCTATTTTTTTCTTTCAGAAAGAATTTTGTCATTTGCGATATAATAGTGATATTTTTAATAATTTTATACAATAATACTTGTTTATATTTCTTTCGCGTATTTTATAAATATCTATTGTGCATGTGGCAACCCTGAAATTGAGCCTAACTCTGCACGCAACCCACCAACGGCTTGCGTAAATTGGGTTGCCTAGTTTAAAATGTCGTTGTCCTAAAACTTTTGAGAGACACTGTACAAGAGGTGACTATTCAAAAGCATAAAACCCAAGCACGTAACCAGGGGGGGGGGGCTAAGGGGGCTGAATCCCCAAGAAATCCTACAAATATCTATTTTAAATAATGTATAGTGGTAATCAATTTTACTTCCTTAGCAGAAAGGTGTGAAATACCTAGTTCTAACAACAAAATAAAAAAAACAATTGTCTTTAAAGTCTAATGTACTTTACTGGAATAATGTCGAAAACACACACAAAGAACGAACAACAAAGAGCCTCATTTCTAAGATCGATCATTGCAATCACCAGAACACAGAAATTTGTCCCACTTGATATTTCTTCTCCATTTGTCACAAACTTTCGTCAACTACCGCAAAGTATACAAATATATAAGTAAACCATATAATAGCATTTAGAAAGGCCTCCCCGATGGCGCAGTGGTAGCGTCGTCGGCTTGTAATCAAGGGGTCCCGGGTTCGATTCCCGGTGGAGGCGCATAGTGGTTCGGATCCCACTTTAAACTGTAGGTCCAGTCTCGATTAGCCTTACTGTGCATAAAGTGGACTTAAAACAACAAATCAATCCAATAGCATTTAGATGTGAATTTTATGAAGGAAACTATTATCTTCTTAATTTTTGCACCTCCCGTCACGCAAATCACTGTTCATTGCATTATTAAAATAATCAATTTGCAATCGAATTTTGAATGAAGGACAGTCCATATAATATATTGTACATTTTATAATTTATTTAATAATTGTCGTATTTTAATGACGTGTGTGTGTGTCTGTTCCTCCTCCCCCCATCAATCTGCAGTGATTTCGCACCCTGTAATACTGAGAAATTCATCTTCAGGGCCACCACCCCTCCAACTTTTTCGCCTTTACATGGCGGCAACTGATAAGGGATGAGTCCCTGCCGAAATAACATCCTTGCTACGGCTTGAAAAAACCGTTGGCAATTATTCCTCTGAGATGCGTTCCACAGGAGAACGGAGTAAAACAAAACACGCGCAAAATGATTTGAAACTTATAAACAAAACAAACAAAAAAAAAAAAACATCCGGTTTGGTACTGCGTTCTGAAATCCGCCACCGGAAATATCATCCTCTCCCGTCCCTCCCTCACTTTCCGCATGCATAATAGACGCAATACGAGTTCGTACAAGAGTACCCGTGCGACATCTGTAGTCGCGAATTTAAACTAAACGAGTTCCTCGCCTCTCCACTAGATGGCAGGAAGTTACAAGAAGCGGCAGTTACGTTGCCGCGAGCAGGGTAAACGTTCCACCAACAATGACAGGCTATTGCTTTTAGATATTCATTCCCTTCTTTTAAAGTGTGTAGTCGTTACTTCGTGTAATGTTTCCAACGAAACTGATTATATGGTTTACAGCCAGAAGCCTTGACAGTATTACCGCCAGTTGTATTTAATACTAGTGTAGGTCAAGTTAAGAGCGCATTCAGCCATTAGGCCATGGAGGAATATCCTTAAATTTAGTGCCAAAATAAGGAGCGGCTTAATTTAAAATTTTGTATTATTAAATATTATTAATAATAATAATGAAATTAGTGTATGTGTTTATTTAATTCCTACATAATGATATCCAAAAAACAGTAATCTCTTGGCTTAAATTCCTACATTATTTTGCAATATACTTATTACGTTATGCAGCAGTAACTTCAATTAATTCTTGTCTACAAAAATCCAACTCTTTTAAAAACAAATAGCCACACTTAGGTAAACAGAAACAAGGTTTTGGTTCTACTCAAGGGTCCTGTTTGCCGCACCCTAGACAGTCGTCCGGCCCTTAACTTAACCCCTGGGCAAAATGACCATAAATAAGGTTATCTGAAATCTTTTTTTAGGTACTGAGTTTTTTTTCTCTGTGCAGACAACACACGTGGGCATAGACTTACGGAATATCACTGAGCATAACTTAATCTTAATTTGCTGTTCAAAGTTGAATACAGTAATAATATCTACTCTACAATTTCACCACGACTCACTTTACGCTGTGCAACACACGCACAGCATGTTAATTTGGGTTCGCATTTCCCCATGGTAGTCATAAATATTCTACCAGAACTGCCATAGGCGGCGGTGGGTGTATAACTATTGCTGCAGGCGGTAAACATTTACACAGTATTTATTAAACTCCGAGTCTATTAGAGCCTGAACAAGTACGTGCTGGATTTCGCCCCGGAATCCATCTTGCAGCTGCAGCGGGGTGCGAGAGAGTGGGAAGCGAAGGATTTAAATGCAGATCTGAACTTGATTTTCTTCTCCTCCATTGTGCAGGCAAAGAGGGAACAAGGGTTGGGAGTCGATTCTTTTGTGTGAAGAAATGCGCACCAGATTCTTGGCAAAGTTTTAGGAAAGTTTTGGATAACTCCCAGCATTTTCTTTGCAGCTTCCACCGTTTCCGCCGTCAGCTTACACATTCTAGGGAAATCCCCTCCCCCCTTTCACCGTTTCCTTCCCCATGCTTGGAGAGTTACGCCACCTTGTGCAACCCTTGGAACGCGACACCCAGAGATACCCTCTATCATATTCACTTTTATGCGACAATTCATTTGTCTTCCACAATATGATGATCGTAAATTGAAATAAAAACTTCAACAAGACGCAATAAATAAATAAACAAGCAGAGCAAAACATGCGCTTCGCATGAACAAAATTCCATTTTTTAAAGTAACGCAGGATGTAGAATAAAAAATAATTTCCCACTATTATCTCTGTCGTTGACTGTACGAATTCCATTCTTGTTTTCAGTGCTTCCAGAGAAGACGTCGATGACGTGGCAACGACGAAAGCGACGAACTCTTTGATTCAGATATGTCTTTTGTGGTGTGTAATTGATGTTACTAGTGTTATAAGAAAGATATATATATATCATACATCAAGCTATTGTCAATTAGTTCTCTTATTTCGTAAAAACTTTGTTTGTCCGCCATTTTTCAATATGGAGTACTCAGCGTGCGGGTGATCGCCGGGGACTTTTGATATGTTATTATTAATGTTATAAAGAAGCTATGCATCAAAATTCAGGTTGTTATGAATTGGTTCCTTTATTTTTCCTATTTTGACTGCACTAAGACTAGAGATTCGAATATGATGACGGGTCAGTTCATCCGAACACAAACAAAAGTTTGCCGTGAACATAGGGGAAGGTTATCATCGTTGATCACGTAGTCTTGCCATCATGTGGTTACTTGCCTTCACAGCCTGTACTGACGCAGGAATACTTCCTATCCAAAAGAATTCATACCGTAAAAATATTATCCCCCCCCCCCTTCCCCGCACTCTCCTAATCGCCGCCACTGCTCTGCACAGTTCAAAGTGGGTTCCGAACCACTATGTTCCGCAACCAGAAAACAGCCTAGGACAAGTGGTGAAGGGTATACAAGGAAACACTAACTAAATACAGACTTATGATAAATACCACTGTTGCCGTATTCGGTGTTTACACTGCTTTCAAACACGAAGTTCTGTCGTAATAGTATTTTGCCATCGGAACGAAGAAGAAAGTATGCACTTGCTTTCTCCGAGAGAATAATCCCAGTAGGCATGACGAAGCCGCATGGGTTCTGTTGTTTTTATAATTTTGGGTGTTTTACATGCATTTGAACTTGCTGATGCTGAAACTGGCATTAGTTTTCTCACATCACGCAAGAATTTTTTACAATTCACGATTTTTATATGTGGGTTGTGGTATTCACGTTTCAGTGCAATTGAAGTGATTGTCGCTAGATGTCACTGGTACGTTTCAAAATTATTCAACAAGTAATAAAGACGAACAAGCTTTTAATACAGAGAAGTTTTGTTTTATTTAAATTAATTAATATGTTTCTTGCCTAAATGCTGAAAATAATACTATGTAAAACATTGATATATCATTTGAAATTCATTTTATATGTAACTCTCAAAAGTCCTAATTTGCATGGTGTGGCCATGGCATCTCGTGGTTGTCTGAATAGCCCAGATATGTTTTGCTATATCTGCGGTGAATTTGGTCCCCGGGTACAGAGACAGGAAATAACAGATTTTGTAAGAAGAGCATGTTACGCGTACTTTAAAATGAAACTAGGAGATCAAGATATATCGTGGGCCCCACACAAGGTATGTAGATCATGTGTGGAATATGCACGGGAAAGCAGCCATCTATGCCATTTGCAATACCTATGGTGTGGAGGGAGTCTCAGGATCACAGCAATGATTGTTACTTCTGTTCCTGTGAAATTGTAGGTCGAAATATTAGAAACAAGAAGAGGATAATGTATCCCAATATTCCCTCTGCAATGAGACCTGTGTTGCACGGTCTAGACTTGCCTGTACCGACACCTCCATCAAGTCTTGAGTGTGTAAGTGATCCTGGTTCACTAAGTGATTCAGTGGAAGGAAGTGAAATGGAAGATGACATTTATGACCCCTCTCACGGATCTCGTGACCCTATACCGTTTACTCAAAGCGAACTTAATGATTTAGTTAGAGACCTAAATTTATCTAAAGAATCAGCTGAGCTTCTTGGTTCCAGACTTAACGAAAAGAACTTGCTGGCTCGTGGAACAACATTTTCCTGGTACAGACACCGAGAAAAAGAGTTTGTGCCTTATTTCTCGAAACAAGATTCTCTCGTGTTTTGTTGTGATGTGTCCGGTTTGCTGACTAAGTTAAATTTTCCTTCTCTTTGAACTGATTGCAGGCTATTCATTGACTCGAATAAAACAAGTTTAAAATTTGTTCTGTTACATAATGGAATATGTAATATTGCTCATTCTGTGTCACTAAAAGAAAACTACAGCAATATGCAACTTGTTCTTAATAAAATTAAATATGAGGACCATGGTTGGTTGGTGTGTGGTGATCTTAAAGTTTTGAGCATTTTACTTGGACTACAATGTGGATATACCAAACTGCCATGTTACATCTGTGAGTGGGATAGTAGGACACGATATTACCACTGGGAAAGGAAAGAATGGCCAATACGGAAAACGTTGAACCCGGGTTCATAGAACATCGTACAACAACATTTAGTCAGTCCTGAGAAAGTTGTACTTCCTCCTCTTCATATCAAATTAGGGCTGATTAAACAATTTGTGAAGGCTCTTAACAAGGAAGGACAATGTTTCCAGTTCATATGCAACAAATTTCCATCCCTGTCGTACGGCAAAGTGAAAGAAGGCGTTTTTGTTGGACCAGACATTAGGAAATTAATGAATGATAAAGACTTCGAGGAAACAATGACAGTAGCTGAAAGAGATGCTTGGATAGCATTTAAAAGGGTAGTGTTGAACTTCTTGGGGAACCACAAAAGTCCTGATTACAGAGAAGTTGTTGAGAATATGTTACTTAAATTTCAAGAGCTGGGTTGCAACATGAATCTCAAATTACATTTTTTGCATTCACACCTTGATAACTTTCCACAAAATCTCGGTGAATTAAGTGAGGAACAAGGCGAACTGTTGCATCAGGACATGAGGGATATGGAGAAAAGGTATCAAGGACATTGGAGTGTTAGCATGATGGCTACTGTCGGACATTGTACAGAGAAACGCCAGAAGAAAATCACAAGAAAGTTAGGAAAGCTTACAGAAGAAAGCGTGCTAAACAGAACTGAAAAATATGTATTGTGTAATGATTTTCTCGTGTGTATATTATATACTGCTATATATCGTTTTCTATATTATATGGGTCCTTTGTGTCTGTCTATATTCATTTTAAAATAAACATGTTGATGCGTTTAGTGTGATAAGCTACTTATTCTGATTGAAGAAAAGAAAAATTATAATAAAACAGTATGCAATATTGGACAAAGCCCAAATTTTGAAATTTGATTTGTAAGAAAACCTTGCGTGATAGAGAAAAACGAATTTCATATTCGTGATCAGCATGGCACAAATAATAGAGTTCACCTATTAAACAAAAGACAACATTAAATTGCATTTGATTTGCGGCCCTGTGTTAGCATATGTGAATGATTCCTCTCATATTATATGATAACGAAACATCTCCCGTAACCCACAATCTGTGAAAACTACACGAAGTTCTTGCTGCCTCACATTTCACTCTACAGTTATAATAACAAACACCCCTTTCCATTTCGCTATCGGATTATAAGTTACGGCCAATCAAATACCTTTGCTCACAGTAAAAGCACACACGAACCAGCATTCTTCATCCCGTGCCATCTAGCGGGAAAAAAACGCAATCTTCCCTTGCCTTAACGTCGGGGTCGAAGCAGCGAGAAAAAGCGCCGGAGATTCCACGACGACGAGAAAGTAATGTCATTTCCGAAAGTTTCCATCAGATGGCGCGCAATTCGCGAGCGCTGCGCTGATAGATGGAGCGTTATAAAACCAGAGTCAAGGAAATTGGGGAAGATATGGAGCTTAGCTTCAAATAACGGTCATTAGTTTCGCACGTGAGAGAAAAATAAACACGTCTCAAGATTGGCACCCAATGGAATTACCTCGGGCATTCTCTTCTTTCCCATCACGAAAGATGGAGGATGTATTTAATCTTGCCAGTGTCTGAGAGGAAAGGGTGTCTACAGAGATTGAAATAACCCCAACACCGCGGCGCTGGTGTTGCTGCAATTATGATCGCTGGAAGTTATACAATGTTTGTGCGCAGAAATATATATTTTTCCGTGTTTTTTTTTGATTGATTGATGTGGTTTATATTACTTCGCTTTTCTGCCAAAATTGGCTAATCGCGAAGATGAGGATGAGCGATGATATGATGAAAGGACACTCACAAAGAACACCCTTGCCCAGGACGGGATTCAAACCCGGAAACCTCTGGAGTCGTAGCGCGACTTTTACAATTGAAATAACTAATTTATTCCTCCATGCATGTATTGCATACGCTATAATGTATATATTTAAGCAGTGCAATTAATTTGTAACTAACACCTTTTTATAGGAAACGTTATTTCTCTCGGTTGAATAGTTATCGGCTTTTAAAAATGTGAAGTGATACATTGTTTACATCTCACGCGGCCGCCATTACTTCTGCACTCGTGACCTAGAGGTTGCTTCTGATTGGTTACGCTACGGAAAATGATTCGGACCGAGCCTATCCTTGAGAAATACCATGAAATATGCCATGGCATCTGAAAACCATAACATTTCTCACTTTACACGGTAGCATTTTGGTCATGGCATAAATGTTAAGAAAAATGCTTTCGTCTAAAGCAGGCATTAGTCTTAGTAGCACCCATTTTTAATATTACTCGATTTAACTGCCATCTTTGGATAACCACAATGAAACTGATAAAGCGGTCCTAACTAACCCGGAACCTTCGGTGACCGCAGTGGCGTCAGAGAGGTCTAAAATCAGGCCCGTAACCAGCATTTTATTTCGGGGGGGGCTTCATCCCTTTTCAGAACGGGCGTCGCAAGAAATATTTGTAGATTGGGCCAGGTCATAGATAAAACTTGATTAGTACAAATAATACTGACAATAATAATTATTGTTATTTTACAATAATAACTATTATAAGTTATTAAAAATATGCCAATTTCAATCCAAATTTGTTGTTAGTACATAACTGGAGAGACTTTGCTACTCAATCTACCGTATCAGAGAATATGTAACAATTGTTGAACGTTATTGTTCTTATATTTTATAGTTAGTGTACTAAAAATCATAGTTATTGTATTTTGTTATTAAGTTTTACACAATCGTTAAAAAAGGCTTTAACAGTTGGTGGTACATTTTACTCAAAGTTTATATTGTGTGACCTCTCACAAAGAAAACTATAAGTTTGGAAGCTGTGGATTCGTTAATTCTTTGGATTAAATGGTAGAATAAACTTTTTTCGATGTACTGCAATTCTTACTGTGATTATAACTTTATTTCTGTTAGTAACAATAAAAATAACATTTAAATTAGATATTTCTAGGATTTCGGTAGGGTTCAGCCCCCTTAGCCCTCCCCTGGCTACGTGCCCTGTACAGCAACAGATATTTCACTCCTTGCATTACAGTGTATTATTAATTAAGTTATGGCACAGGCATTAAGCAAGAAAATAATGGGCTATATTAAAGAACAAATGAACGTGTGGCCACATATCCTTCCCAATTCACCCCAAATCGATGTCCCAGATGGCGCAGCTTAAGGCCCCAGAGATCAATTCGGACCAATAAAAAAAACGGGAATCTGGAAATGAGGAATGGCGGAGGGAGATAAAGTAGGGGGAAATGGTGACACATGGCCGGAAGCTGGATTCCGGAAATAGCGCTCATACTATCTACCAGGTGCAGGGAACACCGTTGAAGACCTCCACCCGCCCCTCAACTGCATTCTGTCTATTTGGGTTAACCTTTCCATGAAAAATCTTCACTTAAAAAAGTAACTCTCGTAATATTCTTGATTCTCTACTTTTTCCTGGAGGATAAAAAATTTGAAGAAATCTTGATTTGATACAGGGTGTCCCGTATGTAAAATTTAATTTTGGACATAATTTCCGGAGGCGATAAAGAAATAGTTATTCGGCCAGGTGCTATTGCTAACTTATTTGGTAGAATTAACTTCACATTATTTATTTAGTGTTAAGGTATAATCAGTATAATGTATGTTAAAATATGAATACAGGGTGTATCATAAGTAATAGCGCAAACTGACACAGTTGAAAGTACACGATAATATAGAAACAAAAAAGTCTCAGTAAACATGGGTCTGCAAACGAACAGTTTTCAAGATAATTGCGAATGTGTGGTTACAAGCCGCCACTGACTTCATTGTCTGTAAACGTCGTCCTAGTTGCCAAAATGTACTCTTCGTTGCTCTTAGGTTCCATTTTCACTACGCAGTACAGAACAACTGACGTGACTCCCACAGTACGATTAGACTGTGTACTGATTGTATCCATCCTGTTTGATTGCAACGCCATCTCTCGGAAATGTACTGTTTTGTAAACAAAGAGCAAAGCTCGGAACGCACAAGGAGTAAAGCACTCGGTGTTTACAAAATGCAATCAGTGACCGCTTCTAACCACACATTCGCACACATTATGGGCATTTTACCAACTAGGACGACGTTTACAAACAATGAAGTCAGTGGCGGCTTGTAACCACACATTCCCAATTATCTCGAAAACGGCTCGTTTGCAGACCCATTTTTACTGAGACTTTTTGCTTCTATTATCGTGTACTATCAACTGTGTCAGTTTGCGCTATTACCTATGATACACCCTGTATATATTTAACATGTATTAATTACCCAGTGGAGGCACATAGTGGTTCGGATCCCACTTTAAACTGTAGGTCCAGTCCCGATTAGCCTTACTGTGCATAAAGTGGACTTGAAAACACCAAATCAATCAATCAATCAACATGTATTAATTACAATATAAACAATCAGTAAACATCTGTCCATTAAACCACAATTGTGTATTTTTAAAAATACTGCTTCTTCCTTAAGCATTTAATAGGTAATAATTTCAAGAGATTACAACGTGAAATAAGTTTGTGAAGGAATACAAAACTATATGCATTTCTCACACATACGAGCAGCCTATTTATATTTTTCACATTTTACGATGCTTCTCAGCCATACTGAGCTAACAAGACGATGAGGAAGAATGATGATTTCATGACGTAATTGATGACACACAAATAAACATCCCTATTTCAGACCAGGAATCGAACATGGATCATCCGATTGAGACTGAGAGTCAGAGTATTCAACGCGCTCGGCCACTGCGCCGGTACATACACAATATTACATATGTACATGTGTGTGTACAACCGCGCATGCATATGTAAATCAGTACCAGGACAAGGACACGAAGTTGGTACCCCCGCGCTAAGTATCCAGAAAGGTAAAGTGAATGTACATTTGGGACATGTAGGGGTAGATCACCAGACATTGTCGATCTCGGCTATTTTGGAGGTGATGTGATCAGCACCACGCTCCGGTCGCTTTTACCACCCAGGGTAGCATTTATTTGAAGCTCGGTGAACCCATCAGAGACAAGGACAGAAAAATTTCGACCTTAGATCAGCCACCCCGAGCATCGAATCCGGTGTCTTACTAATCTTTGCGTTTCAATATGACTCAATTCTCTGCTTTTCTTTCAGGAGACAAACACTAATATCCATGTCTTACCTATAACCAGTCCCATCTATCTCTTGAGCAAGACCGAGCATAACGGCAGTGAAGGGGGGAAATCGAGTGGGCAGAGAGCAGTACACGCTGCTGCGAAGGCTGGTAACTGCAGTGATCCCTTTCACGCAATTCCGTCCCCTCTCACGTGTTTATTGGTGGAGCCGTCCCTCGTCACTACTTCCGCAGACTTGTCTTTGTTCGCCTGCTTCAGAGATAGGTGGAACAGGGTATTGTTCGCTTTATATCCGACCATTTTCGATTCGGTGCTGCCACCTGGCGTATCATGCTGGAACTATGGGTCTGCTGGCGGGAGCAGTGTTGTGTCTGACCTTGTAGGTGCGTGAGTGTTGGTAGTGAATGTTATCAAATGGCGCCGAAAATCAACCGGTATTGAGAGGGTTACGAAATGGCCCTTTTCCATGCTACGTTTTCATACGTACGCATTGTGAAATAGTGTCGGGAGAATGGGTTAACACTCGGGGTGACTACTGCGAAAGCTATTGTGGCCCGTTACACACAACAGGCTCTCCTTGCGAAACATTCACCAACGAAAACCACCAGGAGAAGGGCTGCAAGCAAAGTGTCACCCGTAGTGCGAAGGGGGATCAGTCGATGGGCATGCCAAGAAAATCCCCCGATTTCACCTCGCACCATTAACTGTGAACAAAACAATTCGCAAAAGCCTCAGGTTGAAGTGTGTGTGTGCAGAAGGCCCGTGTACACCACCTTCTACCACGTCACATTGCCGAACGTAAGACGAACTGCAGGAAACTGTATGAAAAGTACCTGGCGGGTTCCAAATGGAAGAAAGTTGTCACAATGGATGAATCATATGTCCATCTCACTGCTGGTGGTCACATTCGGGCGATCACATACCGTGACATTGACGGCAAGGGGCGCAGCAACTTTGTTCGTCAGTGCAGGGGAAGTTTCCCTCGTAGCTTTATGGTTGTGACGGGATTCGGATATGAGGGTAAGTTGACGATACGCAAGGTGGACAAAAACGTGAAGGTGAATGCCAGATACTTCCAAGACTCCATTCTGACACCTATCTATCCGAGAGACATCCCACAATTGTATGGAATGGAACCAGGTGATGATCCATATGGACAAGGCATCGAGTCATACCGCCAGAACATCACTACGTTTTTATCAGGAAATGGTAGAGGAATTAGGAATTCGTGTCATTCCGTTTGAAGACATTCCTGTGAAAAGCCAAGATGCCAGTCCAATGAATTTTTGCGCATTTGGACTGTTGAAACGACGTCTTCAACATCGCCGCCCGCGCACCCTGGATGGTCTATGGAAAGCTTGCAGGGAGGAGTGGGACAGAATTCCCATGCCTGTCCTGCACTGGAGCTTGCTGCAATGGAAACTGCGATGCCGGGCGATAGTCCACAATGCTGGGGGTCCAATAGAACATGATCGGTGGTGGCGACGCGGTATCTCTTAAGGTGAGTACCCGTCAAACATGGTCGGATATAAAGCGAACAAACTTCTGTAGACCACCGTGGCTCCAGTGTCCACAAAGCTAGGTGTGAAAACTTCACCGTTCTACAATCTGGAAGGTAGCATTACACAAGGACACTTATCCTCGCGTCAATCCTTTCACCTTCCTCTACTCATCCGCCGCCAATTTGCAGGATCTCTCGCGGTTTCCCCCAGGTATTCCCGTAGGAACACTTCCGCTCCAACGCGAGCCCCATTTTTCACGCGCCGAGCAAAGGAGAAAGAACGCGATGGAGCGAGAACCATTCGCCCACCCAACGTAGTCTGAAATCAATTTACACTCGCCGTCAGGAAGCAGTCGTACGCGCTCCTAAAGCTCTTTCTGGATTATTATTTCCCAACTTTTGTTTGTACTGCGAAATAGCGTTAGCTTTGAAGTTTGCACGTGCATTCTCCCGCCAAACCTCTCGCACGGCAGTGTTGCCACTAGTGAGGAGATTGTTTCCACCAGATTGAAAATCGAAAGTTACATGTCGCCGATCGAGAAGGCAAAAACACAAATTCCAAGATTTCCGTTTTGTTAGGAAGTACGGAAATAATATTAACAAATCTTTCAGAAGGAAATAATATTAACAAATCTTTCAGACGGAAATAATATTAATAAATCTTTCAGACGGAAATAATATTAAAAAATCTTTCAGACGGAAATAATATTAACAAATCTTTCAGACGGAAATAATATAAACAAATCTTTGAGACGGAAATAATATTAACAAATCTTTCAGACGGAAATAATACTAACAAATCTTTCAGACGGAAATAATACTAACAAATCTTTCAGACGGAAATAATACTAACAAATTTTTCAGACGGAAATAATATTAACAAATCTTTCAGGAATTATAATAACGAAAAATAGTAGACTACAGATTTAAATAACCAATGTGACAAATCTCAGCTCAATGCGTATTTTTGTACGCTTTCTTGTTTTACGTCGTTTTTGTACATATTTAGGCTAATCGCGACGAGGAGGATGAAAGATTATCAGATCAATTGATTGGCACTTACAAGGGAATATTGCGATCATGCCAGGACTCGAACGTCGAACCGTCGATGGAGAGATCGTGAGTCCAGCACTCAAAGTTTAACACTTTAGAGTTTGCTTTGGGATTGGACCTACAGCTTAAACCACTAAGCAAAGTGCCTTCACCGGAATCAAACCTGGGAGGTGGGGGAGGTTACGTGGGAGAACCATCAGACATGAATGTACGTATGTATCTGTCATCCCCCCCCGTACACGCGATGCAAACAACTTTCATCTTCCTTACAAAATAAAACAAGAGCCATAAAAAGGATTTCTAAATCACTATTTTCTTTGTGAATGTATTGTGAATCTTTGTCTGAATTGTTGTTTTGTTTTGCACAGAAAGGCTAATCGGGACTGAACCTACAGTTTCAAGTGGGATACGAACCACTGTGCCATGTGCCTCCACCGGGTATCGTACTCGGAACACAATCTTTCTGCGCAGAAGACCATGCTAGAGGGAAACATTACGTTTATAGCGTCTTATTTTACAATAAATTTTGCCTTGGTCAGCATTGCAGTGTTTCATTAAACATGGAAGCAAGGCTTAACAGTGTTACCAAAGGGTTTCTGTGAGCAGACAAGCCATCCCTTCCCAAAAATGCTACATCTTTGGTACATTGCTTTAATATTGTTATGCCCTTAAAACATTCCAGATCAGGAAGGAACCAAAACTAACCAAATTCAGTGAGAACACAACCCAGCTGGCAAAACTGCACGTTACCTTTGATGTCTCTGCACTTCCACCCCTCAGTAAAGCTGAACTCGCCTCGAGGCCACCCCTCTTAGTTCTCTTTTTACCCTGTTGCGTGAAAGGGAGAGGGTAATAAGCATTTCCTTTCACGGGGTCAAATTTCATTACCTCGTATCGATTGCATGGTAACCGCTTTATGGAGCCGCAGTCAACGAATAATGTATCACGAGGTCTTGTGTTCGATTTCCCCGCGGACACATTCGTAGTTTACACACTGCTACAGGCTCAAAGATTGGTCCTTAGTGAGAGTATAGGAGGTGGGGGGAGAGTGTCATCGAAAGTGCAATCAATGTATGTACGTTTACTACCAAAGAGAAAAACTGCACATTGTGTAGTACATAGCGTATTCACTTCCCCCGCCAAAAAAAGTTGGAAAGAAATCCGAAATTAACAGACCTCCTGAGAATGTATTTTTCAGGGATGTATCTACTATTTTCAATCTGTGGATGAAAGTGCATTAGCAGTTTGAGTTTTGTTTTAAATCCACTTTATGCACATGTAGGCTAATTGGGACTGGACCTACAGCTTAAAGTGGGATCAGTACCAGACCTGGACTAGCTCACTATGACACGTGTATCTAGGCTATGAGAAAGAGCGAAGACTGGGCTCTCGGTATATGTGCTTAGACACACACATCTATTTTGCTAAATCTTGACGTCTTCAAGGAAGCCACGTTGCCATCCCAACGGCAGCTAGGCTGCAAACTCCTAAGAATTCAAGTTTGTCAACTCCTAAGAATTCAAGTTTGCCAACTCCTAAGAATTCAAGTTTGCCAACTCCTAAGGATTCAGGTTTGCCAACTCCTAAGAATTCAGGTTGTCAACTCCTAAGAATTCAGGTTGTCAACTCCTAAGAATTCAGGTTGCCAACTCCTAAGAATTAAGGTTGCCAACTCCAGAATTGCCATTACTTTCTTATTAAAATGAATAAATTTCTTCACAGTTTCTAATATATTTTTCTGCTGTATTTTTCTCTCTAGGCTTCGCAGATAGTCTATAGTGGAGCCCAAGTTAAGAGTTCAGTATGGGCCCTTATGGGCTTTTACTTTTGAGATCACCACCCCTAAACAAGTGTGTTTCTGTCAGAAACAAAAGTCGTTATCATTCGAAGAGAAAATAATAAATAAGCAAAAACCAGAGGAAATGTAAGGCTTTGATGGTTTACACCTTCTTTTGCAATTCGGACCATCAAAAAAAGACGTTTTCCTTTCTTGTGTTTACCGCGATTTGGGGAGTTAAAACTAACAGCCGTCCGAGGGTTGCCACTTGCTGCAAACACGTGTTGGGAAGAGGGAAGGGGGCGGGGAATGTCCAGGCAAAAGTTCGTGAATAGGCGGCTCCTGTCGGGGGTCAAGTGGTTTGTTGTTTGCGTACGCGCTTTCTCATTTTGGGTATTTCTTGAAGGAATTTATTATTATAATTATTCAGCAACAGCAAAATGGCAAGGGGTGGTATTATCAAGCATAAAAGTGTCCAGAGTCTTACAAGTAAAGAGAGACAAATTGTAATAAATATAAATATACTTCAAGCAGAAAAATCCCGGTAAAAGTGTTAGTTGGACTGCAAGCGAAAGTGCTGAAACGACTAAAATTTCGTTCAAAACTGTTTACAAAATTAATAGCGAAGCGATTAAAGGTCCTCTTGCAACCAAACGAGCAGAAAAAACGTCAAGAGGTACGCAAAATCCAACGACTTCGAATATAACTTTAATACGAGGCGATGTGCGGCGAAACTTCCCAGGCACATTGTATATAATACATTGCCGGATTTTTCGGGAGGAGGTTCACTTGCCCCTCCCAAAATGATGACTAAGTATTATGAAAAGTATTGAGAGCGTTATATTAAAAGATAAAAAAAATGATCGAGCCATTTTTCTTAGATAGTTAAAAGTCAGTCTCCTTTCTGTAATTATCCTTCATATGAGTAAAAATACAATAGAACTCCTTTTATTTCACACCTCTACTAATAATTGATTGATTGAGTTTTAAGTCCAATTTTATGCGCAGATAGGTTATACAGTTTTATGTGAGATACAAAGTACTATGTGCCTCCAGCAGGTATCGAACCCTGGATCACTTGATTATAATGCGACGACGGAAATTCTGCTAATGCTATCCCCTTAGAATCGAAGGACCCTGGGTTCAGTTTCCTGGTGGAGGTACATTCTAGGATGAATTATACATTGAAGGCTCAGTTCCGATTAGTTCATCTGACCACAAATTACACCTAGAACGAACCCTTGCAATTATATTGATGTAAATGACGTGACGTGTCCAATGGGCGTATATGCTGGTCATAACTCCTCCTTGGATAAGTATTCCTA
Organism: Lepisma saccharinum; assembly: GCF_977018435.1. NCBI lineage: Eukaryota > Metazoa > Arthropoda > Insecta > Zygentoma > Lepismatidae > Lepisma > Lepisma saccharinum. The sequence goes on along the minus strand of NC_139258.1, from coordinate 36,129,705 downwards.
AAAGAAGAGGGTCAACAGCAGGAGAAGATGGCATATGAGGACCAGCTACTAAAAAGTATACGTACTACCCCCCTCCTCCTTCGAAAACACTGGGCACAACACTGATATAAGGGCGCTCTTTGATGTGTCGAATAAGTTGCAAATCTGCACATTATATTTCCAATATTACGTAATGCTTACAGCATATTCTGTGCACGTCCCAGAAAAAAATAATCTAGACCCGCCTATGACTGTCGAGCTGCTGCTGTGCAAAACGAATAGAGGGACAAAACAATAAATACACAACAAGACTTTCTGTGCGGCCTTACGAGTTGTTTGCGAGCACTTACAGGTCGGGGGGAGAGATTTGCTTTGGTGCATGTCGGTAATGAATACGGTTTTGTCTCAAACGAGACAGTGTGCCGATAAATGTGAAACAGGCCTCTCCGATGGCACAGTGGTAACGTCCTGGTTTGATACCCTTTGGAGGCATATAGTGGTTCGGATCCCAGTTTAAACTGTAGGTCCAGTCCCGATTAGCCTTTCTGTGCAAAAAGTGGACTTAAAGGGGAAAAAACACGGCCAACGTACACGATGAAATGGACAGCAAGACGTATGACAAGTATATTCGGGAACAGTTATTTGCAAATCTCCCTCCATGAACCGTCATTACTCTGTACCACAGCCGCATGAAAGAACAGCTTCCTATCAAATCATGGCGAAAGGATTTGTATTCTTGTATTGAACAGTATCCGTTCCGTTAATCACTAACTTTTGTTGCGGCGTGTACTACAGCAGAAGTTCGATGCACGCCGGAGCCTTCTTCCACTGCGCACCATGCGGCAACACTGTCCCCATAAGCCCCATACTGAACTCTTAAGTTGGGCTCACCAATAGAATATACGCTCCTGGTGCCTCCACCGGGTATCGAATCCGGAACACAGCTGACTGGACGCGTATCTGGTTTCGAGCCAGCACCTGTGTTTCTGAGAAGCGCTGTTGTCACTTTTGCCTGCAGTGTTTAAGACATCCAACACGATCTGCTTCGACGTTATACTTCCAAGGTCTCTACATTATATAAAAAATTAGCACAACCCACTAACACAACCTTTATAGCCGCAGGTTGTGTTATTGTGTTACGCTACTTTTTACACAAACTGGAGATATTGGGCGTGTAATGTCGCAGTGAATGAATGGTTGTCTAAACACTGCAGGTAACAAACAGCGCTTCGCAGAAAAACAGGTGCTGGGTTGAAATGAGTGTCCAGTACACTTTCTTTTCTCTCGAGCTGTGTCAAAGATATCGAACTGGTGTTCGAATCAGGACTTCAACTATACACGCTAGGGGGATTCCTAAATGCATATGTACGGTCCAGGGGACGAAAATACATCCCTGGTATACTGAAAGCTTGGCAACACAGCACACCAGGCTGCAAAAGTGCAAGGAGGGAGATATAGGCACGTACAGCAACTGACAGCCAGCTCACAGCATTCGGAGGCAGTGATGGAAAACCAGCAATTTCTCTTCCCTTTCGGAAGCATTGGTGCCATGAAGGAGCGTTTCCAATTTCAAAAACGGCACATATTCTCCAAATTGAAAACTGGAGGCTGGGGAGGGGGGGGGAGACTAATGATGACAAACCGGAAACGGAAAAAAAAACGTTAAAAGCTTTCCCAGTTTCTTTCCAATCCCTGAACTATTGTTTATTTGAAAAAAACAGAAAAGCGAGAGAAAGCGGAGGGAGGCGTTGAGTCCGGAACAAAAAAGTTTACAAAACGCACCATTTGTTTTGCTCATGTTAAAACGCTCATTTTTCCACTCACAATTTTCCTCTTCCTACTTATAGGAAGTTGGAAGAGAGATAAGGGTGGGGGGATGAAGATGCCGGCAAACGAAATTCCGCTTTGAAAACCATTTCAATTTCCTCATTAATGCTTCTATCCCATGTTTGCGGTACGTCAAGGGAGGAAAAAAAGCTCACCGCTATCTCAAATGTTAACTCAATACTTACAGCTGGTTGCTACACTGCCGTTAAAAAGCGTGCGCCATTAGAATTTCAAATACGTAACGTGAACAAACCATAGGAGAAAATACACACATTTAATCAACTCGAAATGGGATGGATCTGACGCCGCTAATACTAACCACTCTTTTATTTTTACACACTTTTATTCGGATGGTACAAATGATTGCAGTGGTTTTTAAAGAAATCGCCGAGTGCTTTATATGCAAATGAATGACCGCATCCGCTTGGAAATATGGAGAAACTCATTCATTTTTTTATATGACCTACATGCGTTCGATATGTGCCCCTTTGGTGATTCTGCAGGGAATTTTCTGTGATCAAAGTGGAAAAAAACAACAGTTTCATGAATGAAATATGGCAACACTGGTTGCTGTCAACTCTGATTCACAACGTACATAGGAATGGAAAATTTGACTTGCCAGGTTAACGTGGGCGAGGCTACGAGTTACTAATGGAAACTTGAGTGTGTGGAACAGTAGGGTGGGGACTCCCACATTAGTCAATTGCGGCTTTTCTACCTGGTTTTCCAACAATTACAATTCCTTTAAAAATAATGTAATTTATCAGGTTTAAATTTTCTGTTTCAATCTAACAAGGGTAGATATCTGTGTCGTCACAGGCTCTATTAAACTAATAGAGGTGGATTTTTTTCACTTTTAAAAAAAAGCTAATATAATACTAAATTAATGCCTTCTTATAACAAGGTCGGTGCGGAGGTTTACATGCAGCGTCATCATTGATAGGCATCCCAACATGATATCAGCATCAAATTTATTAAACTGTCTCGCTGTTTTATTATTTTTTGAAAGGTGGAAAGTTCCCTCATCACGTTTCAAAAGCAAAATACAGTTGGGACTATGCTGATCGCGAGCCCAACTGGCGCCTGATCTAAATAGCTCAAACTGTCCACCAATCGTCTTCGGGGGTGTGTGCCTCGATGAGTGTCAACAACCTCAGTTGCGAAGTAAAAGCTGTAGGGGTAACATCGCTCTCCCGTTGCACCGTTGCCAAGCGTACGTCTGTTTTTGTCAGTTGTTTCTATTAGCTTCTTTGTAGTGTTTGGCTGTTTTGTGTACTAATTTTCCATGATTTGTGTACTACTGTACAACTTATATCCAGTAACGGCGCTGTTCAACTCTCTCTCTCTCTCCCGTTTTAGAGGAGGTTTGGCAACATTCTGTGTATCCGACGCTCATTTGTTTCGTCCCGCCAGGAAGTTTCGGTGCCTTGTGACTCGAAAACTGAACGCTGATTCGTTGTTTCACCGCCGCCAGCTGGAAATGCGAGCAGTATAGTTGACAACAAAAATCACACCAGCAACTTCTCCAAACTTGGTGACTCTTTGAATAGCCAGCCAGTAGTGAATCTAGTTCGTGGCAACAGGGAAGGAACATTATCGTTTCCATACACGAGTGCAAGGAACCATTACGAGATATCCACAAAAATTATGCCGCTAACGATCAGTCAGTCCATTTGCGTTGGTCGCAAGGCGCATGCGCTAACTTGCGAGTCCATTGGCAAAACAAAGGTGATGGCTACAAATGCAACGCAGACGGGGAAGCACGTTCCGGGAAAATCGTCCTCGTTACACTAATGCACTTCGAAAGAGCCTTCTACAAGTTGTAACGGCCATTGCAAACAGTCAAGGGATAATAAGCTTTGGCGTACAAGTGTAATAGTTATCGACTTAGTTTCGTGCATATTTCTGACTACCTCCCCTTTCGCGTCTGAACTCGTCCACTCGAGATGGTGAGTCAGCCGATGTTGAATAGCAAGTTATCGTGCCCGTTAAGAAAACACTCTATACTCTGTCCCAGGAATCTGTAGAGCAAGGCCGCGCATAAAGGTAGAGAAGGGGAGAAAGTGAGTGGGCGGAGCGAAGCGCACTACGCGCTGCTCATAACAGCTGGTAGCTGCAGCCAAATTTTCCTCTTCATACACTCACTTCCCCTGTCACACGTTCATTGGTCGATCCCTCTAGAGTAACTACTTGCGTAGAGACTTGTTTCCGTTCGTTCTCTCTAGAGATGACCTGGATAGAGTATACATAAATCGTGATTAAGAAAGAAAGCTTTCCAAACTTACCGTGAGATGTCCTCCTCGCTCACCGCCCTGGGCGTCGATGCTTGTAACGTTAACGGTGGGTTCAGGGATTCTGTGTACGGTGCCGAAGTTTCCACGGGCGCTGAAAAGAAAGTAAAAAAATCAAGTTTGCGAATGGTTCAGAAACAAAAGCTTATTTCCAAGACCCACTGACTAATTCTAAAAAAAAGAATGTAGACCGTCCTCTTCTCGATTAAAAAAAAAGATACCACTGATTTATTATTTATTTTGTAATAGCCTATACTGCCGCCACGGAGAACGCCTTTCTGGCAGTGGCCCTCTGTTGCCGCCTTTACCTACGAAGAGACTAGCGGTCAAACAGCCAATTAAGCCTACCGCTGTCCCCTGTTTGAGCAACAAGCGGCAACCTTACAATCCCTCCCCCTCGAAGGAGCCAGCAGGGGAAACATTATTTTGTCAAAATAATCATTCTGGGGGCCGGTTGTTATGGTGGCCATACTCTAGATACTCTCATTTTGAGTTCGCAGGGAGGCTTCCCCTTACCTCATTCTCAGTTAACGTGTCGCCAGGTGCCTGGGCTTACCTAGAAACTCTATCCCGGGAATCTCTGGAGCAAGGACGCGCATAACGGAGAACGCGAGTGGCCGGAGCGAAGCAGATCACGCTCCTGCCAGCCGTTGTTTACTGCAATCCATTTCCCCCTCCACTCAATCCCGTTCCCTGTCAGATGTTAATTGGTCCAGCCTTCTCGAGTCACCACTTGCGCGCAGACTTGTTTTCATTCGCTCGTTCCAGAGATTCCCAGGATAGGGTTTAGTATTGAAGGCTTCCCGGATAATGGGTAGCTGCTCAGGTTAAAGTACATGCACTGACGAAATTTTAAACTTTTTAAAAGTGCTAGGTACTACTACTGTAATCCTAAAGGAATATCACATGTATAACTGAAAGTTTTCACCAGAATTCCTTTAGGTTAGGATTAAAAAAACAACTTTCTATGGCAATTTATGAAAGTATCATTAAACAGAATACAGAATCTGGTAATAACTGAAGTCCTTTATGACCAAACTGTCTCACAATTATTAACCTCATTAATATAAAAATATTCAATTATCATTACCACCCATGTATTTTCTTACTCTAAAGAGAGAAGTTAATTATTGCTAATTTTTACATTCTCGTATTTGTTTTATTATTTTTAAATAATTATATTTCATGGTGTTATCTTTTTATTTCTTGTATCATGTAAAGGGTTTTCCAATAAGAATGATAGGATTTTGAAATAAACTGGCAACTATGCTTCAAATGTTATAACTGTCACTAGTTGCCATTTGTGTTTAGTATCCTGTGACAATTCATCATAGTGTTCAAGAACGTTTGGTTATTATCCAAAAAAAATATGAAAATAAACGTTATTTTGTGAATACTCAACGTGCACTTCGCAAAAACTATGGTCCACATAATCTTCTCAGATGAAGCTCATTTCTGTTTATGTTAACAAACAAAATTGTCGTTTTTGATGTAAAAACAATCCACAAGAGATTCCCTTGCATCTGCAAAAGGTCACTGTATGGTGTGGTCTATGGCATGGTGGCATCATCGGACCTTTTTTTTATTTTTTTTTTTAAACCAGGTAGGACATGCAGTTACAGTGACTGGTGAGCGGTACCGATTGATGCTAACAGTTTTTTTGTGGCCAAATTTAGATGAAATTGATTTGGAGGGCATGTGGTTCCAACAAGACGGTGCCACATGTCACACTGCTAATGTCACTATCGACGTATTGCAAGAACAGTTTGGTTAAAGGATAATTTCAAGAAATGCAACTGTTAGTTGGCCTCCAAGAAGTTGTGCTTTTTGTGGGGTTATTTGAAATAGGCCCGAGTTATTGCACAAAGTCATCGGAAATTGGGTTAATCGAATTCACTCGTGTGCACGAAGTCGAGGTGGACACTTAAATGCTGTGTTATTCTAAACATAATGTAATAAACTATGCTTCAAAATAACATAAAAAGTTTGGTTGTAACTGATATAGTTTTGATTTTATTTCATTGTAAAATCATATCGTTCTTATTGGAAAACCTTATATATCTAATGGAAAGTAAAAAGAGATGCAGCTCCAAATTTGTATTCAATATTTATGAATTGCTTTTTATCAAAATGTATGAAAGGTTTGCGACTTCGTGTTGGGGCAATTTCGAATCCATTCCTCAGCCTAAACAAGTTTGCCACCCTCTTGATTTATTCTCTGTTATTGGTTAAGTAATGTTGTTCAAGTGACTTCGAACTACCTTGCAGAAAAGAACAAGATTAGTTTTATCGGCTATTCATTAAGTAAAATGACTTCGTTCGAACTGCCTATTAGAACAAGAAAACAGTATTTTTATCTGCTACTGAATGTAATGTTGTCCAAGTTACTTTAAACTCCTTGCTGGAGAAATGAGACAGTACTTTTACCTGCATTTGCACCTAATGGAAGAGGAAGACTACTTACGTGGTGGCGGCGATGACGAAACATCCGGTGGCGGCGGGAGCGTTTCCGGAGGTACATAGGTGGTTTCAGGTTTCGCCACTACGAGGACCACTCTCTCTTGCGTCGCCTTCAGCGTCGCCACGGCTTCTTCGTGCGTCACATTCTCGAGGTTCTTGTCTCCGAGCTGGAAGGAGAGAATCTTTGTTACTTAATTTGAAAACACTAACCAAACTGGACAGTGCAATATACTAACAACAGCAACACGTCTTGAAGATTACAAGGTACTATCTCGGAATATCGACGAGGTGAGTCCTCGGACGGTTTCAGAGATTTAAAGAACTAAAGTAACTGTTAATGGTTTGACATTAGTAACGTCTATTTGAGAAGGTAACCTTTTCAAATCTAATATCCAGCGTGAGAAATCATTGAAGACTGTTCGGGGGAGAAAAATGTTAATTTACACACACACACACGTGTGATTTATTTCAGATTCAGGATTTTCCAACTGAGGAACTATAGAAACTCTAATTACATTTCAGGAACTGATCTTTAATGTTGGATATTTCAGTGGAATGTCTTCCCAACTCAGGACGTTCTACTAATTGCTTCGGGGGACACCTGTATAACACTAAACTAATCTAAACTACAAGCAAAAGATCTAAAATATACTCAATATACTGAGTGATCCGTTTGGGTATGGATAAAATAAAATGGATGTGAATTGTTTTGGTCAAAAATGTAATAACCTGAAATATTGTATACAAAAGACTGAAAGGTGGGAGTTTTTATTTTTATACACTACTAACAGTTTGGTAGAGCTTTCAGTTTTCTACATGGCCTGCATTGCGAACTCTGCACAACTCATAACGGTGATTCAATTCATTCCACGTCTGGGGTAACATCCCTGGGGCGATTCTGTCTAAAGCCTGTGTGATTTTGAGTTTCAAATCATCAATGTCTGTGGGTTTCTGTGAATAGACAGTGTCTTTAAGAAGACTGGAGGGGTTAAATCTGGGGAGTTGGGAGGCCACGCAATTGGTCCCCCACGGCCACACCAACGACGATTGAAATGTTGGTCAAGAAAATCACGAATCAGTTCAAACTTAATTGTTGCCAACACACTACAGAAAAACTCCCATGCTTCACGCACGAAAACACCAACACGAAAATTTTCCTACTGTCACATTTATGTTTCTATTAATGTTTTAATTTATCCATACCCAAATAAATGAAAAAGAAGAAACTCTCAGTAAAACATTGTACTTTTTGACATTTGCTTCAACAGTGCGCGAGTAGGAACTGACGAACCGTGGACGCATGTATTACTGCTCCGCCCAGTTGTGGGATGCTTGGTGGGATTAGATTCCTTCATGCAGGAGTAAACGCAGCCAAAATTCATCGTTGATTGTGTCGTGTTTATGGCAATGGCGCTGCGAGAGACTGTTGCAGGAAATAAAACGTAGGACAAACCACATTAGATATGTATTGTCGAACGTTCCAGAAGTTTCGAAGATCGATCGAAAACAAACGTCGTGGAATGCTCAGCAAAAGCGTCATTCTCCTTGTTATTTTGCTTTTATTATGCAGATATTGTTATTGGTGTTGATCTGTTATTAGTCTTTTTAATCCCGGAAGGATTAAGCACCCTGCCAATATCTCAGAATTTGCTCCCAGAGAAACACATCACTAGGCATTGTCTTTGATTGAAGATTTGCAACCCAATGAACATCTTGCACACCCACACCTATAGCCCGCCATTCTTTAAGCCAGAGCAGATACAGGGCTCCGGAAGGGAGTTGCCATCTGCTCTTCCTACCTCTATAAATCATACCAATGCAATATTTCAACTGAAAAGCCACGAAAACGGGCCATAAAGGGGTTTGAAACATGGGAAGGTGGAGAAATGAGGGGCTGCAGTCATTAGCCAAATGAGTCCCGAGTTTCAATTCGTCCGCCCCTTCCCCTTGCGGACTTTTGGGTAATGGCACTCGAACATCCGAGCACCTGTGGCCGTTAGGTTCAGATGCCGGAAGGGCAGAAGCTGTGCAAATAGATTCCTCGCCTCAAATTCGCTGCTTCTCACCCAATAGAATGTATGCAGGACGAGAATTATTGCCACGCGATCTACTCGTTTGTTAAATTAGCCACGTATATTGGTTTATGAAATGTGAACTTGCAGAATAAAATGGAAAACAAGCGTCCTCGGTGGCGAAGGGTCGAAGATTTTAGGTTTGAGTTTCGGTCTTACCTTCAGTGTGTCATCAATTTCATATATCCACCATTCGAATACTCTAGGGCAGAGTTTAACGTAACGTATCACAGATAGGTGGGGGTAATGGGAGGCAATGGGTAGCAAAAATAAAGACTGAATTATACAGTATAGGGCTGGGATGGGTGTGGGAAGAGGGGAGAATTGATATGCAGATGGTAGGGGCCATACGTGCCAGACTGGAAGACATTAACAAACAGAAAATTTTGGCAGAACGCGACGCCAAAACATCGTTAACATCAGCGAAAATAGTGGATACGGATCGAGAATGGGGAAGGAGGAACTACGTGAATTTGTGTGGGGCAAAAGAAAGGTCAGGATTGGCCTGGTTCAGACTGGGGGGATGGGCACAAGTTAAACTAAAACGGAAGGACGGGAGCGTAGAATGTCCGCTATGCGGTGAAGACGAGACGAAATTTCACATTCTCAAGTGCAAAGAAACAGGGGAGGCAAGACAAAAATATATCAGGGAAATAAATGAAGCTAACATTGAGAATATAATGACAACCGTTATTAGGAGGGAGAGACCGAGAGGGGGGGAGGCGGAAATAAGGAATCTGGGAACTTTCCTACACTATGCCTGGGCAAAGAGAGCAAAGAAGCTCAGTGGGGATAGCGAACATGTGTAAAACGGGGAAGGGGGGGGGGTACTAAATAAATAAATGTGAGAAAATTAAGAATCACTCAGGTAACAGTGCAAGTGTAGTGAAAGAGTTGAAATGAAATAGTGTTTGTGAACTTCCAAGCAGTGTGAATGTGGAAGTAGACTGAGAGGAAGAAGGGTGTAGGAAAATTGTACTAAAAAAAAAAATCATCCTTGTATGGTATGTACAACTGTAAAGTCTCATACTGGAAATAAATTCTATTCTATTCTACTAATTTTCCGGCACCCGAATCAGTGAAGCGTCGCTTCTTCGGTAACTGCAGTGACGGCTCGCAGTAGTCGTGCGGTATTGCCACATGCAACGCACATCTTCACTTCGTTGAATATAAAAACTGCAAGGAGCTTCAAAACAAGACCAATATCGTATTTGCAGGACTACCCGATACTAAGAAAAAGTTGTTTCACAAAATTTATAAGAACGGATTTTTAGCTGATTTAAAAAATCTAAAAATTAAGAATTGCTTTAAAAACATTTCTACCTGCATTGTCTTTAAATTTCATCACGATTGGACCACAAAAACTTCAAAGCGGTGGTTTGCAAAACCTGAAAAAAGCGGAACTTTTTTTGTTCCCACGACGATAAAGAATCGAAGGCATGCTCGAAAAAAAAAATTGTTACCATAGCTTAACTCAGAATTGAATAAGCTAAATTTTAATGTGAATCGTTTTTATGTAGACCTACTGGTTAATTTTTGATTATAGTCCGAACTCTGGTATCCATAATTTTTAATCCTACAGTAAGAAAGAATTCAACCTTAGGAGTTTATCAAGTAAATATTAAACCTTGTAGTGTTCTCACAAGGGGGTGGCGAGGAGAGAGGGGGGCATATTCCTCCCTCACTGGCTAAAATATCGGCAAAAAGAACGCTGTAGTATCTTTGAAAAACATAAAACCTTGTATTGGTCATACAGTGTAGAAATTGGCTTGAGGAATTACGGTTAAGACCGTCATTTGTCGCTGCCATTCAATAACGTAAAGAACGCATATGATCATTTTTAAAGTATTAACGGCTATTGTTCACGTAAGTATAGTTTATAATCACTAATTATCCATATGGAAGATGAAGTATTTAAATTGAAACCTTTTCCCTAGTGTTTTGAAGCTGCACTATAGGTATATACTCTTAAATCGCTCATGGATATGTGTTGGTTTTAATATTAAAAGCAGTTACAGCACATGTTTACTCATTCTAGCCACAGCAGACATGAATGCGCATGCACTCATGCAAGAATCGGTTGGCCCCGTTTTGTAAAAACACAGGCGGAAATATTGTAAATTTTACATTAACTTCAAACAGTGTATAAACCACTGAGAAAATCTCTGGGTACGTTACTCCCTAAATTAAAATTTCGCAAAATAAACTTACTCCCCTCTTCGCGTCCATTGATATTCTTATGCATACTTAGAGGGAGTCGATTTTAGCGACAGCGTCTCCCCTGTCTGCTATCATCACAGCTTACAATACGCCATTCGAGAAAGATAAAGCATGAAGACTTTACAGTATGGATGGCCACTCTTCGAAAAATTCAAAATCGAAAAATTCTTTTTTCGAAAACAAAAAAAGTACGATTTTTTTTTGGAAAAACGAAAAAAGAATTTTGAAAAACGCAAAATTTTTTATATAAATATTTTTTTTCGAAACCCAGAACTTTACATATATATATATATATATATATATATATATATATATATATATAGTATATTTATTTATTTTCCGAAAATTGCCATCCATACTTTACAGTTTCTCCCAGTCTAATACTCGACGCCGACAGCGGAATTCTGCATGCTAATCAAAATCCATGAACATGATCCATCATTGACATTCCTTCATCTGGGAGCGCTCGTGCAACAGTGCAGAAATGAAGAAAGATGGGGAGGGGGGAGGCCGCACAAAAAACTGTGATGCCAATCTATTATTCGAGGCAGCAGCGAGGGTTCGGCTGAAGTTGGCATTTCCTCATCCATCCCCCTGGAAATCTGGCTGAATATTCAAATTGCTTCGGGCTATCGCCATATTTACATAAAGTTCCACCCTGCTTCCCGACAGTTCGATATTGGCACTAGAAATTACGCGCAAAAAAGTCAACAGATATGACATGAAAAAAAGGGCTGAGCTGTATCCAGCCCCGAAAAAGTCATTTTTCTCATTCCATTTTTTTTGTTACTATTTACATATTGGGAAGTTGCGATACAAAAATTAAATCTGTTCTCGTGCTGCAAGCAGGCGTTGTTGCTGGATTGTTTAATATTAAGCATGGTCACTAGAATTTTTCTTCTTTTTTAAGCTATAGATTCTCTTTCAGTCTGCTGCAGATTTCGCTCATTTGTTTCCTGTTTGTAGAGAAGTAGCAATGCTCCACTTGCTTGTTCCTGAGTAGGGAAACAATTTGATCGGGACGGTAATGCTTCACTTGCTTGTTCCTGAGTAGCGGAACAATTTGATTGGGACGGTAATGCTTCACTTGCTTATTCCTGAGTAGGGAAACAATTTGATCGGGACGGTAATGCTTCACTTGCTTGTTCCTGAGTAGGGAAACAATTTGATCGGGACGGTAATGTTTCACTTGCTTGTTCCTGAGTAGTGGAACAATTTGATCGGGACGGTAATGCTTCACTTGCTTGTTCCTGAGTAGGGAAACAATTTGATCGGGAAGGTAATGCTTCACTTTCTTGTTCCTGAGTAGGGAAACAATTTGATCGGGACGGTAATGCTTCACTTGCTTGTTCCTGAGTAGTGGAACAATTTGATCGGGACGGTAATGCTTCACTTGCTTATTCCTGAGTAGTGGAACAATTTGATCGGGACGGTAATGCTTCACTTGCTTATTCCTGAGTAGTGGAACAATTTGATCGGGACGGTAATGCTTCACTTGCTTGTTCCTGAGTAGTGGAACAATTTGATCGGGACGGTAATGCTTCACTTGCTTATTCCTGAGTAGTGGAACAATTTGATCGGGACGGTAATGCTTCACTTGCTTGTTCCTGAGTAGTGGAACAATTTGATCTGGACGGTAATGCTTCACTTGCTTATTCCTGAGTAGTGGAACAATTTGATCGGGACGGTAATGCTTCACTTGCTTGTTCCTGAGTAGTGGAACAATTTGATCGGGACGGTAATGCTTCACTTGCTTATTCCTGAGTAGTGGAACAATTTGATCGGGACGGTAATGCTTCACTTGCTTGTTCCTGAGTAGTGGAACAATTTGATCGGGACGGTAATGCTTCACTTGCTTATTCCTGAGTAGTGGAACAATTTGATCGGGACGGTAATGCTCCACTTGCTTGTTCCTGAGTAGGGAAACAATTTGATCGGGACGGTAATGCTTCACTTGCTTGTTCCTGAGTAGTGGAACAATTTGATTGGGACGGTAATGCTTCACTTGCTTATTCCTGAGTAGGGAAACAATTTGATCGGGACGGTAATGCTTCACTTGCTTGTTCCTGAGTAGGGAAACAATTTGATCGGGACGGCAATGCTTCACTTGCTTGTTCCTGAGTAGTGGAACAATTTGATCGGGACGGTAATGCTTCACTTGCTTGTTCCTGAGTAGGGAAACAATTTGATCTGGACGGTAATGCTTCACTTGCTTGTTCCTGAGTAGGGAAACAATTTGATCGGGACGGTAATGCTTCACTTGCTTGTTCCTAAGTAGTGGAACAATTTGATCGGGACGGTAATGCTTCACTTGCTTATTCCTGAGTAGTGGAACAATTTGATCGGGACGGTAATGTTTCACTTGCTTGTTCCTGAGTAGTGGAACAATTTGATCGGGACGGTAATGCTTCACTTGCTTATTCCTGAGTAGTGGAACAATTTGATCGGGACGGTAATGCTTCACTTGCTTATTCCTGAGTAAGGGGACAATTTGATCAGGACGGTAATGCCCCACTTGCTTGTTCCTGAGTAAGGGGACAATTTGATCAGGACGGTAATGCTCCACTTGCTTGTTCCTGAGTAGGGAAACAATTTGATCGGGACGGTAATGCTTCACTTGCTTGTTGCTGAGTAGTGGAACAATTTGTTCTGGACGGCAATGCTCCACTTGCTTGTTCCTGAGTAGGGAAACAATTTGATCGGGACGGTAATGCTTCACTTGCTTGTTCCTGAGTAGTGGAACAATTTGATCGGGACGGTAATGCTTCACTTGCTTATTCCTGAGTAGTGGAACAATTTGATTGGGACGGTAATGCTCCACTTGCTTGTTCCTGAGTAAGGGGACAATTTGATCAGGACGGTAATGCCCCACTTGCTTGTTCCTGAGTAAGGGGACAATTTGATCGGGACGGTAATGCTCCACTTGCTTGTTCCTGAGTAGGGGAATGATTTGATCGGGACGGTAATGCTCCACTTGCTTGTTCCTGAGTAGTGGAACAATTTGTTCTGGACGGCAATGCTCCACTTGCTTGTTCCTGAGTAGGGAAACAATTTGATCGGGACGGTAATGTCCCACTTGCTTGCTCTTGAGTAGAACAATTTGATCGGGACGGTAATGCTACACTTGCTTGTTCCTGAGTAGGGGAACAATTTGATCGGGACGGTAATGCTACACTTGCTTGTTCCTAAATAGAGGAACAATTTTGTTCTGGACGGTAATGCTCCACTTGCTTGTTTCTGAGTAGGGGTACAATTTAATCCAACTACACAATTGACCCACTTACAGCGCACAACAAAATAGACTGCATGGAATGCACTCAATATACGTTTAATGTACTTATCCCATGCAACAACTCAATCACTAATATTAGCAAACCTTGTCGAAAATGTCCACCTTCAACTTTCAAAAAATTGTTCTTGGCACGAAATTCCATTAGACTTTTCCAGAGATTCAAGAAACGGAGGGTAATTTATATTTTTTTGTGTAAATTGGAAGTATTGGTGTAAAAGATGTGAACATGCCACTGTTGACTTATCAATGAACGAAACGCACAAAAATCTGTCAAGTAAACGTTCTGTTCGCACCACGAGCATCGATCAGATGTGTTGACGCAAATCATGTTTGCATTTGAAAGCAACAAAACGTGCCGACAATCAGGAGTTACCTCTCTTTGAACATGGAAGAAAACAAACAACTAGAGACGATGGAAATCAATGAAATTGTGGAGTTCCTTGTCAGCCGGTAATTTCGTTAGGATTGGCACCGCACAACAGAATGGGATAACTTGATTGCTCTCCCGGGGGAGCACTCAAAACTTTCACTCTCAGGTGGTCGAAAAGGATTCTGGAGAGAGGAGAAACTTGTCGCCCGCCATTTGGACAAAAGATGAAAGACACTGCATCCCCGAAATCCAAAAATTATGGCGTGAAGATTTTTCTTTGGATAGCTAGATTCAATTCTGAAATCAGCTGCTTTAAAAACCAAATGAGGTTTAACTAAGCCGTGACTTGGTTTGGAACGAGGCGCCTAAAGCTTAACACCCACTGAGACGTGAGAAAATGCGGCGACAGAACTTCTGTTGTCTGTTTCTAGTGAAATTAAATGGTGTAATGCCCACTACAGCGAAACGAACGGAACCGAAGCACGGGATTTCTAAACGCACGGCCATGAAATTAGGCGGGTGGCAGAAGTTCGCGCTGTTGCCACGTCGGAGCACAACCCTGTGTGTTCGGAGGTTAAAGAGAATGAAAGATCTCGTTGTAGAGTTGGTATTTGTAATCCTTGTGATTCAAACTGACAGTATTTGCTCGAAAAGTTTGGGATGACACGAAAGTGCCCCGGAGAGAGGTCGGTCCGACGCTCGAACTAGGCAACGCAGCCCGGTTGACGTTGCCACACAGTGCGCGGGAACCAGCGACTTGTGTCCCGCTCTCGCTTTGATTTTTCCGTATGTGGCACCAGCGCAATTCTGCCCAGCCACCTATTTTCATGCTCGTGCGTTTAGGCGCCTACGAAACCCAATGTTACATTAAAGATGTAAGTATAGGACATAAGGTTTATCTTCGAACACTGACTGATTTATTTTACTTAGATTTTCCGCCACTTTTGGCTAATCACGAAGATGAGAATGAGTGATATGATCAAACTAATAAACACTCACAAAGAACAGCCACGCCCAGGCCGGAGTTCCAACCTGGGACTCCTGGCGTCCTAGGGCGCTGTGCTAACCACTTCGTCTTGGAGGTCGGCTTATTCTGGTACAGCTTCCGCCACTAAACTGTCTCTCGTCTGAAGGCTGTTACTGCCAAACTTGTGCTTCGTCCAAACCTGACGAGAATGACTGACCGCGTTGTTACATGAGGCCTTCGAAGGGCCAAGCAAATACGGATGAATGGATGAACACTTCAAGCCCTTGCAGGATAAATTATTTTTCGTTCGCCTTCTAATGTGGCAAGCAAGTGGTCAAATCCCACTATGACTAGTAGTGAAGAAAGAACGTGCTGTCTCCAGCTTTCCTCCTATATTCCTTTCCCGGATTCTCTGGAGTAAGAGAACGCGTTCGCGTTCTCGGCGCATGTTGAAGGGTGTGCGCCTCGTCCAATGACCGCGCGGAGGGGAGGGGCATCCACGGGAGGGTGCGACTCGACTGCTCATTCTTGGTCCCGTAGTTCCGTAGTAAACATGTCAGCTCGGAAATCTAGGGGAACTCTGCATTCAGGAGAGCGCCGCATAGTGCTGAATGTGTTCGAGAACCTATTTGAACGAGGTGGTAAAACAGTACATGAATGTGTTTTGGAGACTGCTGCCCTAACGGGAATTGGGAAATCCACCGTCTATAATATCCGGAAGGAAGCGAAACAATCGCGAGGAAAGGATGGAACATCCCTTTTGGAAACGCCGGGCAAGAAGCATCCGAAACGAGCTCAACGATTTGCAGACTTCGATGAGTTTGCGCTAGAGGCATTACGAAGGCTCATTCACAGGGAATTTTTCGCCAAGCAGCTGCCACCGTTTTTTAGGGTGGCAGTTGTGCAAAAAACATACATGTGTAAACACATAAGTTATGGACCCTTTACAAGCCAACTACTGGCGTTCTCGCATTGCATTGTTTTCTTAAAAGACAATAAACGTGCAATATTATTTGTAACTTGTGTAAAACAATACACTGGCCACAGGCCCGTAGCTAGAGGGGGGGCATGCCCCCCTGAGAGCCTGCCTTGCGCCCCCCCTGTGAAAAATACAGAACACATTCCTACCTGGAATTCTCACTAATCTTTACAATTATATCATGTGTTACTCTAGCATTATAACAAAGACACTTATTGATTTTGTGATTTATTAGGGTGTCTGGGATTCCGTATAATGTTGTATCAGGATTGGGAGGAAAAATTCCTGTCCAGATTTAGACTTCGGGAAATGATTTTGCAATATTCAGTATCTTTAACACTTGCGACAGTTTGAGTAGTCTTGTATTAAAGGTGCCTAATGTGTTTGGATGTTTTTCTTGGATCTGTTGCTATGAACTTTGAACTGCTTAAATTTTTGTTTCTCAAGACTACCTTTTGATAATAGTGATTCATGTGGTAGAAAGAGGGAGTGGATATTCGATTTTTGTTACTTAGCGTTGCTTTTCTGCCACTTCTAGCTAATCGCAACAATGAGTGATGACGTGAAATTGATGAAGAGACACTCATAAACAGTGCCGCAACCACAGGGGCAGAGGACATTGCCCCCCCCCCCAACCTTGAACCGAAGTCCATTCTAGGGGAAGCAAACATTGAAGTAAAAAACTAGACTAGGAGAATCTAAGAATAGCAGGACAATTGGGTAGTCATGATGGAATTAGTTTCTAATGTGTTTCTTGCATTTTTCTTCCAGACGGCCAAGGGCACTTGCAAGGGGCAAAGAATGGCAATTGCCCCCCCCCCAAAATTGTTTTTTTTTGTTTTGTTTGTTTCTTGCAGTTTCTGTTACTTATCTCTTTTGGGGAGGGGGCAAGTGCCTCTGTGTACCCTGCTATATCTGCCAATGCGACACAATATATTAAAAATTTGCCCCCTCTAGGATTGACTTCGCCCCCCCCCCTACAAAGAATTTTTGGCTACGGGCCTGACTGGCCATTGTTGAGAATAAGAGAAGAAATTGGCAGCAGAAAGCGTTTAGCTTTACGGCCGTTATACCGCGCAGCACTTCGTTGCTTTCATCCCGCACCCTTCCCCACCCAGTCTGGCCCCGCCCACAAGCTTACCCCTCTGCGCGTCGGTACTCCAGAGAATCCGGAAAAGCAGTATAGTGGGTGGAAGCACTCAAGGGATTGCTGCCAAAGTCTTGCAGCAGATGACGTATCACTGATCGGCAAGAACTGTGCCAGCATAATTTTCTGGGCTACGGAGTGGGAAAGTTATTTATAAAATAGAGCTAGGATGTTCGTGACCAAAAATTCCCCAAAATATAAATAAAAATGCATTTACGGCCCAAATTTACACAAATATGTCTTAAAACAACACACGCTGTACATCATCTACAACATGATTCAGGGATTTCAAAGGAGCCAGATTATTCTTAATGGAACACCAAGAATTAAGTGTTAAGCAACAACAATAACAACCGAGTTAATTGTTATATTCGCGAACATACTTGACACCAAAAATATTTCGAACTTACTCTCACTCTGTCTCTCTCTATCTCTCTCATACACACACTCTCTAGCCTTCTTAAACCCAAAGGTTTATGGCTACAGCAACACAAGCCTTCCATCTGTCCCTATCCTGGGCAAGATCAATCCTTTTGGTCCATCTCAACGTTATCCCTCCATCTTGGCCTTCCCACAGGTCTCTTACCATCATGTTTCCAGAATCTTATATATTCCTTTTTCCTCTCCCAGTCGCTCCACATGGCCTGCCCACCTCGCATAGACACACATTTTTCTTCTTCTCTTGTCTTATAATTCTTTTAATTCTATTCTCGATCTATCTCTCTCAATATTTCCATCTTACGATGACGTGTAAACATGACATTACATGTTCCAATACATCCCACTTAAGGACAAAACATTTTGATTTCGACACCCCTTAGAAAATTTTCCGCGGATTTGGGAAGGGGGGGGCTACAACCTCGGGCTTTCATTGGGAAAAATTCTTAGAAAAATATATATTGGAAATGTGGCAAAAATATAAAATATTTTACTACCCGAACGTAACTTAGCCTAAAAGTCAGAACTGGAATTGGATACATATGGAGGAGAGGTGGAGGGTCAGGAGTGAGAAGATACTGTAAAAAGCACTGCTCCTAGATACTCACTGGTGTATGCCTAACCGCGACGAGCTTGTCGCCGACGCAGAGTCTCCCGTCGATCTGCGCGGCGCCACCGTCCATGATCTTCGTGACGTAGATGCCGTTGTCGCCCGGGATGTGCTGGTTGCCGATGCCGCCGGCGATGCTGAACCCGAGGCCTTTGCTGCCTTTGATTAGCTCTATCTCCATCACCCGGGCGTTGCTTGGGTTCCGCCGTCTCCGCACATACTGAAAGAAGGGAAAAAGCAAGAATTAACCAAGCGTCTTACAAAGGCAACAATATTTGTCACAAGCAGTGAGAAAACCACAATATTTCAAGCAGGGTTGTCAAGGGTCGAGGAATCCATAAATTCTAATCGGTTCTATTGGGTTCCAGTCCAAATTTAAATTCGGTCCAAATTGCGTATGTTTCATTGAAAAAATGTTCCTGGACCGTATTTAAATTCATCCGGAAAAAATCCTGGACCGTATTCAAATTTATCTGCAAAAAAGGTTCCTGAACCGTATTTAAATTCATCTGGAAAAAAGGTTCCTGGACCGTATTTAAAATTCAACCGAAAAAAAGGTTCCTGGACCGTATTTAAAATTCATCTGCAAAAATGATTCCTGGACCGTAATTAAATTCATCTGCAAAAAAGGTTCCTGGACCGTAATTAAATTCATCTGCAAAAAAGGTTCCTGTACCGTAATTAAATTCATCTGCAAAAAAGGTTCCTGGACCGTATTTAAATTGATCTGGAAAAAGGTTCCTGGACCGAATTGAAATACTTTCAAGATAAGAAGGTCCTTTACGGTCCATAACAAATTTACGCTTGCTGATTTTCTCTCCTGGACCGGAATTGAATTTATTTAATATTCCTGGACCTTTAAAAACCCTGATTTCAAGTTCGTCAAGTTATATGGCATGAACTTTCATTTTAGGAGGTATTGATGTTTCAGAAAATGATTAGTTGGTGTTAGAGTTGATGAGCTGTATCTTTGCGGGTGAACCGTGTCAAAGCAAAGCTGCGCAGAAGCAATGGGAGTAGTTACAGGCTGCCTTAGCCACTGAACATCATTCTCCTCATGGTGTGTAAGAGCTGCCACCTACGCAATCTCTGCTCTGTTTGTGTGTGTGTGTGCACGTAGTGGCCAAGATCCCCCGCAAAGATACAGCTCGTCAATTCTAGTTGATTCAAATCTTAAATGAAAGTTATTTTAAGAGCCTACAAACAAAAAAACTAATAAACGGTAATGAATTGTGCATCTTATCTGTAAAAGTATGAAACTCATCATGCTTGTTATTTTAAGGCATTGGCGGAATGCACTTCCAACCAGCCACCATATTGGAAAATGGCGGCCACAAGCAGTTTTTAGCCTGTGACTTTTGAATTTATGCTCAGATTTTAATTTTTCTTTTCTTGTGCTAAAGCTCCCTATATGACAAAATTTTCTCTCTTCGAGGATGCAAGAAAAATTCACATGGTTGAGTGTCGAGAAATGTTTCCAAGAACTTTAGAATTGTTTTCTACACGTCATCTTCTCCAACCTCTTATTTCTGCCGTTTTACTCTAATGGGTAATCTGATCGTTCTTGCCTGCGTGCGGAAATTGTTTTCTTTCACAGAAGGATCTGGAGCTGGAGTTTTGGGAGGGAAGATCGGAAAACTACTCGACCTGTATAAAAGAAACTTGATACTTGATCTTCATCCCGACTTGGTTGTTTAGAGGGGCAACATGGGTCATTGCACCTCTCTCCATTTCAAACTTTACATTCATAGTCAAGGCTCGGAAGTTAAAGACCTAAAATTTCTCCAAAATGACCTTGTGATTATTTTTAAATGACCCATTAAGGAAGTTACATTCAATATCAAAATGAAAGCTGGATTTTTGTTCCTTAAAAAAAAGTGAGAAAGAAAGTGAAGAATTTCAACCACAGTACTTGAATGAGTTCAACGCAACCCGATTTTTTTTTGTTTAAACTAATAAAGTTAGTTGCGTATAATAAAACTAGCCACTCTCTCTCCCTAACTATTTATCTAATATGTTTAAACTTGAGCCCAAGAAGAAACATAAATTTTCCGTCGTACAATTTTGGGAGAACTAACAACTTTTCTTCTGTGATTTCGACCTGTGTATTGGATCGGTGGCCACCCAGCATTGTGAGGAGCTACAAATGAGTAGCGAAAGCCGGTCATTGAAACCTACAATGGCTGGAGGTTTCGTCGTGCTGACCACACGTCAGCCCCGTAACTGGGTAAATAATCTCGCACTTCGTGTGAGTGAGGCCGGCAGTCAGCAGATAGGCCCGGCCCCTCAATGGACTGTTGCGCCATGGGTTATTATTTAAAAAAATAAAATAAAAAAAAAAAATAAAAAAAAAATGCAGTTAGGAAGTCTTCAAATTTGCTTAGAATGCAATGATTGATTGATTGATTGAATTGTTGTGTTAAGTCCACTTTACGCACAGAAATGCTAATCGGGACTGGTCCTACAGTTTAAAGTGGGATGCGAACCACTATGTGCCTCCAACGGTTATCGAACCCGGTACCCCTTGATTACAAACTTAAAATGCAATGAAAAATTTTAAAAAAAAGTAATGAAGAGGATATCGTTTAATATGAATGGTTTTCTATAATTAATTTCTTATCACAGTACTACGTTATCTTTACTAACCAAATTTTATAACAACGACTTCACCACCTCCAAACAAAAATTTCTGACCTAAAAGTAACATTTTACTTACCCTGATAAAAATCCATTCTTACCCGCCCTTTGATTTATGTGTACAGTCTCCGCAAAATGTGGTTGTAGTTTAGCAAGAGAACACAGAACACGTAATTGCTCAAAGACAGGCACTGGCGTTCACTTGCGGACGTGCACTAGACATTGCACCTCAAGGCCTCCTGCCAGTCTCCCTTTCCTCTTCTCCGCCCCCCTCAGAACGCTTATGCGTCTCGCTCAGAGTTCCACGCGTGCATAAGAGAGCATCTTTTACAAAGTAAGACGAGTTGCCCATGCCTATTGTAAGAGATGTATCCTTACAAATATACAACCTGCTATTCTGCAGTGCATCGCGGGTTGTCTAAAAGATGTAACTTTTGCCTTTCTATAATTGAGATCGCTAATATCGAGTTTCAATTTCTTTCCCCCTCTTTTACACTTCTCTGCTGTAATCGCTAAACGGATGATGCTCTCGTGAAAAAGGATGTGGTAAAAACCTAAAGTAATCTCTTTACCCGCAAATCGGAATGATGAGACTTGGCTTCACGTATGTTGCGGTATCCACTAACCTGAAGTAAATTTTACAGATCTGTATCGTAAATGATCCGAAAGTAACGTGAACAACACTACGGAACGAGGAAAAATGATCTACATTTAAGCAGAGACGAAAGTGCAAAATATGAACAGTTTTAAAAGGGTATTCCTGACAAATACTTTAAATATGCATAAAATCGTGATGGTAGATGAGAATTGGCCAAAGGGCGGTAAGTTACACATTGAGAACTTTCCAGTCACGGTCCACACACACACATTCTTCCTTTTGAATATTTAGTGCTAGCACCTCCAGTATCATTCATTAGAATAAAAAATGTCACAGTTTGTCAAGTATTCTCCTACACTGCAACAAGCCATGGAGGCTCAGGAGATTGTCGAAGTGGGGGTTCCACACATTCACGACTCGGCCATTGTGAAGGTCATGTGATAAGCACCACGCTCCGAACCGCCTTTACGTACCTACAAGTACGCATTTATTTGAGGCTGGGTGAACCCTAGAGATGGAAAAATTCCCCCTTGTGATCATTTACACCGGGAATCAAACCCGGGTCTTCCGTGTCGCAGTCAGAGTGATTCTCTACTGAACTAAAAACACATTTATATATAATTTATATTAATGTTATTAAGAATTATTACTTTTATTTTGAGGCTTACTAACCGTGTACGTTTGTGCAAATAAAAGATTAATGTTTCAACTGATTTTAAAGATTTCCAAAGAACCAACGACCCTCCATAAATAAGCGTGGAATTGAACGCGTCTCCAAACAATTTCCCTCAGTCTGGTGAACTAGTGTAAAAAGTTGATATTTCTTTCATCGAAAGCTTTAAACCTTATCTGTCGCCTTCGCTTCACCTGCTAAAATGCAAAGCAACGGCTGTGGAAGCCAACAGCGCTCTGAAAAAAACGTTGGCGGGTAGCGGGAGTCGCTAATCTTTCTGTTCGATTTTTAACCTCAATTCAGCTACGTATTTTCGCGTACATATGGCAGCACTTGCTCAGAGGTTAGCTGGGGCGGAAAGAATACTCCGCAGGGTTTCTTCTTCGATGGAGACGAAAAGGATAAAGGCGGGTCTGAGCGAAGGAAACCGGGAACAGGAAGAGAGGTTTTTAATAATCCACTTACACGGTTTCCTGCGGTAAGTTGAAGATTACTTGTATTTACCTGAAGAAGATGAAAAAGCAGAGAGATGCGACGGAAGCGAATGTCTGTTGGGAAAAGTCTCATTCGGCATCTTCCTCGTTGCCAACAAGAACTCATAAATAAAACCTGGTGAAGGGTAATCTAGTTTCTTGTATCATACACGAAATAATATCACGAATCGTCGATTCGGAATTCTATAGCAGAGCGCACGTTAATTAGGATAGGTAATTATGCTATCGTTGGAGAATGACAAACTGAAATAATTTATTATGAACCTTGGGTGGTTTGTTGAAAAAAGAACTCCCTTAAGGGGACTAGGAACAGTTTCCACGTCAAGACCGTTGCGAGAACCCGAAACAGACCCCCCCCCCCCACGGGCTTTGGAAAGAGAGGTCTGTGCGCTGGATGGTCATATGAAGAGGAGAAAACTTAGCATTACGCTCATGAGAGTATTATTTTACCTATTCTCTTGGGAATATCGAACTTTCGATGGTTCAGAAAAACACATCAGCGGGAACAGGACAGATTGAAGATTTTGTTTGTGTTAGGAAAAGTAAAAAATTTCCATTTGATTAGCCGTTGGTTGGTTGGTTGATTGATTTGGTGTTCTAAGTCCACTTTATGCACAGTAACGCTAATCGGGACTGGACCTACAGTTTAAAGTGGGATCCGAACCACTATGTGCCTCCACCGAGTATCGAACCCTTTGATTAGCCGGAAGTTGAGGTTGTTTGTTCATAAGGAATACATGAGAGTCTATAAATAAGTGTTCATCATATTTTTTACCGATCGTATATAGATTAAAACTTTAAAAAACCGCTTCCACTTGCGACATGGAGAGAAATTCATACTCTCTTGTCCTCGGTTTTGCTCTTTTCAGTAGCAGTGTCCATCTGGTGCGAAACTGTCACTCTTTACCTTAATATCCTCATTTATTTATTGATTGAAATTAAAAATATGGGTACGTCAGTGCAACCATATTAATTATAATAAAATAATTAAAATAATTACAATTAATTAAAATTAAACAATATTAATTTAATATGTAAATCAATCAATAATGTATTGTTATTGTTACATGAATACGTAATAAGATGGTACAAGAATAGAGATATAACAGCACGTAGTCATTATCTAGCTTAGCAAAATTTGTATAAAAGGAAGGAAATTAATGTCAAATAGATAAAGAATTTAAAATTTATTGAATAATTAAAATAAGAAAAGTAAAGTTTATATACAGGGTGTCCATAGATTATCTTTACAACTTTAGACTTGGATAACTTGAAAACTATACTAGATAATGACAAACGGTTTTCAACATGTGTCAAGAAAACTCATAAAGTTCTTTTTTATTTTCCAGGTGACGCAGATGTGACGAAAAATGTGGACGCCACAAGAAAAAGTTCAGTATGTAGCCTGGTTTATAGAGACGATGTCCGATACCCAAGTGCCTGAAGCAGCTGCACCTTGTAGGCATACAGACGTAACCTCTTATGCAAGACTTTGTGCACTGTTGCTCGTGGCATTGCCAACTCTCTGGCCGCCGTACGCACTGATTTTGTCGGACTCTGTGCAAACGCCTGCCGCACCCTGTCCACGTTGGCGTCTGACACAGATGGCCGACCCGCTCCCTGTATATGGACAACACTATCCGTTTCCATGAATGACGTATGCCAAGCCCGAATGGTGGTTCCCTTCCATACTGTGTCCGAAAGTTTCGTTGCACTTGGGTATCGGACTTCGTCTCTATAAACCAGGCTACACACTCAGCTTTTTCCTGTGGCGTCCACAATTTTCGTCAAATCTGTGTCACCTGGAAAATAAAAAAAAACTTTATGAGTTTTCTTGCCACATGTTGGTTGAACACCGTTTGTCATTATCTAGTATAGTTTTCAAGTTATTAAAGTCTAAAGTTGTAAAGATAATTTATGGACACCCATATGAAACAAGTATATTTTGTATAATTTAGTACTTGGAAAATCTTTCGGGACGTCCCTGCACATAACCTTAGTTTCATTGCATCATAGGACAAAACAATCGGAGAAAAGAAATAAAAAGTTCTTGCAACTGCTGTCTCCGAGGATAAGACAATGGAAGTAGGCAATATTCCATCTGTACTCTTCCCGTGTGTGGCAAAGTACAGAGTCCGTCTTTAGCCGGGACGGTGCGATTATTCCTTGCTAAACAATTTTTTGCGACCCAGTTGCAAGCTATACTAGTACTCCACCTAGCTGTTGTGTGGAATTAACACAATGTTTTGAAGGAAAACGAGTGAGCACTGTGTCTGCTTAGGAAGAAAATGCTAACTTCACGTCCGCAGAATCAACAGCGAAAAGCTAAGTGAAGGAGCAAATATTGCCTCAACATTTTGAGGGCAGTAGGCCGTGGCATTAGCACTAGGCAAGACAACCATTCACTTTCATATGACACACAACAGACAAGTCTTCTAATATGTATACTCCACCAAGCACAAACCGCGACTTTGTTTACATTTCAATGCACAATGTTTGTTCCAAAAGCCTAAATTGTAGGTTATCGACTTTCTCCCTAGCAAGTTCTCCGCTATCTTGGTGCCTGAGGGCAAAAACCTTTCAATTTCGAAAATAGTGCCACCCCTTTCCCTTACCAATTCTATGATTGGCAAACGTTAATTTTTTAAAAAAAATCTCGTTTTTTTTTCCTTAATTTAGGTCGCTTTTCTGTCACTTATGGCTAATCGCGACAACAGGGAAGAAATATCAGGGCAGGATTCGAACCTGGGGCTGTCGATGGCGAGATGGTAAGTCAACCGCGACTAAAGTGTGTAAAACAATGCATAACGCAGCGTAGCTGAATGGTTAGCGCTTGTATTTATTACGAAAGGCCAAATGATCTGTCCTTGGTGGGTACATTTAAATCGCACTCTGCAACTGATCTTCGTGGCGGAGTGGTTAGCACAGCGTGCTATGACGCCAGGAATCCCGGGTTCGAGTTCCGGGTAAGGCATGGGTAACACTGTTAAGCCTTGTTTCCATGTTAATAAAACATTAAAATGCTGACTAAGGCAAACTTTTACAGCAGAAGAAGACCCTGTTAGAGGGTGGAAACGTTACGTTTTTATGTATATCTTTTTATACTATAAAAGTTTGTCTTGGTCAGCATTTCAATGTTTTATGGGCATGGGTGTTCTTTGCGAGTGTCCCTTCATCAATTTCATCATATCATCACTCATCCTCATCGTCACGATTAGGCTAAAGTGGCACAAAAGCAAAATAAAATGAACCAAATCAATAAATCAAATCGCACTCTGTATATCCTGCATCTCAAGAACATTATCAATCGCTTTCAATTGTTTCCGAGATTTCTAACAATATTTCTTAAGTACACTGTTACGTAAGGGATAAAATATAAGCAAATGTTTTTTTTAGTAGTAGATGCCTCGTTACAACAATTTCACTCGTAAATACGTAAGTCTTTTTACTTTTAAACATTACACTTGAAATTAAATATTAATAAATAAATTATGGTATAATCACAAAGATTAATGGTTCGATTATGCCTACGTTTGTCTATATCTCTCACGGGCCAGTGTAATTACAGGGCCAGGACCATAATAAAATTCAAGTAAAATTCCCGGTTTTCAAGGCGAACATTCCAAAAATTCATGGGTAGAAGCAGATGTTTTCTCTAATTCAGCCTTATGTATTACAGCCTCTCACCACCCACACACATACACACATAAATACGAGTATATTAGCAATGTAAAGTTTATGTCTGATTTCAACGTGTCCAACAATTCTAAATTCAATTGAATAAACATTGCATAATTATATATATATATATATATATATATATATATATATATATATATATATATATATATATATATATATAATAAATTAATATATATTTAAAATATTTAATATAAGGTGTGGAGTTTACATTTGCCATTTCATATACTCAGGCTCAAATCTCCAAACACAAGTCACACGGGATAATACTAATCTACGAAAAATTGTTAATTGGACAAGAATTTCAAACTCAAATTCAAGATATCTTATCTTGCAATAATCTTCCGTCCGTCAAATAGACTGTTCTGCAAAGGACACTAACGAAGTAAACGGATTGAGAGAATTGTGTTTTATATTTCACGCAGCTTTCTTCTTCTTACTCGACAAAAAGTAAAAGCTGAAATGTGAAAAACTTGCCTCAGGACATTTATAAATATATATAAATTGAATGGGGTTTGGATTAATAACAGTTGCAATTTTTTACGTCTACGGAGAAAAATTCACGTGGATTTCCCGGAGCCAATAATTCCCGGAATTCCCGACGAGTAGCCACCCTGAATTGATGCCAGTAGCCGGTACCGGACCGCGACCCGGCGGTTAAGAAACAGTTCTCAAAAAGAATGCTTTCGAAAGAGACGTTTGGAAAGAACAGTGACACTATTCTATAGTGGACCCACCAGCAATAAAATTTGCACAGACCCGGACTCCTGTGCACTGCACTCCCGCGTGGAGGGGAGGGGGAGAGTGGAGCATGCTTTCTTATGGTCCGAGCTGAACGGAAGGGGAGGAAGGTGCGCGGGGACTTTTCGTCCAAGGTTCTTTTCCTTGTGGTCGCTCTATAGCGGGATATGGCAACACTAGATACATCTGATTGGCCCTCCCAGCCACGCCCACGCGATTTTGGCGTCAAGCCGAGGCGGGAAAAAGAAACCATCACATGAAGACGGTCTATCTATAGTGAATGTGTCAGCTGGGACAACAACCAACACACTTCAGGGACATTTCGTATTCCATCCGCCGCGTACCAGCTCACCTCAAAACCGACTCAACAGCCAACGAGAGGCGAGAGAAAAGCGTTAGCATTCTGCAGGTGGCCCGTCAACCCGAGATGGAAAATGACAGCTAAAAACTATGGGTATAAAAGCTAGCAACTTGAACAAAGTGAAACCGCCGCACTTCACGTCCTGAGTACGATATAAATCACCCAAAAAACAGCTCCCGGGGTTCCAACAAAAGTTCCCCTTGGGAGCTCAAGAGGCAACAAGCAGGGCCCACGTCTCGGTTCATTGTCATCGAGCGAGAAGCGGGTGGGGGCAGGAAAGAACGAGGTATTTACAACTCATCAAAATTTCACGGCAGGCAGAAGGTGCTTTGCGACCCCTGGGGAAAGATTCGCTTCCGCTAACACACAGCGTGTCTGTGTGTGGGGTGGAGTAAAGGAAAATGCCACCTTTTTTTGTTAGCACTTGGGGGAAGTTACTGGCAAAGACGAGGCGGAGGGGCTCAAAGGGGTAATTTGGAGCGAAAGTGTAACTTTCGTAAAGAGGACATGGCTACGTCACTGCTCGCAAAATTTTAGGAAATGGAATTTATAAGAATGCTGGAATGACTAGGAGAGAGGCTAAACGAGTTGCAAATGGGATTATAGTCAAGTAGTGTAATCGTGGTACAAAGGCATACAAAACATTTCATGCAGTACTATAATGGTCTAATTTCCAGTTGGCGGCTGACCTGCATTGTTATTTCTCACTCTTCCCGACCCCCCAATCGTCGTCGGGTGGGGCTCGATGGGTGTCAACAAATTCAGTTGCGAAGTAAAAGCTGTAACATCGCTCTCCCGAAGCAACGTTGCCAAGCGTACTCCTGTTTTTGCCAGCTGCATACTGACCCGTGGGTGCTCGTTCCGGAAACTTGACCACGTGTGCACTTGTACCATTAACCCCCGTTGATTTCTGGTGCTGACGATATCGTTGTCGGAGAACTCTCTCGTTTTACAGTACGTTTGGCAACGTGTGGTGTATCTGAGGCTCATTTGTTTCCTCCCGCTCAAAATGTTCAGGGTCTTGTGACTCGAAAATGTCCAATGTCAGTCGAAGAAAAATCACTGATTGCTGATTCGCTGTTTCCCAGCGGCCAACTGGAATGCGACCAGTTTAGAGCATAGATACAGAAAGACAATTCGTAATTTATATTAATTGGTGATGTGTTGGTTTCCACAGAATGAGCCCTTCCGACTTGGTGGTATTGAAAAACAGTAAGGGCAGTTATACTGACAGGCAGCTCAACTAGCGGCTGATCTTAGAACTAGTAATGTTTTCGAGGTTGTGTTACGTGATGATGCTGCAGTCTCAGTTGGAAGTAAAACATTGCAAGTCTGTTCAGTAGTAACGTTGCCAAGTGTAATTCTACTTTGTGTTTTATCGTGCATTCCTCCTCAAACACTTGTTGAGGGTTATCTTCTTGTTTCTGAGAAAAATATACTAAGAATCTGGAAGTGCACTTTTACTTTGCCGAAATCGTCCGAATCGAAAGGTTCCGAGAAGTACAGTTGCCACTTTTCCCACCAGGTGTCAGCTCGAACGTCAAAAATCGTGTTCTGGAGCGCAGGCTCACAAGGCAAACGCCAATCAAATTTCAAAATGCTTTCCACCTATTTACATCTAACAATGAAAATATAGAATGCGATTTCCACTTTTATATTTTTTTTCTATATGCAGTGTTATCGATAATATGTCGGTTCTATATCGTCTTTTCGATAAACGTTGCTTCTACAAAGTGAAAGTTCCACGCTGTAAGATGTGCTGCACATTTACATTGTATTCTACTGCGGGTGAAAGGTATTCTAGGCGGCACCAGCTAGAAAAAAAAACAAACTAGATTTATCAACATGAGGTGCAAGGCCGTCCGCAGAACTTTTTATCAGGAGGCAAGCAGCGCTCAAAGTGGGGGAACATCGAGTATCTCCAGATTAAGAAAATTCTCATTCCCATCAACTGCATTTCACCAATGTTGATCCATATAACATCAACCACCTTTTCCCAAAGTGGGCAAAGAATACCCCCACCCTCTAGCTAGGATTTCTCACTTCGAACGCGAAGGTGCATAGTAAAAATTAATATCTTGCCCTTCAGTCATTAAAAAAAATCATTTTTTTACCTTGTACTATTATTATTATTATTATTATTATTACTAGTTGATTACCTGGCGTTGCCAGGGTATTTTTTTATCCCAATCTTGTATTAGACAGGAAAATAATGAATTCTAACTATAGTGTAAAATGTAACTAATTTTAAATGTGATCGTGAATGTCACCAATTAACTTATCGACTCCGAAAAGTATGGATTCGACACTAATCTAGGTCATTTGTGGCATTTTATTTTTCACCCCCTCTCACCGCCCATGACGATAGGTGATGAACTTGGAGTTGAACCGCATTGGGAGTGTCACGAAAACTATGGATTCCATTCGCAACACAGCCTGAATGTTAGACAACCCGAGAAACGCTATCGTTGTGCGAATTGCATATAGTCACAGATGTCTGTTTGTGCGGAATTTAATATCGGTGGTTCTTGATTATTTTTACGTCACCCATTCCCACCCCACCCCAAGGGGTGCCAGGGATGTCTTACCCCCATAGAATTTATTTCCAGGTTGCAAGTGATACGTGTACCAAGTTTGGTTGAAATTTCTCCAGGCATTCGAGAGTTATGCCGGAACAAACATATATACACACCCACACACACATATACATCCAATTTTATAGGTATAACTCGATGATTGCCCGGCGTTGCCCGGGTATTTATTTACCCCAATCTTCTATTAGACAGGAAAATAATTAATTCTAGTTAGAATAAGTGCAAAATGAACTTTGAGTTGAACGACATTGGGAGTATCACTATTCATCTTAGCAAACCCCGAAAACTATGGATTCCACACTAATATCGGTCGTTTTCGATTATTTTTACATGTCACACCCTTCCCACCCCTAAACCTCGGGATGCAGAGGTGACTTGGAGTTGAACGGGATTGCGATTTTCACTATTCATATTAGCGACCCGGAAAACTATGGATTCCCCACTAATAATGGTCGTTTTCGATTATTTTTACATGTCACCCCTTCCCACCCCCACCCTTAGGGGTGCCAGGGGTGTCTTGGAGTTGAACGGCATTGGAAGTGTCACTATTCATCTTAGCGACCCCGAAAACTATGATTTTCCACACTAATATCGGTCGTTTTAGAATATTTTTACATGTCACACCCTTCCATCCCACCCCTAGGTGCCAGGGGTGTCTTAGAGTTGAACGGCATTGGCAGTGTCGCTATTCATCTTAGCGACTCCGAAAACTATGCTTTTCCACACTAATATCGGTTGTTTTACATGACACCCCCTACCCAACACCAACCCCTAGGGGTGCCAGAGGTTCCTTGGAGTTGAACAACAGCATTGGGAGTGTCACTATTCATCTTAGCGACCCCGAAAACTATGGATTCCACACTAATATCGGTCGTTTTACGTGTTACCCCCTTCCCAACCCCACCCCTAGTGGTGACAGATCTTCCTTGGAGTTGAACGGAATAGGGAGTATCACTATTCATCTTAGCGACCCCGAAAACTATGGATTCCACACTAATATCGGTCCCTCTGCGGGCTCCCTTGACGAAGTGTATTCGCCCACATTGGTGGTTTCGGCTCCTTGGGACACAAAAGTACACGAAGCCAGCCTATAAAGGTTAGTGTATTCTGGTGTAGAGTGCACGTTCCTTAAATAAGGAAGTACTTGAGTAGGCAAGTACCACGCCCATATCAGTCAATCTTCATGTACACATCGCAAGCACTGAAACTGGGGGAAAGTACAGACCCCATGCATTTTTATTCTATGGAAATTGATGCGATGTACACCACCGGAAGCACCATAATCTAACTAATTAATCAACAGCTCTCCTTGCACCCTCTTTCGCAATTACCCCACCATGAACACGGAACATCAGCGTCAATAGGCCGCTCAAGATGAGTTATTGAAGGGATAACCGACCAACAAGCAAGATCAGGCCGAAACATGTCGTCCCCGGAGACTCGTATAAGCCACTCAATTCATGACACGAGGTCGCATCATATGCGCCGAGCTTACATGCACAAATACATTTTCGCGTTAACAACCCTGGTGTGCACATAATGCGAGGCCGTTTCGCTGGGGTTAAGAGTGCATAAATTTCACTCTTAATTTTATGGTTTAAATGATAATGAGGTAGCCACCGGGAGCATGGTTGGCAGGTGCATATTAATTATTGTAATCACCGAGTGATTCTCTCCTGCCCCCAATCATAATCGAAAAACCTGATTTCTAAGCTTCAACTTATCAGCACGGATTAAAACGCATAATTTATTGATGTCCGTGAAGGGTTAAAAAACTACAACATTCTTATGAAATCTGGTGAATGTGCAGGCCATTCGAAGAAATGTTTGTCCTGCATGTGCTAGGTCAAATGCGCTGGGTTCCACGCTGGCTCGACATTTAGCAATTACAATATCGTAACGGTTGGGGTACAACTAAGTAAATACAAAAACTCATTTTTCACTTTCTATGCAGTCACTCGTGCGTTTTTTAAAAATAATTTATATTCTCGTACGTTGAGTACCGTTCAAGGTGAAGTCCCAAATACAACAAATGAGAAAATATTACGGTAGACACTTCGCAGACGCATGGGCTAATGCTCTGAATCACATCTTAAGCAAATGGTGCGTGTACTCTTTGGAAAAATAGTAATATTGTTTGAAGAAACAACCTGAAGCAAACAATGCGAAGTTGTGACTTACTATCGGCCGTAAAGGAACCGGTTATTGGCTGGGAGGAGCCACGTGATTACGCAATTGATGCAAGTTGCGAGTTGCCTGTCTCATTGGACGACGATCCCGCGAAGAGAAATAGTAAGGAAAGGCTTCGATATTCCCTTTGCTCTCTATCGCTTCTATTCTCGTTGCTCTATTGTTATCTCGTTGATATTTTCGACATATGATCAAACGTTCATTATTACCGATCATGACTGTTCATCTGTGCTTGGAATCCTAATGCTTGGTAGTATGAAGGCGAATGCACAGCTTGTTACTAGGGCCTGTTACGAGAATAGAAGAGGCTCAAAGTCAAGGTTCCAGTCCCACTTTGGACCATTTCTCCCCTTCTTTCTACTTCTCCCTTGCAAGCAGTGGCCTGGCTGTAGTGTTGCCAGTAACATAGTTATATTTCTCACTAGATCACATGTCCGTATTCAAACTAAATTGTATATAGACAATCAAATGACAAATTTATGTTCGTTGGAAATTTTTCATTTCCCCCAACCGACTAATCCGTTATGTAAAAACGCTGGTAAAAACCAACAGGCTGGCAACACTGCGTCTAGGGAAGAGTGGAATAAACAACGGTTACAGCTTGCCGATTCTTAGGTGGAAAGTAGGAGTGTGTGGCCTTCCAACGCCTACTTTCAACTAATAATAAGCAGTGGTGCTAAAGAAAGATTTTTTTATGTGCAGCCCAGTTGCCATTTTGACCACTTCCCACCCCCTCCGCTTTTCCCCACTTTCTGGTATTACTAAGGGTGTTCATTAGAAACGATATTGCTTCCTTTTATATTTGATGTGCCAGTCTCGATTAACCTATCTGTGCATAAAAAAAATATTCAGAACAGCAACTACTGTTCTGCTTTACCATGGCAGTCAGCCAGAAGTATAGGTTTCCATAACTTCTATAGAAGCAATGGTCCAGTGTTGCAAACTCAGTATATAACTGTCCAGACAGGAAGGCTCTACCACGGGTCATAAGAAATCTGGCCTCTCATAACAGCGATTACTTCTGAAGTCTTAAGTAACAGAAAACGGGAACAAACTCCGTTGAAACTTATGTTCGAAGGAGAAAACCAAACACAGGAAATCTTTCGAATTATGCTTCGGCTGGGGAAAACCATCTGAACCTAGTTTCCTGGCTCCTTTTCAATTTCTCCGCCGCATTGCAATATGTTACCCTTGCAATATCCAAATGCTGCCAGAGGGAGGGTTGAGGGGGAGTAATTCATGTACATTCCCAAGAAAGCATTCGTTTTGTTTCTTGTCAAGTCTGATAGCTTTGACTTCCTTTGTCAGCAGCGCATATCGTTCAAAGGGCGAGAGAACAGCTGGTAGTTCAAAACTTTCTCGCTAGAAGGCGTGCAGAAAGGAAAAGAAATGTGAAGAATAAACTTGGTGTGTCAGATCGTTGGAAATGTAGCCAAAGCAATAAAATCATGACCTGAATCTGGGCTACGTGCAGCGAAAAATTATAGTGAGAAGAAAAGCGGGGACAGAGGTGTAAGTGGTACAACTAGAACTGTGTGAACTAGAAAATATGTTCGGACAAAACACCAATGAACGTGAAGAACCAATAGTGGGAGAGATTCTGTTTAATTAAATGATTGGCCCAATAATTTTACCTACTTTGGGCAGCAGGAAAAGGTTTAACAAATCTTTCTTGTTTCATTAATCATTTTTGTGATTTGATTTGCTTTATTTTACTTCGCTTTTTGTGACACTTCTGGCTAATTTGCGAAGATGGGGATGAGTAACGATATGATGAAATTGATGAATGGACACTAACAACTATCCAAGCCCAGGCCAGGATTCGAACCCGGGACACCTGACGTCGTAGCACGATGTGCTAACCACTCCGCCACAGGGGCCGGCGTTTCATTAATCATAGTGGGTTGCTAATTATATGGGCTTCCTCAGTTGTGACGGCTCCACATTTCCTCGGTAGCATTTAAGTGTGGATAACACAATCAATATTTTTTTTTTTTGAATTTGAATTTAAAATTTTGGGTGCGTCAGCACTAAGGCTATTTTGCACCCGTCACATTATACGGGGGCCAGTCCCTTATCGTTACACATAACAACTCTAACGTTGCGCCCGACCCTGTGGCCGAGTGGTTAGCACATCGCGCTGCGACGCCAAGGGTCCCGGGTTCGAATCCCGGTCGGGCTTGGTTGTTTGTGAATGTCCATTCATCAATTTCATCATTTCATCACTCATCCCCATCTTCGCAAATTAGCCAAGAGGCACACAACGCGAAGTAAAATAATCTAAATCAAATCAAATCAAATCAAATCTAACGTTGCATAACTAAAATCATAAAATATTCTGACTTTCGTTAAAAGCTGAGGCTGTAAAGGAGCACTCAGCACAAATAAGGACAAAACACAGGACAACACAAACAAAATTATACTGTCACCAGAGCCTCCTTAGTCTGCAGTCCAGGGTGTACTACGTGGAAGTGAGGTTGACTATTGGGTGCACTACGTGGAAGGAGCACCCCTTACACCCCCACAATCAATAATTTCCCTCAAATGTTGTTCCTGTATGCAAACGTTACCTCGCGAATGTTTCATCTTAATTTTTAAAATTGTAAATAGGTCATCCCTTCCACCCTCATTACCTTCTCGATCTGAGCGAAGTGGTTAGCACAGAGTGCTACAACGCAAAGAGTCCCGGGTTCGAATCCTGGCCTGGTCATGGGTGTTCATCGATTTCATCACACTACTCATCCGCATCGCCGCGATTAGCCAATAGTAGCAGTAAAGCAACGCTAAATAACAAAAAATTAATCAAGCAATCAAAAACCTCGATCTGAATTATATTTCAGAGAATGAATGAACACTACTAAACGTCCCCGTCAATTCCGAAAGCGGGAATACGTGCTCTACTGGACGGTGGCTTCACCAAGCATGCCAACCCTAGCATAATGATGCTAAACCTAGCACAATTTCAGCTTCGTTGGCACCTAGCACCCTGTGTGTATAATGGAAAAATCTAACATACTTTCCAAACATGCTTCTCTGGGAGTGTGAAATTCACATTAAAAGACGATTTTTTGAGAAATGATTAATAAGATTATATCCAGACCAGTGTTGGCGTCTGGGTTCCAAAAAACTGGGGGGGGGGGGTAAGGTGCTAAAACTAGAGGCATCTTTATTCTTCCCCAGTTAACCACGCCAGGAACATTTCATGGCAAGAAATCGGCAGAAAGTTGTGGGGCACAAATAAAACAAACGTTCCGCTTTGTAATCCACGAATCATCTCCCAACTTTGTCTAGTTCAAAGTTAACTCATCTCGGAAAGTATATGCAAAACTTAAAATTACAATCATCCCAAAAACAATTATTACTAATTATCAATAGTAGTAATAATCCATTATTATTATTATTATTATAGATCCTAGCACAATTTATCAGCATCTAGAATAATTTCAAAGATTATACGGCACTTTTTCTTACCGGGAGATTGGCAACACTGCACCAAGTAGGTTTGTCGAACCACTACAGTGCCACTCGATGGGGGTACTGCTTGCCTCGTTTTGAACTGTGAAGCAACCACAAGAGAATCCAGCCAAACTTCGTTTTCAGTACACGTTATGCCCAGATAGGCTAATCGGGATGCGAGTCTACAGTTTAAAAAGCAATCCTAACCAGCGGGCAATGTGCCTCCGTATCAATCCCTAAGATTATATGTTTATTTTATTAAGTCTCTCTGAATGCTTCACGTTGACCAGGGCATTCACTTGTTTTTCTCAGTTGTCTCAAGCCACTGAGGCATGTTTATAATGCACAGTGTTGCGCTATGCAAACCTCCTGAGCATTCAGGAAAACAGGTAGTTCCTTCTGTTTATAGAGTCAGCGGTTTGCATAGTGGCAATTAATAACACGATTCGGCATAGAGGAAGAGCTCGATGGCCTAGTGATATAGAGATGAGACAAGCTGAGAGGGGACTGACTCTTGGATTGGAGTTGAGAAGGGAGAAGTATTTGGAGAGCAGTAGGTCAGAAGTGAGACGACGCTCTGGTCGACAAGTTGAGAAGCCAACAGAGGACTTCGTATATTCGATTCAGCCTAATTCTTCAGATAGACAGGTAATTATCCTAGCACCCAGCCATGATTCAGGTTCAACGGTTCACAAAACCCAACGAGTGACCATTGTCTTTTCTGCAGTTTAGTTCCTTAGTTTGATTTTGTACCTTTCGCATTGCCAAGCGTTAACTCGTCATGCCAATGACGAGTGCTCTCATCAGAGGATGAATGATGAGTAACTTACATCACCCAGCAATTAATTGCACAAACACTGGTTCAGATCCCCTCATTCTTTAGAATGACACGCCTCTCACCACCAGGAATCGAACTCAAGTCCCTTTGAAACAAACAAACGCACATGCAATTGTGGCAGCACAGTGGAGAGAATAAAGCACCAAAAAAAACTCACCAATCTGACAGTGTTGCCAGCTCTTTTGAGGGCGTCGACGGCCGTCGCGTGGGGGACGTCCACAACGGGGACGTCGTTGACGTGGAGGATCGTGTCGTTGACCTTGAGTCGCCCATCAGCCGCCGCTGCGCCACCGGGGATCAGCTTTGTAATGTAGATGGCAGTGTCGTCGCCGATGTGAGGGTTGTCGGTGCCGCCGGCGATGCTGAAGCCGAGTCCAGCGCCGCCACGTTCCAGGATGATCTCCTCATACTCCCATTCATCGTCGCCATTGACCTGTCGGCAGAGAAAAAAGAGCTTGGTCAGTCAATGAGCTATCTATCTACTTAACATAAACAAAGTGCAAGAATTGCTGTATCCAAAAAAACAGAAAAGATGACTTATTGGCCATATCACTTCACAGGGTAGTCCCACACAATAAAAATAAAAACCTAGATCCTGAAATACTCGCTTCCCTGCGTGGCGTTATACAGAGTGGCCCAAAAAAGTTTTATTCGGTTACATTTTTTGGGTCACCGCCTAACTCCGATGAGGAACTTGAATAGCAAATCTTCAATTATAAACTTCGGCTATCGCCGTCGAGTTAGGCAACACACATGAGGCCTCACAGGAGAGCGAGTACTTCAGGATGGAGGTGTTTCATTTTATTGTAGTTGCCTACACTTCAAAATGTTACCACTCAAACTTTTAAATAATTTGAAAACAATATTCTTTCTGGACAATTCTACAGATTTTTCCTTGCACTCCTGGTTCAGCTGTGCAAGGCAAGAAGCAATCAAGAACGAGTACCGTTAAATATACAGTGTGTCCGAAAAGTCACGCAACCCGGTGTTTACGACCGTATAACGGAATAGCGAAACGGAATGAGAAGAAACGCTTTCTGCCAAGAGAATGCCCTGTATATTGGGAAAATTTAGAGAGACAAACATATGTAAGAACATGCATGTTTTAATAACAAATAAGCAAAGTGTTGCCAAAGGCGCAAATCGTGTGTATTGATGCACAGAACTCACTGAGGTAAATTATTGCAACATTTTACAATACCAACGAACAATTTGAATTGCCATCTATTGAATTTGACAGAAAAAGAACTTGCACAAGGGAATAAATGGGCTGCTCCAAAAATCCATGTTTTCACAATATTACGAGGGACACTGGCAATACTGTTGCTGTCACGTGTCACTAACAGAAGTGTTTCACCTCAGGTTATCACACTAAGGCACTTTTAACGACAAAGGAGAAAGTAGGTTATTCTCGAACATATGTAATAAATTACATAAACCTTGCAACCCTGAAATGTGGGTACAAAAGAACGTGAATCAATTGTTATGTTTTCTGTGCCTTAGGTGGTTGCTGTTTGCCGCGAACGGCATTCCAGATTGTGTCTATTTATAACCTATGGATATTATCCAGAAAAGGTTAGTGCATTCAGAATATGCAATCATCCACCCCCGAAATCTCATCTTTACATGCATGTACGATAAACATCACATTACTGCTGTCACAATCCTTAGAGCTACACCTTGCAATAATAAAAAAAAAAACAACCAATGCTTTTCAATAGGCCAAAACCACGTGTTATCTTTGGACTCAATCGAGTTCAATTGCCTGCTGTTGGCGTCACCACCATGGGCATATATATAGTTCACGTAACGACGGGGGGTTCAACTTTTGGTATGATTAGTGTTGCTATATTTCATAAGTGAAAATCGGGGCACTGCTGACCGTACGCTTGTTGGGGAGAGGGGGGGGGGGTGCTGGACCCGAAATTCACTTCGAAGTATAGTCCGCGCGTTTACTTCGTTAACGTCCAAGAACTGAAGGAAGCCGCCGCCACGAACGTGGGTGGGATTAAACAGCGGGCGAATTGTTTTCGTCCAATCACACTCAACCTTCAGTCAATGGGCGCAGCTGTCATTCTGCTCGTCTACTCCAAGTGGAGTCTCAGTCTGACTGGGGATACGCTGTTGCCGTACTGTCAATTTGTTGTTTGCAACTTCAATGTGGAGACCGTGGGAAGGTGCTAGTGCGGGGGAGGGACAAGGTGGCGTAGAGTAGATGTGGCAACACTGTGCTTAGAATGTGATTGTTGCACTTGGTGAGCGCGCTCCGTGGACTCCAAAGCCAGCCCGTCGTTAACGAAGCTAGCGCCTCGACTATATATCATTAATCTTGTCATAATGAACTAAGCTGCTATCTCACAATGTCGAAACTTTGAGAACTGCGGTCTGAACAGTGCGGGCACCGAAGCACTGACTGTTTACAGTAAACAGCTTAATATGCAATGGAAGATATTTGCAACTGAAATT
Source organism: Lepisma saccharinum (assembly GCF_977018435.1). Lineage (NCBI taxonomy): Eukaryota > Metazoa > Arthropoda > Insecta > Zygentoma > Lepismatidae > Lepisma > Lepisma saccharinum. The sequence goes on along the minus strand of NC_139258.1, from coordinate 36,090,306 downwards.
CAGTGCTGCTAGCAGACGTCGGCGCTATCGTGAAGTTTGACTTTGCAGCATCTTCTTGTAACTCGGTTCAATATACAGTTCGATTGTTTAGTAAAATAAGCATTTTAATATTACGCATTTAAATATAAATAAAGTTCTGCATAGCATCATTCCATCTTTCCCACCCGATTCCAGGACATTTGTACATCCCGAAGAAACTGTTCGGGACATCAGGACAAATGATATCATTCCGGTATTGTCACGGAAAATCCGGGACGTACAGCAGGCCTAGGTATGATCAGGCTCTATCAAAATCCAATCTATCAACCAGGCCATCCAACAATTTGACACACTGTTCCAATGAATAAGGGATAGCCTTTTCACATTTTTGGAATATATTGCAATTTTGCATTGTGTTGACTGTGTTCAGAGAAACGTGAGTTCAATTCTACTACAAAATAATTAAAAACTGGACGTTAATGGTTTACTTTGTAATATTCTTTTGTGCTCTCAGCTGCTGCATTATTCCTTCTATTTGACGGCTTAGTGTTCTAGGTCTTTTCATTTCTTTATCATAGTCTCTAAGTTTCTCTGCTTTGAAATAAATTTCATTAGTTTCTCTGCTTTGAAATAAATTTCATTAAGTTCTCTTAGATTTTTTTAAAAAATATCTTGACATGTTCACAATATTGAACAGTCCACCTTTTGAGGTGCCAAAATAATGTTGCACTGCATGTAGCAATTTAGTTAGAACAAGTGGCGATATTTCAAACACCCCATAGGTTACACACTGAAGAAACTGAAGACCTTGTTTCTCTTGCACTGGTAAATTGTAAAGCCTCTAAAGTTTCTACATTTCCACAAATCAAGCTACTTAGTATTGATACTGTTCTGTCCATCTTGTGTCAAAGAACTTGAGAATGTTACAGTGTTTCCCAGGTTTTGTTGCATTGCGTCTTTAAAAAACAAATTTATTTAAGAAGACTCAAGGGGAAAAATTATAACTGACTTTATATTCCCAATGCAGTTTCTTACCGCAGAAATTCCAAAACTCTATCACAAAATTGCAGACATTGGGTTTGAAGCCCCATCTGGCGTGTGAAATTACGTAATTTCCTTCCCATCCGTATCCCGTCATACACTCTCTAATATAGGAGAATAGAATGAGTCTAAAGAATTTTTTTATGAAGAAGCGGATAAAATAGGTAATCTGGTAATTTTACTGAACAAAAAGGGGGGGGGTCTTTTGATGACGAATTGCATTATCTTGACATCCATGTATTCATATTTGGAGAAACTCAGTTCAATGTTAATCACAAAAAACACTATCTTAAGGTTCTCAAATATTAACTTCAGCTGTGGGGAATAACTTACCCTCACAAAACAGACCGCCAATGAGCGGAGGACCTACACATTAAGATCTTTCGAGAGAATGTTTGAGCCTTCCCTGGAGCAGCTTGCAAAAGGAGAAAATCGAAATTACGGACGTCCTGACCCTCCACTCGAGGGACCGGAAGTGTCTCCCGCTGGGCGTCGAGGATTATCTGACGTCAAAAGGTATTTGCGTAGGGAACGGGTCCCCCTCCATCCCTCCCTCACTCAAATTCATTACACGAGGGGTGTTTGCATTAGTCGGAGACACTGCAGAGTTTCACTTGCGGGCGGGAATGCTCCAGAAACGACCTTGTTTGCTTTAATTTTCTTAGGCCTGCGACAACCTTCTCGGTTTCTGGACGCCTTGTTTCGTTCGAAGGGAGGAAAATGGAATGTCCGCAGCCTAGGGTAATTTGGGGTAGCAAGTTGCAGAACGCTGGCCGGGATGCATGGCGTATTCGGGTGGAAAATAAGCCAAATAATCCGAGTAAACTCATACACTGCGAAGTTAAATTTGGTAGCGCGCTGCAGTACGCTGAGGCGCTGCTGGGTAGAATCCACAATAAAATGCTTCCAACAGAAACACCATTACGCAGTTTCAAAAACAAACAGCACCGTTATCATAGTCAACTGGTCGCGCAGACCCTTGGAACGCAAGAGAATACATTAAAACTTGTGTGCAAAAAAGCTACCCATTCTCTGCACGTTGCCTTCAATCTAAAAGCAGGGTTGTTAAATGTGCAGGAATTTTATATAAATTAATTTCCGTCCCGGAGAGAAAATCAGCAAGTGTAAATCTATGGGTTGTAGACCGTAAAGAACATTTCTATGCTTAAAGTATTTCAATTTGATCCAGGAACTTTTTTTCCGGATGAATTTAAATCCGGTCCAGGAATCATTCTTTCCGGATCAATTTAAATCCGGTCCATGAATCATTCTTTCCGGATCAATTTAAATCCGGTCCAGGAATAATTCTTTCCGGATCAATTTAAATCCGGTCCAGGAATAATTCTTTCCGGATCAATTTAAATCCGGTCCAGGAATCATTCTTTCCGGATCAATTTAAATCCGGTCCAGGAATCATTCTTTCCGGATCAATTTAAATCCGGTCCAGGAATCATTCTTTCCGGATCAATTTAAATCCGGTCCATGAATCATTCTTTCCGGATCAATTTAAATCCGGTCCAGGAATAATTCTTTCCGGATCAATTTAAATCCGGTCCATGAATCATTCTTTCCGGATCAATTTAAATCCGGTCCAGGAATAATTCTTTCCGGATCAATTTAAATCCGGTCCAGGAATCATTCTTTCCGGATCAATTTAAATCCGGTCCAGGAATCATTCTTTCCGGATCAATTTAAATCCGGTCCAGGAATCATTCTTTCCGGATCAATTTAAATCCGGTACAAGTTCCGTAATGAAATGAAACGATACGCAACCTGGACCGAATTTAAATTGAACAAGAAAAAAGGTTCCGGTACTATTGCGGAACCCATTAGAATTTATGGGTTCCTGAACGTTTAACAACCCCGTCTAAAAGTAGATTTCACGAAAGACAGTATCACCACACTTGAGAATATGTGCAGCAAGGTCGTGCATAACGGTAGAGAAGGGGAGAAAGCGAGTGGGCGAAGCAAAGCAGTGCGCGCTGCTCCAAACGACTGCTATCTGCAGCCGCGTTTTAGCCTCCATGCACTCCTTCGGCTCGCAAGCGTTCATTGGTGGAGTCCTTACGAGTTCTACTTGCAGAGAACTTGTTTCCGTTCGCTTTCACCAGAGACTCTCGGGACAGGGTGTAGCACATATTACCGGTACATAACTTTTTACCGTTTCCTCTTTTTCGACTCTCAAATGTTTTGACATCTGAGTTCATAAATTAACATTAGAAACTCACTACAACTCAAGTCAACGTTACAACATTCGTACTCTTCTTAAGGTATTGCATATATATATTATATGAAAAAAAAAAAAAGAACAAAAAAAAACAACAGAATTCTGATAATTTGAATTGGTGTGTTCATTCCTAGAGCGTGTGGGGTGCATCGCGTCAGTGACCAATCACGTTTGGTGTTCCTCACAGAACCTCAGACTCTGGGTTCAATCTCGTCACGGCTGTTTCTTTCCATCTGTTTTTCAATCTTTGTATAACCACTATTCACTCCCCCCGTCACAAACAGGAGCATATATTCTTGGCTAGCTAAGCTATTTGCAAAGCCTGAAGCCAAAGCCAGAAGTAAAACCGATTACAAAATGTGCATAAAATTAAATAAACACAGAAAAGAACAAACTATTAAAATGTTTTAGAAGCAGATACTTAAACGTTAGTGTTAAATATTGTAATACAAATTTTCCATTTTAGTATTGCCTTCGATAGGTAGACAATTTCACTATGAACAAAAGTCAACAGAAATAATAATAATAAAAATAATAGTAATTATTGTTCTTATTATTTATGATTGCTGATTTAATTTTTAAAATGACTGAGTAATTGAACACACTGTCAGTAAAATTCCAAAATTCCAAAACATAACGAGTAAGAGCTTCCCCCCTCTTCTTTTTTCCATAGCCCAAATCTTGGACTTTGCATATGCCACTGGTCACGAATAAACTAAAGAAGTAGAAATGTGACGTGAAATACCAACAATTACAACAAAGGACGTTTGGTGAAATCTTCTAATCTTATGAACCACGTGGTTGGTTTATTGACTGACGGTTTATCGCTTTTTGCCACTTTTGGCTAATTGCGAAGATGAGGATGAGTGATGAAATAGATGAAGGGACGCTGTGAGTGCACCCATGCTCAGGCTGGGATTCGCACCCTGGACCACTGGAGTCGTAGTGAGCTGTGATAACCCCTCCGCCAAATAGGTCGGTTTGATTGCGGTATTCTTGGCTATAGCAATTACTAGATTTAGATTTATTTTCTTTCTTGTGCGAGCCATAGGCTGTACGCACTACATAGTTTTGAATTTCCTACAATATTTTGTTACATTTAGTTCTCTTTTAAGCTGTCTCTTACTTTGTCCCCTATATACACATTCTTCCCCTCCTCTAACAGTTCTTCTTCCAGTCTTTCTCCTCGCCCCACTTCTCTTTTCCTGCACTCTCACCAAAAAACGCATACAGTTTACTTTACACACACTTACACTATAAAGTTGGCTCGTCTGGAACATGATCACTATTTAGATAGTATATTGGGAACACGGAATAAATTAACATTACTACTACTACAGAAGAGAAAACTAATGGCAATAGTTCCAACTAAATTCCTCAAATTATAACATAGTACCCATCCAAGCAACACAAAAGACAGCCCAGCATAAAAAGGCCAACCCAAAGATTTCCGCACACCAGCATTTCGCCTGTCAATCGCGCAGCATGTGAATAATCGTTCATTGCGCTTCTACTGACCTCCATTCCAAAATTCCTTCTTGAAGGTAGAAAGCACGTGATTGATTACTCGGGTGAAACATGCTGACACTTTCATTCCGCAACTCACCCTTCGTTCGACCGGTCAGTGAAAACAAAAAGCTTTTACCATATACGAGACTGAAGTGATTACGGGGTTCAGCAGCACAAGTTAAATAATATTCAAACCAATCGCGCAAATTCAACACAACTTAAAGTTAATGAACAAAAATAGGAAACATTATAGTATAGGGGTGACGGATTTCTTCAAATTTACAGGAAAAAGTACTTACGGAAATAATTTTCTGTAGCATTGTGGAAGTTCGTGAATGTAGTTTTGATCCATTTTAATGCGAATACATGTTGTTTTCTGCGAAAATCTCTGCCCGACACGCTGTTTCTGCTGCTGCCATTTGCTTTCTGCACGAGAGCACAATGTTCCTCGTAGTCAGTGTTTCAAACTCGCCGTGTTTTCACTAGAACATGACGTGTCGAGTATTTTTTTTTATGCTTGCCTAACCTAACTTAACCTAACCTTACGGGAAAATGGTTCTTGGGGCTAACGTGAATGGTTTTAGGGGCTAACGTGAATGGTTTGTGGAGCTAATGTCAATGGTTTGTGGGGGCTAACGTCAATGGTTTGTGAGGTATTAGCATAATTTCAAATCTGGGCTTCCGGTGAACGAGGTTGCAACACTGCATAAATCAACAAAACACTCGCACAATGCGCCCTGAACCAGTATGCTATCGCCCGCCATAATGTGTTACAGAATCGAAATGACAAGTAACGGTAAGTACTCGTAAATGTAAGAAATAGACATTATCTTAGTTAGAAATGCATTATTTCAGCTTAGGAAATGTTCCGCATTCCAAAATAGTACGTTAGCAATGCAAAAAAGTGCGAAATATATGATTTATAGGTGTCACCCCCATACTATAATAGTACCCAAAAATAATTACCAAAATATTTTTATGTGGAATCTCGCCAAGCCAAAAGGCAATTTGAAGAAATTATCATGGCCAGCACAAAAACCATTAAATTTCCGGACTTTCTCAGGTTTTGGAGTGTTTTTATGAAATGTCTTCCCATCATTCTTTTTTCACTCAAAAGCTGGTTTTCCTAATCAGTGGTATAGTACCTTAGCCACTAAGTAGGCGCACGGAGGTAAAATTTTGTTACGCAGACATTTTCCAGTACACCAGACTGCTGGTTTATCTAAACGTAAGGCCACGAAAATAGGCGGCTGGGCAGAATCGCGCTGTTGCCACATATGGAAAAAGCGAGAGCGGGGCAAAAGTTGCTGGTTCCCGCGCACTGTGTGGCAACGTCAACCGGGCTGCGTTGCCTAGTTCAACCTCTCCGGTGCACTTTTGTGTCATCCCTGACCTTTCGAGCAAATACTGTCAGCTTGTATCGCATGGATTACAAGGAACAACTATACAACGAGATCCTTCATTCTCTTAAACCGCGTGTGACAACAGCGCCAACTTCTCCCACCCGCTCCTAATACAGGCTGATTGAGCGGTCAAGGCCAGTCTCCTCAGTGTCTGAGCAGTGAACTGCCACAACGCAAAGCCGTTCCAAAGTTGGTGGGAGTATAATATTCCCCCAACGCGCCTGGTAACGAGTGTGTTTTCTGTTGATCAATCTTCGAAATTCTTGCTTTTGTGCTTTGCTAGTTTCTCAGTGTAATGTTCCCATTTTTTCTTTGCTAATAACTTTTACCATCTAAAATATAATATAAATGTTTCCACATAATCTTAGTGACATATTATTTGATGTAAGGAAAAAATCTCAAAAAATATGAAAAAATTGACTGCTAAATTTACATAATTTTGTATTTGAAGTGCCTCCTCATTAAAGAAATCATTTTTGTATTTATTCCACGTCTTACTGCATTATTATAATCACTTAAAATAGCTATTGCAAGGAAAAACTATGTATGCACTTTTTACATTATCGTTATTATACTTTGTGTTTTAGAAACTACTTGTACGTTCTTCAATTGCTGAAAATAATTATCTATTTTATCTAATTATTGAAATATCCAGTATAAGTCATTTTAAACCGGAAAGAAACAACAATAATAAAACGATAAACAAAACAAAACGGTACCAAGATAAACTTAATCACTTCTTTTAAATCATGTTGACAACGCATACAAAACAGCACACTATACGACGCACGCTTTTAGAAGCGATATCGGGCGGGGCCACGTAGAGGGTGTGCCTGGCGATCAGCCAATGGCAGGAGTGCAACGTTGTACAGTTAGGAGACTGCGGCGCGGAAGTTAAAAGCAGAGTTCTGTATTTTTCTTGCGCGCAAGAAGTTTTCATAAAACTCGCCACTTTAAGGTTCATCATAACACGGAGACCGAGGAAGTCGACGAGAACGGTGATGAATAAATACCTTCAAGCTTCTTTCAGGTATGGGTTTCTCGTATATGCTACAGTGATATGATATTATAATCCTGTGTAGAAATATTCACTATATTATTTCACTGTACTCATATATACTGTGCATGCATTATCCAAATGGACCCATCGCGAATTTTCTGTCCTTCCCTTGCGCTAGCAGTTAGTTTGGCAACAGCGCAGTAGCACTGGCTGGGTATTGGCCGAACTCATGTTCCTTCTAAAAGCGTGCGCCGTATAGTAGCTGTCGACACAACAACAATCAGGTGGAAACTAATTCAATAAAGCACCGATGGCCATTGTTCAATGAACTGTTACTTTGTTACTATTCCTTCGAACAATACACAGCATGAGAACATGCAGAACACACGGTGGGGAATTTCAATACATCACAAGCTGGCAAAAACTGTATGAGCAGCGTTCTGCAACTATAGCAGCCCTCTTTCCACAATTCACCCTTCTTTTTCATTTTAGTTACTTGCCTGGTCCGTTTTTTCCCCCCATGGCGCCTCCCAAACACCAAAAAATTTCGCAGTAATTACAGCAGGTCATTCCTCACGAAGGCGCCAAGGGAAGATGGGGGAGAAAGTAATTCATTACAGGGGACGACGCGCGTAAACAGTAAAACCGCAATAAACCTGCCACCAAGTCTCATTTCGAGTCCGGCTACACGATATGCAGCTCATGCGAAGGCAGTGTTGCCACGATATTGCGGAAGCAAGTTCCTGCCAAATGAAGCGAGTGCCTCTGTTTGGCCAGCGAAACTACCCCGGTCGAATTAGAGGACCGGACCATCGGTTGATGTAGAAGTCGAAGGCACTTGGCGGAACAGAGTTTGAAACGGTCAGTGTATCTTCTTACATGCCCAACCTTGAAGTTCGTTCCTTACGCGAAGAGCGCAGGCAGGTACGTATCTAGAATTATATGTTCGGGGGGGGGGGGGGGGGGGGGCGAACCAAGTGTTTCAAAATAATAATAATAATTATTAGTAGTATTATATTAAATTAATTAAAACAGTATTAATTAAATTATTCAAATTAATATATTTCATTACATTAATAGGTAAAAAGGCGGTATGAGGACAGTGATATAACAGTACGTATTCATAATCTAGCTTATGCATAAGATAAAGAATTGAATATTTATTGAATATCAAGAAAATATGTTAGATCCAGTTGTCGAAAAGTGAAGTTCCTGGTAATATTTTAAGGATGTTATTGTAAGTACTAATAAATCTTGCATAAATCTTCATTGGTACTGTCATTCAAAGTCGTATGATCCCAATGTAATCCTTGCCTTCCAATACGTTCGGTGGAAATAAAACTTATCTGACGGCAAATTAAATCTTCAATGTGTCCACTTTCCGTTCATGTGTTTTTCTACGCCCTCGGAAGTTTGATATTCCAAAGAGAACAAGTAAAATAATACTCACCTCTCCTACAACCATCCAGAGCACAGACCTCTCTCTATTTCTCCAGCTCACCGTTGAGAAGAGGCTGGTTATGGGAGTATTGTTTTACTTGTTCTCTTTGGAATATCAAACTTACGATGGTGTAGAAAAACACATCAGCGGTAACATGTACAGGACAGGTTGATGATTTTGCTTGTGTTAGGAAAGGTCGAAACTTTCATTTGATTAGTTGTAACTTGATTGATTGATTGAGTTGGTGTTTTAAGTTCACTTTATGCACAGTAAGGGTAATCGGGACTGGACCTACAGTTTAAAGTGAGATCCGAACTACTATGTGCCTCCACCGGGTATCGAACCCGGGACCCCTTGATTACAAGGTGACGACGCTACCACTACGCCATCGGGAAGGTCCTAGCTGTAACTTGAAGTTGTTTGTCCATAAGGAATACATGGGAGTCTACAAATAATTATTCATCATATTTCTTACAGATCGTATATATTAGCTTGATAATCAACTCAAAACACCGCTTCAACTTGCAACATGGAGAGAAATGCATTCTCTCTTCTCCTAGATTTTGCTTTTGTCAGTAGCAGTGCTCATTCCGACGATATTGAAGTAAATGCACATCGGTGTGAAACTGTCACTCCGCCCACAGAGAATAGTCCTATACTTTCTAGCTAAACTTTTTGATTTTGACTTCCTTATAAACATTTTTTTTATGGTGACGTCACCATTCATTCCTCCATCGTCTCTCCTCTTCTTCCCTCTCTGCCTCTCCCTTCTTTTTCACAATTCATACGTACAGTTGACCGTAGTTTCCCTTATCGCACAACACTAGAGCAACCTTGCGTTCTGACGTCACAGGGGAATGCTTTCATTGTTAGGCTAAATGCCTAAGTTGTTAGGTTTAATCTTAGTATAAATAATACATTTTCAGTGTATTTATGCTAATAGAACCAAACCGAACAGACCTAACCTTAACAACATAGGCATTCCTCGTCTGTCAGAACACAAGGTTGCTCTAGTGCTGTGCGATAAGGGAGACCCGTCGACCGTAATCCAGTGTCATTTTGACCAAGCACCAGAAAAGTGGTTGCGACCACACGCCAAAGGTGATCTGTGTGTTCTACCGTGAATGTTTGAGGCAGAATCTTCTGGTGAAGGAAACATTTGTGAGGGATTGAGATTCCCGAATCCCGAAGGCCTCTCCACAGCACGGACGCACATTCCAGACACAAACGCGTTTCTGGGAATCCATCAGTCGGGCGACCGTCTCCCTACAAAGCATTGCGTTCGACAACGGAAGTCTCCAGGCCGGGCCCCTACTCAACATCAACGCTCAGGCTCCATAAATTTCACGAGGGAATCTTCAACAGCCATAAAAGCTCAGAAGGGAAATGAAAGGCGATGCATAGAAATTACGCCACGCTGGAATTGAATTCCTTGACACGAGGGATGCTTATAGACTCCTCCCCCACGTTCCACCATTGAGGGACATTCCCACGCACAAGCAACCCGTGAAAATAGAAAAGTCGACAAACGCATCGCTTAGGAATCGAAACATTTCCACATAGTTGAATTTATTTTCTTTTGTGCGAGCCATAGGCTGTGCGCACTACATAGTTTTGATTTTTTCTACAATATTTTCTTACATTTTGTTTTCTTTTAAGCTGTCTCTTACTTTGTCCCCTATTTACACATTCTTCCCCTCCCTCGACAGTTCTTCTTCCAGTCTTTCTTCCTCGCCCCACTTCTCTTTTCCTGCACTCTCACCAAAAACGCATAAATTTTACTTTACACACACTTACACTATAAAGATGGGTCGTCTGGAGCATGATCACTCATTTCGCTGTCTTCTCTAATAGCTTTCCCCGCCGTTCTCTTACTTCTCCCAGGAATTTCCCCACTTGCTGCCCCGCTTCCTTTATCTTTATTCTGTTGTCTACCACTTCTATCACCTCCCTCCCTGTTAAGTTTTTTATCCATTTGTCCCTTAGGTCACGTGTATAAGGCAGTTCAGTAGAATATGCTCGTCCGTCTCCTACCCATCGCACAAAGAACATATCGTTCCCCCTGCTTTGTTTCTTTTTCTTAGTTGTTTCCATCCCCCTAATCTGAACCATGCCAGCTGTCATTCAACAGTGGAAACGTGTACGTTGAGCAGGCACGTATCTAGAAATATGTTCCGGGAGGGGAAGAGGCCCGAACCAAGTGTCTCATATTCATTATGTAGCTTACCTGTAGTTAAGATCGGTATCATTTACATAAAAACAAGTCAAATAGATGAAGAATTGAATATTTATTGAATAACAAAAATGATGTGAGATGCAGTTGGACAAAAGTAAAGTTTCTGCTTAATATTTTATGCATATTATTATGAGTAGTAGTGTGCATAAATATTTTCTTCTTTGTAACCATCGATTATACGACAAATGCTAAACGAGTATATTTTCAGTATTTAATTTTAGTACTCGGTAAGTCTTTCGGGGGGGGGGAGGGGCGGACCTCCTGGATCCCCCTAAATACGTTCTTGACGATGACGTGCAAAGAAAAATCTTGTACTGAATAATGTGTGATTTGATTTGATTTTTGTTATTTAGTGTCGCTTTCCTGACACTTTCGCTAATCACAACGTTGCGGACGAGTTATATGATGATACTGGTGAAGGGCCACTTAGAAAAGAACACTCACGCTCAAGAAGGCGTGATCGCCGCTCCCAACTGCCATGTTTTTGGATGTATTATTATGACTAATTATATTCAAGACTAATTCGTTCTGTATTTTTATCACCGCGAGAAGGTCAGTGTATGCTTATGATAGGCTAATCGGAACTGGACCTACAGTTTAAATTTGGATCAGAACGCGTCTACAGGGTGCCTTAAAAGGGAATCTGACCTGAGACCACTGCAGAGAATGCGTTTTTATTTCTTTGTTTATTCTTTTTACTCCTTATATCTGACCTTCAGTTTACCGTGACAATGGGAGGAATTATGATAACAACAGGGGCGTAGCAAAGGGGCCATACGTCCCATGGGCTTTATATGTTGTTTTTTTTAAAAAAATGTAATATAAATAGAGGTGAGAAAAATAGATGGAAAGGGCTAATTTTTGTGGGCGATACCACTACAACATTATATTTCTAACAGGTTATAAATTCTAGTGAAACGTTACAATTTGAATGAATATTTAGTATTTTAAATAAACCGAGTGGTAGCCGTCTGAATTTAGAATTTTTCAGGAAACCAAACAACAATGAAACGTTCTCTTACAAAGGTTGATAAGCATAAACACAATTTTCGACTTCTCATAATTTAGCGGTTCGAGAACATCGAGAAACATTATACACAGCAGAAACAACAGAAAATTAAGAAAACTTCACGTATTTGGTGAAATTTATTTCGAAATATGACCAATTACCACAAGAACATTTCAGATGTACACAATAAAATGAGTCACAATAATTATCCACGTTTTGAAATTCAAAATGAACTGATACAGTTAAAGAGCAACGATGTCAAAATGGCTATATTAAAAAAAGTAAAATTAGCCAAGTCCTCAGATTTACTAACTTCACGTTCAGTTTTAATATTTACTTTCTTTCAGTTCGAAACTTCTTCTTTTACATTCTTGATTATTTTGTAAGTGAACGTGACCTAACACAAAACAGCACAACAATGTTTAACATGCAACAGTTATGTTCATTGTTGAAGCTCATTACAGTAGCTATGAAACTACATCCAAAAACTGACGACCAGACAATCATAAATGTTCAATATCGAATTTCCATTCAAAAGTGGAGACATGCTGGCAGCTGCAGGATAGTACGTAAGTTTTTGAATTGAATTATTTTCAGTCGCTTTTCTGTAATAATTTCTGGCTAATAGCGACGATGCGAATTTAATGATGATGTGATAGAAAGGACACTTACAAGGACACCCAGATCGAGATTAGAACACGGGAACTCCTGTGGCAAGATCGAAAACAGACCACTTAACACACTCGGTCACCGAACCCTCGTGTTTAGGTTATTAATGCTACATTGATTTGGCTTATTTTACTTCGCTTTTCTGCCACTTTTGGCTACTCGCGAAGATGAAGATGATGGACAGTCACAAAGAACACCCATTCCCAGGTCGGCATATATATGTTCAAAACAAAGGTGTTTGTCTGTAAAATAGATAAACCCTGTGCCCAACAAGTCTTAGAGTGTTAACCAGCCAACCAGATTTCAGTTAGATGGAGCCTAGTGAACTCATAGAATCCCATCGCCGCTGCTGTACACAGCTTGATTGATTAGATTGGAGAATGAATGCTAGTTTCTCTCTTTATCTGCTATTTTATCTACTAGTTATATCCTGTGTGTTATATTTTGTGCCAACAAAATATAACACACAGGATTTTCCTGAAGTAACTTGGGTTCTTGCTGTTACACGATTATGCCTTGTTTCCATATTAAACACACTATAGTTGCTAACCAAGGCAGTGTTTTTTAAATTAAAAAGCACTTCACATGATACGTTTCCACCCTATATCTCATGAATTCTTGTTATTCGGATGGCAAGAAAAACTGTAGCACCTCTCCCGATAAAGTTTTTCCCTACCGTTTGGTAGGAGACGTCGTGGAAGTTCCACCTAGGACAATGGGCCTGCCTCTGCGTTGGTGGCCCTATACTAGGTGTGATAGTACACGAGGTTTTCCGAGCTAGTACGAGTTCGTCTGCTCTGGGATATTGCTGGGTCGGGAAGGTCCTATGTTTGCTCAGCATCCACTGTTGTTATGCTGGGGTGAACTTGGCCAGTTTGCCACAGTAAAATTACAGTAATAACAGTAATCCCTGAGATTTTCCCATGTCACTTCAGGAAATCGTAAGTATGTAATGATTTAACTCTTGATATCCAGTATGTAGGTATGCAGATAGTAGATATGTAATGTAAGACCACTAACGGTTCTTCCTTTTGGGTCTGCGAAGCTTGTAGGTTAGGTTGAGTGATAGGTATTTCAAGTGCTTTATGCAATTTCTGTTACCTTAGATTTATGTATGTCAGTATTTGCAGACTCCAATGGAAGAATGGTGTATTACAAGAGATCGCTATGTACATGAAAGCGTGATCTTGTTATACACAGATGCAATCGACATTTATATCGAGTGTATTTGCAAGCGATATATCAAGTCGATTGCAGTTGGTCCTCCGGCACAAGGCTGTTAAGCCTCGGCTGGATGTTTCTCTCAACAGCTGAAAACTGCTTCTCCTTCTGTTGACAAAATCTCCTAACATATGCTTCCAATTTCGATGATACTCTGCAAGGCTTTTCTAGAAGGATACACGGAGAGATGTAATGAATAAAAAATCAATTTGGGATTCTAGTTTGGTGTACAAAAAATTGGAAATTCAGTATTAATTGGATCTGAAAGCAGCTTTAAATGGGGCGTTCGAAGAATTTTAAACCATTTTAGCATTTAAGTTCAATATTGTGCATCTTAGTGTCGTGAATTTATATAGATAATTCCAAGCGTTTGCGCAATATCTTCAACAGAAATTACATAATTTTATTAAAAAAAAAGACAAGTATTTAGTTCCCACGCCTTCTGCAAGTTCGAGGATTTTCCGCTTATGGCGCTGCTGTCGCTTCTGGGCAAGCAACCCTCTGAATGTGTATTCTCCCATCTGCGGCACCGGTCATGTGCCGCTCGGAGCGGAGGAGGGGTGGGGAGGGTTTCACACCGCAATTTGTAAACTTATCTTGCTTTGACATCTGGTTTATGTTTTGTCCGCGCAAAGACCTTGGAAACTCAGGGAAGTGCATTCATTCCTTCAGTGGGTGGCTACTTTCAAAATACAAGACAGACAGTCTTGCAAGTCGAGGAAGTGAATCGCCATCACTTAGTTTACACAAATTACGTCGGTTCGTACAAGTCTGATCCGAAACAAGAAAGCCAGTTATTTCGTTGACTTACTCTGTGATGCTCTCCGTTTTTTTTTTTTTACATATCTAGGTTATATGATTCATAATGGGAATTGAAGAAAATGTAGGATGGAAGAGGGTGGTTCAGATATTCCCATTTTCGCATTTTGTTTTTACCTAATACAATAATTATACTTATACTAAATCTTTTGCGCCGCGGTGAGACCCAAGAACTGACTTATTTTAATTTATTGAGGCTCAAAGTAAATAATAAAATAAAAATTTAAATTAACGTTCATATTATTATTACTATTATAAAACGTAAAGCGCAAAATTTAATAGGACGACAATGCTCTGTGTGAGTTTGGCGTCGAGTAACAACATTTTAATAAATTTATTTCCAAACCATGAATTTCATCTGAAATTAATGATCTCCCCGATCGCATAGTGGTAACGTCATCACCTTGTAATCGAAGGTTCCCGGGTTAGGGTTCCACTTTAAACTGTAGGTCCAATCCCAATTAGAATATCTATGCATAACATAACATTAATGTAAGATCATGTAAAAATTGACAATTTTGATTGACGTGTCGGCGTTAAATGAACCTAAAAATTAAAAGACAAATTATACAAAAATAACAGAAAATTTATGTTACTGGTTGGAAAATGTAGAGGCTGTGGAAAATGAGACAGGAGACACTTACCTGGAATCCCCTTCAATTTGAACAGTGACTTGACATTGGTAACATTAACTAAGGAAGCATTCATTCATGAACTGACATTCGAGCCTATAGGACTTATGACCTTGCGGTGCATCACAGTCAGAAATCTGGTGAAATCTTAATATTTAGTTTCAAGTGGGATCCAGACCACTCCTTCGGAAGCGGCGTGCCTTCACCGGCTATTGAACCCGGGGCCCTCTGATTACAAAGTGTTACCATTAAGCCACCTGGTAGGCCCTCCTTAGTAATGCATATTATTTGAATACAATTGAATTGTGTTCCTTTTCCAGCAGTTTAGCCAGTAAAATTTTAAAATTTCACTTACACTCGAAACTAGGGCGACATTTTTTTTCGCTTCATTTGAGCTGGAATGAGACTTGGGAGAGTCTAGAACTTATAATACAGAAAACTAACTTTTATTTATAACTCTTTTATCTCTCTGTGTGTGTAAAACCATATATCTTTTTCACGATTAGGTCTTGTTCCATTTTCCCTCCTGCGTTCTTTGCTCTCTCTCCCTGGCTCTTCAGATATAGAGCTTCCTTCATTTCTTGCCCTTCTCTTTCTCTCTCTCCCTCCACTTGCTCGTTCTCTATTTCGCTTTCTACCTTTTGCTTCGGTTTCTCATTCTCTCTTTCTATAGTTTTCTCTGTATGCCTCTCTTTTTGTTTCTCTTCCTTCCTTTATCTCTTTATTGTTCTGTACTGTTTCTTTTCTTTGTTCCTTTTCTCACTCCATCGTGAGTAGAGTTTATCTTCATTTCTCTCAATCCACCTCTCCCTCTGTTATTATAGTCTGTTTTGGTTGGTTTTCCTCTTCCTTTTCCTCTCTTTCAGTCTGTGTTGCCTCTTTATTTCCACTGGAGGCACATGGCACAGTGGTTCGGATCCCACTTTAAACTGTAGGTCCACTCCCGATTAGCCTTACTGTGCAAAAAGTGGACTTAAAACCACAAATCAACCAATCAATCTTTATTTTCACTTTCATTCTCTATCCTTTGGTTTTTAAGCATCACGCTCCAGCCTCCTTTAGCCTCCCCCGCCCCTAGGGGTGTCGTCCTCCACTGGTACCTATTTATTTGAGAATGGGTGAACCCCAGAGCCGCTTTATGAAGAGAGAAGGCCGCAAAAATCCGACCTCACAAAACACGCCCAGGAACCTAATCTTAGTTTCCAGCAGGCCAGTAAGACGCCCAGCCGACTTTACAAAGGGAAAACTTCCCTGTTATTGTCCTTCAATACTTTTTTTTTTTTTTTTTTCAGAAATCAACTTTAATTTCTATATTTTCATTCCAAAAAGAATAGTTTCGGAGAATTAGAGATTATAAAAAGGAATTCACCTTGGCTTTTCTGTCACTTTGAGCTGAGGACTATTTAGGGGAGAGAGATCCAGAGGGCACTGGCATACGCAGAGGGGTGCTAAAGGAGCTACAGCCCCCCCCGAAATTTTTAGAAAATAAAAAATTCAAATGAAGGTAGTAATAAAGTCGAAAAACTCAAAATGGCCCTCAATAACCATTTTTGTGTTTGAATTACTTTTAAAACGAAGGTTTAAATTGGTAATTTGAGCTCATACCAAATGAAAATAAAACACCAACACTGAAATTGATTTACGGCAATGTATTCTATGATTCCACCAAATATTTAATCTCCCTCTGTTCAGTAAAGGTTAGATTCATGACACGGAACCCGCATTCACATTCAGTTGTAGATATTGGTACAATTTCAATTGAATTCACATAATCCTTGACCTTGAATGAGGTGAAAATGTGTCTTGGCTGACATGATTCCATAAAACACGTTCTTAATCGTCTAAATGCCATGTGTGTGCATTTAATAGGACCATATTAAAAAATAAACCGGTCTTCAAAGCGGCCATTCATATTGTGCAATTAAGATTGAAAACAATGCTTTCAAACGTATGGTTTTCCTCGATCGGGGACCACCTCGACTTATTTTTATAAAACACAACAAAATACTACAGATCTCAACAAGCTCTCGAAGAAGATTAAATGATCAAGCGACTCAACATACGTCAGAAACGCCGCCCAGTTTTAGTGTTCGATACAAGAGTACTTGTGAATCACCAGAAGTCTGAAAAATACTACCAAATACATGGCATTTGAAAGAGACAGCCAGGGGTTCCAATTTTTCAAAAACACTGGGTGGGCTCAAAAATTTGAATTCACAAATCACATAAATTATTGGGTGGGCTCGGGCCCCACAGACCCGTATAAATTGGTGTCACTGTACACAGTCAACGTAAATTGCATAACGAGAATTTTTTGTATGTAGCTATGGTGTAGCTTAATTGAATTCAAATGGAACATCATAAGTACGATACAGTTTACAAGTGGGTTGGAAATAATGATCCCCTGGTTGAGATGTATCTCATAACTAGAAATTTGATGTTTCAAAACAAGATGGGGGAAAAATCCCTCCTATTGTCCCTTCAAATGACACCCTGCATTAAAATTAATAGATATTCGCTACTTTCAAATGACAAAATTCTGATTTTCAGTTTCATCCTCTTCCAAATGAGCACAAAACGAGCTTTATATGTTTCGAAATTATCTGTTTTTAAAATAACCATCAATTCTAAAAAAATAATAATAATAATAAATAAAATGTATTTATATAAAAAAACAGGAAATCTGTGTGTGCTCTTCTAAAATTGAATTTTCAATGCCCCAACTTTATGTGCGTGTGTGTATAACATATATATATACACAGTACAGACACACACACACACACACATACATATTATATATATATATATATATATATATATATATATATATATATATATATATATATATATACATATATATATATGGACGAATTTTGTACCTTACAGATGAAAAATGTTCCTGCGCTACTGTTTATGCACCATCCAAGTTCACACGTTCAGCCCCCCCCAAGATAAAATATATAGGAAAATATAATTATAATCTCTAATTCTTCGTACGCCAGTGCCAGAAGGTATCAAGTACTGAAATTAAATAATAAAAATATACGTTTTTAGTATTTGTTGTATAATCGAAGGTTATTTATTTCTGCGGAACTTATTGGAAGGCAACGATTAGCTATATTGGGAACATACGGTTGTGAAGGCCAGTGTCAAAGAAGATTTATGCACACTGGAACTAACCAAGAAATTTCCTTTTCGTCTACTGGATCCAACCTTCTATTTTGTTATTCAATAAATATTCGATCCTTGATCTATTTGACATTCATTTCCAATTTTAATTTTTTTGCGATATTAACTACACCTAAGCTAGATAAAGAATATGTGTTGTTATATCCCTGTTCTTACACCGTCTTTTTGCCTATTCAAGTAATAATAATAATACATTATTAATTAATTTACATATTTCATTAATGTCATTAATCTAATGTGAATACTTTAATTTCATCATTTATATTATTATTATTTCTGAGACTTGGTTCGGATTCCCCCCCCCCAGAAATATATTTCTTGATACGTGCCTGCTTTTCACTAATCTTGATTGATTGATTGATTTGTTGTTCTAAGTCCACTTTATGCACAGGAAGTCTAATCGAGACTGGACCTACAGTTGAAAGTGGGATCCGAACCACTGTGCCATTTGCCTCCACCGGGTATCGGACAGACTAATCTTGAGTAATAGAGGTCCCGAGTTCGGCGGTTATGTACAGAATGGTATTTGAAAGGAAGGGGAAGTCCTCCATCTGCTTGCTAATATTTGGTTATTGTGGGGAGACTATATATGTACAATTTATAATATATCGATGCTTCAAGAGTAGTTGCCGGAAATTTTGCAAATACCTCACTCTTTACGTGCATCTATCCATTTTGGACACTTATCAATATCTCCAACTGTTAGAGCACAGCCAATTATGATTGTGAACTGATAGCAAAAAGTTTGTTTGTTAAACTTGTTTTAAGACCAATTTATGCACAGAAAGGCAAATCGGGACTGGACGTATAGTTTAAAGTGGGATCCGAGCCACTCAGTGGGGTAGCGCAGATCTTTGCCCCCCCCCCCTGCAAGTAAAATATTGAGGGGCCCCCTTAGTGTAAAAAAAAATATGATGCCAGAGTGGGACGGAGGTACAATAGTTAGCTAGTTATCTGCCCTCCCCCCTTCGTTGTACAAGAAATTAACTTTTACCTCAAATATTATGCTTCCCATTTTTTTGTTATCGACTTATATCACTGTAGAACCTTCTTGAAACTAAATCAGGATGGTTTGAATTTCTGAAAAATAACTGGAAGAAGAATCTGGAAATATTTTATCTACTTCAACGCAGGGACATAGCCAGGAATCACTTTTGGGGGGGGGGGGGGGAAGCTTCCTGCTGCCAAATATTTTGTTCCTGATGCTTTGTATTTTTGCTTGAAATTTTTTTTTTAATGAAGTTACATATATTACACAGATATTAAAAAATACTGTTTTGGTGGAATTGTAAAAAGATAGTAAACACTCCTCTTTTGGACTTTGAGGTGGATGTGTCTTCAGCCCCTAAGCCATCCCTGGATCCTCCAGGCCAAGATTCAACGTAAGAGTCGCTCATATTAGCCTTCTAATACTGAGTGAGTAATATACTCAAGCAACAAACTTATCCTTCAGTAATGCGGGTTGAACCGGACATCTAGATTGTCGGTAGTAACATATCACAAGGTAAATTTCAGTTAAATTTCAATCTGCTACAAAGAAATAACTGCGGACTCTAGTCTTGAGTGATAGATAATAAAGCTGCGAAGGAACTCTATTCACTGAAAATTTGTCACTCCATGAAATGCAGCTCGGAAGGACTGAACTCCCCCCCCCCCCCAAAACAAAATAAAAGAAGGTTGCCACAGGTTAGTAGACCTCAACATCATTATTCATAATTTTAATGCTGCCATTCTTTTTTCGATAGACCAGTGATCATACTTTCTTAAATACTTTTTCATGAAACAAGAACCTTTTTATTAATAGACCATCAGTGCTCGAATTTGCATAATCATTCTCCTTCACCTACTGCATTATCTTCAAGTTGTTCCATACAAGGATCCTTCCTTCTATTCCCAACGCGAACAAGGAAATTTGCAGCGAGGAATTTTCCCTTCGAACACTGCAGATCAAAAAATCGTAACACATTGGAAAATAAGAAGTAGTTCGACAGAAATGTCCACAAAATGCCAAATTGTAAGAAAAATGAACTTACAAAATTACACAAAATAATGGTCACATTTAACTCATACGTTGTATACCCTGCGTGGCAGCGGATGGGATAATGGTCTTTACAGCAAAGGGATAATTTACTATGGGTCCCACCTTTAACTGAGGTTTTCGGCCCCTTTGAAGTAAAACGTAACAAGTGTAGACAATATGGAAATTTCATTTCAGCTCTTATTTCAATATGAAAAGAATTGGGACCCCCTTGAAAATATTAGGTGGGAAGTTACATTTTAAATATCACGTGTAGAAACTAAAAGGTTACGAATTAACAATTTTGATGTTTATTGTAAAATAAGGATAGACTGGTTGAGCAACTGAATATTTCTACTGGATTCATAACTGTAGACAATTGACACGCTACACTACGTTTACGACAAACTGCGTAGGTACAAAGGTATGAGATGAGGGATATTTTCCTATCGATGGACATCTGCGAGCAAGTAAGTTAATTCTGCATTTCGGAGGGTGGCCCACATGACAAGTTACTGGGGCCTCTCTGGCTGAGATAATACGTCACTGCTTGTTATCGCAGACGTCGTGTATGATGTTACTGGGAACCAGATTTCTGTTTCGTAAATCGATTTTTTTATAAGCAACACTATGTGTAATTTCTGCGATTATATAAAAAAAATCAAGAGCGCATTGTGGGGCTCCTACACCTCGCCCCCTTCCCCCGCATTGCGGGGATTGCGGTGATTACGGGGGTGGCTGCTACTCCACTGGAGCCACTACGCCTCCACCGAGTATTGAATCCGGGGTCCCTTGATTACAAGGCGACGACGCCACCACTACGCCATCGGAGAGGCCCTGATAACACAAAGTGTGTAGCTTCTTGTACGAGAACAGTAACAACAGAATCCTGATTCCAAAGCGGAGAATTTATATTTTAGGTATTTTACTACATAATCTATGTTAGTTGGCCATTTTACTGTAACGAAATGAATGTAACGACGGAAACAAAAAGAAACATGCAGCTTCACAGTGCATAGGCTGGTGATCTCAAAGGACGATGTGTACAAAAAAAAAAGGAAAGGAAAACAGTTATTCTTCAGGGTTCCGTCACATCTGTCAATGGTTAGTGGACACGACCATTCTATTCGCGCCCTCCCTGCCAGATCGTAAAAGCAGCGAGGTCGGGTTGCTGAAACTGGGTAACGATGGTAAGAATATGGGAGGTTTGTGACTGGGAAAAAGGAGAATTTCTTGAAAGCGACGTCAGCGCCTCCCTCGTGTTCCCTTGGTACTGTTGTTAGAACGGAGCTAACGACACCCTCGAAATTTGGATTTCTTTCAACATCCAGCCGAGGCTTAAGGTACAAATGGCCTTGCGTCCCTCTTCCAACTGAAAAAAAGAGGCCCTCACAGATGGTAGAGACTTTGACGCAGTTGTGAGGCTTTCCACCAACATCTACCTATACCAACGTCAGTTGGCCCCATCTTTTCAGAACCTTGAGAGACATAGATTGCCCACGAACCATATCAGAACTTGGAGCCATCTCTCAAAAAATTAGGAAGTTATTTCGGGAGATCAAAAGCACAAAATACTTTGCACATCACGTAATAATTGTTATGTAAGGTAATTCAAGATGTAAGGTATTGCGATAAACTCTCTCGACGACTTGCGTGATACGGCGAAATTGAAGATTGCCACCCAGAAGACCCACTTTATAAACACCCACAGATAAAACTCAGAGAAAAATCAAAGAGTAAAGGAAGCTAAATATCTAGGTGTGAAATTACGAGAAATGCAACGATGAGATGGATTACGTATGTACTTTATTTAGAATTTGTTGTACATGCTTATTTATTTCCCTTGAACTTCGAAGGCAAGGGTTATTATATTGGGATCATACTGCTTTGAAGGACAGTATCAAAGAAAATTTACACACACTACAGAAGTACTTATAATAATATGCATAAAATATTAATCAGTAACTTTATTTTTCGTCAATGCAGTGGATCTAACATGCTTTCTTATTATTCAATAAATATAAAATTCTTTATCTATTTGACAATAATTTTCTTGTTTGTGTACAAGTTTTGGCGATGTTAAGTACACGCAAGCTAGATACTAAATAGCTACGCAGTGTTATATCTGTATTCTTCTTCAAGTGGACTTGAAACAACAGTTCAAACAATAATAAAAATGTAATAAGTTTACATATTTTAATTAATATTTAATGTAATTATTTTAATTTAGACAAATGTATTATTACTACTATCAATATTATGGAGTTAGGGCCCCACACTTTTTTAATCACGGCCGAAGGTGGGGGTGATGGGTTCAGCACAACGCCCCTGGCCGCCTTTACCCCCAGAGTTTTCTCCAGGTACCCACTTTATACGAGTCTGGGATGACGCCGGAGCTGCTTCAACAGGTGGAAAAAATTCAGGTCATACGCCATAACGACTGAGCTACCGCTGCTATTATTATTATTATTTATGACACACTTGGTTCGGGCCCCAAGAAATATATTTCTAGACACGTGCTTGCATCTTCATGATCGCGACGGAAAAAAAACACCTCCGCCTATTCGAAAACTGGAATTTTCCATAGCCATCTGATCGTACAATTTCCACACCTCAGCTTTGCTTTGTGTGGGACGAGAAACAGAGGAAATTCGCACCAATTGAAACATACCGTCGCACCCACCTTCCAATTCCAATGGATGTCTCCCACCATTCATGTTCCAGTTCATTTCACAGAACAAAGAAAGAACATAAGGCTCTGCATTTTCCAGCCATTGGCAACGGAACGTAATTTTGGCTAATCCGGCAAAACACGTTGCAACAGCTGTCACTGCTGGCAGCGGTGACCTAGGCGAAGCGCAGCCTCACTCTGGGAAAACTGACGTAGCCTTTTCCAGAAGCCTCACTCGGAATCGGCAAACCGTCAGTTACACCACCACCACCCCTCCTACACCCCTTTCAAAAAGCTCTTTTACAGCACCATTAATTATCCGAAACACCCCGTGTAAAGAGCGGTCGGGGGTGGGGGAGGGATGATTCAAAATTCACCCTAGCTTATCTTGCCGCGCCAGAAACGTGTCATGTAGAACAAACCACGTCACATTGCCCGTGTTGCAACGATAATACAGCTATCGAGAAATGGCGGAAAGCTCTATGCTAATACCTTCAAGTTTATGAATTATGTACGAGAAATCTTCCTCCTCTTCATTTCAAAAGACAACAACGAGATATTTCTTTCTGCTCTATTTTTATCTTATAAACTCCCTTCATCTCTTTGTTCAGTCAGTCAGGGGCGAAAATTGATCCTGCTGAAAGTCCCTTCTGTCACCGATTTCAAGCCAAAGTCTGAACGTCGCTTTTTAAATGTATGCCATTATCATAATTCAGGGACTGTTTTTTTTTCTCTCACTCTTATCTTTTCAACAGAAGCCGGAACGTTGCAGGTGGCCAATATCTGAAGTTACAGAACCGCCAGAGGGAACGACGAAGCCAAGAAACCATTATCTTGCTTCAAAGGAGGTCAGGAACTTCACCTTTGACCTTTTTTCCGTGCGTTTCTTCAGCGAAAAGACTACAAGATCAAATTCCCTGACTTGTACTTACATAAGGTTCAACACAGGTCACTTAACATTGGCTTATCAATCACGTAAGCAACACTACCATGAGGAAATTCTTTCGGGTTCCCACTTTAGACAGAACAAAAAGTCTCCAGATACACTATCTCCCGCATACAAGATAATAAATCACAAACAAAACTATTCGATCACTAAAATAAACCTGCCACACGACATGCCAAACCCATATAGCTGCATCTTCCTTTCTTCTTTATTTATTTTCAAACTTTAGCTTCATTTACAACTGAACCGGATATCAAGCTGCTCTCCTGGATAGTACGTTCAGGTAGATCCATATCCTATCAACCTACATCGTTTGGAGCTCAATAGCGATTCGATTTAACAGTTGTGACGTAGTACACAATACACCCATAAACTGTGACGATCTCCTTTAAACGTTAAAAATGAAAGTGATTTTGGATCTCGAAAAATAGAAAAACTTTCCAGAATTCTCTTTGATTGATTCATTGATTTGGTTTTTTAAGTCCACTTTATGCACAGTAAGGTTAATCGGGACTGGACCTACAGTTTAACGTGGGATCCGAACCACTATGCCTCCACCAGGAATCGAACCCGGGACCCCTTGATTACAATGCGACGACGCTACCACTGCGCCATAGGGAAGGCCAGAATTCTCTTTGAGAATAACTAGAGAGAAAATCATTATTCGTGCCCAGAAAAGCAATTACACTACCAAGTTGAATTTTCAGTGAACACCGATGGCAGAATTTTCACTACCAGTAGGGTGCGGTGACCATTTAGATAGCGGAAGCACTGAATTTATAATTTTTTAATTAAACAATAGTACATCAAGGGGCAGGCCTGCCTTGATAAAAACACCGCACGCCACTGCTTTGCTGCATTTTAGTCTTTCACGTGCTCCTCAAAAATGCCTCTCGACACTTTCGGGGAATTATGCAAAATTCGAATCGCATGCCGAAGCAGTGCTTCGGTAGCTTACCTTGTACGCACGCCACTGTTCACTACTAAAATTGAATTGAAAAGACAGATGTCGCTGATCTCTGGGAAACACTTAAAAAAAAAAGAACATTTGAACTCATTAACCTCGAGTATCCATCATAAATGCACACATAAACAACAAATCAATAAAGCCTATGTTAAAGAGCCATCTCTAGCACCACGGTCCATTCATATTTGAAATTAACATTTCATTACCACTCCTCTCGCTCAAAATAATTGTATTTCTAACGGGATAATTAGCAATCGCAGGTGAAACTTTTTGAAGAAGTATACTGTGCTCTTCGCTGCACACGTATTGATACCAGGCAAGGAATGCACACACACTCTTCATATGTTTAATAGAGAACATATACGTCTATATATACACACACTAAAACATGGTTTAGACCAATGTCCTTTTCCTCTAAAATTACTTTAAAATTCTTCTATACATATATAGATCGGGACGAGACGGAACTTGGAAGAAGTCTCGCGTGTGAAGAGTTTTGTCTCAGTCTCGTGTAGAGTTCTGAAAACTCAGTCTTGAAGAACCGCGCCTGGATCTCGTCTCGAAAAGCAACATAAGCAATAAATACAGTGAGCCTCGTTTCGACGCTATGAACAATCGAAAAACTTAAATTTGTCCTAAACGTATGCAACCACATTTAGTACAATTGCTACTAACCATTTAACTTGATCATTACAATAAATAAAACGTATGGCGCATCGATAAATAACCATGTAGATATACTCTTGGAATGTCTGAGTAAATGACACAAGAAAGCAGGGTGGATCAAAATCATGATCTTTATTTAAAAACTCATTTTTGATGATTCTGTTATTTAAATCGATTTTTTTTAATATTTTGGCACCATACATACATACATATATATATATATATATATATATATATATATGAACAGTCTGTTTAAAGCAATTAAAAATACATGTAAATATACATTTTCCTGTTTCTGATATTCTATATATGAACCTACTATGGAAATGTTTGTGGAGTTTGTTTATGAAACCATAATATTTTCAGTAACTTTTGTTCCAGTGAAAATAAAAAAAATCTAGATGTACTCTATAAATATAACTTAAAATATTTTTATAGCCTTTGCAGCTGAATTTTAGCAATCTTTTTTACGATAGTTGCAAAACATCAGCTGCTATGTTTATTTACAGTTTAATGATAATGACACTATTTACGTTTTAATATGAATAGTATTTTGTATATTTTGTACACAAAATATTTGCTGTTTTTACCTATAAAAATTATTGAATTTAAAATGAAGAGAAATTTAAGTGTATTTACAGCTTACATGTTACATTTCCTTTCGTAAGAGCATTGCCCAATCAGTACATATATTTTGTTTCCTCACTTTTCCTTTCTTAGAGACTAATAAACACCTTTACATTACGCGATTAATTTACTTTCACCAAAAAGTGATTCTGATATCTAAAAAGATCTTTATGTATTGTACATTATTCTATAAATTGTTTATTTAAAGTGATCAACCTCATTTAAATCAATTTACCTTGCAAGTCTTCAAGGGTCTGGTCTCGTCCTAACAAGTGACGTCATTCAGGACCCAAACTTCAGACCACCCCTCGTATTTATTCGCCTCGCACAGACTACGAATGTGACTATTGTTGCAATCATTAGCAACGGTGGGTCACACCGATAAAAAAAAAGAAATGAATCCCTAGAAAGTTCGAGAAATTTCCATCATATTTTCTGACAGGAAACTCTAAATCCAAGGAAGCAATTTCAGAAGGTAACATACGAAAGACGACGCCCCCACTTAATCACCCCCCCTCCCCCCAAGGACTATAAAGGCGGCGCATCGCGTATGCAGATCACACAAACCGATCTCCCATCCTCGATATCTGACTCGGGGACTTTGAGGATCCTCTTCTGTTCTTCGATCACGTGCTACCTCTATGAAGGTCCCCTTCCCACTTTCCTCTTTCCAATCAACATCATGTCCCTGTGATTTCTTCCCCGTCTCATAAAATCAGATAGTTTAATATCGGTTAAATTAGACTCTAGTGAATCCCGTGACAAATGAAACTGAATGGAGGTAAAATCAGAGTGGCCACGATCACAGCTAGAAAACGACTTCTCTATTTTAGAAAGGGAAGTCAAGCAACCTTTTGTGCAGTGACTGTAGCGATTTGTAAATTTGTAGAGTCCGATTATTTTCGGATCATCTCCAGCTGACTAGCGAGCCTACAAGCGATGTAGGTGCTTCGTTGAAATTACGTCAGCGGCTCACTTGTTGAATGGATATCTACAGCGCATTCGGTTTAGCATGAGCTGTGGCATGCGCAAAGCGGGAAAAGTTCGTCGTTTGCAGAAGACGTCACGTGACTCATAGGAGCAGTGTTGCAATACGCGGAAGTTACAATTCTACTAGACAAAAACTGGCTATATGCTGCTGTTGTCTCATAAAAAAAAAATACTTACGAATCTAAAGTAGCACGCTGTCCTTCACGATCGTGAAATTCGTCAATTGCTCTACGAATAACACACTTGTCAAATTCGTCCACATCTGTTTGAAATTTCTTTCTTCTGCGTGGTTTGTTAGGCGTTACTAATCCCTTCCCAGTTACTTTGTAGCAATTATTTTCGTTTCAAAGTACTTACTGATATATCAGTAGCTGCAGAAACACGCTTTTGCACTTGTTTCACGTTCAACGCAAGACTACTGTCAGCTTCTTTCTTCACAAACTTATGAACGTTAAGATAATTTCTCAACTCTGACTATGAACCACTTTGCTTTCTCCAATATTTATTCCAGTTTTCACCCCAGCTTCCTTTGAATAAAACACCCTAGGCAGCACAGGTCAACAATCACCTTACTCGTGGTAACACGATCTGCCTCCCCCCTTCCCCCGAGAGGAAGAGGAGGGGAAGGAGGATGCCTCTTTCGTCGAGGGGTTTAATCAATGGGGTTTCACCGACAAAAAGAATCCTCTGTCATTCTTTTCCTTGAACTATCACCTTCTCAAACTGTCGCTTTTTAAATATATATATAAAGGCAGTAAGTACCGAATACACCTACCAATAAGCTCTGAAGTCAGTTTAATGGATATAGATAATTGTTAGCAACACTGCTCTCAGTGGAACTCTCGCATCGTCGTGCTGACGGCAGGCTTCTGCGCAACTGGAGGCCAGAGCTCAAGCTGAACCGAATGGCCTGTACTTCAGGAGTTGTGATTCGCTCCCAAGCTACAAGTGCAAAACAGCCCGAGACATTATGGAAATAATCTCACTCTACCTAGCTAGTGAGCCGACAATAGCGTAGAGCATGAGCCAGGTATATATCAAACTAGCATATGGTGTAAGCGGAATAAATCTTTTATGTTTGACTATGATTCTATGCATATGTTGCCACTATTTAAAAAAAAAAACAGCCCTCGTACATTCCGGGAGCGTGGTCTTCCCTCTTTTCGGGAAGCCCAACTCAAAGAATCTCTGTTACTTTCCAAAAATCAGGTATTCCTGCATTTGGTTCTTGACAAAAACCAGCAAGAGGCGAATGTTCGATTATTCAGCAATCTTTTTTGACAGTTACTAGACACAACATCCTTTGACTAGAGCAAGGAAAGTTCCTTATTTACTAAAAGTGGGAAATAGGAAAATAGGCACTAAAGCTTACTCAAATCCATTTTCAGTTGAAATTAAATGTTGACCACAGGAACCCTATCTTCGCGAAGGTCGTTCCGACAGAGACAATCGCCACGGAACAAACTTACAGGAGCAGTATGAAGGAAAGGCCTGCCGTTTAGATAGCCCCCGGACAAGAAGCGCCAATAAAAGGCGCCAAATGATGCGTTTACGACCGTTTCTCTCTCTTCAATTCCTTATTCTCAGCTTCCCTTGTTATTTCTCATAGATCGAAGTCGCATTTCTTGCTCTTCTCTGTCACATAACCAGAGGCCATCCTGAATCTATTTCTTCCGGCCCTGCAGTCGTAAACCGAGCTTAGGTCAGTTCCTGAACCTCCATAGAAGTGTTGCCATCTAAATATCTTAGCAAAGCGTGAGGTATCAGTTTTGCCAACCGCCACCACTGTCAGCAATGAAGTGTTATTAGGATGCGTGTGCACTGGTGACCTTTTGTGTCAGATTACAGGAGAAAGAATTTGCGAACAATGGAATAATAATAACAATGCAGGCATATGCAGGCTCGACAAAGACTAGAACCCGGGTTTCTAGGAAAAGGCGCCATTCCTCAGCCAGCTTATTTGTAGCTTATTTTTAATAATTTTTTTATTGACAATTTTTTGGAGTTATGGTTGGCAACGCTAATTGAGCACAATACTATCTTTCTCACAATGCTGATGTGCCCATGTAAGTCTAATGACCAGTCGCTATAATTTTAATGCTAAATGAACCTTAGTTGTACTTTCAATTGCTTCTGCCTCTCGGCAAATCGCAACGATGAATATAAATGGTGACGAAACTAATGAAAGATCATCATCCACCAACGCCACAATAACCGAATCTGCAAGCGCGCCGTTGCGTTCCCCGTCGTTTTCCTGTGTCTTCGAGGTTGTCCGAATCGAAAGGCTCCCGAGGAGTACAGTTGCCACTTTCCCCGCCAGGTGGCAGTTGAAACGTCATCTACCGTGTTCTAAAGTCGTTTTCACGTTCAGAAGACACAATGGACTCTTATGGGCATTGCTTTTCTTATGGGAAATACGAGCGCGCTGTTGTGAAATTTCTGGATTTACAAATTTAGCTTAAGTAAAATCGGTACCTGCAGTCTTGCAGGAAATTTTGTAGAGAATACGATGGTGAACACAAAAAACTGGTAACTTGCTTACATAATTTTAGATAAATTAAAAACGCAAATTTTCTGTGAAAACACAATTTTTACATTGTTTTCATTCCTAACGTTGAAACATGCCGTAAAATTGAAGCATTCATTATTAAAAAAATTGACACTGTTTTTTAATTGTCATAGGTGACGGTGGTACTCAGAATTTATCAATACTTTAAAGCATATTTGCACTAAAAATATATTCAAATAAAGTATTTGGAGATTTTTTATATTCGTGCAGTAGAAAATGTCGTCGCTGGCCATTTTTTGTTCTTTAATTCCAAGTAAAAACTTCCAGCGACAAATTATTTTTTATAACCACTCAAAGGTTCCCAGAAATATTACTTCCATGCATTTGGAGTTTCTTTTTAACCCGAACCGCGCGCGAAGTAAGGAGACGTTGTCTGGCCATCTTGAGCTGACTCACCGCAGCATTCCGGCTAATCACCACCAAGTTTTCGAGTTGTTATTTTATTTCCATTCATTAAAAATATTAACTTCATGCAGTTTGTTATAATAGAATTGAAATTACTTAAATTTAATAATTGACAATTATTTCCAATGCTGCTGTTGTGAGCAACATTAGTGCTGTTGCAAATACACGTTGTTTTTGTTTACATTACTGTCGACATTAATACTGAAATGAAGATCACCTTTCAGTTTCCAACGTACACATAAATTCATAGACACCATATTAACCTTTGAAAGGCTTTCCAACACGTGACAAAATATGGGGCTTCAAGATAGAAATATAACATACCTTGCTTGAGACATTCACGTCTTATCAGTTCACGTGGGCCATAACTCATTTGTATGTTTGGGTTGCAACTTGAATCTAACCCATGTGCCAGGTTCCCCTTACTTGAGTGAGAGATCTGCTTTGGTCTGTTTAGACTTTTTCCCTCTCTCGAAAAAGTGTTTTCAGTTGTGTGAGCTCTCAGTGATTTTTACTTTTTTAAGTGATTTCTGAAGTGTCATATTCGTGCATTACACTCGCGTGTGTAGTGATCGCAATAGATCATAGTAAAAAGGGTAACTGTAACGTTCAGAGTATAATATTAATATTAATAATTACATATAATTATCATTATATATACAAAATATGTAACACCTTCATTGTGAAGGAAGGTCATCATTTCCCGGCGACATGAGCTAGCGCTGTATTGGCAACACTGTGCGGTTTCTCCATAAGCGCCGTTGTGTCTTCTGAACGTGAAAACGACTATAGAACGCAAGGGCACGATAAAGAAGTAAAAGGCAGATGCGAACCAAACAATGTTTTCACGTGTACTACTTACATTGTGGGGGGGAGGGGCAGTGGCATGTGATGTCCTCTTTTCTATTTTACTAACTAAAATGTCCAAATGAGTTTTACGTCGTCTATTCAATAACCGTTCCCTCTACAAAGTGTAAGTTCCAATATGGCTGCGAGAGAATAGAGCCGTGCACTTTGATTTGATTTGTGTTATTTTGCGTCGGTTTTCTGACACTTTTGGCTAATTGCAACGGTGAGGATGAGAGATGATATGACGAAATTGAAGGGACACTCGCAAAGAACAGCCATGCTCAGGCCGGGATTCGAAACCGGGACCCCTGACTTTGTAGCGTGAGACAAGCACTTGTCGGTCGTTCCACAATCTTCCTCCACCTCCTCCTTCACATATGCCGTGGATTCGGACTTTCTACATGGATTCGAACCTTACACCTCTAACTTCATAGCGCACTATGCTAGCTTTCTCGCCACAGAAGGTGGCCTATTTTAAGGCGCTATGGTACAATCACGGACACTGCCGGCTTGTAACGATTCCATTGAAAGTCAATGTATTCATTACAAGCCGGCAGTGTCCATGACTGTACAAAGATAACTATAATACGCACGCCAAGGTCTTTGCTGTGTAACTTCATCTCATCTGCAATCTTGGAAGCTTTCTTTACATATTAAAGTTTCAGCAAGATTTGTTGCCATGTCTTCTTATTTGTTACTTCGGCCTTTTATCAAGTCTTCGTCTTTTCTTCATTGTTTTGGGACAGTTATTGATTTTGCATAACTGCCGTGCAAAGTGAGCATATGATATTGTGTGTATATATGGAGTAGAGTTTACTAGGCTAGGTAGCTACTAGACCCGACCTACTTTTCTCTTTTAGAGAGAGAGAGAGAGAGAGAGAGAGAGAGAGAGAGAGAGAGAGAGAGATGGTCACCATTACACTGCTTGATTTTTGTTGCATAATCCTTTTGGCGGCCATAATATTCCTAATTCAAATTTCCTGGTCCAGATCACCTGCCCTGGGATTTGAACCCGGATCTTCCGCGTGGTAGACAACTGGGCTACCGCGGACCACGATACTTAAACTGCGATTTTACTTAATTTAATTAACTCGTGAAATTTTGTGAATTCTTCTTAACTTCATACAAACGCAACAACATTTATATCCAAGTTGGACTCTCACACACACACACACACGATTAGGCTTTATTTGCACAGTACCGTGCCAATATCCTCTTTAACTTCATCACATGAAAGAAATTGGAAGAGAACTGGCACATGATAGCAAGAAGGCAGAGGCGATAAGCACTCTCAATGGTCCACAATGACATATCTGCGTGTCACACACCGCAGTTCAATGTCCATATATAATGGGTTTCAATGGAAGATTCCTGGCAGAGGACCAGCAGAAGACCGCGAACATGTTATAAGTCACTAACACAACGAGTTCATGACACTAAAGATGTCCGAGTTTTTAAAGTAATGGTCTAGAGCTGGAACCGAACCCAAGCTCTCGCAGATAAAGCCTTGTATTGTACCCAAGAAAGAACAGTAACATTTGCAACAATGCCGTGAAAAAAAGCCACGATAAAAGTTTTTTTTCTTCTTGGATCGAATCAGGAGAAAGGCTTAAGCGATTGAACCAGCCAGTCACAGTCACCTAGGAGATTAGAACTATAAAACTGGGAGCAATAATAAGAATTATTTGATAAAACAATGTAACAGTGAATGGAAAAATGTTGTATTTTTATTTTACTTTTAGTGCAAGGATCGTTTTTCTTCTTTTCGTTAAAATAACACTTTCAAAATTTTTGAATTTTTCCTTTATTATAACAAAAACTTTCCTCCCGAAAATTTTTGGTGGGGGGATTTTTGAGGACAAGATTGTTGGTGGGGGAAATCCGTCTGACGTCTCGTTTAGACTCAACGAACCCTAGAAAAACGGGCCTTTATCCTGCATATTATATATATACAGAGAGAGAGAGAGAGAGAGAGAGAGAGGCTACGAGCTTATTAAAAATAATGAATGTAGTACAAGTCATAGTTAGGAAACATTTCGGGATCAAAAGCACAACTAGACTATGCAGATGACGTAATAATCTTAATAGATGACGTAATAATTGTAATAGAAGGTAATTCAAGAACTGAGTTTAGAGGAAGTCCAGCAGTCAATAAGCTTGTCGGCCATTAGGGCTAAAACTAACGTAATTAATTTGGGGGGTTTATTATTTTTTTTAAAAAAAAAATAAACTTTCTAGATGTTTAATCCTGTTAATGAACTAAATTTGCGAATTACTATTTACTTTATCTTGTAAAGATTTCATACTTAAATAATACTTAAAAAGTATTTTTTTCTAAATAAAAATAAACTGGTCTAAATATGGCCCCCCTTTTTTATTTTAGTAACTTTTTAAAAAAAAACTATCGAACTGCCTTTCACTTGTCTTGACCTACAAAATGATTTAGAGGGGGGAAAAACAAACAAGATTTTTCGATTAATTATTGCATTTTATGCTCTTGGGGCGAAGAAAATTAAAAATAAATACGAATATGTTTCCGGAAAATCTGAATAATGATTTTAGGCTCCACCGTAGATCGTGACTTGTGATTGATAGTGATAACGAGACAAGAAAATTTTCGCTCTTGTCTCGAATTTGGTGACGAAACTGAGATGGCCTTGTGTGATTTCGTGTGGAAACTGTATTGTTTCGTGTCAAGTGTTCAACATTAATTGTGATTGTATTTGTGTTTTATTTTATTGTTATTTAAGTTATATGAGAATTGTCCTTTTCATTTCTTCAGGCGGTAACTGACTAAACTACAACGGATATAAACCTTTCTATTGCTAGTACTGAATTCTCTTGCTCACTGCAGGAGAAGAAAGGGTAATTTTCCAGTTGCAAAACGTCACAATATCGCGAGATCCAAAAATATGACTACAACACGAACGCCAGAGATGATTATACTGGCCATGGGTCCAGACCAGTGTTGCCACAATATGAGGGCACAATTTCCCTTTCCAAGTGGGAAAATTTCCCTTTTTGGACCAATTTTTCCCTCACCTAAGCAAATCATACAATAATAATAATAATAACAAGTATTATTAGTGGTAGTAAGCAGTAGCTGTAATTATTATATTATTAGTGGCGGTGGAAGCAGTAGTAGTAGTATTTCCGTTGGTCCATGTCCGTGTGAATAAAAAAAAAGAATTCACATACATGTCACTTTTATCGCTTTCTGACCCCCAGGTTTGGATCCTGGTAAGGAATCCATTTAATCGTTAATTCTCATCGTTACTATTATCCGAAGGTGCAGAAAAGCGATGTACTTAACAGAAATATAAATAGATACAGGCTATATTCAAGGGAGCATAAAAAAGAACAGAAAAAATGAAAATGTGAATATGAAAGTGGAACTTAACATTAACTGTAATAATGTAGTCAGATGTCTTAAAATTTCCCTGAAATTGTGGCATTTTTCATCGAAATTCCCTTTTCCCTTTTGGCTAAAATTTCGGTCCGAATTTCCCTGAAAAAGGGGGAATTTCCCTTCATGTGGCAACACTGGTCCACACGCCGAAGACTAAGCTAGTCTGCAAAATGAAAATAGACTTGATCACTTGTGAAACGTTTTGGTCGAGGTGAAAGCAAAAAGGTGCCAGTGGCGCGCCTCAGCGGTGACTGGCAGAACTTCTTACGGACAGTAATTCATAGCGAAGATGGTTTCTACCAGAGTTCAATATCTGCTTATAATACGTTTATCTGTGGTTGTACTATGTGCGAGAGGGGTTGACATTTGGGTGTGTCTACAAACGGTCACCCCTTACACTCCGGAGTGAATATCTTTTATATTTTGATGTTAAGAATAATATATCTCGTCTCACAAGAGAGTGAAGATCGTTACAGATGCTTGCATTTCTTGTATCAATGGAGGTCATCCCCAGAAAGCAAAAAAATTAAATCGCACACTGGATGAAGTCCTTCGGAAACAATCTCCCAAGAGAAGGGAGATTTTGAAAGAACACCCCCCCCTCCCCTCCATCCTCCTGTTCCAAAATGTTCCATGAAGGTCACGTCCCTTCTCAGACCTTCCTTGCAGACCAGCTAACATCGTTTGGAGCCTGTCCTAGCCTAATCCGCCGACCTCTCCAACCGACCACGTCGGAAAACTCCAAATTTTTCCTTGCCAGTTCCCTAATTGTCCCTCATTTTCGAGGAGGGTCTCCTCCACGGGGCAATGAAATCAAATACTATGAATAGATCAAATTGCACTCCACGCAAGTCTGCTTCGAAAATCAAACCATTCCTTACTTCGCACCTAATTTCATTGACGTGAAAGCCTCGTATTTATCTCTTATACATGTAAATTGCATTAAAGGGGCAATCAGACTGAATGCATGGTGATAAGAGAGACTGATTCTCTGGATAACCCAATCAGCAAGGAAACGAAATGTCGCGCATGATATTTTGCCATGTCTACAGCAGCCTATGCTACCAAGACATTTTTGTACGGAAAGGCAGGATATGAAATTGAATAGCATAAATAATAACACACGAATAACTACTACGAACTAATATTAATACATTCTTTTAATTATCAAATTACTGGGGTGTCCCGACTGCCACGCGGTAGACCCAGGTTCGGATGATTTAAGTTTGGAGCTTTTCTTAACTTGTTTTGCATAAAGCTACTCTGGAGTTCATCCAGCTCTAATAAATGGGTACCTGATAAGTGAATATAATAATGTTAAGAAGACAGCTTGCTAGCTGCACGGACAGATTCTGTTTTGTTGATTTGGTAATACGGATGCGATTGCAGTGAAAGCAACGGATAGTGTTTAATAATACCAGGTGTTTCAGAAATAATTGAGTGTTACAAAAAATTATTGCAAGTAAAGTACTGAACTTGCGTTAATGAAACCAGTTCAGAACGAACAAGTAACGCAAACAGTTTGTGCGTGAATGTTTTGTTAAGCTGAGAGTTCACATCCCTGCCGCTAGGTGACATTCACATTACTCACAATGTTTTGGTCCCCAAGATCACCGGACCTTACACCGTGTGACATATTTTTGAAGGGTATTCGTCCCAGCGATGCGGCGTGATATAGGAGACCTAAGGCAGCGTATCATCGTAGCGACAGACACTATCGACAAGCCCACGTTGATGCGAGTGTGGCAAGAACTAGACTGTGTGCAGTGTCATCCGTGGTGCACACTTTAAACATTTGTATGTGTAAAAAAACCTCTCAATTATTTCTGAAACACCCGGTATATTGCTGTTAATAAAACCCTATCCGTATAACAAGATGAATGATTCCGTCTTGTACACCTCAATCTACTATAGTCTTCGAGACAAGACACGAGACGAGAAAAACTAATATTTTCGAGAAGAGACGAGACAGCAAAATCTCGTCTCGTGGGCAACACTATATGGTACATCAGTACTTACAGGCCACCAGGGGGGTAAAAGCGTCTGATCATATTACCACAATGACCGAGATTGGGAATGTATGGAGCCCTACTTCTACACTCCCCTTCCATAGACAGAGCAAAATCTTGTCTCGTGGTCAACACTACAGTACCTGAGGGCCATGAGGGGCACCAGGGCGTAGAAGTAGCTGATCACATTACGACAATGGTCGAGATCGCGAAAGTGTGAAGCCCTATCTCCACACCCAGCCGTACAATGAGCACGTGATACTATCAGCACACATTTCAGTGATCAAAAGTAAAGGGTGTTCCAACAAAAGCGATGGATTTAATATGCTTAATAGAATACTTTTTAAAAAAAGAATGAAAAATATTTTTACATCATTTTAACGGGTAAATGTTCCGATTTAAGAATATCAAGTTTGATTTACGCAACATGTCTTGTGGTTGGGTTGCTCTGTTCCTACAAGTTCCTCTATCAGTGATTGTTGCAGCTTGGTTGACATGGAGGTTACACAAAGGAACAACGAGTTTTGATAGCGAAAGCTCATTACAAGAATAGCGAGCGACTGTTCGGAAGCTTCGTGCAATCCTTGGACGTGAAAGTGCACCTAATGAAAGTACAGCTCGCAAGGTGGTCAAGAAATTTCAGGAAACAGGTTCGACAGCAGACATTAAAACACCGCGCTCTCAATCGGGCGGGAGATATACACAGTGCGGCAGTTTGAAATCAAAACTGATTTTTTTTCTCGGCAGGTGGCGCCACTGTGCAAGCTTTCTGTGGTGCGAACAAGTAACGGGTATCTCACGAACAATCGACGCAGAGCTCGTTCACCTTGAGCAACATTGCCGCTTGTGGCATTGTTGAATGTGGGCACGTGTCGTGATTTCAACATGGAATAAAGAGCAAACATCAAGTTTTGTGCGCTCTTGGGTAAAACTGCTGCGGAAACGTTTGACATGTTGTAGAAGTCTATAGGGACAATTGTTTATCCTATACGCGTGTATTTGAATGTCTCAGGCGTTTCAGTGAAGGGCGGGAGCCAATTGAACACGACGAGCATCCAGGTGTAGCAGGGACGGTGAGACCACTAAAATTGGTTGAGAAAGTTAGGATAATCATTACTGAAGACTGAAATTTCAGACAGACTGTTACTGCTGCATTTTATCTTGAGGTACTGAAACGTTTGGTGCAAGGAATAACACTGTGAGGCCCGAGAATCGGGATAATGGCAGCTGGCGTATACTTCATGACAGTGCCCCAAGTCACAAGACTGTGATTGCGAAGAACTTTTTGACCTTAAATCGACTCTGTGTGTTGTCACACCCTGCCTACTCACCGGATCTGGCTCAGTGTGATTATTTTTTATTTCCTAAACCAAAATATGCACTGAAAGGTTCCTACTTTTATGATGTACCAAAATCAAGAAGGCTACGACATGGAATTTAAAAATCGTTACACAAAACTAATTCCAGCAATCATTCCATGCACTGGTAGGCATTGCGCTACGATGTGTGGATGCATGAGGGTCCTACTTTGAATGATCCAAGGTAAGTAACTTTCTATGAAGACTTGTTTATTTTTTACAGCACCAGTCTCGATTTCAAATTGCCGCACTGTGTCTGCCAGATGTCATCTTTCATTCTTAAATCGGAACATATTTGCCATTTTGTAAATATACAGTATTTTCTTAAGCATATTAAATCCGTCGCTTTTATTGGGACACCCTATAGATACCGAAAAGACACGCGCGGAAGCAAACACAAAAGAACTTGTCACTTAATAATTAAAAATGTAATTTCCTTGAAACGAGATCCCGCACCGACTTGGGGCTTCTGCCGCTCCCCGGTTGAGAGAGAGAGAGAGAGAGAGAGAGAGAGAGAGAGAGAGAGAGAGAGAGAGAGAGAGAGAGAGAGAGAGAGAGAGAGAGAGAGAGAGAGAGAGAGAGAGAGAGAGTTAGAGAAGAAGATTGTGTAGCTAAGGAGACAGAGCTCAATCCTCTCAAGTGTTGGCGAAATCAAGGCTCGAGAGATTGTTTCCTTTGAGGTGAGCTCGAGAAAACCTGATGGAGTGCTCTGTAAACACGGTTGTCTCGGGGAACACGCCGAAAGCCGAAAGATAACAAAGGAAGTCGAAGTGGATGCTGTTTTTCTCCTCTCTCTATCTCTCTTTCTTGCACGCGAAAATGGCTGGATGAAGAAGGGATTTCCTTGCTCGGAAGGAAACAGAGAAAACATCATGATCTTGAAAGTCGAGTTCTGTACCAACATTCGTCCTAGGAATGTTTTTCTAGGACTAACACATGAGGGCATTAGAGACAGAAAACTAAACTAAGGCAATGCTCGCTCAACATGACCGAAAATAGAAAAATACAGGGATTGTACTTCACAAGTTCAAGGTTAGTAAAATTGCAATAGTTGTATTATAGCCCCCTGCACTCGCGCGTCTATGTGTTTTATTACAAACTTTCTCGCTGAACGTTTTTACGTGATGAAATAGAACGGGAGTTGGCCACCGATGATATTTTACATTATATAACCCGAAAACTTTTACGAATCTTGGAACATTTTACTTTTTTACTTCACATGATTATACATTTTGTGTATAAAATATATACTGTAAGCATCTATGATCCTTAAGAAAGTTTCACTGTATTTTGCAACCCTCTTGTGTCACTGCTTCCATTATTATTTAGTTTGAAGTAAAAAATAATAATTTCCTCCCGAATTTCATGGAATCATGTTTCTTTTTCTAAATGGCCAAGAAAGTATTTCAGTGTAAAAAGTACTTGCAATGTTCTTACGTTAAGTACTATTTTCTAATATTTTTTTCGGAATTATTATTGAAAGTTGAAATTGTTACTTATTGGCAACACTGTAGGTAGGTGGCGTGACCTTGACTGGACAGTTTTCGTGGCGTTTACTTTACTTGGTTACACGGTGCAATACAGACTCGTATACTTCGTTGATTTGGTGTCACGTAATGTATTTGGTGTTTGCACTACGTTCGGGAGCGCGTAAGGTGAGACCACGTGGTGCGTCCTAACCAATCAAATGAACGTTTAATACAGAGGAAGCAGACCAGAACCGTATCTGGTTTCGAGCAACCACCTGTTTTTCGGCAAAGCGCTGTTGTCACTTTTACGAGGGTGGTTCAGCATGCTCCGCCCCTGACCCATTTCCAGTGATAGTAGAGACCTGTAATTTTATATGTAACATTGTTCATTCTATAGACTAATATCCACAAAGTTTCAAGAATTTACAACAATTTCTCTTTTCGTTACACGTTGATGATCAGTAAGAAGTGTAGCCACATGTGAATCAATGGAAAAATCTGAGGTCCGAGCAGTGATAAAATATTTACTCAAGAAAAATCTAACACCGAAAGACATCCATGCAGATATGGTGGGAACTCTTGGAGACTCTAGCCTTTCATATGATCTAGTGAAGAGATGGTGCCGTGAATTTAAATGTGGTCGGCAGACCTGTGAAGTTGAGCATGGTGGTGGCTCATCTGCAATGGTGACCACAGCAGAAATGATTACAAAAGTGCATGACATGATTTTGGCAGACCTGCAAGTGACTGTCCACCATATAGCAGACACATGTGGCATCTCAACTGGCAGTGTGCATTCAATTATTCATTATCATTTGTTAATGAAAAAAATCTCTGCACATTGGGGCCCGAGAATGCTGACAGTCAACCAAAAGAGAACACGTCGTGTGACAAGTCAGAACCTGTTGCGGACAATAAAGGCTGACAAGCCAAAGTTTCTGAAGAGATTTGTTACAATGGATGAAACGTGGGTTCACCACTTCGATCCCGAAAGTAAACGCCAAAGCATGCAATGGAAACACACCCATTCTCCACCCCCAAAGAAATTCAAGGTTCAACCATCAAAGGGCAAAGTGATGGCATCTGTGTTCTGGGATGCAGAAGGAATTCTTTTGATAGATTATCTCCAACAGGGAAAGACAATCACAGGCGTTTATTCTGCAACCCTAATTGAAGAATTACGTACTGCGATCAAGGAGAAACGCCGCGGAATGTTCGCCCGTGGTGTGTTGTTCCATTGTGACAATGCTCCCACCCACACCTCCCAAGTTGCGGTGGCTGCAATTCATGCAGCAGGGTTCGAAATTGTCCCTCATGCCCCTTATTCTTCAGATCTGGCCCCCAGTGACTTCCACCTGTTCCCGAACATGAAGAAACACCTTCGTGGAAAACATTTTGAAAGTGATTCCGAGGTTATGGATGTTGTGAATGCTTGGTTGCAGGACCAACCAAAATATTTTTTTTCTGCTGGGATTGAAGCACT
This sequence comes from Lepisma saccharinum, assembly GCF_977018435.1. NCBI lineage: Eukaryota > Metazoa > Arthropoda > Insecta > Zygentoma > Lepismatidae > Lepisma > Lepisma saccharinum. The sequence goes on along the minus strand of NC_139258.1, from coordinate 36,049,496 downwards.
GGAAGGCCGATTGGAAAAGTGTGTTAATGTTGCAGGGGACTATGTTGAAAAGTGACAGTGATTTGGTTTTCCTACGAGGGTTCCTTCTGTGTCAGGGGCGGAGCATGCTGAACCACCCTCGTACTTGCAGTGTTTAGACATCCATTCATTCACTGTGACGTTTTACTCCCTAGGTCTTTATATTGCATAAAAAATAGCAAAAAACAATAACACAACCTAGCAAAGATAGAGAACCGCAACCTCGCGTTTAGAAATCTCTAAGAAACTGGATTAGCAACATCTCATTTAGTCCACGTGGAGTTGACGAGAGCTGTCATTTCTTGGACGGACGCTATTGGTGGGAAAGGCTTCAGGGGACGATTTATTGCACTCCACGTGGACCTGACATGTGGTTGTTAGGGGGGAAAACTGATCTTTCGGAACTTTCTTTGAAGTAAAGTGAGGTTTCTTTGGGGACCAGCACTTATACCTACCACCGGACCGGCTACCTACAAAGGGTCTTCTAATGAGCCTAAAAATATTTGCGATGCGACAAAACGTACAGTGGGATCCATGAGTATTACCGTCCAAATTGTCCATCACCATGTTCGTGTACTTTATTTGGCCCAATAAGAGCTCCAAGAATTAAGAAAAAAATCAAAACAAGCTATTGACAACTACATAAAAATCCATCGCTTAAAAATACATGGGATGTAAGAGATAAAATAATGAAAATAGTCATGGACAACTTGCACGGTAATACTCATTGATCCCACTGTACCACTTGATGGTTTTGCTGATTTCCATCACACTTTATCCACGCTTTGGACTGGACTGTGGTTAAGCTGTCGTCCACATTTTTCTTTTGTTTTATCTTTTCGTCTGTTTTTTCGATTTTCGTTTTAGTTATGTCAATTCTAACTTAGCCTAACCTAACCTAACCTTTGTCGTGTAGGTTGCCTAGAGTATAGTTATAAATCTTGGTAATTTGCATGTCTTCCTCTCGAACCCTTTTCTTCGCTTCTTCACATCTAACTGAGCATCATTCGGGACTCCACAAACGTGATCATTCGACGGGCCACTAACCACTTTATTCTCTTTTGATTTTAAGTTCAAGCGTTTTCCTTGAAGTGGTACGTTTTGTCGCGGAGTAAAAATTTGAAGGCAGGTGTTTATCTGAGTGGTACGTTTCGTCGCGAAAACCCAAGTGGTACGTCTTGTCGCTGGTACGTTCGGGACACCAATTACACGGGGCTTATGATATTCGTGGTGTACCGGGGGATACCAGCAACTCTCCAACACAGAGACCCTGAACACTCGGAAAAGAAATGTGTAAAGAAACCATTGCTCCTTGGGTGTTTTTTGTTAGTAATATGAATAGTATTTATACAGTCTTCTAAAAAAACTCAATCTTCATGTACCCAAAAACTCAATAATCACCAATTTTTCTGCATTCCAAACTACAAGTTCTATAGTTCTTACACAACGAAAGTAAAACCTAGTTGGCAGCACTGTTCTCCAATACAGGCCTTACCCCATTATATTACGGAACAAAGATCTAAAACTTTCCTAAGTAGAGTCGAATTACTTTCGGAACATCTCCAGCGGACTGCGCGAGTCTGTCTAGCGAACCTAATGGGCGTGTAGAACCTGAGCAAGGGGCTTAGCGATAGATTCTGGACTGTGATGACGTCAGTGGCTCGCTTGGTTAATTGGCTGCTTCGAGAGTTGTGACTCGTTCCGATGTTTCAAATGCTTAACAGCCATAGATGTTACGGAAATAATCTCCCTCTACTTGCTAGTTTAGTGTGAAATTATAAGCCACAAAAGGGAACAAAAATAATTACATTAGTGAATATGTATTTGTCAATATAAATTTTAAAATTACAGAACTTATTGATGTTTCAACAAGCACAGTTGTTTCTCTATCTTGGCGAAATTACATGTGTACTTTAGTTACACATCGAGGGCTGTACTTCGAACTTAAGTTGTTTAAATGCAATCAGAATGTAATTGTATGGTATGGCATAAAACTATAACAATATCTTGATTACAAATTTTGTGATTTTACTGTAGTATACTTCGAGAATAAGCACAGGCTGTACTTAGGACATTTTTGTCCAACCCAGGAACAATACTAGCTGTAATAATACTTTTAAAACATCTTCTGCCTAAAAATAGTCATACGCTTGTTTACACATCACTGCTGTTGATCTTATATAATATAGGCATAAACAACTATCACAAATCTCCAGAATACAATGCACAACACACAGGCGTGAAATATTTCCTTTGTATTTTTACTTACATGTCTGTCCCCAGAGGCCAGCAGCGGCGTATGCGCCTAGAAGAAACAAAATAGTCGTTAATAAAATTGCCTCCTTAACGGTACAAGTAACAAATATTAACAAAATTAAAATCATAACACTAAAGCGTTTTATATGATATTACTTAAACTGTATTTTTTTTTTCAGAATAAATTTATCTTACTCTGTCAAAAACATTGACACTCCTCTGCGCGTCAGAGATAGAACAGAACCAGTGTGTTATGTAATGTTGTGTTTTGAATATATAGTCCCATGATGACAGTGGCCATGGGCGTCCGGAAGGGGAGGCAAGGGGGGCCGTGGTCCCCCCTGAAAAATGAAAGCGAACCAAAAATTATGTATTTCACACATATAATTTCATTTTAGACACAATAATATGTGTTAATTATTGCATGAACACCATAAATTCAAATTTAAGCAATGTTTTTTTTAGGGAACAATACTATTTTTGGGGGAAATGTGCCTTGTTTGTCCCCCTGGAAAAAAATCCTGCGGATGTCCATGACAGTGGCGTATACGAGTCCAAGATCTGGGCTATCTCACTATGTCACGTGGTCCTAGACTATTAATAGAAATAAATTTACCAACTCCTAAGAAATCAGGTTGCCAACTCATAAGAAATCAGGTTGCCAACTCATAAGAAATCAGGTTGCCAACTCAGGAAATCAGATTGCCAACTCAGGAAATCAGATTGCCAACTCATAGGAAATCAGGTTGCCAACTCATAGGAAATCAGGTTGCCAACTCATAGGAAATCAGGTTGCCAACTCATAGGAAATCAGGTTGCTCGCAAACATCCATGCTCCGGCCGGGATTCGAACACGAGACCTCTAGCGTCGTAGTGCGATGAGATAACCATTCCGCCACGTGGGCCGGCTAAAGAAAAGGGAAAAAAGCAATTAAGTGTTAGTGCGAGTCATTCACCTCCTTTCAGAGTGAGTCATGCAAGAGACAGTAGTCTCTAAACCCACGGCCATGAATATAGTCGGCTGGGCAGAATTGCGTTTGTACCACATATATGGGAAAAGCAAAGCGAGAGTGGGACGAAATTAGCTGGTTCCTGCGCACTGTGTGGCTGCGTTGCCTAGTTCGAGCGTCAGACCGACCTCTCTCCGGGGCACTTTCGTGTCATCACTGACCTTTCGAGCAAATACTGTCAGTTTGTATTACTTGGATTACAATTACCAACTGTACAACGACATATTTCATTCTCTTAAACCTCCGAACGCACGGGGTTGTACTCCGACGTGGCAACAGCGCGAACTTCTGCCACCCGCCTAATTTCATGGCCGTGCGTTTAGTATTTCTAAAGGTATCTAATTTTTAAATGCTGGAGTAGTTTCTGGAAGAGAAAGGAAGTTTCTGAAACACATCCAAGAACAAGCCGGCCCTCGACCACTGGCTTCCGCTTATTTGTCCGAACAAGTTAAAAGCGACACTGATATATTGGTTGTTTTGCTTCAACCGTTGCAGCAAATGAACACAGGAAGGGAGCAATTTTCATGAAAAGGACATTCCTCCTATAAAGAACCAAAAACAAAACACTACAGACGTATCACGACCATTGCCATCCTAACGTCTTCCTTGGAATGCGACAACCGCCTCTTTCTTTGCGTCTCAGCGTTGCCAACCTCTCGAACAGAAAAAGTACAAATTAAACTCTTAGATTACGCTAAATCCAACTAAATTGTACTATGATGTATTATTATTTATATTATTATTATTATTTTCGCATGACTGCAGTTTTAAGTTCAATTTATTTTGTTGTTGTGAACTTGCGTTACATGATATTAATTAGTTACACAATATTAAGAATTTAGAATATTAAATTAATTGTAATGGTTTAAGGGGAAGAGATACAGTCACGCACCAATTGTGCATTTATTTCAATATTACCCGAATGCGCACTGCTACTAAAAAAAATCCTGGGTGTATAAAAGAGTATGAATTTCTATCCATGTTGCAAGTGGGAGCGTATTTTTATGTTGATTATTAAGCTGGACACGATGTTTGAAAAATATGATGAATAAGAATTTTCGGAATCCCATGTATTCCTTACGGGAAATCAACTTCAACATCAAGTTACGGCTATTCAAATGGAAGTTTCGACTTTTCCGCTGGTGAAATGCATCTTCAAACTGTCCTCTTACCGTTGACATCATCTTCTATTCCATCCGAAGTTTTATATTCCCAAGAGAACGGATGAAATCATACTCTCATATGATAAATGCTTATCTCCTTGCCTCCTGGCAGTGTTGCCAAACCTGATGCGCATAAAAGAACTAAATTTCACTTTAAATGGAATTAAAAGTGACCTTCAAGGAGCAAGATTCACGAAGTGCTTCCTAGAGTAATGTTAACTGTCAAAGTGAATGGGCGCTGCTATTATCGTTAACTCTAAATTGATGACAATTTATTCTTAGTTTTCAACATCTAGATCCGGGGGCATCACCCATCTCAATAATCCACCGATGGTCGTATGAAATCGAAATTAAAGAATTCCCTGATTATGTCAATTTGACGTCAGACACGGCGCTATAAAAAATAGCTGACGAGATAAGAAGGGGTTGGGCGACGTAGCCAAATATAACAAAATCACGTCACGTGCAAAATGGATAATTTTCACAAAAGTTGGTCTATACTCTGTCCCAGATAACTGTAGAGCAGGCAAACGAAATCAAGTCTCTGCGCAAGTAGTGACGCGAGACGGCTCCACCAATGAACACGTGAGAGGAACAGAATTCCGTGGAGTGGGGGAAAGCGAATGCAGTTACCAGCCTTCCCAGCAGCGTGTACTGCTTCGCTCTGGCCAATAGATTTCCCTCGCTTCTCTGACGCTATGCGCGCCTTGCTCCACAGTTAGCTGGGACAGGGTATATGTGGGCCGAATCAGTGATGGCATCATAGTGGGGCATGGGGTTCACAGCCGAACGAGTGCACGAAAGAGCCAGATCTGGTTCCAAGACAGCTAAGTTGGCACACTGCCACGGAAGGAAGAGCTTGGTAAGAATCCCATGGAGACTGTATCGCATGCCCTTAACCAATTAAATGGATTTAATATAGTGCTTGAAAAAGTTTGAGGAAATTCGATGACTAGGAACGGCGGCCCGATTTTGTGACCCAACAAACTCTCTACCGAATTTCTTCATAAAAAGGATAATCGTAACATAAATAAGGGAGGATAAAGAAAATATTAAAAGAAGGGCATAGATGAAGGTGTGACTGGAAAAACTTGTCCCTGGTTCGGAAGTACAACCTTTTCATTTGAAACATATCCGTCGAAGAAGTACAAATAAGATCTGCGGATTTAAAAAGAAATACATGTATATTCCTCAAAATATATTCCTTTCAATTCAATTGATCTGTCTCCGAAGAACGCCCGTTTGCAGATGATGCATCTTTTTACAATTATGCTAAACACAGGGTGCTTACAGCGAAGCTATCGTAAATTCCGGCGCGAGGAACGTCTTTATCGCAGTGACTCGCTGTTGCCGCGTTTACCTACGAAGGAACTTGAGGTCAAACAGCTGATTAGGTCTACCGCTGCCCCCTGTTCGGGCAACAAGAGGCAACCTTAGAATCTCTCCTCTCTGAAGCAGCCAGCAGGGAAACAGGATTATGTCTTTATTTGTCCATCAATCGTCTTGGGTGAGTGTCAACAATCTCAGTTGCGATGTGGAAGCTGTAGGGGTAACATCGCTCTCCCGTTACAACGTTGCCAAGCGTACGTCTGCTTTTGGCAGTTGTTTCTATTGGCTTGTTTTTACAGGGATTTGGTGTTTTGTGAAATAATTTCCAGTATTTTGTGTACTATTGTACAACTTTTATCCAGTAACGCCGCTGTTCAACTCCCCCCGCCGCCGTTTAACAGTACGCTTGGCAATATTCTGTGTATCCGACGGGAACTTTCGGTGCCTTGTGACTCGAAAATGCCCGATGTGAGTCAAAGATAATTCAACTGATCGCTGATTCGTTGTTTCTCAGCCGCCAGTTGGAATTGCGAGCCGTATAGCATAGGTGCCAACGAAATTTGTTAAGTTTATGCTAGAGTTGGCATCACTGCAACGTCTCCTTTCTTAAGTCGTCTCCCCCTTCACGGTCTTTTTCTGGCCACTTCTGTGCAGGGGCGGAAGGAACAAGAACTCATCCACATGCTTTACTCGTTGGACGGGGGGAACTCGCTTACCAGGGAGGCCGAGAATTGGCTGCTTCTTGCCGGGAGCCCTAGCGAGAAATTTAATTAAAACATCGGAGTGGATTAGCCAGGCCTCTGGGACAAAAAGCAATGCTTCCGCTGGAGTTCGTGGGAGGAATTCCTGCTAGCGTTGCCAACGATGATCGCCCAACGCTTAAATGCGCAATCCTAATTTCATAAGCCGTGGAAAGAAAGGGCAAATTCCCCGACTGCTGAATGCAAACAAACATTTGAACTGAAAATTAGTGACGTGTGAATGAATATTCAACAAGTGGAGTGCAGACAGTGTTCAATTTGCGTAATGGCATTCGGCTACTGGTCCATCTCTCTCTGCGTTGCTCTAACTAGCTGATTTATTGGCACGCACTGGCCCTAGAATCTACTGTTACTGTAACCAAATGACACATGCATACACGATAGTCGCTTTATACAACGCAGTTAAATTGCGCGGCTTCCGCAAATACAGCTTGTGATAGGTCTTCTCTGTGTTCTACCATAATATGAGGCGAGAACTCCTTCTACACGACAGCGCGCCACCCCACATTAGAAAGTCCATTCTTCCAAGCCATAGTGGAAATCTTTCTTACAAATATGATTTGATTCCTTTGTCCATCGCTTAGGACAAAATGTTGAAAGTTAAAGAGGATACAGTAAAGACAAAATATTGAAAGAAAAAGGAAAGAAGGACAAAATGTTGAAAGTTAAATGAAAAAAGAAGGGGTAGACGAATTGGCAGTTAAATAATGTTGAAAGTTAAATGAAAGAGAAAAACTAAGGGCAAAATTTTATAAGTTCCATGAAAAAAAAGGTAAGGAAAAATGTTGAAAGTTAAATGAAATGGAATAAGCTAGAGGAAAATGTTGAAAAAGAATAAGTAAGGACAAAATGTTGAAAGTTAAATGAAACGGAATAAATAAGGGGAAAATGTTAAAAGTTAAATGAAAAGGAATAGTAAGGGGAAAAGGTTTGAAAAGAAAAAGTAAGGACAAAATGTTGAAAGTTAAATTAAAAAGAATAAGTAAGGGCAAATGTTAAAAGTTAAATGAAAAAGAAGGTAAGGACAAAATGTTGAAAGTTACATGACAAGGAATAAGTAAGGGGAAAATGTTGAAAATGAATAAGTAAGGACAAATGTTCAAGTTAAATTAAAAAGATAGTAAGTAACTTTACTTTTTTACTTCCCTTCAATAATTAATCATAAATTCCTCGTTTCTATGTGATTACATTTTCCAAGCCAAAAAGTCAATGTCAGAGCTATCAATACGTAATGAATATGATTAAAGTGTTCGACCTACTCCTGGTTTCTCTATAGGTACTGCATTCAATCACGTGAACGAATATTTCACGCAGGGAAAGTTAATTGACTAATGAAGCATCCAAACACGAAATGTTTTCGAGAGTGTGAGAGGAAAAAAATAAATAAACTTCAACGTGAAACTAAAAACATTCAATCTCTTGATGTCAAAAGCCGAAATCTACTTCATATATTTTAACGTGCGTGCAATTATCGGAACCTAATTTGAAGAAGAAGGATGAGCACGCTGTAAAATTTCATTACGCTGATGTATTGGTGTTCGCTTTTGTGATGCGACATTGAATCCAATTTCACTCTCATATCGAGACCAATTACAATGGCATCGTTTCGGTCGGAAGCTCGATCGGTTTCATTTATTTATGGCCTAAGGGTGGGGGGAAAAGGTGCGTGTCGAGAAGGGGAGGGGGTTGAAACGAGCGGATTCTGACATTGTGCTGACAACACTAATTCCAATATGCAGGGAGGAGAGGAGGATGGCGTCAGAAATCTGGATAATTATCCGATTTGTAAATGACTGTCGGATAGGGTGCTCGTGAGGTTCGAGCCGCATGATTTCGACTTCGTGCGTCGCTTGCGTGATTTTTTTTTCTTTTTACCTATACTTGGTCGCTGTTGCTAAGGCTATTAATTTAAACTACTCAGAGTAAGTGGAGATTCCTTTAAATGAGAAGTTCTCACATGACAACATAATTTCTTAAGTCGCCAGCGTGGCGGCCGGGCAGGCCCCACTTTAAACCCCAGATCTAATCCACATTAGTTTATCTGTACATAAAGTGTACTGAAAAAACAAAAGCTCACGCTCAACTATAGTGAAATGGTGTCTCCCGCCGCGGGACCCGCCATTCTGGCAGTGACCCTCTGTTGCCGCGTTTACCTACGAAGGAACTTGCAGTCAAACAGCCAATTAGACCAACCGCTGCTCCCTTATTTGGGCAAAAAGCGGCAAATTTTCAAACCCTCATCCTAGAAGTAGCCAGCAGGGAAAGAAGATGTTGTCAAAATAACAGTTCTGCGCTGTGAATGGACACCGGTTCCTAGCGTGACACTTCTGTAGATAGTGATCCCGCCACTGAAGTTCTGGCGGTTTTAGTCCCGGCCAGGGCATGTAACTGTCCCTCTAAACTAAAAAACTAAAACTAATTCAGGCACTAATTCTCAGGAGCCAGCTCTTTTCTTCTTGGCAAACATGGTCTAAGCAAGCCATTAATACAACTAGTAAGATAAACCTACACATTTTGTAATATCATCTTAAAACTTTAAGTTATACAAGATTGTATTAAACGTAATTAAGTCAGAGTGACATTCCTAAAGCAGCATGTATAATTATGCAATACATATCGCCACACATTTTACAATATGGCTAGCAACAGTATAAAAAATTATACTGATTTAATATTATACGTGGTACAGAAAACACACACTCGATATTTTTAAAAAGATAGAAATTTCCATAAGCGAACTCTAAATATTAATACATATTTCCCCGACAGGTGAACATGTTCAAGCGCCATGGCAACCGGGCGTCCCTGTATTTTTCATCCCCTGCGTCGCAATCACTAAAATTGGAAGTAAAGCGACGTAAAATAACAAAAATGTAAATACAATTTCTTCCACCCGTTCCTCAATATTTTTGACTGTTTTTCCAAGTCTAAATTGTGCTTTCATACTTCATTATTCCATTTTCATTTTTAATCTGATATTGACTTCTCCTTCGCACCTACTCTTTCTCGCAGAAACTCATTTAGGGCTTACTTCAACTTCTATTTTTCTTCATTTACGTCTCTGTTCTGCTGTATGTTCTTACAGGGCTTTGTGATAAACCGATATATACAGGGTGGGAAATAACCTTTTGCTAGGGGTCCACAGTAAAAAGTAACAACAATTAAGAAATTATGGTAATACCAAATGTTTACTACGACAATTGTGGTTACAAAACCAAAATTAAAAGTTAGTATGTCCGCCGTTTGATTCCTTCACAGCACGAAGACGATCAGGGTAGGAGCTCAGAAGATTCGCAAACAGTCCGTATTCCATTCCATGTCACGGAGGACTTGTTCCAGAGGGGGAAGGAGTGTTGGCCGGGAATAGCGGTCCGGTCCGCGTTCCACTATCATCAAGGACTCAACTGCGTCCTTCAGAATAGCCCCAAAGTGCTCCGCTGCATTCAGGCCCGGTGATGCACCCGGCCATTCAGAACTGCTGAACAAGTCAATGCCACTTCGCCGAAGAAGGTTTTGGTTTTAGCATTTGCCTTGAAGCAAGGTGCTTTGTCGTGAACTAACTTATAATTTTGTTTTTGTAACCACAATTGTCGTAGTAAACATTTGTTATTACCATAATTTCTTAATTGTTGTTACTTTTTCCTGCAGACCCCTAGCAAAAGGTTATTTCCCACCCTGTATATCAACATTGACGATAGCGATTATATCCATATCGATGATACTGATGTGGATATAACCTTGTGCTTAACTTGCTCATGACTGATTGATTGATCTAATTTACTTTGCTTTTCTGCCACTTTTGGCTAATCGCGAAGTTGAAGATGAATGGTGGACGAAGATACAATCACAAACATATATGGACGACACAACACGAACCCCACAGAGTATTATACTGGTTGTGAGTCCAGACGCCAGAGCCTCGTTAGTCTGCCAAATGCAGAACAGGATGTACGTGACATTTGAGTGAATGTGATTGCGTGGAGGGGGAAGCGACTGCAGTTACCAGCCTTCGCAGCAGCGTGTACAGATTTGCACTGCCCACTCGATTTCCCCCCTTCTGTTCCGCTATGCGCGGTCTTGCTCAACAGATGGCCGGGAGAGAGTATACCTAGTCTTGCCATAAATACTGTCACAAAGTTTTAAGTAAATTGACACAAAATCCTGAGAGATATTGTAATATCCTAATGACATTACTTAAATGGATGCATGACAAATCAAAATCGCAAATCATTATTCATAATGGCCGCCCTTAGCATGCACACATTCCGTAAGTCTTTGTGGCCACGCATCAATTGAATTACGTAACACATCGACTGGAAAATGAGCAAATGCCTTCAGAAGAGACCGACCGCTTTAAACTTTCAATATTGGGATGTCTCTTCTTGCAAACCATCTCCTGAAGCTTGGACCACAATTTGAAGTCCAAAGGGTATAGGTCCGGACTTGCAGAAGGCCAATCCGAAGTGGAAATTAAGTCTGGTACATTTGCCTCCAGCCACTGCTGTGTTGTTCGGGCCCCATATGTTGGGGCTGAATCCTGCTAGAAGCTCCAGTTCTGACCATGGAAGAGAGTGTTGTTGACATTATTGACTAGTCTCTCAAGCACTGTCTGCTGGTACACTTTGGCTGATGTTTTTACCCCTTTTTCACAGAAATGGAGCGTGCCCTCATAGCAAATGTTCCAGACTTCATTTCCACTTCAGATTGGCCTTCTGCAAGTCCGGACCTATACCCTTTGGACTACAAATTGTGGTCCAAGCTTCAGGAGATGGCTTGCAAGAAGAGACATCCCAATATTGAAAGTTTAAAGCGCTCGGTCTCTTCTGAAGGCATTTGCTCATTTTCCAGTCGATGTGTTACGTAATTCAATTGATGCGTGGCCACAAAAACTTACGGAATGTGTGCATGCTAAGGGCGGCCATTATGAATACTGATTTGCGATTTTGATTTGTCATGCACCCATTTCAGTAATGTTATTAGGATATTAAAATATCTCTCAGCATTTTGTGTCAATTTACTTAAAACTTTGTGACAGTATTTATGGTAAGACTAGGTAGTTTCTTGATGCAGGGGGGAGGAGGGGGATTATTGAGAACTACAGACTAGTGACACTTCTATTTCTACATATTCAGCGAGCAACATGATTATCTGTTTTTCTGCATACTTAAAATTACAATTCAAACATGGGACTGAAAGATACTATTTAGTTGTATCGGTATTCCAACGATATTGAGCTTCGATATCTACAAATCGATGCCTCACAACTCTCTCTTTTAAAACTACATATATATCTCGGGACTCTAGACGAGACGAGAGTAGCCCTACCAGACCGAGACTCTAGTCTCGATACATTTATCCGCTAGCGAACAGTGATGCAATACACTTCTGGTACAATTGGAAAAGGAATTTGAACGCCGGAACGAACAAGAACACATTGCTAGCTAATATCGAAAACAGCTATTTAATTTACATAGGGACCGTCTTGACAGCGAATAACCCATATACTAACGCTAGCGCACGCGGCACATATTTCAGGACGCTAAAATATATTGCCGCAGACGCCTGCACCAAGCAGAACCAAAACCTCTGTTTTTTAATCGCTGCCGAAACGGGGGGAAAATTCCCACCACTATTAATCCCTTGTCAATGAGTGAGGGAAATTGGAAGCAGAAGCCAGATAATTAGCTTCAAGCATAATTTATTTTTTCCCCAGTCTCATACAACAAGCGCCTTGATTAACGCACTGGCGGATGGGCGCCGGTTTGACCCCAGCGCGGACACGGGGATTAATGCGTGTTCCATTTAGGACAACGGTCTCTAAAGGCTGGGAATCCAATCTGCAGGCATCAATTACAATTACGACACCGGAGGGGGCCTCTCTTCTCGTGGGTAATTAGATAGGCAGAAGGACTCTTTCCTTGGGTCCCGGGTCCCCTCGGAAACGGGGCCCGGAGTTTGTCACGGAGAATTAGCTACGATTCGGGAAGTAATTACGAATGCTACCGATTGCTCCTTGTCTCTGCCCACCGCTTCTGCGGATTGCTGAAAAACAATTAGTTCTCGCGAGCGGTTTCCGAAAGGTACGGAAGGGGCGGGAGGAAAGTCGCCGCGAATGCAGTGGTGCCATCTGCGTTGTTATACCGCTTAAAAGTTTAGTTGTTGACGGAACTTCTGCAGAACTTGAAAAATTGTATAATTCCATTAGAATATCGTTGGCCGAAGTGTGTCGAGTTGAAAAATACGTACAGTAAGTAAAATTAATTCGCATAACCCTTCATGTTTACATTATTTATCAAGGCGATAATATATACAAAGAAAGAATAAGGCGGAAAAAATAATGTTTCGAGTGGGGGGGTCTAGTGACTCTTTCCTTCCCTGACCTTCCCATTCCCCGTGGGCGATTCATGCCCGTTTCGCCCAGTACCGAAGAACTTGTTTTATTGGCCCAAGTGGAACGAAGTACCGTTTCGACAAGAAGGAAATGTGAAAGTAAAAATTCCCAATCGTGTAGAGCCTTTATAAACAGTCTTTATAATGTGCGAGGAAGACATCGATCGATCTGCAATACCTAAAACAGAAGATTTGCCTAACCTAAGCTCACTTTAGCTCTCTTCAGTTCTTACGGCGGGTGCTCTAGAAGCTGGCAAGGGAAGTGGGGAGCGGGGAATTCGCCGCAGACCAACCAGAGAACAGCAGTGGCGCCGAGAGATACGACGTGGCGGAAATAAGTACTACGTGAACCTCGTTCTACAGGTTGTTGCGATTCTTATTGCGCTGGATTGGTCGCTTCCCCGCTCCCCACTACCCTTGCCAGCTTCTAGAGCACCCGCCGTAAGAACTGAAAAGAGCTATAGCTAATACTATTGCTCATATTGTGTTTGTACTGTGTATTCTTATGTACATGTATCTGTATTGCTGTTATTAATGCATTAAACAATGCGACAAGGCTGCCCTTTGGAAGCCACACCTGATTCTTTGGCTTCTTACTTTCACATTTCCCTTCACATTCAAACCATGTTTTAAAAATTCCCTCTGGGCGAAACGGTACTTCCGTTCTGGCGCGTGTTATCACTTGAGTCAATAAAACAAGGTTTTCAGTACTGGGCGAAATGGGAAGACACGCCCGTGGGTACTCAAGGTGATCTCTCTCTCTCTCTCTCTCTCTCTCTCTCTCTCATTCACACACTTCCTCTCAAGGTAAGGCATCATTATTACTTTCTGGTTTTAAAATACCTGAGGCAGAGGTGGAAGCTAATGTTGATTATGATTTGAAAAAGATTATTGTGTTTTCTATCCTAAGACAATTGGGTTTCATAGCAACATTATCCATAGGTTTACGGGTAGGTTATGTACTAATTTTTTACGGATGCTCTATTTAAATCTTATCCTTGGTGGCTGTTATTCATATTGGGGATGTTTGAGATATTGGGTAAAAGGGCTTTAACTATTTCTGGTGTATGTACACTTTAAGTCTTGCTTTATGAGATATCTCTTATTTAGCTCAGTTTTATTCTAAGAACTTTATTTTGTAAGTAAAAGAAAGGAAGAAATAAACGAGATGCACAGTAGGAAGGGGGAATCAGAGAGAGAAAGAGAAATAAAGATGTGAGATACAACAGAGGGAGAAAGACGGAAAGGGGAAAACACGAGAAATAGAGAAATGACAGAGAGAGGGAGAGTGAGGTATAAAGAAGGGAGAGCGAAGAAAAGAAGAAGAGAGGAGAAGAAAGACGTTAAATATATGAGAGAAAGGGAGAAAGACGGAAAAGAGGAGAAACAAAGAGCGAGATATAAAAAGGGAGAACAATGGAGAAGAGGAGAAGCAGAGAAAGAAGTTATAACGATGAGAGAGAGATATGACGGGGACAAAGGGGAGAAACAGAGAATGAGAGATAAAGAAAAGAGACAAACAAGCAAGAGAGAAGCAGAGAAAGAAGTTAAATAACGAAGAGAGAATGAGAGATATGACGGGGACAAACGGGAGAAACAGAGAATGAGAGATAAAGAACTGAGAGCGAAGGAAAAAAGATAAACGAGCAAGAGGGAAGGAGAGAAAGAAGATAAATAAAGAAAAGTGAAAAAAGAGACAAAAAGACGGAAAATATGAGAAATCGAGCTATTTGACTGTTACTGCTACTGGATTTTTTTTACACTTCCGCTGCATAGCTTTTATGCCAGAGAGCCCCCACGAAAAGTTCCAACATTGGTTTCATTTCAACCCTGCATCCAAGTCAAACTTGTCCATTACTGCAGCGGCTCAACTTCCTTGCGGAGAGGAGCTCAAGTGGGAGGATGGAAATGACCCGAAATTGAATCGAGGCGGAAGTGAATTGATATGCTGATGAGAAAATGGCCTAATTAACCGCTGAACGTGTATCGATTAAGTAATACGTTCAGGGCGTAATTACGTTCAGGAACTTGGTTCTACGCAAACAAAGGGTTGCTGAATATGGGTTCCGGTAACGGCAGGATGCTAAGCAGTGTTGGGGTGGGGAGATCGGAAGGGGAGGGGCTGCTGCGAGGAGCTGGGGGCGGACAGCAAGAACCAAACATCAATAGAAAAGCAGAACCAATAGAAAAGCGACCGTCTCAGTTTTCATGTTGTGTAATAAAGATAGTCCCTGCAACAAAAAATATTGTCAGTATTTGTTTTTAACCGTGACAAGAAGTTTTGTCAATGTTTCTCCTTAAGGTGAAGAGGGACAATTTCGCACCAGGCATGCATTTATTTAAATACCGTCGGAATTGGCACTGCTACTAAAAAAAATCCACGCATAATTTGAGAGTATGAATTTCTCCCCATGTTGCAAGTGGAAGCTGTTTTTAAAGTTGATTATTAAGCTAGATACCATGTTTGAAAAATGTGATGAATATGTACTTACAGAATCCCATGTATTCCTTATGGAGAGACAACTTCAAATTGAACTTACAGCTAAACAAATGGGAGTTTCGACTATTTCTAGCGCAAATATCATCTTCAATGGATCCTTTACCCGATCATATATTTTTTTCCGCCATCGGAAGTTTGATATCTCCAAGAAAACGAGTAAAATAATTCTCCTATAAGTGTAATGTATTTCTCCTTGCCTCTTACAGCCATCCTGTCAGTGTTGCCAAATCTCATGTGCATAAAAGAGCTACATTTCACCAAGAGCTAAAGATGACTTTCAAGGATCTAGATTAACGAAGGCTGCATAAAGTGTCTCCTAGGGTAATTTAGGTGTCAGAGGGATGGGGGCGCTGCTATTACCGTTATCTTTAAAGTGATGGAAATGTATTCTTAGTTTTCACCGCCTAGATTTGGCGGCATTACCCATCTCAATAACTTTATGATGTTCATATGAAATCGAAAATAAAGGATTCCCGGATAATAATATTGACATCTTCACCTTAAGCCACAGCTCTCTATATAAAAATACCTGGGTAGGAAAGAGGGGTGTGGGTGACGCAGCCTATGTATGAATATCACGTCACGTGCAAAATGTACCCTCATGACTAGAGACCGGATGTTTAGGCA
The DNA here is from genome assembly GCF_977018435.1 of Lepisma saccharinum. NCBI lineage: Eukaryota > Metazoa > Arthropoda > Insecta > Zygentoma > Lepismatidae > Lepisma > Lepisma saccharinum. The sequence goes on along the minus strand of NC_139258.1, from coordinate 36,033,442 downwards.
CTAAAAACATATAAAATAGGCATTAAAATGCAAGTAAGTAATAAAAAAGGCAATGAAATTTAACTCAAAATAATGAAGATAGACATACAAAAAGAAATAGGTGTTTAAAAAATATAGAGACATACCTGTACATTCTTTATAGTTGCTTAAAATAAACCAGGAGCTCATCATTAGAGACAGCAGTCCAATATTGTACTTAATAAATCACTGCAAACAGGAGTCACGTCAGCCCAAAATTTTCCCATGTATAATTGCTACACACAATAGTTTGACAAAATAAATTGTTGGCTTCTTCCAACCAGTTCGCAAATTATTTAAATATGCACTTTATCACTGCACACAGGGTTATTTCAGTTAAAAAATTTACACTATATATTCCACACAGCAGTTCGAACTAAGAAACTGTTTAAATGCATTTCAAATTTGTACTGTACGGTTTGGCAGTTTCTGAATAAGAAGCACTAATTGTGGTTGCACATCACAACAAGGTACTTCTTCAGGTGATCAACCGACAAGTTATGTCTGCGAGCGGACAACAATTTTTTTAGAATTGAAAAAGATCTTTCAACCTCCACAGATGTTACCGGAGCATACTTAAAGCACGCCAGAACATGTGGATCTAACTCAGTTCGTATATTTCCACCTTTCGGAACTTGTTGAATTGCCCTTAATTTGTCCAAGTCCTTATTAGCTGTAATAACTCGCTAACTGTTATTTTCAAATTTCTTGGAAGCATCGGAAACTAATCCTGAAAACAGAGTTCAGTCATGTCCCAATTTTAAAGAAAATGCCTAAAATAGGCAATATCTGGCATTTATGAAATAATATAGGCAATATCGTATGAAATAGGCAAAATTAAATTGCCTTTAAATAAAGCTAATCCCTCCCCCTGGCCTTTGCAACATTAGTTTTCATCATATCTCTAACAGGAAAGAATAGGCATTTTGCCTAACATCCGGTCTCTACTCATGACAAAGGTTGGTCCTTATGGGCCGGAGCCAGTGGTGGCATCATGGTGGGGTAGAGGCGGGTGCCACAGATCACAGTAACGAGTGCACGAAAGAGCCAGATCTGGCTCCAAAAGAGCGATGTTGGCAACAGTGATCGACAGCTCTCCCAGCGAGAAAGACCTGGGGAAATTGTCCCTCCTCGCCTTAACCGTTCCTTCGGGAAAACGTTTTGTCAATGTTTGTTTTTAACTGCTCCTGTTACAAAAAGTATTCTCTAAATTTATCTTTAACTGTCCCTGTTACAAGAGGTTTTGTCAAGGTTTGTTTTCGACTGTCCCTGCGACAAAAAGTTTTGTCAATGTTTGTTTTTAACTGTTCCTGCTACAAAAAGTTTTGTCTAAGTTTCTCTTTACCTGTTCCTGCTACTTAATGTTTTGTCAAGGTTTGTTTTCGACTGTCCCTGCGACAAAAAAAGTTTTGTCAATGTTTATCTTTACCTGTTCCTGCGACAAAAAGTTTTGTCAATGTTTGCTTTTAACTGTCCCTACAACAAAGAGTTTTGTCAATGTTTGTTTTTAACTGTTCCTGCGACAAAAAGTTTTGTCAATGTTTGTTTTTAACTGTCCCTACAACAAAGAGTTTTGTCAATGTTTGTTTTTACCTGTTCCTGCGACAAAAAGTTTTGTCAATGTTTGCTTTTAACTGTCCCTACGACAAAGAGTTTTGTCAATGTTTGTTTTTACCTGTTCCTGCGACAAAAAGTTTTGTCAATGTTTGTTTTTAACTGTCCCTACAACAAAGAGTTTTGTCAATGTTTGTTTTTACCTGTTCCTGCGACAAAAAGTTTTGTCAATGTTTGCTTTTAACTGTCCCTACGACAAAGAGTTTTGTCAATGTTTGTTTTTACCTGTTCCTGCGACAAAAAGTTTTGTCAATGTTTGCTTTTAACTGTCCCTACAACAAAGAGTTTTGTCAATGTTTGTTTTTAACTGTTCCTGCGACAAAAAGTTTTGTCAATGTTTGTTTTTAACTGTCCCTACAACAAAGAGTTTTGTCAATGTTTGTTTTTACCTGTTCCTGCGACAAAAAGTTTTGTCAATGTTTGCTTTTAACTGTCCCTACAACAAAGAGTTTTGTCAATGTTTGTTTTTAACTGTTCCTGCGACAAAAAGTTTTGTCAATGTTTGTTTTTAACTGTCCCTACAACAAAGAGTTTTGTCAATGTTTGTTTTTACCTGTTCCTGCGACAAAAAGTTTTGTCAATGTTTGCTTTTAACTGTCCCTACGACAAAGAGTTTTGTCAGTGTTTGTTTTTAACTGTTCCTGCGACAAAAAAATTTGCCAATGTTTGTCTTTAAGGATCCCTGTGACAAAAAGTTTTGGCTCTTGGTTTTTATGAGTCCCTGTGACAAAATATGTCGTGTCTTTGTTTTTAAGGGTTCCTGTGACAAAAAGTTGAACCTCCTAAAACCCCAGAATATGGAAATAAATAACAACATCCAAAGTAAGGCTGCAAGATAACACTATAGATCTTTCTTGAATCATATCCATATTGTGATTCCTGCAGTAGGATCGTGCAAGGTCGGCACGAATTCATGAAACTGCACAATAAATTCATAGAATGAAAGTACACACTATATACATGCACAGTGCTAAAAGAAGCTCGCGATTTCCAAAACAGATGCTTCCGTAATGCAACTTATGACAACCCAAGCATAAATTCAAGAAAGTGTAGATTCGCTCACAGAAAGAGAGAGAGACGTAGGGAGAGAAAGAAGGAGGGGTGAGAGAGAGTGGAGAAACTCGCCAAGATTTGAGCAGTGCCAGAAGAGAAGATAGGGAACGGGTGTCTGCAAGATGAAATGTGCTACTAACAATTTCTCATGCGAAAGTTCCATTTGTCTTTCTCAGAGTTTTCCATCCCTCCCCCCTTTCTTGCTCTCCTTTTTCTAAGTCTTCAGAAAGGGGGGGGGGAGCAAAGTTTCAGATACTGGGATGAGAAAGTTAAATCAATAGTACTATGGAGACAAGTTCCATCATGATTTGGCTGGGGACGCTTTGTTTCTGGACGACGAAGCGTACCAGGGGGAAAAAATAGAAAAGAAAAGTGGAAAAGAAGTACAAATTTGCATCTTGTCTCTTAACGCTTCTCTATCAGACGTTTGGACAAGTCCATGTAATGCATATATAAAGAAGATATTCATGTACGAATGACGAATGAGTGTGGAAGAAGAAAAATCGTGCATAATGAGAGGGGAGTTAGAAGAAAGATAAAGGGGAGACGGGTTGAGGAATTAAAATTGGATTTTTGAGCACCCTGGGTGGATATAGATCACTGAAACTTCACTTCTCAGCAGCTTGATCGGAAAGGGGAAGACCTGACTGCTTCTATTCGGTAGAAGAGAACAATAACATTGGAAAGATTATCAAATTGCATAACAACTTCCAAATGTTTCAATTCTCGTTAATTGAAATCGATGTTAAACGACGGATGCAAAGGATTGGATGTAGGAATTACTTCGCATTTCTGTCGCTTTTGCTTAATCGCGAAGATGGAGATGAATTGTGATATGAAATGATGATTGATTCGGTTTATTTTAATTCGCTTTTGTGCCATTTTTGGCTAATCGAGAAGATGGCCAAATGGACAGTTGGACACTCACAAATAACCATGGCGTGATTCGAACCCGGGACCCCAGGCGTTGTAACGCGATGTGCTAAACAATATGAAAGGAACGGACAATCACAAAAACTACGTATTTAACGAAACCAATGTTATTTTTATCATTATTGGTAGTGTAGTAGAAGTGTTCTTATTAATAATGTAACTTATTATTATTTATGTTGAGTTCAGTTGGTGTTTTAAGTATACTTTATGCACAGTAAGGTTAATTGGGACTGGACCTACAGTTTAAAGTGTGCCTCCACCGGGTATCGAACCCGGATTATTATTATTTATGATAATAATATATTATAATCATACACTTATTACTATAAGAATTACTTACTTATAATTTGCCCCAAAAATATATCAATTCCAAGGAATAAAAGACACGAGTGAATATACAAGGGTTGGATAAAAAGTAATGGCAACACTGCTGTCCCGTGAAAGGGGTGAGTCACAGCGCCACAAGCGTTTCGTGGCTGATAAAGGAATGTCAGACGAGGAAGTATAGTGCGTGGGAGCGATTGTACGTTATTCAGTCAAAAACAGCAGTGCTCTGAAGCAGAGGACGAGAGTGCAAGCGCCCTAACAATATGTTTAGGCAAGAAGAACAACGTCTCTCAGGCAGACGGTCAACGCTGCCTACTTCTGCACCTTCTTCCAACACCACCTTCGTCTCGCATTAAGAAGGAAGCGACGGCACGGTGTCCCATCATCCTGCTTGACAATGCAAGGTGTCACACTGCGAACAATGTGACGGCGCTCCTGCATAACTGGTAGTGGGAGGTACTGGAACATCCGCCGTATTCACCGGTATGAGACCCTGTGATTACGACCGTTTTGTCAAAATGAAGGAACCACTGGGCGGGAAGCACTACGACACGCGCGAAGCCATCATACGTGCTATAGGGCGGTCACTGTGGGACATCGACAGAGATGGACGCGCTGACTGTGTACGACGCCTTCCATACGTGTGACAGAAGGTCGTAGAGATGAGGGGCGATTACTTTGAAGGAATGTAACACGTGCTCCTCTGCCAATACAGTCAAGTACCAATTATACCAGTGTTGCCATTACTTTTTATCCAACCCTTGTATGAAAATAAGGAGGAAATATTACAATCATAATGCGTATTATACTTGGACCAAAATGTACAAGTTATATAAACGTTAGGTTTATGCTAGGTTACAATAAATTTAAACGTTTGGTAGGGAGGATAACAATAAAAAAATATTAGTTCTTTAGAGGCAGGGAATAAACTACAAGACAAAACAAAATAACATTCTAATGAACTTGAAGTTAATGTATGAACACAATATATTCAAATATTTCTCCAATTTCGATATTTCAGTGAAATTCCCTTTTCACATAAAATTATGCATTAATTTCCCTCCGCCGAGGGAAATTTCCCTTCGCGAGCAACACTGCTTCGGTCCCTAATGTTCTCAACTCGCACTGTACTTAACAGAAGATTTAGTAAAACAAGTTTTAAATGTTGGACTGGTTGCTTTGGATTCAACGTAACCTCGCCGCCACATTATACTGATCGCGGGCACAACTGGCGGCTCACCTACAATAGCTCTGTCTGTCCAGCAATCGTTTTCGGGGGTGTGTGCCTCGATGAGTGTCAACAACCTCAGCTCAGTTGCGAACTAAAAGCTGTAGAGGCAACATCACTCTCCCGTTACAACGTTGCCAAGCGTAGGTGAGTTTTTGTCAGGTGTCTTTATTGGCTTCCTTGTACAGTGTTTGGGTGTTTTGTGTATTTATTGTCCGTGCCTTGTGTACTATTGTACAACTTTTATCCAGTAACGGTGCCGATCAACTATCTCTCTCTCCCCGGTTTACAGTACGTTTGGCAACATTCTGTGTATCCGACGCTCATTTGTTTCGTCCCGCCAGCAACGAAAATTCCCGATGTCAGTCGAAGAGAAGTCAACTGGAAATGCAAGCAATATAGCGGCTGCCGGAAATTTCCACGAAGGTCCGTTGGCCGGCAAAAATTCAAAAATCTCCGCATCGCCAACTCGATAAAGCAGCGGGGGGAGCTCGTGAAACAAAAATTCGCCGCTTGGAATCCAAAACCAGTTTGCCCAATTCCTGGACGTCACGGAGAGCAGGGAAGGCCATGTCCCACCGCGAAAAGACAGTCGCCGCGCGTTTTAACATTTGCATTGTGCCGCAGAAGTGCGAGGGGGATGGGGCGGTAGTCATAATTGGCCCCATTACTCTACGCCGTACGGACAGGCTCGACTCGTTAGCCCTTCGTCCGTTGTAATTAGGTGCGACAACTCAGGCGTGCAACCTACGTGGCGTTAACGAACTCAATTTGGAGGCGGAATTCGATTTTCGGCATTTCAATGGCAGCTGAATGGCGTGCATTTATGAAATCTGAGCGGAAGCAAGAATACTGCACACGAGCGCTCTGGGAAGGCAAATATCGCGTAACCAGGTGCTATTTCCCTCGAGCATCTCGCTGGAGAGGCGTGACACTGGAACACAAAATGCCTTATCGATCCAGGGTTTGACTTCCCCAAGAGCGCCACCGATTGTTTTCTCCAAAATCGCAGTCTTTTGAAACAAACATTCAAAGGTCTCTTCACTATTCATTAACCCCATTTAAGAGGAACAATAGGAAAGATGATTAATTGACACAGTAGCAGCGAGGGAGTTCTTCCAATGCATATTGAGCTATTTTGCTGAACATGTCTGAAACCTGACTCGATTCAACCAGCAACAGAAAGGGCTGGAAATGTAACAGTAAAGTTCCATTAACAACTTATTCAAAACTTAGCGTCGCAACTCCAGGCTTGCGCAATTCCCGGAACACCACCTGTCACAATGAATGCAGTTTTACTCACGAGTCAGATGCAAGAGAGCCTGTGCAGACCCGCGGCTCCTGTGTATCATACTTCCACGTGGAGGGGAGGGCCAGATTGGAGCTGGCTTCTTTATGGTCCGAGTTGAACCGATGGAGAAGAAGGTGCGCGGTGACTTTTCGCCGAAGGTTCTTTTCCTTGTGGTCACTCTGTACATCGTGTGCGAAAACCAGAGATTCTTGGTCTCTGGTCGCTTTCCCTTTCTCGTATGTGGCATCTTCTCTTCTGTCACGCCGCCTAATCCCCCCCACACACACTCTGCTATAAGTCCACATTTACTTAATACAATAGACCCGTTTACTGGCCGAAGTGGGAATGCAGGGTTGTTTAATATTGAACTACAATTCAATCTTCTTTACACGTTGTCCATTTAGCCTACGTCCGTGTTGAGATGCTTAAGCACTAAGGATGGCAATATCCGGAAAAAATTTTAAAATATTCTCATATCCGGATATTCGAATTATCCGAAATGTCTGGATATCCGAATGTGTGCATTATCCGGACAGTTTTATCGTTTATCAGTTTTACAGGCTATCCACATGTTAATTAATTTGTCATGTTCATATTTCACTGTACGGATTTTCTGCAAACCCATCATCAAATCTGTACTATTAGGACATTCGGATTATCCGCTGCATCCGAAACGGATATCGGATAATTTGAAATCCAGATATCTGTTCACATGATTTTGTGGTCATCCCTAGTTAGCACAGCGCGCTGCTATGCGAAGGGTCCCGGGTTCAATTCCCGGCCTACGCATAGGTGTTCTTTGCGAGTGTCCTTTCATCAATTTATCATAACATCACTCATCCTCGTCGTCGCGATTTCCCAAAAGTGACAGAAAAGTGACGCTAAACAACCAAAATTTATAACAAAATTAAGACTTTCTTTATTTCTTCCAATTTTAGAGAAAGCTCTATTGTCGCCTACACTTGGCTTGCTTTATATAGACGTTGTACCGGAGACACTTCTACACACGACCTTTCACAAATATCTCGTTTCGCAAAGTAAAGCCCGAATCGCACGCAACTGGATTTCCAGTAGGAATGCCTTAGTTGGCGCTGGACTGGCTACCCATCTGCTAGTTTTCGCCTCTCACGAAACTTGTTACCGTACTTGTCGATAGACCTTTGTTCCCATAAGACATTGCGCAGAGCAGACAATCTGTAAAGATGGACGAGCAATTTGAAGAAAGTGTTAGGAGAATTACTGCTTTGTGCCTTTATTAAGAATTAAAAAAGAAAAGTATGGACTAGATAGAAATTAACTCGAAAAAATATGGTAATCAGTGCGTATCGAACAAACTTTTTAATGAACTCTGGAAGCATATTCATTATTCATACACGAGATTCGCAGGATTCATTCACAAAAAAAATAAAAAAAATAAAAAAAAAAAATAAAAAAAAAAATAAGGATTTCCATTTTCGGCAAATTATATTTGTCACGTACATATCTCATCGCTTTGCATAAATACCTAATGAACTGAACACGGATGCACTGCACGTCATCTCTTTATTTTATCGAGAACAGCCAACACTCGGAAAACACAGACAAGAAACTCTCCTTTGCAAACTCACAGATTATCTTCATATGGCCAAACTTTGCTCTGATTGGCTGTTCCACAGAATCCAGTCGAGTAGAGCCAGTAGCAATTAGAACATGTCATATTCCTCCAAACTAGTCAAGCAGCCAGCCAGGCAGGCATCACATCCGGGCAGGTAGCCAGTTCAGCGTCAACTAACTGGAAATTCAGTTCCGTGTGATTCGGCCTTTAGATGTAAGATGTGTCCGAAACAAAGCGAATAAATAACATCCAAAACGATGGCATGAGAACATAGAATGTAAAGTGCACTCAAAATCCACTTGGACAAGTTAATCGTTTTTGCAAGTCCACCTTGCAAAAACAACCCAGGGCTCCTGCCAGAAGTTCTCTGTCCTAATACCCGGCGCACCTGGGACATGTTAAGTTCCTCTCAATGACAAGGATTCCGTTGGAATACCGCAGGATTCCATTTGATCTTCGGCGAATATTTTCCCTGCACCCCGGGAAGACTCCTTATCCAATCACTTTGGGGGTAGATTCGTTAGTTAAAAGATTAAATGTTTACCAACCGTGCTTAGAATAGTATAGCCAAGAGGGAAGTCAAAACTCGTTGAACTGAGTGGCTGCACATTCTTGATTTCGACATCTCAATAATGTATCGCAAGTAGCACCACGATTTGGCTACCTCTCAACGGCAAGTCACCACAGGTATTAATTTGAAAGAGACCACAAACGTCACCTTCGAAAACTCTTCGATTAGAACACTTTAAAGGTAATGAAGGTTTTGAAGTCTTTCGTAATGTGACATGAAGGCACTTAGCGGATGTGAAGATGTGGCTGCACACATTCTCAGCATCGGCCATACTGGAAGTGATGTGATCAGCACCGCCCTAGAACCACTTTACCCCCCCCCCCCCAGGTATCCATTATCCTGAGACGGGGTTTGTTCCAGAGCCGTTTTCCGCAAGGATATTGGAATTCCCACAACGTTGCCACCTTGTAATCAAGGGGTCCCGGGTTCGATACCAGGTTGAGGCACACAGTGCTTCGGATCCCACTTCAAAACTATAGGTCCAGTCCCGATTAGCCTTACTGTGCATAAAGTGGACTCAAATCAACAACTCAATCAATTAATAATACCCTTTTCGAGAAAGCTAATTTTTATATGCCCTGTAAAAGATCTACTGGGTTTAAAAATAAAATCTTTTCGTCACATCAGACGCATGATTTTGTAATTTAAGGGCAAAACAAAACCACATGCTGCCTGCATCATTTGCATTATTATACTAGGGTATTCATTAATATGCAGAAACAATGTGCTCATGCATAAAATTGAGGTTTCAGAAGTTGTTAACAAAGGCGTTACACAAATCAAACACTTGGTATAACTTCCCCAAGTCCAGGAGTGTGTTGATCTCTTGTTGGGTGGAAGAATGAAAGTTCACACAGCTTACGATTACAAAAATGTATTGTATTAACTCGGATATTACACAAAAAATCACAATTTGTTTGACTGATTGATTTACGAAGTACCACCACTTGTTACCACGCCGCGGTCTCACACACAGACAGTGAGTCCAGTTCTCTTACGTCATACATATGAGTAATCCTTCACGCAACAGCATCTCGCTGCTATTTAGAGAGCAACTTAGCATTAAGTTGTAATCATATTAGAAAATTGAACAAGTTGCGCGTTCAAACCCTATTTCTGGCAAGTTCGAATGATGTTTCTGTTAGTCGAATAGAATAGAATGGTCTTTATTTAAGCAGGCGTGTTTCGACTTCATGTGCCGTTCTTACAACCAAGCCTTGTCAGATATACAATAAATGAATAAAAACAAAGATAAGAAAAAACAATGATCATAATAATACAATAAATAGTATAAAGATAGAATAATAATAAAATAATACATTGAATTGATTAGTATGTATACTGTGGAGAAAAAGTAAGTAATAAGTCTTCAGTAGTGCATTGTGTTATATGTATGATGTGTAAGTACAGGTGCAATTATAAAGATATGTAGGTTAACGTAGTTGTTGGGACAAGAGTAAGTTCAGATAGTAAGTCTTCAGATTCACATTTAAATGCCTCCGATTCCACTTTGAACTTCTTGTAAAATTGATTGATTGAGTTGGTGTTTTAGTCCACTTTATGCACAGTAAGGGTAATCGGGATTGGACCTACAGTTTTAAAGTGGGATCCGAACCACTATGTGCCTACACCGGGTATCGAACCCGGGACCCCTTGATTACAAGGCAACTACGAAACTACTGCGCCATCGGGGATGTCTAAGAAAAAACTTATTCTAAAATGTATGTGGATTTTCTTCAGACATACGATGTTAAATTATATGGCATAAAGGATGACAGTCCTTCCTTCTCCCAGATGTCGCACCGTGCACATACTGCTTTATCTGTAAAACACACGTTCAGAAACTAACCAACCTATACGAAAGGAAGAAATGGGCCAATATGGACAGAAAGTGATCTATAAGAAAGTCAACCAACTCCACTTCTACTGGAAAAATAAAGTTTCCCTGAAAATAAAAACCATCGTACGATTATACCATCACTTTCTCCTCATGGCCAATTCGTACAGCACCAAGAAGCCTCCCCGTACATAACATCGCAGGCGCGAGTGGGCAATTTGACATAAGCGTACAGATTCGAGAAGTAACACCAAACATATTCCTGCCCCTTCGTATTTTTATGGCCCATCGTGCCACACTTAACGCACGCGTACTTCAGAAACAAAATGGTCGCTCTTCCGGTAGGATGAACGAGAGAGCTCTTCTTTCCAATTGACCAATTTAAAATTTATCGCTTAATCTTACAAGATGTTTCTTTAATGGCGGCATCCAAGCACCTCATAAGAAATGAACATCCCGCGCGATTCGGGCCCCAGTAAAGGTTCTTCCCCGTTCCCCCTCTGGGAGGGTCAGGGCCCCTCGACATAAGAATTTATGGGCGACATTTCCCGCTTTTATCTTCACGCGCGAGATATGACGCAGTTATTGGACGTGTTTTCTATCAAAGACGCGTTTTTCATCGATGTTACGTCGGGAAAATGTCCGCAAATAATGACCTACTTCATTGGCCTGTTGGGAAATTTTGTCCCAGCGTTCCAGATATTGAACGCAGGAAAAACTGTATTTCTCAAGTTTCCAATAGGCTACATAATATTCGAAATACTTTTAAAAATAAAAATTAAATCAGGGCAGCTATTTATGTGGATTTTGGGAAGATTGCAATGTATTTTTTTTCTGTCTTTCTACTTCTATTACGTTGCTTTTACCTTCTGGGTTAATCGCGACTAGGAAGATTCATGAAGTGATTAAATTGGTGATGGCATGAGCAGGATTCGAACCTGGGACCTGTGTCTTCGTAACACATTGCGCTGATTACGCCACGGAGAGCGGCTAGACTGAACTGCAATGTAATATAGAAGTTTGGAGAGAGAGTAAATTGCAGATTAATAATTATAATAATAAAAGATCATGAACTTGAAATCGTGGGCGCCGGAAGGGGTTACGGGGCAATATTCCTTTTTTGGACTTCATAATTTTGAAGACAACACAATTCCCTGCATTTTTAATTCGTAAAGAAATCAGGATGCTTTTATTTATCAATCACCTGGACAGTTGAACCCTCTGAAAAGTTCCTGAGTGGGCCAACGGACAGATATGGGTTGACAAAATTACCATATCGTACAGTGCTATTCTGGTACTTTAACTTTCTGTCTTTCCGCTTCAATATTTCTTAAAATTATGTCACTACCAGCGGGGAAAAGTCGGCTTTGGTTGTTGAATCCAACGGAGGACGTCTTCGCCTTGTAATCAAAGGATTCCAGGTTTGATACCCGGTGGAAGCACATATTGGTTAGAATCCCACAAATGTAGGTCCAGTCCCGATTAGCCTATCTGCGTACACAGTGGATTTGGAACAAAACGTCTATTTCAACACTCAAAAATCAATATAAAAAATGGCAACCTTTTTTCTGCAAAAACCTCATCCTAGACCAGTATAATGTTGCAAAATTTTAGGCTTGACTACGCCAATATATACTGATGCTTAAAGTTGGTTTAAAACAAAGTTTGCTTCACTTTTTTAGATAAAGAAGCAACAAAACTAACTCTCTAGCCTTCTTAAACCCGAAGGTTCATGGCTGCAGCAACACAGGACTTCCATCTGTCCCTATCCTGGGCAAGATCTATATACTCTTTTCAATCCCTACCAATTTCATTTAGGTCCATCTCAACATTATCCCTCCATCTTCGTCTTGGCCTACTGCTCTCTTACCATCAGGTTTCCCAACAAGAATCCTAAACTCTTCTTTCCTCTCCCATTCGTGCCACATGACCTGCAACAAAAGTTTCCAGAACTTCGCAAACTGCCTGGAGTTTTCAATTATCTACGTTACGTAAACAAGGGGGATTGTAGTCCGGAAATTCGACTTCGTGTTTTTCGTATGATAACCAGAATGCTCGCGCACTGAAGATACATATCGCTGTTTGTTTTTCTGGACTTCATTCTTCTGTTCCACTGCAGGATTTAAGTAAATAAATTTCCCCGTATCTTTACACACGCATAGCCAGAATGGCCACGTGGAGGTGTAGATAAAGAAAATCCGCTCTGCTTCACCTTGTTTGCTTAGGGCTCCAAGAATAGCCATGATGCAACGTTTTGCAGATAATTTCAAACCCACCTTTATCAGTGTGAAATATCAGTGTGAAAGAAGGAAGAGCGTTCGAGAAGTTGCTCGTTGCAAAACAAACCAAGTGTGAAGCTACCACGTCACATAATATTAATTTAACACACAATTTCGGATATTTAAGGGGTTTGTATCGAGGTATATAGCTTCCTCGTTCCTTGCTTTACCCAAACTTCTTTGGTTGTATGGTCCGAAGAAATATAACCCTTGTTATGGAACAGCGGTGGGGCTACTAGGCATGAGCGTCGCCAAAAAATTTTGAGGGGGCATCAGGTCTTTGACATAAAATAAAATTGTTAATAATGATGATGATGTTACGATTCCATTGTCACGGGTGGGACACCGAGACCACATTGTTTATATTATATCTATTCTGCTGGTAGTTAAGCAATATTTTTCTTGCAGCTTCTGTGCAATGAAATAAGAAACTTAACACTGTTGATTAAAGATAACTACCATTATAATACTTTCCCAGATTTGTGGCTATAAGTGAACAATTTTGTGTTAATAAGAAATTTATTTTACTTTCTGTGAATTACCAAATGATGAAAAATAAATTACGAAGAGAGAAGGTAATTGACCTTTTAATATTCTAGTGGAGTTGAGGGCGGAATGTAACAGTTAAAGGAGAAATTAATTGTTTTTTGGTGTCACGGGAGGGACACAATACAAAACAAAAATAAATCAAAAAGTTAAGTTAAAGATAATTTAACAATATGAAAAATACCTCCTGCTTTCTAATTTAATTATGTATAATACTTGAATTTTTATGCAAATGACAATTTTAGGTTGTTCACTAACAATACAGGATAAAGTTACAGCATTGTATTTAATTTTAAAAATTGAGGTTCAGGGGCACTCTTGACATGGAATACCCCATTACTATAATTTTGAAATAACAATTACTACTATTATTTCTATACTAAAATTAATTTTGGTAATATATATATACGTATATATATTATGGGTGACGTGGCTTTGTCCTATCTCCTGACAGCCAGTCTCCCTCCCACAATTCTACCTAGAGGTGTGGAGATCTTCAACCGGTAATGGGGTGACGTGGGATCAGCACGTCGAACCCTCAGCCGTTATAAGATATTTCCGAGACCTGGTTACGCTAGCAGGGTTCCCACGTGAACTTGAAATGTATTTTCCATGAGTTTTCCAGAATCTTCAATTTTTTCCTAGAGTAGTCAATGCACAGTGTAGTATTGTTTATTTTTTACAATAGCCTCCATTTCCCCTATAGATATAACTAGACCTCGGATTTTAGATTCTTAACCTATTTTTTTCCTTTGCAGGCAAATAAGAAGTAACAAGTTACGTCAGCATTTTATTAAAAAACGCACCAACTGATGAAGTTCTACATAATCTAAAATAATCTATTTTGCTTGTTAGAACCTATGTTAGGTTTATGCACCTAAATCAAATCTTTTTTTAGGTCTTTAAAGTCTTTTCAGGATTTTTGAATGACACAGAGAAATTCGCTTGGTTTGGTACCGGAAAAATTCAATGACTAACATGTTTGAAACATACTTTCTGTAGATTTCACCCCCTCCAAATCAATGCTGTTTTTTCGGAACTAAACAAAGGAAAATTTCTGGTGCCACTGTTACCTGCATTGTCTGAAACGGACTGGAACCCATGCCGTCCCAGAGTCGGAGTCCAAAGCACAGTTCCTTAGACAGCACGGAGGAGGACATTTATGAACATACCACAATGTTTTCAGTAGTTCTCATGATGAATACAAGAACAAACCAACTTGAAGAGTACCGGAACCGTTCTTCCCAGAAAAAAGCACGTGTTATTATTTTTAGTAGTAGTATTAGGATAGACTTCTAGTCATGTCAACAAATGAACCACTTTCCTGGCAAGAAGTTCACGTCAACGCATTTGGACATTCTCCGTAATTTTAAACTTGGATGTATTGCATTAAGAAAATGCATGGTACTAAAAGGATATATGTTAATAGCACGCCCTTATATGTACCACTGAAAAATCTCCACTGTAATTTTTACAAATACCACAAACGCACACGGAGTAAAGATCAACACCCTATTGCAAGACAAGACACTATTATGTAGAAATGTACCACGTCACCAAAAATGGTAATTTTCACCGTTTGAGTGTGGGAATGTCAGAAGATGTACAGTAACGGACACTTCTGGCTTGTAGTGATTTCATTGAAAGTCAATGAGATTGTTAAAACCCAGAAGTGTCCGTGACTGTACATACTATTTTATACTTATACAGACACGTACAGCCATGGACACTCCTGGATTGTAACGATTTCATTGAAAGTGGTCAGCACGACGAACCCCCCAGTCTTGTAGGTTTCGTAGCTCGCCAATTTCATCACGATGGTGGATGGCCACCCATCTCATACACAGGCCGAAATATCAGGAGAAAAGTTGTTACGCTTCCCCCAGGAGATTCGAACCTACGCGCATGGATGCTCTAGGAGCATATCTAAGTTTTCAGATTTATTTACCACAGAATTCCAAATACAGCTTTGGCCATTTCCAATATTATCTGTTTTTCCAAGAGAAAGGAAAATTCGATAAATGCTGCCCTGGCGTCGGTTTAAAGTCCAGCAAAGCCTTAAAGAAATAACCAGGTACCACAGCACACGTCACGTGCTCTTGTTTACATTGATCTCATTCTTATGATGGACAGCGAATAGCTATCCTTCTTTCGAAATGCTTTTACTGTTATGTAAACTTGAGGGCTAAACTCTCAACAAGATACAGAGTCTATTATATTGCCATTAGGGTATCTCCTTGAGGATTCTGGGTGTTATGAAATCTTATCACGTCCGTTATCGGAGTTTGCTTTCACCGAGATAAAATTCCAACGAACCTAACCTACCAGTGTGCGAGCAAATTGAATGCAGGAGCAACACCGTTAAATCGTATAATTATACAAGCCAACTTATGGAAGGGCTGGCGACCGAGATTATCACAGAGCCCCCCCCCCCCCCCCCTCCCTCTCGTTTCCTCATAAGCGCGAGCTGGATGGAATTGGATTTGGCAGAAGTTTTCGCACCGTGCAAGTTCGTCTAATCCCTGCATGTTCCATTCGCGGCGTCTAGAATGTTGGAAATGTTTCAAATTCGCTTCCGAACACTGCCGCCAGAGCAAAGTTTGGCGCTGCTGCTAATCCGGCGAGATTGTGGTTACGAATTTTGCTCGGATCAGGCAGGTACGGAAGACGGCTTGTGAACTTCAAACAAGAATATTTTAAATTTCCATCTCGGCTGCAGCTGATGCGAGATGAGCGGGAAATGAAGCTGAAAAATCCTAACTAATCCGTGAAAAGAACTGAATTCTGAGAATGTTGCTTTTCACATGCAGGATATTCTCAGTATACATCAATAGTTTATGTAGTCACGAAACTATTGCGAATATCTACTCAATAACGAAAGCAACCCACTCAAAGATTCACGTGGAACCTGTACATGGGTAAGCACATGTATTTTTTTCAAATTTTGGAATATCAGCGGTTTTTCGAAAAGAGGGGAAAACTTTGAAAACGGCGTGACTCAAGGTTTAGCCGAGCCTCAACGATCTTACCCGAATGGGGAGGGGCTGCCAGGCCCACCACATCTTGTTTTTCGATTTTCAACTGTGAACATTTTTATAAAAAATCGAAAATAAATTACATTGCTCCCTAGGGAGTTCCCATGTTTCTGTATAAGTTTTCTTCATAAAACCATAAAGGTAACTAATGTACATAGTAGGCAAAATGCACATGGTGGAGCTATCAGCCATTGGGATGTGTTTCCGACATAACACTCATGCCAGTGACAGTGTACAATTGCTTGACAATGATGTTTATTATTATTAGATAACTGCACCTACATAAACAATAAAGGAAGCAGAGATTTAATTATAAAATGGTTTCTTGAATTGTAGTGCTAAAAAAATGTGCCCAATTTCACCGACTTTTCCAGATTTTCGGATACTTTGCAAAATCCAACAACAGAACTTTCAACTCGGTGGAAACCAGGTGCGGATCCACAGGGCGACGGGCGATCACCCCTCCCAACTGCCAAGTTTTTGGATATACAGGGTTATTCAAAAAGAAATAGCAGATTTCAAATGTTTATTTCTCACGAACTATAAAAGATAGAAACACGTGTCATCAATGGATAGAGGAAGGTTCAAAGTTTTATTGTTGAAAGTTTTAATGTATGCACTCAACATGAGCACCATGTGTTGCCCGACAAACATCAAAACGGTACTCCATTTCTTGCCATACACGAATTAACTGGTGCCTAGTTATTGAATTGATAGCTACAACAATTCTGTGTGTATTGAATGGAACTAATAGGCAGGATTATAAAACTTTGAACATTCCTCTATCCATTGATGTATGGCACTGTTTCTATATTTTATAGTTCGTGAGAGGTTTTTGTTTTCTTTTTTATTCATTTTACTCCTCACATCTGATCGTTCAGTTTACTGTGGCAATGGGAGGAATTATGATAACGTACAATAATTACTAAGCCCTGGACCTTTTTTTTGCAAAACAATATACTAATGTCTAAAACATGGAAGATAGCTTGGTTCCTTAGTACAGTACGATATATTGTTTATAGTATAAAACATTTCCAGTGTAGGTTAGAAATTATTCTCAGCTATTGGCGACAGTGTTGCCGCATGGTGCGCAGTACAAGAAAGCTCGAGCGCGCATCGAGCGTCTGCTGTAGTACACGCCGCAACAAAAGTTAGTGATCCACGGAACGGGTACTGTTCAATACAAGAATGCAAATCCTTCATCCATGATTTGATGGGAAGCTGTTCTTTCATGCGGCTGTGGTACAGAGTAATGACGGTCCATGGAGGGAGACTTGCAAATAAGTGTTCCCGAATATACTTGTCATACGTCTTCCTGCCCATTTTATCGTGTACGTTGCCGTGTTAAGTCAACTTTTTGCACAGAAAGGCTAATCTGGACGGGACCAACAATTTAAAGTGGGTTCCGAACCACTATATGCTTCAGGGTTGGCAAAATGTGTTTTTTTCTTGCTTTAAACATTTTTTTATTGTTTAAACATATAAACCGTTTAAAACATAATGCCAAGAAGAGTTATTTTCTAAGAATAATGATTAATATTTAATAAGGAATCTGTTAATAATCCAAGGAATAACTCACTGACTATGTTCCTAGTTATAATGTAAACGATTGACTAACTTCTTAAAATACTTTTTGTTAATTTTAAATCTCGCATGTAGGCTGTTCGAGAAGCTTCAAATAATCCACAGTTGCCAGGCCCCACTCTATCCACGTGGCAGATACTCTGTTTTTTAAAATATGACATTTTATCGTGAATGCAACAAAATATTGACTTTAACAGCTGTGTGCAGTCTATTAAGTGAGGAACAAAACTGTTTCATCCATACAGTATTCAATTTTAATTTTTCTTTAACACTATTCATTAACATTTCTATGCAGTATAAACAAAATGACACGGAATGAATGAAAAGACAAAATTAGAAAACACGCAAATAACCACAAACTATCAAATATCAAGTATGAAAATGTGTTTAAACAAGTGTGAAAAAAACATGATTAAAACACATTGTTTTAAATGTTTTAAATATTTGTAAAAAAACAAAGCCGTGTGTTTTATACCTTTAAAACATGTTGTTTTAAACACTTTTGATTTAAACATGCCAACCCTGATATGCCTCCACCGGGTATCAAACCCGGGACACCTTGATTACGAGGCCAGGACGTTACTACTGTGCCTGGTGTTGCCAATCTCCAAACGCAGGATTTCTCTTTTACCAGTGTAAAATTTCCCTTTTTCGACCTAAATTTCCCTGGATTTTCAAAACACATCTGAAGCTGTGTCTTTGTATTACTATAACTGCTAATCAGGACCGTATATAAGGGGGGTTAGTGGGTTCAAACTCCCCATTGAATAAAATACTAGAAACTGATCATAGTTTCATAATATAATTATTCTAAAATAAACATTTGAATTTTAAAATAAAATACTAATGTATTGAAAAATCCCCAAACAAAAAAAATAATAATTCGTCTGCGGCGCAATGATTGTCGGACTTTGAAACCCACCCATTGTCAAAGCTTAGCTAGGGGCCTGCTGTTAATATTTTTTTCTTTTGACGCCTGTCTTGCCTGAGGAACAAACTTTATTATTATTAAATATTTATGAAAATCATAAAAGAAGTGTAAAGTAATGGGCATATATATTTTCATCCGCAGATAAATCCCCACGACGTTTTCTAACCTTTTTGGGAGTTGCAGGTAACTTCTTATCAGTCACCTCTTCCATTTCCCTTGCAACGACACAGGACACACAAAGTCACACACACACAGCCACTAAGACACGTTCTGCAATGATGGATGGAACAAGGAAACAAGTTGAAAATCGCATCCCAAATTCTTTCCAGGTGCAGCGCGGCTCGTGCCTTGAGGCCTTTCTAGGAAACGCGACAAATATAAGACTGACCGGTCAAGATCATCTATAACAGGGAGAAAGAAAGCTTACTGAAAAGTGTCCCTGTTGCTAACTATTCATTTGGAAAAAGTACACGCTGAAAAAATATTTTCGAACTTCTTAAAAGAATGAAACGAAAATGTGAGTTTAAATTTCCCTGTTTTTTAGCTATTTTTCATTAAATTTCCCTTTTCCCTTTTCACCCTCAAATTTCCCTGTGGCGAGGGAAATTTCCCTGCTTTTGGCATCACTGCTGTGCCATAAGGGAGGCGTGCTTCACATTTCTCGGCACACTGTCTGTCTTCTTTGAGACAAAACCGTGTTCATTACCGGCATGCACCAAAGCAAATCTCTCCCCCCGACCTGTAGGTGCTCGCAAACCACTCGACTGAAATTCGCCCCTCCCAACTGTAACTCCTGGATCCGCCACTGGTGGAACCCCAGCTTTTATCTATATTTTCAAAATGCTATCCTTGACGAAAATATGTATAAAACAATATATTGTATTTATATAACGGATCACATAATTGTCTCTCATGACGAAAAATCACTTTTTGTTATATACAAAACTTAGCATCTAAACCCCCGTGGGGGTTAAGAGATGTCCTTGACATGTTTACAGGGAGATAGATGTTCAACCTGAACTTGCGTCGCCAGAGCAGGGACTGATCTCACACCAGAGATCTACCGCCCCCTTCCCTCCCGGAGGCTTTGGAATCGTAGAGCTATGCAATGTCACAGAATCCCAGAGCTCGGTCGCTTCCAACGCTCCCTGACTTGGGGTTATCCCTGGAGAATTTATGCGCGTCTACCGTTACGCCGGGCCCAGGAAGTGAGCGTCCTGTAAATACAACACCGTCGGCTCCACGGACAGGTCGACTTATTTCACGCGGGAGAACAACAATGGGAGGGTTCACTAGGCTTTCCCACGGTCGAGAAAGGTGGGGGGAAAGAACGCGGTTGCAATGTTGCCAACCTCCTCCATATTATCTTTTTCTAGGTATAATATCTACATTTTCTGGTCTCATTCCTTCGTTCGTAAATGTTGGAACCAGTTAGCCGAGAGTAGTGTATTCATACTTAGTTTTGTTAAAAGTACATTACACAGGGTGTCTACAAAGTTCCATTACGGCTATGTAAATAATAATTATTTCCCACCTTTTTTTCGGATCATATAAACTAAAAAAAATTGGCTAGTACTTCAATTTCAATTTCAATTTCAATTTTTCCTTTATTAAAGGGCGAGGTTCAGCCTGTGGCTGTTCTACCACCTAACCCCGATGGATACATATACATACTAAATACATTCTACCTACTAAATGTTTGTACAATAACAAACAAGGAAGAAAGAGAGAAACATAAAGAAGACACAAAAAGAACAAATACAAAATTGAGAACAAAGGCTCGTCTACACACTAAAAATAATAATAATAATAAAAAGATTGAAAACAAATACACAAGGATACACAAATTAATTGACACAATTGTGCTTGGTGTGATATGGTTAAGAATAATACAAATTAATATTAATGTTATGTGTAAAAAACATATAAATGTTCTTAATATGCGAGAAAGGACAAAATATTGTTAAGGGTTGGCAACATGTAAGGGGAAAAGTAAACAAGCAAAATGAAGATGAAAATACTTGTTATTAGGAAGTTGGTTCAGATATGCGAGCTATTATTCGTGAGTGCTGGAACACAGATATTGTTCATTTAACAATAGAGTTTTTAGTTTTTCTTTGAAGTTGTTGCGATTAGTGAGGGACGTCATGGAAGGAGGAAGTTCATTCCACGCTCTTGCAGCTGAATACGTAAATGATGATTCGAAAAGCACTAGTGTGTGCTTTGGAAGTTCAAGTTTCGATTTTCCCCTTGTTTTGTAATCATGTATTTCCCTTCTGAATTTTAATTTCTGGAATAGGTTTCTAGGTGTTTTGGTTTGTAAAAGATTATGAATAAAACAACACAGATGTAATTTTCGGCGTCTGGTCATGTTCAACATTTTGTTTGCGTTTAGGGTTGGGAGGATATGATCGTATTTTCTTATATGGTACACGAAACGGAAACATGAATTTTGGACTTTCTGGATTTTGGTTTTGTTTCGAACGGATAGATTTGGTCCCAAAATTACGTCGCAGTAGTCCAGTAAAGGAAAGATAAGTGATTGGATTAGTCTCATTTTAATCTCTGTTTTTAGGCATTCTTTAAAGCTGTACAGCGATCTTAGCACGGCGTAAGCCTTTTTAATTTGTTCTTGTACATGAATATCCCAGTTAAGGTGTTCATCGAAAATGACGCCTAGATTTTTCACATTTGTTGAATAAGGGATTATAGATGTGTCTAGTTTGATGCATATCTCGTTAGGATTTATCAGAGAGAGACTATTTCGGGAACCAATAAGAGAGAAAGTTGATTTTTGTGGGTTTATTTTTAGACCGTTACTTTTACACCAGGTATTTATGTTGGATAAATCATCATTGAGCAAAGCTAAGGCTGCATCTGGCGATTTCGGTGGAAAAGGAATTTGCAGTTGAGTGTCATCTGCGTAAAAATGAACTTTACTGTGATTGATTACGGTAGGTAAGTCGGCTGTAAAAATGGTATAGAGGAGAGGGGCTAGAATGGATCCCTGTGGGACACCAGTTTCCAATGGCAGGGTGCGAGAGAGAGGGGGCGTGGCAGCGTCTATGTATACTCTCTGTTGTCTGTTGTTCAGATCCGATCTAAACCATCGGAGAGCGGGAGGTGAAAAATTGTAGTATTTTAATTTGCTCAAGAGCAGGTCATGATGGACACTGTCAAAGGCTTTAGTGAGATCCAGTAATACTAACGCTACTGCCATTCTCTTGTCGATTGATCGTAATAAATCGTCGGTTACTTTAAGTAAAGCCGTTGCCGTGCTGTGTGAGGGACGGAAACCGGATTGACATTTCGGAAGCAGATCTAGGTCATTAACGTGTTTGCGAGTTTGCTTGTTAACAATTTTTTCAGTGATTTTGGAAAATATAGTTAAGAGACTTATTGGTCGAAGGTCATTCAGGGACGTTATTACTTTTTCTTTGGTATCGGAACAACACGTGCTGTCTTCCAGCTGGTCGGGTATTGTCCAGTCCGGAATGAGAAATTTACGATGTGCGTCAGAGGACGTAAGATGTGCGGTAATAACAGTTTAATCATTTTTATAGATATTCCATCATTACCAGATGCATTGGATGATATTTCGTTTATAGCTTTCATTGTTTCGGCTTCGTTTATTTCTTGCAGGTGGAAAGTTTGAGCGCTTTCGTTAAAAGTGTTGCCGTCAAAGAACTCTCGAGTTTTGTTAACGGCATCTTCTGAGACATTCGCTTTGCTGCATACGCTAGAAAAATGCCGGTTAATTGAATCTACGTTTATCAGGTCGGAAGGTATCTCGTTCTTCATATTTTTACTATATACACCCCACGTTTTTATTTTTTTCCACAACTCTTTGCTGTTATTGTTGCATCGGAGGTGATGATTAAAATATGCTTTCTTTTCTTGCCGTTGGACCGAGGTGGTGAAGTTTCTCAGCTCTTTGTAATAGTCCCAGTTTGCCTGGGATTTTGTGCGCTTATATTTTATTAGGGCATTGTCACGGAGTTTCATGAGCAGTTTTGTATTTTCGGATATCCACGGAGAGTTTTTTGATTTTATTAATTTAGTTTCAAGGGGCGCATGCTTGTCGAAGAGATTTATTACGTTTTGAGTAACGAAGTGAACTTCTATCATCGATGTTGTCGAAGCTATCAATTTGCATCCATTCAATTGTTGCAGCATCCCTATCGAATATCTCTTTGTCGAGGGTAGAGAAGTTTCTAGATTTGATAAACTGTTTAATTAATTTTGGTTTTTCGATGGCAAGTGTCGCGTTTACTAGACAGTGGTCGGACGTTCCGACGGGAGCGGTTACTTTAAATGAGCGTACAAGATCCGGGTCATCCGTTATTACCACATCGAGGAGTGATCGGGTGGTTGCCGTTATTCTGGTTGGTCGGTTAATGATCTGGACCATGCCGAAAGACTCGATTATTGATTGTAAATATACTGTTTCTGGTTTATGGGGAGAAAGGAAATCTGCGTTTACGCCGCCTAAAATAAGTAATTTGTGAACGAGTGGAAAAACTTCCGAGATCGTCGTTTCTAGGCGCGATAATTTTGTATACGATATATTAGGGGCTTTGTACACACCAATTATTCCCAGAGTTAGATGCTGGAGCTTCACAGTTACGCTAATCATTTCGACTTCGTCGTCAATTTCGTTGTATACACTATTGGCGAACGTGTTATTGCTAGTTGGATGCATGAACTGAACCAATCAGGAAAGAATATGAAAATTCGTGGCAGTTGTAGTAGCGTCGTCGCCTTGTAATCAAATGGTCCCGGGTTCGATACCTGGCGGAGGCACATAGTGGTTACGATCCCACTTTAAACTGTAGGTCCAGTCCCGATTACACTTTTTCTGTGCATAAAGTAGACTAAAATCAACAATTCATTCATTCAACGGCATCTTCCTCCGAAACAAACGCTTTTGCGTGGGGGTCATAAACTCTTCTCCACAGATACTGTAAAGGGTTAGGAAATAGCTAAGTGGAACTCCTTCAACCAGAATAATGCAGACTCGCCGACAATGCTACGAAAAATGTACCTCAGAACTTGCCAGCGTTTTCCCTCTACTATGGGAATGGCGGTGCACACACTGAGCCTTTCTGTAAGTAATGGTTTCTATCAGAGAAGAGTACCTTAAATTCATTTTAAGGGGAGGAGATACAGTTACGCAACAATTGTGCATTTATTTCAATATCGCCCGAATGGGCACTGCTACTAAA
Source organism: Lepisma saccharinum (assembly GCF_977018435.1). Taxonomy (NCBI): domain Eukaryota; kingdom Metazoa; phylum Arthropoda; class Insecta; order Zygentoma; family Lepismatidae; genus Lepisma; species Lepisma saccharinum. The sequence goes on along the minus strand of NC_139258.1, from coordinate 36,009,376 downwards.
AAAAACCTGGGTGTATCCAAGAGTATGAATTTCTCTCCATGTTTCAAGTGGAAGCTTTTTATTATGTTGATTATTAAGCTGGGCACGATGTTTGAAAAATATGATGAATAAGAATTTTCGGAATCCCATGTATTCCTTATGGGGAATCAACTTCAACATCAAGTTACGGCTAATCAAATGGAAGTTTCGAATTTTCCGCTTGTGAAATGCATCTTCAAACTGCCCTCTTCCCGTTGACATTTTCTTCTATTCCATCGGAAGTTTTATATTCCCAAGAGAACGGATCAAATCATATTCCCATATAATAAATGCTTATCTCCTTGCCTCCTGACAGTGTTGCCAAACCTGATGCGCATAAAAGAACTAAATTCCACCTTAAATGGAATTAAAAGTGACTTTCAAAGAGCTAGATTCACGAAGTGCTTCCTAGAGTAATGTTCATTGTCAAAGTGGATGGGCGCTGCTATTATCGTTAACTCTAAATTGATGACAATTTATTCTTAGTTTTCAACATCTAGATCCGGGGGCATCCCCCATCTCAATAATCCACCGATGGTCGTATGAAATCGAAAATAAAGAATTCCCTGATAACAATATTATGTCAATTTCACGTCAAACAAGGCGCTATGAAGAAGTAGCTGGGGAGATAAGAGGGAGTGGGGCACTGCTACTTGAAAAATATAATATCACGTCACGTGTAAAATGTATAATCATGACAAAAGTTGGGTCTATGAGGGCCGGAACCAGTGATTGCATCATAGTGTGACACAGGGGTGGGCATCCCAGTTCACAGCCGAACGAGTGCACCAAAGAGCCAGATCTGGCTCCAAGAGATATAAGTTGGCACTCTGCCACGGACGGAAGGTCTTGGGAAGAGTCCCGTGGAGTCTGTATCGCACACCCTTAAGTTGCTAATAAATACCACTACAAAGTAGTCTTTGAATTTGTTTATTATAGGGGTAATGGGACATTATGGTTACCCTGTATACATCAGCTTCACAGCCTATGAAGCTAGAGATTTCATGTTCGAACTGTGGGTAAGGCATTGATATGCCATTGTGTTTGTCCAATTTCACGGTGGAAGTAAACAGCGCGTTCGCTTGCGAGAAGACTTGCTGATCGATGACCGCTCGCGTTAAATTTTTCACTTCCTGGAGTTGGTGGGGACGGAAAGCAAACAATTGTGCAATATTCACAGTGTTCCTGTCGGCTGCACTGTTACAAGTTACCTAAAATTTAACAGTCCGCCTGTTAATTTACATTTACGAGACAAAAACCGAGTTTTAATTGAAATTTGAATATTTTATCATGCATAAATATAATCATAAATTGCAGTTGCGTCCTCCATAAATATATCATTAATTAGGTAAAAATTGCTCCCCGTGCCATGAAGGCAAATTTTACGGGATGTGAGGGTAGGGCTGCACACACTCGAGCTCGGTCATTTTAGAGGTGATGTGATCAGTACCACGCTCCGGTCGCCTTTACGGGTTTGCTCCCAGGTTAATTAGGTTAACTTTAAATATGTTAACTCTTTCTAAGTGTCCCTTCATTAATTTCATCATATCATCATCATCCTCATCTTCGCGATTAGTCAAAAGTGGGAGAAAAGCGAAGTAAAATGAACCAAATCAATCGCTCAAGCATCAGAACAATTCTATTCCCAACAACAACATGGAATGAAGAAGAAATAATGGCAATTTGACTGCTAATATATTTGCCACTGATTGTACCAGGCGATGAATTCATATAGGCATGCACCATGCCCCGCAGGATTTCCCCACATACCCATTGCTTAGAGACTTGGGGTTTAGTGGCCTTTGAGCACCTTTATAGCGGACGTTGTTCCAAAAATTCCCACCGGAAAAAACACAGTCCGGGAATCGAACCCGCATTCTGGCATCTTACCGACTGGACCGCCCCGTATATTTGTATTTCTATTATTTTACACCACTTACGTCGTCTTCGGGCTTCGATCGTGAGATAACATGTAAGCCACTCAAAGCAAAGTTCCACGTCCGGGACTTGAACCAGGAACTTCTACCTCTTTCTCGCTTTCTTTCCTTCTACAGACAGAGGCAGAAAGAGAGAGGAGGGGGAGAGAAATCTCTCCCTTCTTCTTCTCTCTTTCTCTCTCTCTCTCTCTCTCTATTTTAGAATAATTATAAAAGCGAGCCACGAGTAATGGCCGAAACGCAATTATTCGATTAATTAGTAACAACATTACAATTCGTTCAATGACATGAAAATATCTAGCTAGCTTACTCTATGTCCGCTGTATCTGCTATATTGAAGTTGTGGGACATTGCATTAAGAGCTGTACAGCTACAGGGTGTTTCACTCGCTCTCGGTCCCTAATTTTCGCTTATAAAAATCAAACTATTGGTCGTAATGTAATAAAATTTGCTACCTTGGTGTACGAGAAGCACGGTGACGTCATTGGAGATGGCGCCAGTCTCGTGCGTGGGCATGGGCGTGCATCTGAGCGATTCTCCCATTAAATGCCATTCGTACGGACGTGTGGTTTCAGTCTGAGTTCTTGGCCCTGCTGTTGTGACTCGCCTGAGAGTGGTTCGTGTTTGTTATGGTTCGGTTAAAAGGCCGTGCTTACAATCAGTGGCCGTGATTACATTACAGTAACAAAGCAGAACAGTATGAGTCGTTACTCAGTGGAACAGCATGTGTTTGTCGTTCGTACGTACTGGAAAAGGAAAGGTCTATCGCAACGGACTATCATGGAAATGCTAGACAGCATATTCGGCGGGAAATTTGATGCTGTGACTCCTGATGTGTAGGTGGCTCCCTCCTGTAACATGGAGACGCATGAACAGCCATGCACTGATACTAATGGTGACCACTTCCAACACTCGCTGTGACGTCACCATGCTTCTCATAAAGCAAGGTATGTCTGTAGCAAATTTCATTACATTATAACCAATAGTGTGATTTTAATTTTAAAAAAATCAGGCGCCGAGAGCGAGTGAAACACACTATACAATATATTCATGGGCAAAGTAACTAGCACACAGGACAGAAACTATTTTTCCAGAAGTCACGTGGTTCTGTTTATATTAACTACGTTCTTGCAGTGGATGAAGAATAGTAACAATTCCGCAACAAGTGTTTACTTCGCATCTTGCTGTGTTTGCCACTGACGAGGTGGTTTCGCAATCCAGAAAAAAAATTCCGCTGACATTTTGTTAGTTATTACACATTCAAAGCTTATCAACATCTTGACACCAACAAACATCGCATTTTATACAAGACCTACTTTTTAGGTCCCAACTTGTGAAATGCAGTATCTGCCAAGGTTTCTAAGTGACCTTGCCTTGAACACAAGTAACAAATTACATCGGCATATTGTTGAGTACTTTTAAGTGTGATAACAAGAGTCAGATTTATTGACCCTAAAGTTCAGTACTTGTTACGTCACAAAATAAACTTAACGGCAAAGTTCACAGTGACAAAATTGAATAAATAGATAAGTCAGTTGTTTCACAAACCGAGATTACTCATATCTATGACAACAAAAAGGAAAAAAGATTCAGCCTACATGGTTTGAAATTGGAATCCTCTTGTTTTTTTTTCGCCATAATCAGTTACCAATTATATTCACCTGCACCATCTTTGCCATGTCTTACGTACCTAGACTAAAGTTTCCAGTGCAACATCTTCAAGGTAACACGAACTAGATGAAAATCTGTTTGGGACCAAGTCAGGACAGTATAGCGGATGCCTAATGGCCTCTCAATCAATACCACTAGCATAGTAATGTGTTTGCGTCCTAGCGTTATCATAAGAGCAATGGCTCATCGTCCCGAGATCATGGTGCCAATGGTTTTAACCAAGCAGTGGAATTGATCACAGTACATATTACCGGCCTCTGTGGTGGAGGGGATAGGGTGCCAGGGTTCCCGGGTTCGAATTCCGGCCTGGGCATGGGTGTTATTTGTGAGTGTCCATCAGTTTCATTTCATCACTCATCTTCATCTTCGCGGTTAGCCAACAATTGCGAAGTAAAGTAAAACAAATTAATCAATCATGCACGGTGCAGCAGGGCGGCTTGGTCCAGAAGGTGATATCGGAAGCATTGTGCAATGGGGTCGAATGAGGTGCAAATTCAGCTGCTAACACGTCGAGAAAATAGGTTGTTAACAGCCCTACACCTGGCCCCCTAACCTAACAACGTAGGCATTATTATCATTATAATTCTGAAAATAATACATGTAAGTTGGTTATTTGAGATACCTATTTCCGCGAAGTGTTATACTGGCGGTTAGGAAAAAGCGATCAGGTGCATTTTCTTCGACTGACATCAGGCATTTTCGAGCCACAAGGCACCGAACGCTGTTAGCGGGACGAAACAAATGGGCATCGGATACACCACATATCGTCAGCACCAGAAATCAACGGGTGTTAATGGCATGGCTACACACGTGGTCCTACACAATAAAGTTTCCGGAACGACCATCCACAGGTATGCAAATGGCAAAAACAGTACGCTTGGCAACGTTGTTTCGGGAGAGCGATGTTACCCTACAGCCTTTACTTCGCAACTAAATTTGTTGACAACCATCGAGCCACACACACCCGAAAACGATTGTGGGGGGGGGGGAGGGTTAAAAAAGAACCAGAAATAGTCAGCCAGCTAGAAATACGGCAGCTGGACGCCCCGGACCAAACCGTGTGCAATATACCTGGAGGAGATCGAAACCGGACCACCTCGATTACAAGGCGGTAGCGTTACCACTAAGTTATCGGGAAGACTCCCACCTATGTTAACAGCAAAGTCACAGTGAAGAAATACAGGAAATGTCAATTACAAAGTCAATAAAAAGTTTACCTAACCGGCATGCCCTTGCTGCTTCAAGTTTAATCAATTCTCAAATTACCTTTGAAGAGTGTTCCCCTTCCCCCAGCTGCAGTTCAAGTCTCAGGAGGTAAGAAAAAGGAAAGAAAAAAAAGGTTGAAAAAACACGTAGGGGAACATGACCTCAGGAAGGAAGCAATCTAATTGAGGGAAACGTGACGAAGCAAAACAACGGCCCATTCTGCAAGCTTCGTATGCAACGCGTTGATGTAGCTTCTCACGGCAGCTTCCTCCTTCCCATGGTGCACTTCTCAGGACTGTAGGTGGCGACACTGGCGAGGTAGTCATTTCAAGTCAACAGTGTAGGTCTGCATTGTTTTATTATTATAAATTTTTCCGTTACAATTATTATTTGCAACTTCGCATATTGATTCCTATTTCGTTGGGGAAGCAGATCTCGAAAAATTAAGGAAGATTTCATCTCTACTACTTTAAGATTGTCCTCAATCTCAGATTATTTGAGGGGGAAAGATGAATGTCCTGGCGCAGTTATTCATTTATTCGACCTTCATTTGGTCTGTTGTCAAACGTATTTAATGCAACAGACGAACGCAGATTGAACGCAGATTGAAACAATTTTTACGATTTTCACATTTTGTAATATTCAGAAATCCACTTTGGCACCACGTACTTCTTTCCGTAGAAAATAGTAAACAATGCCAACACTTAAGTTTTTGAAGCTCTCGGTTTCCACATAACCACTCGAACTTTTCGTAGTTTGAAAGTTGAAGCTCTTCTCTGCTGGCACAATTCGGGAATATCTGGATTGATTGATTCATTGATTTAGTTTATTTTACTTCGAGTTTTGTGCCTCTTGGCTAATTTGCGAAGATGGGGATGAGTGATGAAATTGACGGACATTCACAAACAACCAAGCCCGAGCGGGATTCGAACCCGGGACCCTTGGAGTCGCAGCGCGATGTGCTAACCACTCGGCCACAGGATCCGGCAGGTATATATATCTGGAGTCAGATTTTACAACACACATGCAGAGAGTACAGGACTTCGTTGTAAGAATGGTCTGAGATGCCGAAACACGAATGCTTTAATAAATACCATCATTATTATTATTATTTTATAAATATCATACGGTAAAGTTCTCCGTGCACTTTGCACCATAACATGAGCCATATCTATATGGATGTGGGGGACAGGGCCCTACACATTCTATCGATCTCAGCCACGTTGGAGGTGGTGATCAGCACCACGTTCCGGCCGCCTTTACTCCCGCCTCCCCATTTTAAATTAGGCTGGGTGATCCCAAAATTTCGACCTTAAATCACTCACCTCGGGAATCGAACACGGGTCTCCCGCGAGTACCGGCTAAACCACGGCTCCTTATGAATATCATTATTATTATTATTTAATCTAGCTTACTTCTTGAGGGGTCAATGAAAACCTGCCATTCTAGAAAGTTAATTAATGTAAATTATTAAAACCTCTGAATATGAATTGATTTTTATAGACAATACAAAATTAATTCATCCGAATAAAATCCTCTTCATCATGAAATACGGTGAAAATAAACTTCACAATATATACTAAAGTGATACAATTATTTTGATTGTTTAATTTTCCTAATATTCCTGGGGTCTGGACTCCTTGGACAAAAATTAACAACATTTCGGAGCTAATTAAGGATAAAGAATACATTCACTGATCATACAGAACTACACTGTTTAAACTTGAGTCATTCCTTGATTAGAATCAGCGAGGTGGAAATGGCCGGATTTAAAAGTGTTAATAAGGCAACACTATTTTCTGTGAATGTTTTGTGGATTGTTAAAAAACTGAGTTCAGGGGTGATATCATAACTACTATGGCATATTCTCTCTATACTGATCGCGGTCCCAACTGGCTGCTGACCTACATAGCTCCACCTGTCCACCAATCGTCTTCGGGGATGGGTCAACAGCCTCAGTTGCGAAGTAAAAGCTATAGGGGTAACATCATTCTCCCGTTACGTTGCCAAGCGTATGTCCGTTCTTGTCAGTTGTTTCTATTGGCTTCTTTGTACAGTGTTTGGGTGTTTTGTGTACACATTCCCCGTGCTTCGTGTACTATTGTACAAGTTTTATCCAGTAAGGGCGCTGATCAACTTCCCCCCGTTTTACAGTACGTTTGGCAACATTCTGTGTATCCGACGCTCATTTGTTTCGTCCCGCCAGGAACGTTCGGTACCTTGTGACACGAAAATGCCCGATGTCAGTCGAAGAGAATTCAACTGATCGTTGATTGTTTCCCAGCCGCCAGCTGGAAATGCGGGCACAATAGTTCGACTGACTGACGTTCTGGCGATGTGGTGTCACATTGCATCAGGAAAGTTGTTACAGAATGTACTGAAACTGTCGATGAAGTGCTGTGGATAGGGTGAGCGGAATTGGGGAGTAAATAGCGTGGAAAAAGTTATGAATTGCGCGTATAGGATAACACAGCTATATAAGAGCTGTTGTATAATGGCGGGGTCGAGAAAACCAAGGTCGAAAAACAAGTTTGTGTCAGGATTCGTAAAGACCTTGGCACTTAAATGCCATTCTGTAGTTAGTCTCACGCGGAAAGATAATAAGAGAAAGTACATTGAAGTATTTTTTTTTAAATTTAACTTTCTTTTTACACCATAGAAATATTATATTGGTGTAATATGAAACGGGTGTGTTTGTGAGAAGCGATTGATTGAGTTTGTTCTTAAGTCCACTTTATGCACAGTAAGGCTAATCGGGACTGGACCTACGGTTTAAAGTGGGATCTGAACCACTGTGTGTCTCCATCGGGTATCGAACCCGGGACCTCTTGATTACAAGACGACGACGCTACCACTGCGGCATCGGGACTTGTGAAAAACGAAAAAAAATACTTGTAAGCCCTTTGGTTTGCCCGCAAAACTCGGTTTAAAAGTCAAGAAAAACTACCTTACCTAAGATTTGAGAGAATTTTCGTAACAATTTGCAACTTCAAGTAAATATTTTATAACACTAATAAACAAACAATATCTTGTTTCTCATTACCCTATCCAACTATCGCATCGTCAGCTATTTCGATTTCTACCTCTCTGATTTAGTTACAACGATTAGGGTAAATTTGGTCAGAAGAAACTTGTGAATGGGCAAACACGTTCACGCCCGGACTCGAACCCAGAACCTTTGGAGGTGAGATCGTGAATCCAGCAGCACATGGTGTACTTTGAATGAGAAGGTATCAAGAAGAACGTAGATAACATCATTTATAGTCATTTGTTGAATACAAAAGTCCTTCCGTTAATACAATCAACAGCAAAATAAATTATTACAACGAATATTATAAGTATATGGAAAGTCAATTATCATATTCATTCGGAAACATATACAAGGTATCAAATATCGTCTCCCCTAGTGTTAACACTGTTACCTTGTAATCAATGAGTCCCGGGTTCGATCCCGACACACTATGGTCTGTCGTCTGCTAGAAGACCTTACCAGATATCACGTGAGCGCTTCCATCCACTGAGTGGAGATTTATGGTTATGGCCCACTGAGATGCCGAAAACGCGCCACCCGGAGCTTCCGAGTGGAAATTCCATGTGCCTTTCCGAGGATAGCCCGCCCATCTACCGCACCGTCACGCGCCAAACTGCCGAACATTTCCCATGCTCGGGAAATGCCCTTTAGGACTCGTGGAACAATGATCATCAGTCGCCATGTTAACACGAAACATACGTTTGGCAACATTGGCCTGCAGACCATAGGGGTGCGCAGAGTATTTGGGGGTGCCTGAAGGGGGAGTTTCAATTGCCTATCTGGACAATGTTATAGCATAATTGTCGTAACTTGATATTCCTTTTCACAGAAACTATTAGGGATACAAGTATGAAGATGAAATTTTAACATTACAGTCGGAGTATCGTTAGAGATTTTTCTATCATTATATGGGTCGATTTGTGGAAGACGTCTGTGCAATATACAAAGTGAAAAACGTTTACTTTTCTACGTGATTACCGATTATCATTTAATAAACAATATTTCATTAATTTGGCGTTAGAGGCATCTCAAATGAAACAAAATTCCTTACTTTCTTTAAACCCGGATGTTATTTTCGTTAATGGTAGATCATAGGACACATTAGGTGGTGCCCAGGCATCCCTGCCACCCCCGTGCGCACGTGACGGAAAATGTACCAGGTCAAACCTTCAAGTAATCATTTGTAAATACACAAAGTTCTGATTTCTACATTTGAATTAGACAAAGCCGTATTAAAAAGTACCAGGACTGAAATTAATTACATCATTTTACGAGAACTAAAATAGTTATTAAAATCTTGTATCAAGTTGAAACACGCATGAGATTCTCTTGAATAGAGGACGGCGGAGGAGTAAATCTTCATTTCTACATTTTGTGAAATCTGATCTCAGCCTTCTCTTCCTCACAAGTGTCATAAAACCTTTCTCGGAGAGTGCAATCGCAACTAAAGATTTTCCCTGCGCAAGATCCCGCAAAATTAAACGACCGTTACGCCACATCTAAAATGATTAATTAGACCATCTAAATACTTTACGATATCAAACAAAACCTTCCTGGTTGGGGATAGGGGGAAACATTTCGCAAAATTTATGCAGTCGTTTCAACGTTCCTCATTGCAAGGCCTAGATCAAGTGTGGAAAATTAACAGCCCCGACGAAATTTTATGTTAACGAAACTGTGCATGATAATGGAAAGGAAGACAATCAATAACAAACGCGACATTGTTGAAAGATAATCTGTACCCGCTTCCCATCAGGCGTTGCGGCATGTATCCTAATTAGCACACTGTTGTTCATCAATTACATTCATAAATTGCATTGTTACTGTTGCAGATAAATCATAGTTTTTAAGGCCCGTGTTTTTATGTAGCCAGAACATGCGAAATATGTATATTAACAATATCACCAAAATATGTCAAAAATACTTAAAATATTTTCCGTAGTGTTTTGTCACTTCCTTCTTTCTTCAACTATTTTTGGGGGAGGCGATTCGAGTGGGTTTCTGGGAAATCACATCCAGGCTACAACCAAGGACGCATTTTGAGAGGGGGCAGAGGGACCGGACCCCCAAAGGTTTACCAAGTACAAAAATTAAGTGATCAATTAAACTTGCTTAGCCTATGTTGTGTAATCGAGGGTTATTTCGTAATAATCCACAAATAATGAAAATATATTAATACAAAAGAACTTCAAATCCCAGACAGGAACTCGACAATAAGGAATGCGGTGTCAGACATTACCTAAGCTTTAATGGGTCACAAACGGCGTAAACATGTAAACAGGTGAAACCCAGGAAGAGAGTACAGGTGACTGACTCGGCATTTACTTAGTAAAATTCATCACAATAAACATCTAGGACAATGGGGGTCACTGGTCAGTCTTGAACTGTCAGTCAGAGGGTGCGGAATTACGATCAAGAAGTCAAGCAGGAGGAGAGGGAAGTCTGAGCATTCAGTTTACGATTACGATTTATTTCCGCCGAACTTGCTGGAAGGCAAGGATTAGATTGGGATGAATTGACAGTACCTAAGAATATTTATTTTATTACTACTTAAAGTAATATGCTTAAAATATTAATTACCAACTTTACTTTTCATCACCTTCATATATAATTTTTTTGTTATTAAAAATATATATTTTTTATCTCTTTAAGTCACATTCATTGCGAGGACAGTTGTTTATATACGAATGTTAGCAATCTTAACTATACGTAAGCTTCATAATTAATTTGTGCTGTTATCCAGGTTGGCCGCGGTGGCTCAGTCGGTAACGCGTCTGACTACCATGCTCAAGGTCCCGGGTTCGATCCCCGGCCGGTTCAAATCCGGAAACTTTTCTAACGATGGAAGCGGCCCCGGCGCCCACCCAGCGTCGAATAACATGGGTACCTGGGGGAAACCCTGGGGGGGGTAAAGGCGGTCAGGGGCGTGATGCTGATCACATCACCCCCACTCACGACCGGATCAAAAAAGTGTGGGGCGTTACCCCCACACCCCCTATACGCCTTCATGGCGTGGTGCTAAGCACAGGGGAGCACTTTACCTTTACCTTTTTTTTTGTTATCTCTATCCTTACACTGTATTTTTTAACTAATCATGTAATGGGTCTAATAAATAATCAATTTACCCATTAATAATTCTTTAGAATAGGCAAATATATTAACATATTAATTATAAATATTATTATTTGTAAGATACTTGGGCCTCCCGATGGCGCAGTGGTAGCGTCGTTGCCTTGTAATCAAGGAGTCCCGGGTTCGATACCCGGTGGAGGCACATAGTGCTTCGTATCCCACTTTAAACTGCAGGTCCAGTCCCGATTAGCCTTACTGTACACCAAATCAATCAATCAAACTTGGTTCGGGCCCTTACCAATTATGTTTCTAGGTACCATACCTGAAGTGCTATTCTTAGGATTAACAGGGATTATTTGCGAAGTATGGTTCAATTGTGTCATTTTATAGCATCATTTTTGTGTGTGTAGATAACCTCGTGGGCGTACTAGAAGGGGAGGGGGGTTATGGCGTCAGAATCTTCACACCTATTGGATTCTATACTTTCCTAAATAAAACAGGGCAATAGAACTTTTTGGCCAAAACTGTTTTTCAGCACTTGACCCACGCTTAAAATTTCATGGGTGCGTCTGCGTATAACATGATCATCGTTGATAAAAAATGCTTTCAGAAACGAACTCGGATAAAAGGCTGCTCTACAAGATCAAAGATCGCGGTACTTTGAAAATTAGAAATTTGTTACAAGACACTTCCAAGTGTACATACACAACATTAAACATCTATTGTAAAATCTAACCACTACCGGATGCCAGTGTTAAACCATGGTCAAGGTATTTTTCTCGTTCTACGAGCACTCCCTTACCGCAAAAGATCTTCAACTACTCATGTAAAGCTAAGCAAACTTCGATGGGCGAACGCAGCACCATCTCTCGGGGAAACGAACCAAGTTATCCACACCATACCTTTCCCTTCTACACGAACCAACTGACTCCTGCGGCTGAAAACACGAAAACCGCGAACAAAATTACACCCAACTTTGCAACGTCCATTTACACATCGCCTAATTAGAGGTGACCTAACTTACATGGCTGTCTGTAGCTTAACGACCATCAGTGTTGCCACACTGTGTATTATTTTATAAGCTAATGCTGGTTATGATGGTTTTGTGCAACGGCAAGGTAATTTTGAGTACTGCATCCACTACTTCAGTGACTGCGCAAGACCTGGGCATAGTCGCATTTCATACACACTCAAATATCTTACGTAAAGGTATATTTGCACGAAAAGAGTATCTATTTATTAGGCACGTAACTAGAAATGATTTTTTGGGGGGGGGAGGTGTCTGAACTAGAGATGGCCAATCGGATCCGGATCCAAAAGTTCCGAATCCGGATCCGAAAGTTCCGAATCCGAAAATCCAGGATCCGGATCCAAAAGTTCCGGATCCGAATCCGAAAATTCCGGATCCGGATCCGGGTCCAAAAGTTTCGGGTCCGGATCCGATAGTTTCGTATCTCAATCCCATTATAATATTACCACACCTTAAAAGGTATTATGATCTTCGATTACAAATAAATTTTTCATTAGTTAGTCCTTCAAGATTTTTTTTCAAGTGTTGTTCCTAAAATAATTTGTTACGCATCGGCTAACACACTCGTGCACAAATATAATCTTACTTGTTTAACATAAAATGTCAGAGGTGATTTTGTAAATGCCATTGAAACTAATATGTGTTCATTCAAATGTATTGCAAATGGAACACACATAAATGTGAGACATTAAATTCCAGGATGAAACGTTTAACACATTTAACAAGATAGAAATGTTATACAAAAATTATACAATTGTTCTAAAGTTACAGTTTTAAAAATTAAAATAAAACATTATAATATATGCAGTGTTATATAATTACAAAGTGTAAGACTAACAAGGGAGGTTATCTAAGTGTAACCCTCCGATTTCCATGAAACTTCGCAGGTGTATAGAGGAGCCCAAAGGAAGAAATACGTGTTTTTTGTTTCGGCTAAAAACTGTTCTAGGGGGCAACCCCCCCTCAAATGTCAACATGAGGACAAATTTAAGTGGGCACTTGACCCCTGTGTCCCCCTCCGACTTCCATGAAATTTCGCAGTTGTATAGAGGGGCCCAAAGGAAGAAATACGTGTTTTTTGTTTTGGCTAAAAAACTGTTCTAGGGGGCAACCCCCCCTCAAATGTCAATATGAGGACAATTTTATATATATATATATATATGTGTGTGTGTGTGTGTGTGTGTGTGTGTGTGTGTGTGTGTGTGTATAGGCCTATATGTATATTAGCAGGTAACAATATGTTATAAACACATTCTTACTTTCCAAAGAAGCGCTCATGTGGGATGGCAAAACGGATCCTAAGGATCCGGAACCAATCGGATCCGGATTTCGGATCCGCCAGGATCCGGATCTGGCCATCCCTAGTCTGAACCAACTGTCTGATGATGGTAATAATAATAATTATTATTATTTAAATTAAAATAATTATATTAAATTAATTAAATATGTATATTAATTGATATTGTATTTCTATTACATGAGTAGGCCAAAAGGCGGTATAATATCATGTATTCCTATCTTACATATAGTTTAAATCGACGAAATGTAAAGTTCATGATTAATATTTTATGCATATTATTATAAGTAGTATTGTGCATAAAATCTTCTTTGGTACTGTCATTCAAAGTCCTTTGATCCCAATATAACCAATCCTTGCCTTCCAATAAGTTCGGCGCAAATAACCATCGACTAAACAGCAAATGCTAAACAAGTATATTTTCACTATTTAATTTTAATACTTAGTAAAGCTTTCGGGGGGTCCGGACCCACTGGACACCCCTAAATACGTCCTTGCTATTTATCTAATTTGCAAAGTAATGCAAAGTTCCTTCCTTCTGACGCCGTAACTGCATTGGTTCAGTCAAGCTGTGCAATTCTGAACAGAACCAAAATACTGCCTTAACCCTCTCCCCTCTGGTCACCCATTTTTTCTAATAATTCAAGGAATTTGCAAATACTGTTCTGCACCCGTGGCTGAGTATACAACAGTCAAGAAAGCAAGAAGCTAATTGGGAGGGACCTTACGCTTTCAGGCGAGAATGAATGTCCGCATGCTACGGATCAACTGCCAACTGACCACGACTTCCAGTTCAGGATCGTGCAAACGGAATGCAAGGAAGAGTCAAATGAAAACCTTACTGCACGTAGAGTTGCACAAGTTTGCTGCATTTTAGCACAGACCTATTGCTGCTCTACATTATCAACTTTGAGTTAGTGCCTGTATACGTTAAGAAGAATAAGTCTTTGGGGTCCACATGCAGTCACTTATGAGCCACTCCAAAGGCCTTTCCTAGAGTTAGCGGAAATATAGGACATAATGCCCCAAAATGTAGGACACAAAACATTCGCAACAAACAATACACATTATAGAATATGTTAGGAAGTAAATTAAAATTGACACTTTTCAGCTTTAACAAAATATGAATTCTTAAATGCAAAATTTGCAAACTTGTAATCAATACTAAACAACCCATGTTTCAACTGGTACTTTTCAGAGGAGCGAAGTTTCATCAAATTTTCAGGTTTAGTCAAAATATATTTATGGGAGACTGAATACTAAAACTCTTTGAAATTATACTAAACCAGTACCAAATTTTACAGACTTTTATGAAATAATTATTTCTCTCATGAGTCCACTATGCTGATGCTAATGAAAGTACTCTCTCAACTTTTTCATTATGGCCTGGAATGGCAAACTAATATTCAGCAATAACCGTAACTTGGAATGGTTACGGAAATTTAATCTGGGATAGTTCAAAAACTTAGTTCTCTATGATTTACAATTCACTGAATAAGAATGGGAAACACTTTGTTCCATCAGTATAAACCCCACCCATATCAAGAAATTCCGTTCAAGCACTGAACAGAATGTGACCCCAAAACGTTGTTCATTAATTGCTTCCTATTTTGCTCTAGTGGGGCAAACATTTATTTTCTTCTCAAATTCCTCCCGGACATAAGATTAAAATGTAGGACATGTCCGGATAAAACTGGACGTCTGGTAACCCTAGCCTTTCCACCCATTTGCCTGCGAACTGGGGCCATTGTCGAACTTTCTCCTCCATTAGTACATTTGCTGGTGTGGAAAGCATGCACAGAGATATTGAATTTTCACTTGTCGAGAAATTTCTGTAAGTTTTAGGCTGACAGAGGACAAGAAACCACTCCTCTTAATTGGCGCAAGTATGTAGAGGAGGCGCCATTTTTAAAATGACGTTTTGAGGCTCACTTGATTAGTGTTGCAGCCTTGAGGTCGTTTTGTAAATAACAGTTGATACCTCATGTAAATTTGAGCTGTATACAGTCTGCCCTACAAATTTTATTGGACCTTTAAGGTCTTAATTTGGATCTCCTAGTACTTTCCGTTGCAGCTATTATATTCGTTTCCGCACCAGAACCCGAAATATAGTCATATGAGAGACGAACCCTAGACCTATCTTTCACCTGTAAGGCGAGAACAGCATTCAGGAGGATTCATGTCGTTTTAGCTATATATATATATATATATTTAGCGGATGACATTCTAAAAGCAACAGTCCACTAGGCAAGCTAGAAGAGACGCAGTCCACACACATACAGTTACTTATCATATTGAGGTTTTGACCAGAGGGGAGCCCTTCAAAATATTAGAGACTTTGTCATCTTCCGCCAGAAAATATAAATGTCAGTGGCAATAATGAATCAGTGACGCGTGGCTGCATACACAAGGAATAGAAAATTCAGTTTTTCGATGGCTCGTTGAAACAAGACCTGAAGGATCGAAAGGTTACTGTGAAATCTTTCTCGTTTGTATGTGTTGCACGACGACACCGTGCCTATATTGAGGTACTATTTGCATTCATACGCTGAGAGAAAGCATACAAAGTTAGCAACACTGTCGAACATGAAACGACAGGGATCCAGTGCCAAAATTGGCCGCATGACGTCATACATTACGCATCTCCCGCCTCCAAGAAACCTTCCACGTAGAGATAGGCACGTGGCTCCAGGGAATAGTCTGCTTCCTCAGCTGCTTGTGGGAAGTTGGGGGCAAAAATATTAAGGTCAAGATAAATTTAAATGGGTGAAAGACGCCCAACTCAAGAATAGCTCTCATTCGATTCCGAACGTGGGGAGGTCTTGATGGAAATGCCCTTGCACAGTGGCGGCGGTAAGGGCGTCATCTTGGGCGACGGGATGGGAAGGGAGCATGGTAATTTTATAGTGGGAGCACAAACAAAAGAACCTTCGGCCATCTTCGCGCCTCCATTCGTTCAGCTCGGCTACACTCTACCCCTCCCGGCGCGAGTACGATGCACATGACACGCGGTTCTGCGCAGGTTCCTTTGCTTGTGGTCCTACTAAACCACTGCAGTGTGGTTGGTTACGTACCACATTCATTTAGGAACATTTGCTCCAACCACTGCTGAATTGTCAAATGAAAAGTTCAAATTTGTGACCAAAGTTTCCACGAAGTAAGAAGCAACGCTTTTAGTGCATCATACAGATACGTACATACATACCCTCTGTGAAACTTAGAAGTATCACCAAACAAATAACATTGAGTCCGCTGAGGGAGAGGGAACTAGGGTGGAGCACACCTATGTAATTCGAATGTAATGGTCATCACATGGAGAATATTTCAAGAACAGGATGGCATACATGACATCCAGTGACGGCGATTAGGGGGCGAGGATGGGTCATTCCCCCCCACTTTTCGCCATTTTTGCCCCCGCACTATGCTAAATCTTATATACAAAGGGGAAAAAAATTGTCTTTGTCCCCCAGTTTTGCCACCTTGCCCCCCGGTTGATGACATCACATATTATATAGAGAAGGCCTCCCGATAGCGTGGTGGTAACGTCGTCGCCTTGTAATCAAGGGCTCCCGAGTTCGATACCGGGTGAAGGCACATAGTGGCTCGGATCCCATTTTAAACTGTAGGCCCAGTTCCGATTAGCCTTACTGTGCATAAAGTGGACTTAAAACACCAAATCAATCAAATCCCTAAGAGCAAGCAAGAGTCAACCATACAGATATCTGACGCAGAAACATAGCGTAGACTTGTTTTGATTGCACCCAAGGTGAATTGATTTAAATCAGTGTTTTTTTTAAAATCTTAAACTAGAATAATGTACATAATGATTTTGTAGATATCAGAATCACTTTTGATCACATTGATCTTGTAATCATTTGATGGTGTTTATGAGGCTCTAAGAAAGGAAACAAAATATTTGTACTGATGGGGTGAAGCTCATACGGAAATATAATATGTAAACTGCACACACACTTAAATTTTTCTTGATTTAAAATTCAATAATTTTTATAGGCAAACATAGCAAACATTTTGTGTAGAATAATATACAAAATAGTAATCATGTTAAACCGTAAATAGTGTCATTATCATTACTGTAAATAAACATTAAAAAATGTCATGAAAAAATTGCCAAAATTCATCTACGTAGACTATAAAAATATTTTTTTAGTTACAATTATATAGCCTAGTTCATCCAGAATGTTTTATTTTCGCTGGAAGAAAAGTTACTGAAATTATTATAGTTTCATTAACACACTCAACAAGCATTTCCATAGTAGGTTCATATATACAGGGTGTTTCAGAAAGAATCATCCGATTTAAAAAGGCTATATCTAGGAAACCAATGAACATAGAATCTTGCTGTAAGTTGTAAAATACATGTTGGAACATCAAGTTTTACTTACAGCATGTTTTGATTCGTTGCAGGTAAGTGATTTACTGGTGCAGCTCACTATTTAGTCCGCATCAAGAAGGCAATCCTGCAACAGAAAGCTTTCTGCGTTCTCCACTTCAACAAATGTGAGTCCGTTACAGCTGAGCAGTTGCGTCGTAAATAGGTGCTACAGCACCTACTGCTCACAGTATTCAACGTTGCACAGTTGTAACGAACTCGCATTTCTTGAAGCAAAGCATGCAGAATGCTTCCTGTTGCAAGGTTGCCTTCTTGATGCGGACTAAAGGGTGAGCTGCACCAGTAAAGCACTTACCTGCAACAAATCAAAACCTACTGTAAATAAAACTTGATGTTCCAACATGTATTTTACAACTTACAGCAAGATTCTATGTTCATTAGTTTCCTAAATATAGTCTTTTGAAATGGGATGATTCTTTTTGAAACACCCTGTACAGTATCAGGAACAAAGTGTGTATTTATGTATTTTTTATTTGCTTTAATCAAACTGTTCAAATATTTTACAGGGCCGTTTACCAGAAAATAAATATATATATATATCCACCCTGATCGCAACTCTTGAATCTGGTTAAGACTTAAAATAGGTGCATTGAAACTAGGCAAAATGGAAGATTATTTATCAATCATACATATTTTTAAAACATTAATTTAGTGGAAATGTTCATTGAGATCGGTTAACATTGAGCACAGCTTTACCTTGCACAATTCACATGCAGCTGTGAGTCAACCTGTATCCCCGTTATGTTGCACTAAGCAATAATACAACTTCGGGAAGAAGTGGGTTGGCCATGTGAGGAGATAGCAGTTCTCTCTTGTTGAAAACCAGCTACTCATTAACAGGAAGACTAGAGTAAACAAAGCACAGCTTCATGAAAACACTTATGCGGGTTCCACGATGTCGGTCACGAAGTAGCACTGCATTTAAGGGTATTTCGTCACAATGGTTCATGCAACGGCACTTGTCGTTTGGGACCGTGTTTATGTTGTTTTGAAACAAAACGTAAGGACGAGTGGTTGAGCAATTTGTTTTTCCTGAACGAGAGAGAGCTGGTTTTAAGCTTCGTAGACATTTTAGTTTAAATTTCTACAAGCTACATCTCCTGTGCGTGCCAAACCATGATGGTTTCAAGCTTGTTACACTTGTTTACATTTGGATGTCTATTTACAGCAAACAGGTGTGGTAGTGAAGATAGAGGGGGAAAAATGTTAGAATAGATTGCGTTTTGTTAGATGAATTGTTGGTTCAATGAGTTGTGAGAAAAGTTCAATATTAAAGTTAACATAATATCATTTATTTATTATTATTACACAGTGGTTCGGATCAATGAATCAATAATTTATTATTATGGTAGCTTATATTGTTTTAAAATAGTTACTACGTAGAATTAGTGTATACACTTTTCTATATAATATTTTCTTCTTTTAATATATGCCCGACCCTGTGGCCGAGTGGTTATCACATCGCGCTGCAACGCCAAGGGTCCCGGGTTCGAATCCAGTTCGGGCTTGGTTGTTTGTGAATGTCCATTCATCAATTT
The DNA here is from genome assembly GCF_977018435.1 of Lepisma saccharinum. Classification (NCBI taxonomy): domain Eukaryota; kingdom Metazoa; phylum Arthropoda; class Insecta; order Zygentoma; family Lepismatidae; genus Lepisma; species Lepisma saccharinum. The sequence continues at coordinate 35,990,165 of NC_139258.1, read as the reverse complement.
CATCACTCATCCCCATCTTCGCAAATTAGCCAAGAGGCACAAAACGCGAATTAAAATAAACTAAATCAAATCAAATCAAATCTTTTAATATATATTCTCAACAATGGTAAAATAAATGTTTGAATTGATCGGGTTGAGATCTCCCACCCGCCCGCTTGAATTCCGTATGTTTACAAGAACCGGCCTCAATCATGGCTGCTCGATCCCACAAAGTAACAGTTTGTGACGTAGCTGAAACACACCTATTGGCTATCGCCATATGCAGGAGATTTGACGCGCACTCTAGTACGTACTTATCTTAGCGTCGAGAAACTTCCTTTCCTTGCAGTAAGCTTGTCTTCTGTTCTGTGGCTCACACCACGTATAGTGCAGTTTCTGGCCAATGTTTGCAGTAAGCTATGCAGAACTCCATAAGAACAAGCCTCCCCGATGGAACTGTGTACTTTTCGGTTGTTTAACAGAAACTCACGTTTATCCTCGAATTTTCGGAGAAGTAACAGAAGGTGCGCTTCAGGGCACGGGACTCGATAATTGTTCATCAGAAGATACTACCGCGTCGTCTGGTTGGCGAAAGTAAATCGTGTCAACATTAATGAAGAAAGCTAACATTACAGAGTATGCAGTGAACATTTCCTCTCGGGTAAGTTCATATGCCACCTTTGTCTGTGACTTTCAGTATAAATGGATCGAACTGGTGTGTTTAATCATACTTGCAATAGTGATTCCTTGTCTTTTGGTAGAAAGGTGCTGATACTTCCGACACGTTTGACGATAAAAATGATAATCTTCAAACTTTAATCCATCTTGATAATTGTACGTTTGTACTTGGTTATTTCGTTCGTTAACACAAACTGTTATTAATTGTTATTCGATCCAAGAGAAAAGGTGCCGCTAGTGCGCGCGTCAAATCTCCTGCAAATGGCCTTGAATGGCTGAACAGCACGAGCGAATCACAGACGTGCGGCGTTGCCTACTTCCGTGACAAGGCGTTTCGCTCAACCACGCTGTCTCTTTTCCGTGCGAGATTTCGACATGGCACCGCTGCAGTGCGCTGCTATTGGCTATAGCCATATGCAGGAGATTTGACGCGCACTCTAGTAGGCTTTGCGTACTGTCAGAAAAAAGAAACTGCTATCGAAGTAACCCAAATCGATTGATTGGTTTGGTTTATTTTACTTCGCTTTTATGCTAGTTTTGGCTAATCGTAAAGACTAGGCTGAGTGATGATATGTTGAAACTGATAAAGCGAAACTCACAAAGAACACCCATGCTCAGGCTGGGATTCGAACCCGGGACACCTGGCATCGTAGCCCGCAGTGTTAACCACTCTGCCACGGAGGCCGGTATATCCGAAATTGTTAAAGCAAGGAGTGAAATTACTGTTTTCGAGCACCTCAACATTTTACTAGATTACACAGCTTCAACAAATCTTAAAAGGAAATAGAGATGATAATGGCGGAGCCTTGGAATTTACAGTTAATCTTTACTGGATGTAAATGTTTCAAGCAGAATCCTAACCAGTAATAGATACGAAAACAAATTTTTGAGTTAAATTAATATTATAGTGAATTTGTAAAATATTTTACTTTATAATTTGTTTACTGTACTTATACTTTTAAATACCTGTAAATAAAATTACACTATAGTTAGAATTCATTATTTTCCTGTTTAATAGAAGATTGGGATAAATAAATACCCGGGCAACGGTGGGTAATCAGTAAGTTAATATATATTAATAACCTGCAAGATAAATGATGTGCGCATTGACAAATCTAACTTAATATGGATCAACTCGTACGACATGTAGTTTTGTCTTACGTCGCGTTTCCATCAATTCTGGCTAATCGTAACGACGAGCATGAAACTGATATAAGGACTCTCATAAAACACCATTAGGCCAGGGACCGGACATCTTTGGTAGATGGCGAGTCGTAGTCCTATCTCTCGACATTTTGTGTGTGCTTTTGTCCTGATTAAACACGTAATAGTTTTCAGTACGCTTCGTGTAGTTTCACTTACTTATAATTTTCATTCATTAAAAAACAATATTTCAGTATTAAGTATTGCATTCAGTATTCGAATATATTAGAATTTCTCCGAATTGTCCTCCCAATCGGCTCAAAACTGAAAATGTGGATTTAGGTTTACAAATTCAACGTAAAAATCAACAATATAATTTAAGAACAGAAATTATGGGACTTACAATATTGCGAAATGAACAACTGAAGTAGAGCTGTGCTAGAGACGAATATTTTTTTTAAAATTTATTCAGATGCAATACAGCTTATTAGTTACTCAGTTCATTGTTTTCTCATAATTTGCCTATAATCCCATCAATTAATGTAGGGCATATGGCACATAGCTATTTAGAATACACCTGATATATCTAATTTTTAACATACTTTGGGATGAATTTTAACGTTTTTAAAATGTGGATCTAAACATTTACTGAAAATTGTATTCTTTCCCTTTTTTTGTTTATTTACAAATGTTTTAAAATACCAAAAAGTAAATTTAAAAAAATGCTGGAATTGTTAGGACAATGCTTAACGGCAGGGTTCGCCAAACCTTAGATCATTTTGATGGCTTGGTTACACTGCAGGTGCTGGCAGCGTTCATGAGGGAAACTTTCACAACTTGGCGTCTTCATGCTGACTGCATAACCCCCCCCCCCACACACACACACACACACACACACACACCACCACCACAGGAGGCGGACAGCCTGGTCAATATTTCGAGTAACAATAACAATTCTAATCTTTCCCATACACTAATCATTCTCAGACTCGTGTGCAACTATTCGAATGTTAGGGTACTAAATGGTATTTTTCTGACACTTTTGGCAAATCGGGATGATGATCAAGAACGTATTTAAGGAGGGGAGTCAAGGGGGTCCGGATAATGAATACATGCTGATTTCTCGATATCCTTATTCCGTATTTTTGTACCTATTCATGTAAAAATAATATATTAATTTGATTGATTTACGTTATTTTACTTTGCTTCTTATGCCACTTTTGGCTAATTTGTTGTGGAGATGAGTAATGATATGAAATTGATGAATGGACACTCACAAACATCCATGCTAGGGCCAGGATTTGAACCCGGCCCCCCCCGAATAATATATAAATATTTTAAAATAATACTAATTTAATTGATTTAACTTAATTATAATTATTTCAATTTAAACATTATTATTACCTTGAGACACTTCGAGTCCCCGTCCCCCGAAATATTTTTCTAGATAAGTGGCTGGTGATATGAAACTGAGACACCCCCCACAAAAAACACCCCTTGCGCTGCGCTAACTACTACGCCACGGAGTTCGTGTCAACTATCGGTATCTCAGTAGCAGGTAAAGCTTTTAAACATAAATTTTGGTGGATTAATACACCTAAAAATAATGCCTCAACGCAACATAAAGTAACTTAATCGGCGTGTCTGGCTAGCTGTGAAACAACAGTTAATCTACGTAGAACATCTCGGAAACGATTGTAATATAAATATACAAATCTTCAATTTTACCACAGTTATAAATTAGATCCTTGCTCACCATGTACTTTTACATCTGAAAAGCAGCTAGCTCCGTGACACAGAGAGAGAACTTAGGTGCTATATTTGCGTAGGAACAAATGCACTGTTGCCAGTTCAAATCTCGCTCAAACATTTTACGACAATGAAACTGTTCTGAGAACACTGAATTCTTTTGACTACAGTCGATTCGATTGTGCCACAATCAGAAACAAAAATAACAGTAGGCAAATTGTCCATAGCTATTTTCGTTATTTTTTATTCATTCTGCATAGTTTTGGAGAATTGAAATGTTTTTGTGTTGGGGTAGAGGTTGTCCTATGCTTATTCGTGCCTTTGTTTCAATTCTTGAACCCCACGTTGCGGAAAACAGAATGCAATTGGTGTTGGACAATTTGCATTTGCCGTTAGCAGCATGTTTGAAATATACAATGTCGAACGAGAAGGCATGTGTTTTGCAAAGGAGGGAGGGGGACAAGTTCAACCTTCAAGGGGGAGGAAACTCGCCAGACGGGTTATTCCCCCCACCTTGCATGCAGACCCCTGCTGGTGGAACTTTTCTATCTTTTTTTACCTCCTGGCCACAGGCTGAAATGCCTCAAGGCAGTCGACCTTGCATGCAGCTATGAGGCTGCTAAGGTAGAAAAGATTGCTCAACAGCACTACAAAATAGTTTTCTTGAATATTCTTCCATTTCGGTCGTCTTTTGAAGGTGACGCAGACCAAGTTTCAGAAGTATCATAACAACGAGAATAACGTTGGAAGGTTGTGCAAGGTTATGTTATGGTTTGCTTGTCCTTGCTACCTCCTGCATTCAATACGTAAGTGCAAGGCAAATCAGGCAAGCGAAAGGGAAAGTAAGAACTGGCGTGTTTTGCTGACCGAAGTAGCAATTATGATTGACCTCTGTAACATTTTTGTCACGTTTGTGAGTCATTCAAGGCTGAGGTACAGTACAATACACAAGTATTGCTCGGCAATGTCCATGTCACAAAATTTACTCTTACTTCCTACATATTTTTAATGTTCTTTACGTATGCTGGTGCAAAAGTTCTCAATAGTTTGTTTTGCTTCTTACCTAGGGATGGACAATTCGCTTGGCAAAACTTATACATTCCACTCTACAGCACAAGTATTACCAGCTAGACAATTTGTAAACATCGTTCATTTTTCTGTAATATAAAAATACGTATTTCTAAGCCACGAAATGATGCTGATGCACATTTTGCTTTAGTTCCTGAATCATATATATTAGAGTGATTGAAGGCAATCGTGTACAATTTGCAGGATAAAATTTATGAGAGAAAAATGGTCGGAAAAGAGGGATGGTGTGATTTTTTTATAAGGTACCCAGGAATAACTACAGTTTAATTGCAACATTAGGATTCTCAGTTAGAAATCAGCCTCAAAATTCTAGCTAATATCCTGAAGTATATAATGAACAGTAAAATGCTATGTTGTAGGTTTTTATCAAACCACAGCGAAGGGTTGATAAGCAATTTCGCCTTACTTTTGACAGAACATGAAATAAAACTACCTTATAAAATGTCAAATATGGCCCGGCCCATTCATGGCTTTCATTTTATGAAGGGACGGGAGTATGGACTGGCACGGCACCCTGATCCTAAAAAGTAGAAATTTAAAACGCCGCCATGAACCAAAAAAACGGATTATTACTTACCAAGTTGAACAGGGATGACACTTTCTTCAAAAACCCGTCGTCTTGCTTGTATCGTTTTTTCTTTCCGATGGTGCCGTTCTTATTGTTGGGCATAAGCACCAATTCGCTGCTTCGGCTTTTCCGCATGGTCGTTCAATACACAAACAATATGGATGGGGGAGGGGGAGAAATCACACTACAGGAACCGCCCACTAATTTCACAAGATGGCTTCTAAAGACAAGCCTAGACAACTAAAATGATTGCACACAATGCAGCACATCGTGCAAAAGCACCACGATAATTCAATAACCACTCTGCAACACTACAGCACTGAAATATTATGGATTATTTGAACACACAACACTGCACTCCACCGGTAAAACTCGCTACAGGCACCAACACAACACGAACTTCACAGGACTTGACTCCGACTGCAGCTGTCGTCATTGCCAGAACCTCACGATGGAAGGAAGCAAGGTCTGTTATCTGCCGCCCTGACACACATTCAGGTTTTTACGTCATGAAGACGAAAAACACGTGCACGCCGAAATATGTATGATTCTTTTTAAAGATCTCTCCTCTGCGGGCGCTCGCTTGGTTTTGCCATGCAACGACCTTTCCTCGAGGCTTTCGAAAAAGCTTTCGTAACGGATCTTACCTGCTCACGGCCGTTACAACTTGCTGCCTGGGGCGCGGAAGGAAGGTACCGCTAACTTTAAAACCAAGCGAAATTTCATTATCTTACACCATTGCTGAACGAACGTGTAAACAACGCCAGAATGTGAAGTGAAACATAGAGCTTAGACTTCTTCAACACTCCAGACCACAGCGGACTCTGCATACCTTCAGATCAGTATTGCCAACTCCTGTTTAAAAAAAGTTCTCACCAATATCACCAAGATATAACGTCATTGATGAAATACGGTACCATCATTTACACATTTAATAATTTAAAGTAACAAGCACTTTCCATAGTCTAGAATATTTCGAATTAGGTTTTCTCGTTATACTCCGTTCTCTTACGGCACAAAGGGAAATTTGTTCAAGGTTCACTGGCGTACGCACAGGGAGCTGATTGGGCTGCAGCCCCCTCCGAAATTTTAATTTTCAAATAAATACATTGAAGAATTCGGGAAAAGGTAAATGAAAACCCCTTTAAAATAACCCCGGATTGTGATTTTTTACATACATATATATATATATATATATATATATATATATATATATATATATATATATATATATATATATATCCTGCATACGCCAGTGAAGGTTATGTTATGCTTTGTTGATGTCCTTCCTACATTATGCATTAAAATTGCTTATCGTAGGTGTAATTTGGTGGGGGACAAGGGGGCACTTGCCACCTCCCAAACATTCAGGTTTATTAAAATTTACAAGTTAATGTGCTTGTTAACCTCCTGGGACGTGAGGAGTAAAGTAATGTTTGTGATTTCGTACATGAAACAGTTATTTATATATTTTGCTAAATACATGAACTGTTACATAGTTATGAGAATTCGATTCTGCCTTCCCAAAGTTAGGTCCCAAGTTACGTCCATGAGGATTACCCCCCCTTTTTTTGACGGGACTTTCAAAAGATGAAGTGATATCCCACCTCACACCGATCGTTCTGAATTCGCTTCTACCCACAGCTTTCGCTGTGTAAACAAGGGATCCCACGTTCGATTCCTGGCGGAGACACATTACACAAGGTTCGGATTCTACTTAAAATTGTAGGCTCAGTCCCGATTAGCGTATCTGTGCATAAAGTAGACTTAAAAACACAGTCAATTAATTATTTAATTGACATTGAATCGTTCCTCTTCTACACGTATCTAAGACTACACGAATTGCCTTAATGGCATTATCCAAAATGCATCATTATTGGTGTCTTCTTATATCATTCGAAAAATTATTAAATAATAAACTATAATAATACAATAATTTTTTGTAAAATATGTTATTTTAAAGTCAATTTCAACGCAGCAGCAGGAACCTGTAGAGATTTGAATTATTGAATATACTTAGTCATTACTCAGCTGAAAAAGCCGTTACGCTGCGATGACGATGACGAAAGCACAAGCAGCTGATTTGCATCAGTGACTGACTCACTGCTTCATCATCTATTCACGGATGTTGCGTGCCACTTCAAATCGCGTTTACTTAATAAAGATAGAATAAAAAGAGAGAACCTCGCCCCCACTGTCTCTCTCCATCCTCAGAGACATCATGTGGCGTAGTGGCCAGGGGTCTCGGGTTCGAATCCCGGCCTGGGCATGGATGTCATATCATCACTCATCCCCATCTTCGCAAATTAGCCAAAAGTGGCATAGAAAGCGAAGTAAAGTAAAGTAAATCTTTCAATCAATCAATCAATCTATGACATCATGTTTAACGGTCGTCGTGAAATATAACAGGGGTCCCGGATTCGAATCCTGGCCTGGGCATGAGTGTTCTTTGTGAGTGTCCCTTCATAAACTTCATCATTCATCTTCAGAAAAGCGAACTAAAATAAGTACAAAATCAATCAGATAATCAATCGTGAAATAGAAAGATTTTATGTTCAGAGGCGGATAGAGAGAGAGAGAGAGTTGAGTTGAGTTGAGTTGGTGTTTTAAGTCCACTTTATGCACAGTAAGGCTAATCGGGACTGGACCTACAGTTTAAAGTGGGATCCGAACCACTTGTGCCTCCACCGGGTATCGAACCCGGGACCCCTTGATTACAAGGCGACGACGCTACCACTGCGCCATCGAGGAGGCCAGAGAGAGAGAGAGAGAGAGAGAGAGAGAGAGAGAGAGAGAGAGAGAGAGAGAGAGAGAGAGAGAGAGAGAGAGAGAGAGAGAGAGAGAGATATGTATATCTAGTTTTACTTTTATATACAGATAGTCCGATCGGGACTGGACCTACAGTTCAAAGTGAAATCCGAACCGCTATGTGCCTCTACCGGGTATCGAATCCTGGACTCGCTGTTTAAAAGGCGATGACATTACCACTATGCCATCGGGGAAGCCCCAGAGAGAAAGACACACACGAATAGATAGAGTTGTTTTAAGTCCACTTTATGCAGAGAAAGGCTAATCTGGACTGTACCTACAGCTGAAAATGGAATCCGAACCACTGTGCCATGTGCCTCGACCGGGTACTGAACCTATAAACCAAACCAGAACTAAAATAATATTGCTGTCAGAATGTAATGTTATCGTTTGATAGGAATTACTGTCGTACTGACGTTCCGTATTAATTTTTCTAACTCTTGAGGAAATATCTTACTTTCCTCGTAAATTTCTTTGAATAAGTACACACCAGGAGCATACTCATTTTAACAAGGAGGTCATTGTGATTCTGATGTCAGCAATCGAATTTCTTAAGGGTTGGCAACCTGATTTCGTAGGAGTTGGCAACCTAATTTCTTTGGAGTTGGTAACCTTATTCTTAGGAGTTGGCAACATAATTTCTCAGGAGTTGGCAACCTGATTTCTTAAGAGTTTGCAACCTAGCTGCCGTTTGCATGGCAACGTGACTTCCTTGAAGACTCCGGGAACGAGCAAAATGAGTGTGTCGAACCACGTGTTATTATGAGATAATCTACATCTTGGACTCAGCATACGCCACTGGTACACACGTTACGAAAGGTAAATTCAATAAGGATCCCCCTTTCCTTTACCACTCTGCAACAAACGAACAACAGCAACCAACTCGACCAACCCCAGCTAAACGCAACCCTCTGAGCCACAGCCACACAACAAAGAAAAGAGGAAAAATCGCCGAACAAAATGAAATACCAGTCCGACAACTAAGGGAATGCAGCAGCCTGACCGCAGAAGGGAAATAAAGAATGAGGGAAGCGTGGGAGAGAGAGAGAGAGAAAAAAGGATGATTGCAAGCTTGGAGGGTAGCTGGGAAACAAAACACTGGCTAAATTCCGAAGCGACATCTACCGCAGGAAAACCTAGAAGAGCGCATAGGATGATACCTGGGAGTAAATGGCCGACGCTTAACGTGTAATTTGTTTTTGCGTGTAATTTCACGAGGCCAGGGATTCGTTCTTCCGGCTTGCAAGGGAGCCGAATAGGAGGCGCTGCGTAAGCTCAAAAGCCACGCAGTATTTATCTTATCTGAAGGAATTAAACACCGCTGAGACAGTTGCCTAACCAACAGCTTTTTGTTTCTTCTTTTTATTACCAAGAGTCTCCAGTAGAACACACAGCATCAAAAGCCAGGCTTGGCAAATTTCTTTCTTTTTTTTTTTAAAAAAAAAGAAAGAAAATAACGCACCCGAGTTGCCCATTATTTACTCTTACCGAGCTATATTTATGTGTATCGATATGCTATATTTATATTTATCGATATGTTACTGATGTTATCATTAATGGCTAATACATATAGTCTATTGTGTTTTTTATATATCATTTTATTATTAGTATGCCTGGGTTATGTGAGCACATTTTTTTTATTATACCGTTAATAAGTATATAAAATCTCACATGAATATTATTATATTAATATCTTTATAATGTAAATAGCAAAAAACTTCATTTAGAACCCATAGAATCCGTTATTTTGTAAGAATTTCTTAAATTTCTTTATTCAAAGCCAAATTTATAAATTTTCCAATATGGCCGTCTATATCATTGTTTACGTACGAACTCTATTTATACTGGTATTCTTTCATATGTAAATAACGGCCAGTTTAAGTAAAATCACTAAAATATCACCAAAAAAGTCCATTCGCCCTTAAAAGCTTTAAAGAATGGTGTAAGTTTTATTTCAATAAGTTTAAGGAAACCAAAGTTATTCATTTTTAAGTTAAATTATTATATTTCCTTCTTAGTTCAATGTTTCTGGTAAACGCCATTGTTTACATCCGTTGTTTAGAAATACATTCTTTAATTGGTTAACCAAATATGGTAAATATAATTATTTCAATAAAACGGATCAATAAATAAACAGTAACAGAGTGGGAGCAGCTATTGCCGCAGGAAGTCAAGCAGAAAATGAAATTTGTGCACTTTTAATAACAGCGGCAATGATAATAAATCTAGTAATTAATATTATATCAAAATCGGAAATTAATCATAAATAATAAATATAATTTAATCTACCATAATTTAATATTTAATTTCCTTGTCAGGAAAGTTGTTGTATGCCACTACACCGACGGTACGTAATGAATACGTGCCATTGCGGCGATTAGGAGGGGTAAGATTTATAACACCATTAAACCTTGTTTCCACGATATCAAAATTCAATATGCTGACCAAGGCAGTAATTTAATTTTATTATAAAACATAAACTAAACGTAACGTTTCAACCTTATAGCAAGGTCTTCTTCAGACTCTGCACCAAGTACATTTGTAAGGTTGCTATAAGGTTGAAACGTTACGTTTAGTTTATGTTTTATAATAAAATTAAATTACTGCTTTTGTCAGCATATTGAATTTTTATTAAGCTTGTCTCATTAACTGAAGAAGACCTTGCTATAAGGTTGAAACGTTACGTATATTTTATATAATTATAATAAAATTAAATTACTGCCTTTGTCAGCATATTGAATTTTTATTAAGCTTGTCTCATTAACTGAAGAAGACCTTGCTATAAGGTTGAAACGTTACGTATATTTTATATAATTATAATAAAATTAAATTACTGCCTTTGTCAGCATATTGAATTTTTATTAAGCTTGTCTCATTAACCACTAGTCCGAGTAAATGCAGTACAACCAGCGACGGCGCTAGGATTAATCATCTAGGAGTGCTGAGGGGGTGTGGAATGAAATTTTGGGAGTGCAATGTTGAAAATGAAGAAAACATGAAACATGCATGCATGCTTTAGCTATTACAACAAATACCAATCAATTTTTAGTAGTATTCTATGAAAATATGCCAATGAAACTGAATACTCTATTGACTTGCTTCAGTTCTACGGTTTGACCACAAAAACCACATGTGTTATAATTTGAAACGAACGAATTATTTCAATGCAGGTCAATGACATATATTGTGTTTCGAAGAGAAGGAATGATTCTTAACAACAATTATGACGAAAGAAATTCAACAGCCTCTGATTATTGCAGAGACTGTCCCCAGTATGAGAAAGTAAATGCGGGTTTTCTTTCAGAATAGGATCAATGCCTTGTCTGTTGTATAAATAACAGTGGTCTCACTGCAATACCAAACATTCTACACTCAATATGACGAAATTGTTTTAGTGTCAACACGTAACATTGCAATGCAAGAGTTAATAATGTTTCACGGTAAAAATAGGTTTTGACAAAAGCTTTCGGTAAGTTTTGAAAAAAGGTCCTAAAGGGGGCAAGCGCCCTGGCACCGCCCCTGAGTAGAACTGTCGGTAGCATGGAATTACAATGGACGTCTAGAAAGAAGTTTCACGTGACTTTTGAATGGCATGTCGCGCAGACACACATGCACCCAGTAAAGGTGGGAAGACATTCGGCTATTATGGAGTGAATTGTATTGGTGCCGTGGGAGGAATCACCATTGGGATAATGGAGGAAGGAGCTTTCTCCTTGCTCCGAGCATCACCTGGTCTCTCGCATCTTCTCCCGTCTCCCTCTTCCCAGCCTCCCTTCCGACCACATGGTTCAAGCGCATCTGCCGTGGATCTCAATTTCCCATTAGAATTTCTTCGATTTCTCCTCCCCTCTCGTTCGGAGTTGCTTAACTTTCTCTTTTAAAGTTCAAAAAGGGGACGCGGGCATCTGGCGAAAATCTAGGAACTCTGCGAGATAATGTGCCCAGATGCCCCACAGGATAGATGAACGATATAACCAGGTAATTACTTCTCGAATCTCGCTATTTTTAAGCATATTATCACGAATAGCCAAGCATACTTCTCGGGCTTTCAAATATTGTATAAGGTGTGCGCAAATTAATGATCGATTTTGTAAGACCCGACCGTATTTTTACCAATACTGATCAGTGATCTGAAATACATGATATCATTTAAAGAGGAATATTCATAGTTTCACACAGGCCTTAAATGCATTACATGTGTGGCATGACAGATATACATTCTCGCCAAACCTTCTCATGAATCTCTTATGTGACGTTTACGTTGGGACTCTTGTGTGCGTTTACGTACCCCAACTTCCACAGACACTGCCAAAATTGCAAACGCCAATGCTAAAAGCTCTAAACCTGGCCCTCCTAACAATTCCTAACCTACAATTCCACTTAGGTCTAATTTAGTTTTAGCGTTTGGTGGAAGATGGGTGTGTGCTCCACACCTGACCCCTCTGAGAGAGAGTTCAATTTCCTTTCAGCTACACCAACGTCCTTTTGTTTTGCAAAGCAGATTTCTTTATTCACGCCACACAAAATGCCTAGATTTGCAGATACGATCCGCAATTCGTTTTGTAAACATCATCTTGAATAAATCTTGAAGAATCGCAACGTACTTAGTCGATTTTATACATTAACTCCAAAATATGCGTTTACACTAAGACTTTGGAAACTTTATTTTGTCTGGAATGCCTAAAATATGTACATTTGTTCCCTAAAAATATGTGCTTTATATGCTAAAAGTAAAATTATACATGTTTTTGTGAAATAAGACTTCACAGATTACATTGCAGCCAGTGGTCGGCACTCGTACCAAGTATGGTCGGCTTCTGAAGCAAGGAAACAAAATATGTATTTACCTGAAGATCCGCTCTTTGTGAAATAATACTTCGCAGATTAGATTGCAGCCAGTGGTCGGCACTCCTACCAAGTATGGTCGGCTTCTGAAGCAAGGAAACAAAATATGTATTTACCAAAAGATACGCTCCCTACTCATTACTCATAATTCCTTTAGAACCTTCAAAAACATTGCTTTGTACTGTCGCTAACCGCATCACAACAACACAAGAAAGAAGAAGCCGCGCCAACGTGGCGACCACCGTCCTACCCTACAAGCTAACCCGATAACGAACTAAAGTCATCAGAAGCGCACGCCCCTGTCTTCCGCGATCATACCAATTACGAGACGACCGATGCTAACCGAGGCCGTTGCCATGGTAACCTGTTTGCTGCCTCGGTCCATTCCCTCGATCTTTTGCTTCTCCTCGGGATCTTAGACAAAGAAGTAAAAAATGGACGTCGGATTTACCCCAGAAGGAAAGAAATCGAAAGCTCCTCCTCAACCTCCTTGTAGTCTGTGACTTTCCACAACAGGAAGGCAATTTACTTTCCCGAAGGAAGCTGTTGTCACGGTATAATAAAGGAAGGGGGATTAGCGGAGAAGAAGAACTTGTCCGGACAAATATTGATAAATTGCCGCGACGAAAGTTCGGTTATCTGTCAACAGTTAGGAAGGAGGGAACAGAAGAAGTGTTCTGTTCTGCTTGTTAAGACCAGCCGGACGGAGATTGTATCATTGAGGGAGCTCAGAATTGGATGCAGTGGAGGCTGATGATGCTTTGTCTTGGATGCTGCACCTTCTTTAGAGGACGAGAAAGATGTGAAAATTAGGGATGTGAGAATTTGGATTTAGAGTTCTAATGGATGCGAATATCGGATATGACTCCAGGATTCGGGATACGGATATGGACCCGGATTCGGGATTCGGATATAAAATTTAGGATTTGGATATGGATCCAGGATTCGGGGTTCGGATATCGAAACCAGGATTCGGATGTGGATCCAGGATTCGTGATATGTACCCAGAAGGTGAGATTCGGATTGGATCCAGGATTCGTGATTGATTGAGTTGGAATTTTAAGTCCACTCTATGTACAGTAAGGCTAATCGGGACTGGAACTAGAGTTTAAAGTGGGATCCGAACCACTATGTGCCTCCACCGGATATCGAACCCTGGACCCCTTGATTACAAGGCGACGACGCTACCACTACGCCATCAGGGAGGAACGCAGGATTCGGCTTTAAGATATAGGATACAGGATTCGGTTTTGAACTACACCCGTTGCACACTTGTCAATCTCTTTGAGACACAAGTCTTTGAAAGTACTCGATAAGTGTGCAAGAAGTGATCAAAAGTGTACAGTTAGTATATATAGTATTTTTTTAATGTTCTGAAAGTTGATTTCACGTAGATTCTGCATAGAGGCCCCAAAGCGGCTCATAAGAAAATATATTCATTACTTTAAACGTTAGGATAAGAGGGTATAACGCCCCCCCTCCCCGATGCCCCCAATGCCACTCCAAAAAACATATGCATGAATCGCACAGGTGAACCTTCCTCTGGAAGCACCGTTCCTGGAAGTTATGAATCCCTCTCTATTAAACAACCTGAGGAAGACGTATGGGGTGTACTTTAATGCAGGAGTTTATAAGCGATGAGGAGGCAGATCTGGAAGGCAGCCAGATGGTAATGTCCCACAGGAACCTCCCGTTTCAACTCCCGCAGAAGAAAAAAAGAACCTTAAAGCCATTCGGGAGACGTGGAGTTTCTTCCAGATTGCTAGAAGAGTCTCCCAAGGAAGATAGGAAGTATGGAGGGCGACGGGGAGTTGAGGCATTATATAGTGATGCGCGCAACCCCCACCCCCCCCCCACACACAATTACTTTGAGTTGGATGTCATGCGGCTGCATTCAGATAAAACCAAAAAGTGCATGTATTAAATATGTTTTCGAGATGCAAATAATAATAATGATGATGATTATTATCATTAGTATTGTTAACAACTGCATATACACAGAAACTTACAATATCCAACGGCAGCACCAGACTTTCTGGCGGGGGCGTGCTGCATCTTCAAACAAAAATGTATTTTAATATTCTCATTGTTATGACGTCATCCAAAAAAAAAGTTCCCAAGATGTTACTCATTCCTTATACATTTTATTTTTGTTACAAAATGTGTCAATTACCTTTTAGTAGCGTGGGCCAGCCTGAACTAGATCACTCTGGCCTATCATTGGCCCTACCCTTGACAATATAGTAGATTGCAATTATTTCCTCATGCATATTCACTGGTTTGTAGAGTGGGATACCTAAGAATTGCCATAAAAGTGTCCATTACCATGCTTATTGTATTTTATTGTATGTAACATGTGAAACAAAACGCCAAACAAGCTCCCGATAATCTCTGCACCAGCATACGCAAATGCTCATTCCTTAAAAAACATGAAGAGAAAAATTAATGAAATATAGTTATGGACAATTTGACAGTCATTTTATTCAAGAAATATACTATCTGAGATCAACTTTCCAAATCAATGCGATCAATTACTTTTCAAAAATATCAATAAGCCGGCCTCCGTGGCGGAGTTATTAGCAAGGTTGCGTCCTAATTGCGAACAGTCTTAATTGTGAACAGTCCTAATTGCGAACATCCTAATTGCGAACAGCGCCTGCATCGTCCTAATTGCGAACACATGAAACTGAGAAATATTTCCACGCCCTAATTTCGAACACATACAGCTGAAAACCTGTTTTTAAAAACAGGTAAGGGTAAGACGCGAGAATTCTGGTATTTGCCAGCACCGAAGGAAGAGAGACTTTGAAGATTCAAACACTTTTTTTTAATATATATATATATATATATATATATGGATGGAACGTTCAAAAGCTGTGCTACCCAGTTTTCTGATATAATACCATACACGCAGACTTGAGATGTACGAATTTAGAAGCAATTGTTGTACCTCTAGTCTTTGCGTTTCCACCAGACAAGAAAAAATACACTTATTTACGATTGTTTCGATTAATCTTGAGGGAAATACCAGAGTGGAACCCTGAATATTGACTTCGAGGCTGCTGCTATTTCTGCATTAAAAGAGGTTTTTACCACGATTAACATTCACGGTTATTTATTCCATTTTACACAAAGTCTTTGGAGGAAAGTTCAAGAAATTGGCATGACAACATCTTACAAAGATGTTCTAAAACTAGCAGATCCTGAAGAAAGATGGTTTCATATTTACGAGCAAGCTCCTCGTAATGAAAACCTCGTGAAGTTCTTCGACTATTTTGTGGACCGGTGGCTCAAATATCCCTTACTCCCAAACGATATGAAGAACTATTTCAACAGGACCCACAGGTCACTGAGTCTCTTTTAAAAAGAGTTAAAAGGTCTCGGGAAGTGTGAGAGAAAGTTGTAGATGACAAGGCAGAAAAATGTGTTCGCAATTAGGACGCACCCCTTCCAGGCAGGAAGTGTTCGCAATTAGGACGACACCGATTTGCACATTGCGCTACGACGGTTTAGGATCCCGGCCTGGGAACGGATGTTTTTTGAGCGTCCAATCACCAATCTCATCATATCATCACTCATCCCCATCTTCGCAAATTAGCCAAAAGTGGCACAAAAGCAAAGTAAAATAAAGTAAAATTGATGTACGTGTGTGTGTGTGTTTGTTCCGGCATAACTCTCGAACGCCTGGAGCGATTACAACCAAACTTAGTACACATATCACTTCCAATCTGGAAAAAATACTGTAGGGGTAAGACATTCCTGGCACCCCTATGGGGGAGGGGAAAGGGAACATAAAATAGTATTCTGTTGCGTGGCATTTTCGTGTGTCATATCCTGCAAGTTATGATTCCCGTTACACAGCACGGCAAAGTTGGTTGCATACACATAAGGTGAAAAAATTGCTATCCTGGAGAAATTTGAAGCAAACTTGGTACAGTCAACGGCAAAGATGATGATAGGAAAATTGTCCACCGCTATTTTAATTACTTTTTACTCTACATCCTGTGTTGTTTTAAGGAATGAAACTCTGCTTATTGACGTCATTATTTCAATTCATTCTCATCACAATGTGTAATACAGACCGAATTAAAATGGTGGTGGACAATTCGCCTACTGTTTCTTTCGCTGTTGGGTGTACACATATCACTTGCGATCTGGAAAGAAATACTGTAGGGGTAAGACACCCCTGGCACCCCTATGGGGGCGTGGGAAGGAGGTGACATGTAAAACGACCTATATTAGTCTGGAATCCATAGTTTTCGGGGTCGCTAAGATGAATAGTGACACTCCCAATGCCGTTCAACTCCAAGATCATTTTACACTATAGTTAGAATTCATTATTTTCCTGTCTAATAGAAGATTGGCAACGCCGGGTGAATCAGCTAGTCAATCAATAAAATATCAATAACACAATATCAATATCTTCCACTTTTGGCTAACCGTGACGATGGGAATGTGTGATGAAATTGATTAAGGGAGTCTCACAAAGAACAACCACTACCACATCGGGGTTTTAACCCGCGAACGTCGGGGAATCGAAATCGACCACTTAACGCGATTTTTTAACATTTCGATAAAAGCAAAACTCTTAAGGGGCAGTTGGGATTTTTCTGCCATTATCTTTCTGTTATGAGTTTCACTGAGCTCTACTTTTTCATTCAGCACGGACACACACAGAAATCAACGCCTTACCCATGATTCGAACCCGGGACCCTTGGCGTCGTAGCGCGCTGTGATAACCACTCCACCACGGAAGTAGTTTGCACCCACTGAGCCGCTAATTTCAGAAATGGAACTTATATTGATTGAATTTGGTTATTCTAATGTGCTGTTGATTATTAATTATACGTGTACTGTTATTAAATGAGTAATATCTTTCACAATTCGCGAAGGCGAAGCCAAACTTCTGTGGGCTGATTACATATCTAAATTATACCTGAATATTAGCATGAATGGAAACGCAGCAAATTACTTTTTGATGAAGCTTTTATCACAAAAAACAACAACTTCATAACTGTTATCTCTGTTACAATAGCAACGACAATGTTGCCAAGCACATAAACGTTGCGCAATCTATATATTAAAAATTGATGTATGTGTGTGTGTGTGTGAATGGGGGGGGGGTGTATATATTTGTTTGTTCCGACATAACGCTCGAAGGCCTGGAGCAATTTCAACCAAACTTGATACCAGTATCACTTGCAATCTGGAAATAAATTATATGGGGGTAAGACACCCCTAGGGGTGGGGTGGGAAGGGGTGACATGTAAAAATAATCGAGAACCACAGATATTAAAATCCAAACAAACAGACATCCGTGACTCTTCTCAATCCGCACAACGATAGTGTTTCTCGGGTTGTCTAACATTCAAGCTGTGTTGAGAATGGAATCCATAGTTTTCGTGACACTCCCAATGCGGTTCAACTCCAAGTTCATCACCTATCGGCATGGTTGGGGGGGGGGGGGGTTGTGAGAGGGGTAAGAAATAAAATGCCACAAATGACTTACATTAGTGTCGAATCCATAGTTTTCGGAGTCGCTAAGCTAATTGGGACATTCACGATCACATTTAAAATTAGTTACATTATACACTATAGTTATAATTCATTATTTTCCTGTCTACTACAAGATTGGGATGAATAAATACCCGAGCAACGCCGGGTAATCAACTAGTTTAACATAAATAGAAAACAAACGTTATTAAACAGCAACTTGAACATTAACATTTGACTTTAAAAATATATAATAATTATAATTGGACATTTACAAATCAACATAAGTAAAATAAATTTGCGCTGTAAGATAGAACAGTCACACTACGTAACTTTTGTGCTACTTTTGGCTAATCGCGACGAAGCCATGCTGGGATTCGAACCCAGGATCCCTGTCAACGTAACGCACTGTGCTAACCACTCCGCCACAGAGGCGGGCTGGAACTTAATATATTGAACCGTATTGTATTACAAGATTAATC
The DNA here is from genome assembly GCF_977018435.1 of Lepisma saccharinum. Lineage (NCBI taxonomy): Eukaryota > Metazoa > Arthropoda > Insecta > Zygentoma > Lepismatidae > Lepisma > Lepisma saccharinum. The sequence continues at coordinate 35,971,331 of NC_139258.1, read as the reverse complement.
AAAATATAACAAAGTTAAAATAAAATTTCAAGGGAACCTCGTGTTAATTTACGTCAAGTAATTCTGCCAACGAAGCTATTCCTTGCAACTATCACGCGTTTGCAGAATGCGATAGGGAAACGATTGACGAGTCTTGAGAGAGGAATAAGCCCATCCAGCTGACCTCATTCCAAGACGTTTTGGCCCAATTCCACCCGCCCTGATCCCGACTTAATGAACCAGAAGGGGATCTGATAAGCCGTTCTTTCCGAGTGCGACCTCAGTATACATCTCCTCGTGAGAAACGGGAAGATGGCTGTGAGATAGCAAGGTCAAGAAAAGCGACTGAACTTCAGCTCGTTGGGAATGAGAGAAACAGGGGAAAGTGTTACAAGTAGGGGTGGACGATATCGGAAATTTGATATCGCGATATATCGTCAGGAAAATATTGTAACAGACGATACGATACCATATTTTTTCGTATCGTGATATCGACGATATATCGTGTCCATGATACACATCTCCAAATGACACGATATATATCGCCAAAATGTCGTGACAATATATCGTCCTCACGATATATATCGCCAAAATGTCGTGACGATATATCGCCAACACGATATATATCGCCAAAATATCGTGACGATATTTCGCCGACATGATATATATCGCCAAAATGTCGTGACGATATATCGCCGACACGATATATATCGCCAAAATGTCGTGACGATATATCGCCGACACGATATATATCGCCAAAATGTCGTGACGATATATCGCCGACACGATATATATCGCCAAAATGTCGTGACGATATATCGCCGACACGATATATATTCACCAACTCTTTCGGTCACACGGGGACATGCAGTTATTGCGCGAATATGTTAAGAAATGTTCTGAAATATGGAAATAATATTTAAAAATAACTAAAATATGCAAAATATAAGCCAAAACCTAATATATGTACAAATATGGAAAATAAAAGATGAATTTTTCGAGTCTATATGTCATGAGTATGAAGGCTAGGACAGAAAAGGTGAAAACAAAGAACAGGAAACTGCACACGAATCTTCAGCTATTATTTTTTTGTCGTTAATTCTTCTTTAGATTGAAATCTAGTTGCCATAGTGTAAAACTATAACAAAGAATGATCGCATTAAGGTAACAACGGAAAGGCAAATTAGAACATACAGTAGCATTGATTGATTTGGTGTTTTAAGTCCACATTATGCACAGTAAGGCTAATCGGGACTGGACCTACAGTTTAATGTTGGATCAGAACCACTATGTGCTTCCACCTGGTATCGAACGCGGGACCCCTTGATTAAACATGCAGTAGGAAACAGAAAACCTAAACACAACATTTTCCCCCAAAAAACTACAGGAAATGAATTACCCTCTTTTTCATTAATTCTCGTTTAAGCAACATTTACAAAAAAAAAAAAGAAAAAAGAAAAAAGAAATATCAAAGCTAAGCCCGTTATATACAATGCCGTGAGTAGAGGAAAAAAAAAAGCGTTTTCAGACCCTTTTTGGATTAACCTTTACTGAACAGCAACGAAAATGTTTCATCCAACGTCAACTAATTCTACGAAAGAGAAGAGGAAAGGCTCTGGAAGGGTTGAAAGAAAAAGCTACTTTTGAGCTTGAAAAACAAAGATATTTTAATGGGAGTTTGTCATTCCCACCTGCCAACGAATTACACAGACGAGGTCGTCGTACGAAAGAAATCCATTATCTGCTGAGCGGGGTTGAGTAAGTAACTCTCATGGGTTAGGAAAATAAAACAAAATTCTGATGGTTTTTGAACTTGGCTCTGGGTCGGATAAAGTCCAAGATGATGCTCTATCTTTTGCTGAATAAACTGAAGGTACGTTTACATGCATTATTGGGATATTAGGGTTCATCCTTTTTTTTTACCCGAAAACGTTTGAGCGGAAATTCTTTCAGGAAAAGTTAGTTACCTCATCTAGAAGGACTTGGAAGTTGATTAATACAACAGTTGTCAGTTTCGTTTCTGTTAGGATCAGGAAATAATGTTTGTATTTTACATTCCTTTTACTTTTTTTGCGCTTATTAGCAATGTTTTCAGCGTTTTTCCAGTTTTTGCTCCCTTCTCGTAATTTTTAGGGATGTATTTGCCTTCACAAAAATTGTAGAACGATTTTTTTTCATAGCATCTAACGCAGAGCATACATAGAGAAAAATGTTTATTTGAATTAACCAAAAAAATGGTAGTGGTGAACAAAACGTTTGTTTAAATAGGCATCAACAAAACAATTGTTCACCATTACCAAAAGATTTGGTCAAGTTCTATTTGTTTGTCGTAAACAATTTTTTGGTTACCAAAACAAATATTTTTTGGTAAATCTAACAAAATGAAGCCCATTTGTTTAGGAAAACCAAATAATTTAGTCAGAATTACCAAACGATTTGTTAAATAATTTATTCATAATTACTTGTTATAATCTGGCTAATTTTAGCTAGGGTGGATAGTTTGTAGAAACTAACTGATCTCAAAATACACGTTCAGAATAGAAGGTTCACGTGAAGTAAACAATAAAGAGAGTATTTTTCTGCGACGCACTTACGTTGTACTTATATAGTCCAGAATCAAAAGGTTGCCCATGGGAGATTCACTTTTATTCACTGCAGTACATTTTCATCTTTAATTTGTAGCTTTGATGTTCACATATCTTTCGAAGAATGTTAAAGCACAATTTTTCACTGTGATTACAATCAAACGTACCATTATTTGTTCTACAAAAACTTATGTGTCTTGTACACATTTTGACAGAACCATCTAGCGGCCGGTGTAGGAAACTAAGTATAAAGTAAGTATATTCTCAGCTTTTTTTCAGAATATTAGGTTACACAGCAACATAAGGGACTCGCTTCGAGTAATTACCTATCTACATGAGTTTCAATTTTCGACAAGGGACTTTCATACTACACTCGACGAAACTGGACAATCGTTATTTCAAATTCGGAAGCACGTTCACGCACATAAAGTAAATTTAACCAAACGTATTGTTTCTCTTTACTTACATAAGTATCATTTTGTTTACGAGTACCATATTTTGTCTGACCAAATTTTTTGGTATTCTTAAACAAAATTATTAATTACAAGCAACATTTGGTTATCGGAAACAAAAAACATAACCAAACAGCTCAACCAAACTTTTTTGGTAATTCCAAACAAACCAGTTATTTCTGTGTAAAAACTTACAGGACAGAAGGGATTTCTTTGCACAAATGGTGCAAATAGCGAGAATAGATATTGGCCGTACGGTTATGGCTCTACGGTCATGATGGCGTAGTGGTAATGTTCTTGCCTTGTAATCAAGGGGTCCCGGGTTCGATGGCCGTTGGAGCCACATAGTGGTTCGGATCAAATTTTAAAACATAGCTCGTCTCGATTAACCTTTCTGTGCATAAAGTGGAAATAAAACCAAAACTCGATGTCTTTCCCTCGCCTCTGATACATTGTGCAGATGGACAGATTAAAAGTACATTTAATTGTATTGCTAGGTTAGTGGCGACGAGAGGCGTTGCAACGAAGGAAAGGAAAGCGGAAATAAACGTTCGTGGCCTATGTGAACAGTACTATCACACCATTTACCTTGATTGATTAGAAAATCTACTGTAAAACCGAAGTTCACGACTGTCGGCCACGGGATTTGAACCCACGGCTTCCTGAACAGAAACCCATCGACTTAACCACTCGCGCGTTTCTCATAACAGCAACAAGAGAAGATAGATTTGTACAACAAAACTTGTTCGTGATACAACCAGTCACAGCTCCACCCACAGCGCAGGCACCTTGCAAAATAACTCCAATCGAACAAAGCTGGCCGAACCGACGCACATACATTATCACAGCCACCAAACTCGACAAAAGAGAGAAAGCGGGCACCAGAACAAATGAATGTTCACTTCGGCATTCACTTGTTTGTGGCGTGACTCGAATGACAAACATCAAATAAACATGCAAGGGAATGAGTGTGGGGCATTAACATCTATCCCTAACCTTATATTGCAGGCAGATTCATTAACTATTCGTCGGCATAACGAACGCAATGGCATTATGGGGAATGTGCGTGCATAATTGTGACGGTTTTATGCATTTCATTGCACAAGTAAGAGAAGAAGCATAGAAAAAAGGGGAGAGTTACATGTCATGTCATTCTATAGAAAAATGGGGGAAGGAGAATTGCTTCGTGCAAATATCAGATTAAAAATACCCACACACATGGTATCTTATTCCATTATACTGGTCGCACTTCCAGCGGGCGTCTGGGGAACACCGAATCAGCGATCCGTTCAAGTCTCTTCGACTGACATCGGGAATTTTCGAGTCACGAGGCATCCGAACGTTGCTGGCGGGACGAAACAAATGAGCGTCGGATACACATCATGTTGCCAAATGTACTGTAAAACGGGAGAGAGTTGATCAGGGCCTTTACTAGTACACAAAGCACGGACAATTAGTACACAAGACACCCAGATACTGTACAAACTACGTAATAAAGACAACCGACAAAAATGGACGTACGCTTGGCAACGTTGCAACGGGAGAGGAGCAATGTTACCCCTACAGCTTTTTCTTCGCAAACTGAGGTTGTTGACACTCATCGAGCCACACAGCCCCGAAGACGATTGGTCAGCCGCCACTTGTGTCCGCGATTAGTATAACCACTGTTGAATCATTAGGATATTACATATATCTGTGGTTCTCAACTTATATGAGACCGCGGCCCGGTAAATTCTCTTTTTAAATATCGATGCCCCAACTTTACACATTACACATTAATTATTATGTGGCCTAGAAAAATGCTAATAAATACATTAAGACATAATCATAATATCTAGGCTTGTTGACAAATTAAGTTTAAATGAGTTGTCGGCCACTGGATCCAATGACACCTCGTTGTTTCCTCAGGCCAACATCATTACATTAATTTTGTAAGTGTTAATTTTCATTGGAATATTGCATTTTGAATATCTGAAAATTCCAATTAATACTAACTGGGAAATGATTAGATTGTAATGATCAAGATTGGATGGAAATTGTAGTGAGAAAATATTTATGCGTTCACCAATTCTGTCTGCGATCTGCGTCTGAGCTTTCAACTCATTCCATAATATTATTATTCTCAGAATATTTTTACTACCTAATATTTATTAATGAAAACTGATGCACAAATTAAAGTGGCAAATTGCAGGAGAATCTCTCGCGGTCCGGTGGTTGAGAAATACTGCTATACCCCCTCCCCAAGTGACAATATTTAATATTCATCAAGGGTTGATGCAGGGACTATAGGGGTAAGTTTTCGGCTTCGTTCATTTACTATGCTGCTTGAAATATTTTCATTCATTCGTTCAATAAGGCGCTAAAAAGCAGAACTATTCGACGGAAAATACCTATAGCTTGTAGTGGAATCCGAGCCACTTAATGAAATTTGCCTCCATCGGGGATCGAACCTGAGACACCTTGATTACCAGGCCAGTTTTACCGCTAGACTACCGAGGCGAGGAGGCCCACTCTGATTCCTTAACGTCGTATCCCCTCTCGGATATTTGCAACAATAAGGACAGATATAACGATGAAACGAATGAGAGAACATCCTATCACTCATGACATTGTTGAAACTCGTATGAGGAACTAACAAACAGAACAGAAACTTAACTGTTCTTTACATGTTCGGGATGTGGCCTTTTTAGGGGGAGGGGGTACGCAAATGTGTATATGTTGCCAGTCAAAACTACTGTCTGGGTAAGACCTCCTAGGTCATTAAATCGTATCATAACATTTAAAAGTAATTTACAGGCACTTAAACATTTAAATTCTAAGAAAACCCAAACTCATACACAAAAAGAGCTATCGAAATAGTAATACCGAAAATTCGACTAAATTTATTTTGCTAAGTTCAAACTTAAAGTCCATCTAATAAAATAAGAGAACTACGTAATGAAAACGTAATTGGAAAACAGTATGTTGTTGTATCGGCTCGGTGAGGATGGTATTTTCAGAATGATGTCCTTCATTAATCCACAAGGCTGCATACTTTTCAATAGTGTATCTGTGATAACTGAACCATAAATGTACAGGAATGATTTTTCAATTGTATTTGTTATATAGTTAAGCATATGCTATATGCTTTTCTTTGAGGTGGATAAAAACATCCTTGGCAGGGATAAAAATAATTGTCTTTTGCCGGGGATGAAATTTGTTGCGAGGGGAAAATCCCCTGCAACCCCCCCCCCCCCGGTCCGTTAATTCACACACTGCTTAAGCTTTTTAGGGGCTAATAATTATACCGAATTTGACTGTATATGTATATATTCTTCGTCACCGTTTGAACCAAGTCTTCACGGACCTTGGTTTGAACCTCCAACATCCAAAGAACAGTCTCACAACCGCTGAATACATCCACCTACCATGTAGGCAGCAGAGTATCATGTCAATTAGTAGCAAGTTTGGCGACTTATGATTGGCCAGTTACTTTGTATCAAATGATCAGTGGCAATTGATGCTCCAGACAGATCTGCAGATGCCCCTCCGCTACGATTATAGGACACTTCGGAATAAAGTAAGCTTTCTATCACACTAAAGTAGAAAATGTGTTTGAACACTGTAATGCCCTTTCCTGAAGAGAAGTGTTTTCATTGAAAATACTCCCTCTGTCCCATAATTATTGTCCGGTACACCCTTGCTTGTTGTCTCATAATAATTGTCCGATATTCAAACTGTGACATTGGTGTATACAGAAGGTAAAAAAGGTAAAGTGTTCCCCTGTGCATAGCACCACGCCATTAAGGCGTATAGGGGGTGTGGGGGTAACGCCGAAGGACATGAAACAAGGGAATGAGCCATCCAATTTTAATGCTCAAGGATCAGTAGAAATTGTGCTTTCCATCTGCCTCTTCGTCTGTCATTTCTGTACTACCATTTTGGCATACCGGACTATAATTATGGGACAGAGGGAGTATTACGTAAGAAAACGTTTAGTTTCTCTAACTTTCGGTCGAAATGTGTATACAGTGTTATAACATTGTTGGGGGGGGGGGGGGCTATATGGAGGCTGAGATCTATTTTGGGAATGTTTCAGCCCCCTAGTCTCCTGTAGCGCCGTCCCTGCTCGGATAAGGACTTATGTGCATTAAAAAGGTACGAAAATACTAGATCATATCGAAGTGTACCTCTCATTTCATGAGTTACATATACTTCAGTAAATGCATTTCCAGCTACAGGAGAGGTACAGTGTATTGAGGAGAAGGAAGTAGGGAAGAGCCTGGGTTTGGAAGGACGCAAGTTCGGTCTTGGACTGGACAGTCGGTCTTTAGCTTGAAAAGTTGTTCGGGGAAGAAGTACAAAGAAGTTGAGAGACAGTTTAAGACAGTTAACTTTGGGACAGTTATTGATCATCTCTTCGGTGGGTGTTATACGATATGTTCAAAGACAGTGTAGAAGTCGCACCTTCGTCTAAAAAGTAAAGAAAACGTTGATTCAAGAGTACCATCTTCCAGCAAGGATGATAAGAGACTTGGAAAGTTATGTAGGATATGATACTAAGATAGCAATGACGTGTCATTTCCTTGATCCCCCCGAACTCGGTAAGAACAATAAATCAACAAGTTCATCGCCTGAGAGTTCCCTATCTCAGGCTTATGATGTGAGAATTGACTGCTCTCGAAATATGATTGGTTTATTGGCATTATGACTGTTCCGAGGCATAAATTATGTCTGACAGCTAATTATGCAAAAGGATACGTCACACACGTTGAAAAACAACTACGAAAATGGGTATTCTCTTCCGTTGGTAATGATTTATAGCTGCTCATGTATCTGTGAAGCAGAGCAGGTTTATGATTCAGCATTTCGCTGATGTGCCAAGCAATATGCAGCCACGCATTACCTCAATCTATGAGGGGGTGGGGGGTGGATCCGCTACTGTGTTATTAGTTTGCCTTACTGAATTTCTTCTCCTGAATTTTGGATATTTCTCGACTAAAATTTTAGGAATGTAAAGTATATTAGATTTACATATACACATAATAATCAAGCAGTTTACAGTGACACATATATACAGTGATTTACATGTAGCACATTCTAAAATAATGTTACCCATTTCCAAGCTGCCCACCAAAATGGCTTACATGAGAAATTTTAAGCAGAGCACCAATCATTCATTGAGAAGGATAAAGAGATAGAGAAAGGGGAGAGAGAGAGAGAGAGAGAGAGAGAGAGAGAGAGAGAGAGAAAGAGGCATATTATTGTTATTAATTCAGTACAATTACATATATACCAGTGCATGTATATGAACATTCGAATTCTAAACACTATTTCTCCTGAAGTGATTGATTTCACATTTCTGCATTCAAAATTACTTTTTTTTAATTATTTATTTTTTTAAAGAATGTCCTACATTGAAAATTTTTCGACTGTTCTGGTTATCAGAAAACAGGATAACAATAACTCGTGACGCAACAGCCCATGAGGACCAGGGCGTACCTACCGATTGCCGGCCTCACTCTCACCTACCGAGGTGGGAGATCATGCAACCAGTTATGGTATGACGTGTGGTCAGCACGACGACCCCCCCAAGTCGTTGCTGTAGGTTTCCACGACCGGGTTACGCTGCTCATTCGTAGCTCCCAAATTTCCTCACGATGGTGGCCACCGGTCCCATACGAAGGTCGAAATCTTAGAGAAAAGTTCTTACGCTTCCCCAAGGAGACTCGAAAGCCACGATGGGAGACAAGATATGGACTTGAATTTTTTTTCCAGGTTCCCGTAACAAAATTTTTCTTCCCTTCTCCTACACACCTCGAGGTGACACTCTACCTTAACTTAATTTGCAAGGCAAAACCGAATTAGATTGCACTTGGACTCTTGTTACAACACAGTTCAGTCAGCTATTTACACAAGTACAAGATATACATGATAGTGAGAAACTTCCGATTTAATGACATATAAAATAATCGGACAATGAAAGCTATTTTTTCATGTATCATTTTTACTATCGGGCCAATCCACGAGTTCCGGGTGTGACAATCACACGCTTCAAATCTAAATATTTTGTGAACAAAGACATTGAGCTCATCCATTGTTACTGTCCTGAAGAGTGAGCTCTGTAAACAACGTTGTGTTGGAGCAATTCAAGAATAACGGGAGTTCTGGCGGTAAAAGCTTCATCTACCACCACAAAACTTGAAAACTCTGTGTATATTTTTACAACTTTTTTATCCATTATTTGGGGGGGGGGGTGTAGATTGCAACCTTTCATCTCATGTCTTATATTGCAGCGAAAACATTTTTATTTTTACTGTCATTATTTTTAAAAAAAGTTCCGGGTGTTACCTATGTGAATACCTCATTAATTAACGCCATTTAATACCATATAACTCACCCAATACTGTAACTGAACAATATCAAAGGGGAAAAGAACCTCCTCAACCCATAAATTTTAATAATAACCAAATTTATTTGTGAAAATTACAAATTTACTGAGCATTGCTTATACACTCAAGTGGTAATGTAAAAAGACAACCTTTATCAAAATTTCCACTTCTTTTTGTTAATCTTAATTCTTAAAGCCATTCAAGGACATGTAAATATAAAATTAGTAACTATTTAGTGTCCCGCACTAAGCTAAAGTTTAAGTTTAATGTTGGACTAATTTTACTTTTTGAAGTGGTAGGATCACTTTATCATAGCTCTATTACTGTTTCGAAAATATTTGGAGGACTGTTTACCTCGTAAAACACACCCACGCAGTTACCTACATATCATCTCAGTATTTGCTTGAAGGGACGGATTCAAGATGGACGACCTTCGCCCAGATCTAAGGACACAATGGAGGCACGTTTCTCTAATTTGTTTGGCAGTTCTTACGAAGGAGCTTCAACAGAGGACCTAAATCTCACCATAAAGCTCGCACATACGCAAATATCCCAACAAAGGCGCTCGGAAATGGGAATCTGGAACAAATGAAAGGCTCCAACGAAATAGAGGGAATCGTAAAAATTCAGCATGCGAAGCCAGCGCCATCAATACATCTCGCGGCCGTTTTTCGCACTCTTCTTTCTCTCCAGCCTTCATCACCATCGCGGCCATTCGCCCGGAGCCCAACTTAACCTTCATCAGGCGAAAATTCGAGAATGTCTCCGACATATTAAGCACCTTCCCGAGTTTGATTTTCACAGGTCACGTTCTTGCGTTATGCTTGTCGGAAGTGTCGCCCGATGAGAGAGAGAGAGAGAGAGAGAGAGAGAGAGAGAGAGAGAGAGAGAGAGAGAGAGGGAGAGAGAGAGAGAGAGAGAGAGAGAGAGAGACACCGCAGGAGGAATGTGAAGAGAAACACACAATGAAAAGAAAGACAAGTTCCCCAAACTGCTATGCACTACAAATTGGAAGCAGACAATAAATATCCCATTAAGATAGAGCCACTGGCGTACGCATAGGGGAGCTCATGGGGTTACAGCCCCTCCCGAAATTTTGAGAAAATCAAAATTTTCAAATGAAACCGGTAAAAAAAAACCCTCAGAAAAAAACCCAGTGGTGAATGCAGACCCCTATTAAAATGACACCCAACTACTATTTTTGTCTTTGAATAACATTGAAACGAATGTTAAAAATGAAAATGACGAAATATTGTTTAGTGTATTCCGCCCCGTAGAACATAGATGCGTAATATCCACCTTGACAAATTCCAGCCCCCTAATAAAACATAAATAAATAAAGAAATATTAAAAAATGCGTACGCTACTGGAGACAGCATGAAGTCACAACGGCGTAGGAATGGGGGCAGGAGAGGATGCACGCCTCATTCAAAAGTAAATATCAGGCGAAAATAGCATAAATGTAATGTCACTCCAAACAGACAATATATTTCATAGATTATCATAGATCTAGGGGATTTGCCCTCTCTACGCAAAGTAGGCAAGGTCACAACGCAAAAATACAGCTCGTCAATTCCATTCTTAAATTCGCTAAAAAAGGTAAAGTGCTCCCCTGTGCATAGCACCACGCCATGAAGGCGTATAGGGGGTGTGGGAGTAACGCCCCACACTTTCTTGATCCGGTCGTGAGTGGGGGTGATGTGAACAGCATCACGCCCCTGACCGCCTTTACCCCCCAGGGTTTCCCCCAGGTACCCATGGTATTCGACGCTGGGTGGGCGCCGGGGCCGCTTCCGTCGTTAGAAAAGTTCCCGGATTTAAACAGGCCGGGGATCGAACAAATTCGCTACCACTGGACTTAATTTGGTATCGTTACCTACGCACATTCCCCATTACTAAGTACAAAGTTTTGCTATTTATTGATAAATTTTTCTTCCTTCTGTACTCAAAACTCCTTCCACTTTCTACACTACACTACGTGCATTTCCGAGAATATCTTTAGGATTTGTCCTTGGCATTTTTACAGAAAAAAGTGTCTAAATATATTTTCATAGCTACATTATTTGAAACATATCATAAACTTCATTAACCTTGGCAATCGAGTTGTACGTTTCAGAATTTCAACCTATTGTTATTGAGTGAAGTGTGTTTGAAATACACTTTTGTTCGCCATTGCCAAAAACAAGTTGCCACCTGAAATTCATGTCTCTTCCTTCATTGTAAGGTTCAAAAAATTGTTAAAGATACACATATTATATAATTAAAAATTAAATGTTTGACTTCCCTAATGAAGTGGCGGGAGATAGAAGAACGTAAGGCACAAAAATGATTTAACGTAGATTAATTGTCGTCAAAGTATACCGTTTTTGACTGTGTTAAAGTAAGTGTTATGTTATGTATTTGCTTGTACGTGTGTATGTGTGAAGGCAAGAATATGTACGGCCCGTATCCATAAGTTAGATTACCATTCTTATATGTATTTTTCTTTGTATTTTTTTTATTCCTCTGTAATCTTTATATTTTTCTTCTTACTTTCTTTTTCAATATTTCAGTATTTCAAATTTCTATATTCAAAAATTTTTGTAAACAGAGTCAAGTGGAAGAAAAGGTCCCACAGCCTTAACTTCGCCATGTAAAAGAAGACGAAATAAATAAATAAATAAAAAATCCTTTCCAAATCTGTTCCTAAGCCAAATAGCGTAGCACTTTGGAAAAATAAATTTTACGAGCTGAGTGGGTTCTGCCAGAAAAGTTAACATTCGGTAAGAAAAATGACAGAAACAGCTTAGGCCAAATACGGTTTAGATTATAGCGAATTTGTGCACTGAAAGTTATCATCCCCCTAAGTCAGGCACGTATCCAGGAATTCCTTTCGGGGGGGGCTCAACACCATTTTTTAAGGGGTATAGTAAGAACCTCACAATTGTATGTTTAAGACCAGTGGTGGCAATTGGGTTCCAAAACGGGGGGGGGGGGGTGCGGAAGGCGTTGCAAGGAAAGTTTACTTTCTCTTGGTAGCCAAGGCTTAACATTAAGAGGCCATAATTTTGAAGCAGAAAAATAAAAAATGGGGAGCAACTATCCCTTAAATCGTTGCCACTGTAAGGCTATCATTTTAATCAGAACGTGAAATCGGAACATTTTTTACCACTCGACTCCTCTGTTTCCATGCATTAATAATGTGTGCCGGAACCATCTCAGTATGTGTGTTTGTCCATTTCTTCTCATCAGGTATAAAAACATCTATGGTATCTTTGAGTGTTTTTACGAAGCTGTTACACATGCACGGGATGGACAATCCACTCGACAACGCGAGATTCAAATTGTGGGTTGCGAACTGGACGCAGACAGCTCTCGAATATTTCTCTCTGATTCGAGCCTGAACACCACTAACGTGTCTTGTCCTCCCATTTTTTCAGCTCTTATAAAAGCCGAAACCCACCAAATTGTTCAGATTCAGGCCTTAGCACTCACAAGTGTTCAAAAATGCCTGTCACAGCTTCCGCTGTCTTGTTATATATCGGCCGAAACAAAGGAAGTCTTGTCGAATACAGGTGGATCACGAAACAATTAATGCATAATGAAAACCCTTCCGTTCCCAACACATCTAATGTTTCGTCTCCCAGTATGATCAAATGCTTACTCATTTATCTCCAGTGACGTGCCCAAGGGAGAGTTGGTGAGGTAATAACCCCATTTGACCCTACAGGTTTGAATATGATCCTTTAGGGTGCTGTCGTCTGCCTGCCTTCACACCTAACCTTAACAAGGCCCTAATTTTTCATCCTTGTGACTTGGATTTTCAAGACTTAGGAAGGTTTCAGACCGAAGGGACACGCGATACATGTCGATTGGAATGGGCCAATCAACAGCAACGTTTCACACCGTAGCGACACAAAAGGCCGCACAAACCTAATCTTCAGGCGACACGGTGTGAAATCTCCCTTATTAGGCCACTGTCATTGTCACCTTGAAGTAGTAGCTCTTGTTGACCACAGAAAAAAATTATCCTCAACCGGTGATAATGCTCCTCAGTTTTCTTCTCTCTCCTATATTTTCTGTGCTTGTTCACTATACAGGCAACACCTTACGATTTGATATACACAGGACATGTACTATGTAGACATTTTAACGAAAAATCGGTTGAAGTCAGGGATGACTAGATGGCTCAGTTGGTAGAGCCCTGATTTGGGTCCTGGTAGAGCCTGCAATTTCCGCCTAAAATGTCTACATATGCAACATCTTCTTGCTTTCTCTTCTCGACATTCATAAAATTTTCGGCTGTCTCTTTATGGTAGTTAATTGTTTGAATGTGTTTCGAGCCCAGTAGGCTTAAACAAAAGTATTTTTTTAAATCATGAAATTCTCAGACTGCATATACGAAATTTAGTTCTAGCAAAACTAAATCATCACTCAAAACTTTGATTTTCAGTTGATCTATGCAGCATATTTCTGTTTTAATAAACCACTCCAATATTCGGTACTGCTGAAATATTAACTTTAGAGAGAGAGACAGAGAGAGAAAGAGAGAGAAACCTTGATCTCTTCGGCCCTCGAACCGAGCTAGCACTACTCTGAGGCCCCGGAAGTTCTGCTGTCGTCAATGTCTTCATTTTCGAATCACTATATCTTATAAAGCAACCAGAGGACGCTGACTGATCTGATCACCAATCGACTGTATGAATTGTCACACTTACCTCTGAAATCTCATTAACCGATTCTTTGTACAGATCAATCGAAAAATTGAATCGGCGTATTTATATTCTCATTATATTGTAGAACGTTCCGCAGATAAAACGATTCGTTAATATCGCCAGTAATTGACCCCTTCTCTCATTCAAGAACGTACCCTCTCCCGCCTTCCAGAGACTAGAAATTACAACGAATCGCCCTACGTGTGGCTCTACCTTTGTTGTGCAGCTTCCAAATGCTGACAAGTCTCTACATAGTCCTCAAGTGCGCTGAAACAACACCGAAAGCGCAAGGAAAGTGTACGTGCAATATTACCAACAACAGGGTTATAGAACATTCTCCGTCTTGCCTCGATACTTGTCTATCTCCTTAAATCATCGTCACATTATTCAAAAAGCCAAAAACCTAATTTTATCTAGTGTAAAATAAAAAAAATCCTGGGGGGGGGCTCGAGCCACATCAACCCCACCTTGGATACGTGCTATTAACAATAACAGGGTTATAGCACATTCTCCATCTTGTCTCGATAATTATTTCTCCCAAATTATCATGACATTATTCAAGAAGCCAAAATCCTAATTTTATCTAGTGTAAACAGAAAAAAAATCCTGAAGGGGGGCTCAAGCCTCCTGATTCCCACCTTGGATACGTGCTATTGACAATAATAGGGTTATAGAACACTCTCCGTCTTGTCTCGATAATTATTTCTCTCAGATTTATAAATTTATTATCTTCACATTATTAAAGACGCCAAAAATCTAATTTTATCTAGTGTAAATTTAAAAATTTCCTGAGGGGGGCTCGAGCTATTAATAATAACAGGGGTATAAAACATGCTCCGTCTTGCCTCGATAATTATCTCTCTCCTTACATTATTTTCACATTATTTAAGAAGCGAAAAACCTAATTTTATCTAACGTAAAGTGAAAAATTTCCTGGGGAGAGGGTCGAGCTCCCTGTGTCCCATCTTGGATACGTGCTATTATCAATAACAGGGTTACGGAACATTCTCAGTCTTGCCTCGATAATTATTTCTTTCCTTAAATTATTGTCACATTATTTTATTTCACACCACAAGAAACAAAAAAAACTCATTTTATCTAGTGTAAACCTAAAACTTTCGGGGGGGGCTCGAGCCCCCTAAGCCCCCCTCTGGATACGTGCCTGCCCTAAGTAAATTAACGAAGTTGCGACCCGCCGGTTGGGAACCTTTCTCTCCTGCGATCAATGCATAATGACATACCTACACGCTACTTCGTAATTTCGGTCTTCGATCGCCATTTAAATATTTCAACGTCTTCTAGGCAATTTATTAATTGCATAGGCACCGACAATTTTAGAGAAATAGAATTTCTTTCCACTCGGGTAACTAAAAACATTAGACGAAATCTTATCTTAAATAAGAGTCATTTTTGAATCTTGCGCTTAAAAATATTTGGCACTAATGTGATGAACAAGTTACTGCAACGAAGTGCATAAAAATTATCTAGGAATACACAAACTTTTTCAGCTCTTCTCTACCTTAACATTATGATGGTGGCAGTGTGCAACACACACATACACAAATTGTTATTGTGCCGTTAGAGCGTGTGCTCATGTAGCGGCTGGAATCGTGCCGGCGAAATCGGAAGCGCGTATTTCATCAAGTGCATAGCGCATTTGGTAGCTTTCAGTAGAATATACTGAGTCCACGATATGGGCTATCTCACAATGACAGTTGGTCTTAGGATATGGAGGAAGGGAGAAGAATAAGCTTGCATACATGTCGTGTATATGTGATTAGACACACCCATTTTGCTCGTTCTCAGCGTTTTCAGGAAGTCATATTGCCATGCCAACGGCGGCAAGGTTGCCAACTCCCAAGAAACTCCAGAATCACTATCATCATCTTGTTAAAATGAGCAATTTATTTCGCAATTTCTAATCGATTTGTCTTCTGCATTTTAGCCTCTGGGTTTCAGGCTTTGCAAATAAACTAGCTAGCCTGCTATATACGCCCCTGGTAGCTTTCCAAGCCGAGGTTTCGTCAAGTTTCTCTTTCGTAAGCACACTGCGTAACACTACAATAGAGCAACAACATGTTATCAAGAACAGATCCATGACGTCGGACCATGGCACCTCTCTGTCTGACGGGTGGATTTGTTGCGTTGAAGACTCATTTATATTAGCTTCCATCTAATTTGTTAAGGTTATAAATGACAAATCGATAAGTATTGACAACTTGATATGTAAGTAGAGTTGCTATAATTCCCGATTAGTGTACCTGTGCATAAAGTGAACTTTAAACAAAACTTCAACGTCCGAAAGAAAGTATTTATACAGGGTGATTCTAAAGTCTCTTTACATTTTCCTTATATCGGTAATGAATAGTTTTCAGGATGGGATCAAGACACTGATGTTTTTCAGCAAGATGGTGCACCACCCCATCTCGTCAGAATCGTTCTGGACTACGTCGCTGACATCTTCCCCGATAGGTGGATCAGCCGAGGCTCACTAAGACTTTGAGCGGGTCACTCTCCAGACCTGACTCCCCTCGACTTCTTTGTCTGGGGTTTTACTAAGTCTAGGCTGTACCAAGTAGAGATCAACACCATAGAGCAACTGACACAGCAACAGAGGAGATCACGCCAGCTATGTTGGAGCATGTGTCTACGCAAGAGAGCTGGGTGATAGAAATGTACTGACTTTGTCGTCTATTCTAGAGT
This sequence comes from Lepisma saccharinum, assembly GCF_977018435.1. Taxonomy (NCBI): domain Eukaryota; kingdom Metazoa; phylum Arthropoda; class Insecta; order Zygentoma; family Lepismatidae; genus Lepisma; species Lepisma saccharinum. The sequence goes on along the minus strand of NC_139258.1, from coordinate 35,954,547 downwards.
ACTTTTCAGCAGTAAAATCAATTTTATAAAAAAATGCTTTTTTATTAAAATGTCAAGAGACTTTTGAATCACTCTGTATTACACCGTAATTTTACACAAAAGAGGGCATTACAGAAAGCGGGGCACTATTAGTTTCCCACGTGGTGTGTGAACTCCCCACCTTCATAACATCATTTACCTCTCATATCGGTCTTGCCGCTGTCAATACCAATAGAGGATCTGCTATGCAATGCGTCTTTTCTGGGTTATCGATTTATCCGACATGCTCTCCTCTACAAGATCGATCTTCGATTTATTTGCCTTTCAAGCATCCGTTCCAGATACTTCGGCATCTACTTTGGAAGTGCAATCAATGGAAGACCGCACGGTCTGTGCTCTCCTCCCAAAATACTGAAAGCCGAACAGGCAAAGTGTGTACAGCCTATGCTTTTGCAGATTTCGACAAATCAAAATAACAAACCCGACCTCCGATGCTCAGTGGTTAGGGTAACGTTGTGCGTAGTTGAGTACGTCTCCACATGGATTTCCCCATGAGGAAGCTGATCGAACTTCCCCATCATTTACTCCATACTTGTTGCTGGTGGGGGCAGTAGGGTGCCCTGCGTATGCGTCGTCAGATTTAAAATGACGTTCGTCAGGACACGCTGCTTTCTCAAAATATCAAACTGATTAGATATCTATCTATCTGCAAGTTAACATACACTTGCCCACATTGGTTAATCAAGTTACTTTCTGATGAGGAAGTCCACGTCAGAAAGCAGCTGAGAAAATCGCTACGTTAATACCTCTTTAGATAACAAAATGCGACGTTTTAGGTCCATTTTATGCTTAGATAGGCTAATTGCGACTGGACCTACAGTTTAACCCAGGATCCCTACTACTGTGTACCGTACCCTCATCGGGAATCGAACTCGACACTACTTGATTACGAAACAACATTGTGGAAACAGCCACTACGCTATCGCGAAGCCAAAATCTCAGATAACATTATGGAAATCACACAAAATTATAAAATTACCACGATGCATTCTCGAGATATCGTGAATTCTTGCCTTCTGCATTTTCAATGAAGGGTATACACCAATGAAATCCTGAATACGGTTCCATATAAACGTCAAGGGGGGTTTCACTTTTACTCTTGTAGCCTATGGTTACACTGTTTAATGAGACTGCATCAACATCTTCTATGCATAATATTGTAAATGGTATCCTTATACCTTTTCTTTCAAGTATTCTCTTTCGTGAGTTTTCAGAACAAAGTGACAAGCAACACTCGTCACGTTTAGAAACGGCCCTTCGGAACTAAATGCAACAATGTTCACGTTTATAGGTGTGAGCCATTCTAAGGACAGCTGGAGAGATGTAACGGAATCAGTCTACAGAGTAGGTGAGTTGGAAAAATGCACTATCTAGGGTTTCATACCAACCTACTTGAAAGACATTTACTCCTAAGGGATGTCGGATCACAAAGCTTTCTCTGCGTTGAAGATTCTTTGAAAAACCAAACCTATTCTCTATTTCTATTACTGTTCCTTTATGTCCGTTTTCTACCTCTTGGATTAATCGCGACAATGAGGGTGAACTGATGAAGTGGGCGACGAGATAGAATTCATGTCTGAACTTGGAACTTCTAGCTAGCTTCGCTGAACAGTCCTCGTTATCAACTCAAGTCCAAAGGGCTTCAGGAAAATCTTTCACTAGTCTAAGAATGAAAGTTGGTTCTCACAATTTTGAAAAATGGAAAAATACAAAGTTAATTTTGATTGTGTTTGCACCCCTGGACAAGATTGATGGAATCTGCCTTGCAGTGTTAATATTACAGAGAACGGGAAAAGCAACATATGGAAGGGGGAAAAAAAAGACATGCGAAACGAAATGGATGTTCCTACTCCGGAACAATGACAGGGGAACTTTCAGAATGGGACAGAAATAGAAATGCAACGAGAGAGAGAGAGAGAGAGAGATTTCTATATATTGCACTCGTACCTCCATTCTTCCTCCTTACTTTTTTTTACCCGTTAGGTATTTTAAGGCAGTTCCCGCCATTCTTTTCTCTCTCTCGCCTTCCTTCATTTTTATTGGTTGTGCCCAAGGCTCCGCTCCAGCGAACATCCAGCGAGAAAAGGATTCTTCTTCTTTCAACTTCCCTAGAGTACCATATTGCTGAACCTAGCTTTCACAGTCGCTTTCTTTGGGCCTCAACATGTGTCAGCCGAAAGCCTGGCAGTGCTCCAGGACTCTAAGCATCTTAATCTTGCTTCGTTGTTGTCCTATTTTCTTTCCACGGTAGCGAATCCGGGGTAGATTGCAGGAACATGTTGGAAATGGATTCTGTAGCCAATGCCTCCAATTGTTCTTCGGTTCTTGAGGTGCCACTGGTCTTTTGGCCTGTCTCAACGAAGCTTTCTTAGAAAATTTCTCTGGTTTCGAAAAAGCGCTAAACATCATCTGTTTAGAAAACCTTCTGGAGCAGCGGTTCTCGAACTTTTTCTCATTGTACCAGTTGCGTATACTGAGTCCAAGATCTGGGCTATCTCACAATGTCACGTGGTCCCAGGTTATGAATAGAAATAAATTTACCAACTCATAAGAAATCAGGTTGCCAACTCATAAGAAATCAGGTTGCCAACTCATAGGAAATCAGGTTGCCAACTCATAAGAAATCAGGTTGCCAACTCATAGGAAAACAGGTTGCCAACTCATAAGAAATCAGGTTGCCAACTCATAGGAAATCAGGTTGCCAACTCATAGGAAATCAGGTTGCCAACTCATAAGAAATCAGGTTGCCAACTCATAAGAAATCAGGTTGCCAACTCATAAGAAATCAAGTTGCCAACTCATAGGAAATCAGGTTGCCAACTCATAGGAATTCAGGTTGCCAACTCATAGGAAATCAGGTTGCCACCTAATAAAAATCAGGTTGCCAACTCATAAGAAATCAGGTTGCCAACTCATAAGAAATCAGGTAGCCAACTCATAAGAAATCAGGTTGCCAACTCATAGGAAATCAGGTTGCCAACTCATAAGAAATCAGGTTGCCAACTCATAAGAAATCAGGTTGCCAACTCATAAGAAATCAGGTTGCCAACTCATAGTAAATCAGGTTGCCAACTCATAGTAAATCAGGTTGCCAACTCATAGGAAATCAGGTTGCCAACTCATAAGAAATCAGGTTGCCAACTCATAGGAAAACAGGTTGCCAACTCATAAGAAATCAGGTTGCCAACTCATAAGAAATCAGGTTGCCAACTCATAGGAAATCAGGTTGCCAACTCATAAGAAATCAGGTTGCCAACTCATAAGAAATCAGTTTGCCAACTCATAAGAAATCAGGTTGCCAACTCATAAGAAATCAAGTTGCCAACTCATAGGAAATCAGGTTGCCAACTCATAGGAATTCAGGTTGCCAACTCATAGGAAATCAGGTTGCCACCTAATAAAAATCAGGTTGCCAACTCATAAGAAATCAGGTTGCCAACTCATAAGAAATCAGGTAGCCAACTCATAAGAAATCAGGTTGCCAACTCATAGGAAATCAGGTTGCCAACTCATAAGAAATCAGGTTGCCAACTCATAAGAAATCAGGTTGCCAACTCATAAGAAATCAGGTTGCCAACTCATAGTAAATCAGGTTGCCAACTCATAGTAAATCAGGTTGCCAACTCATAGGAAATCAGGTTGCCAACTCATAAGAAATCAGGTTGCCAACTCATAAGAAATCAGGTTGCCAACTCCAGAATCAGCATCATCATCTCACTGATATGAATAATATTATTTACAATTTCTGATAGATTTTTCTCCCGTATTTTATTCTCTAGACTTCAGGCTTCGCAGATAGCCTAGCTAGCTTAGAATATACGCCCCTGCTTTGTACCCTTTAGTCGTAACTAAACGTCTAATGTACCCCCACAATGGATTTTCTCCGAATAGTGGGTTTAGGGAATTATTTTTGGCTGTCTGATTGTTTGGGCGTTTTTTATATCTTGGAGGCGTATATCCGCAATAGAGAAAAATCGCATTCGGACTGTATGTGGAAAGCAATAGACATTTGAATCATATTTTTATTTTATTTGGTGTTCCTACGTTTACAATCTTTAGAATTAGTTACAAAAATAAAAATGTGAAAACACATGTATGGTAAGAAGTACATAAAAAACCCATTAATTTTCACACATTTTCTCCAAAATAAATAACAAAAATAAGTTTGTAAACAAACTGTTAAGCACAATTTTGGAGGTTTTATTGTAAATCCTCAGAGTTTCCAGTGAGAAGGATGTGCCTACATAGCTTGACAGTTTCTTGATGTCTGGTTGTGCACTTGACTTGAAACTTTCAAGCGAGATCCGACTCAAAATTTAGTCTATTTCGGTACTTGTTTATTTTTAGGAACACCATGAATGATAAAACACTGTCAGAGCTGATTGCGTACCCCCTTCAAATAGTTCATGTGACCGCGTACCACAGTTTGAGAACCACAGTAGTGAACTTTCGTGCACTGTTTTCTGGAAATCTACAACAGCTTCACGGTACCAATGGTAGTCAAATTAAACCACACTTGAATGCTCAAGAAGGAATTCTAAGGAGATAAAAATTTTTCAGAATTTAAAATTTCTCTGCTGTTCTTCCAATTGAGAAATTTTCAAACTAGCCTTTGCTAAAATATAAGTCCAGTGACACTTTAGCTTTGAAATATTAAAGAGTTAGCACATGCATATATCGACTCACCGGCAAAATGTTGTCGATGCTGCCCATAATTTTCCATCGGAGGAGGGGGCTAGGCTGTAAGTTAGCATGGAGGAGAATGTAAGGGTAAATTTAGAGCAAAGTCACAAGAAATTGGGCGGGCCTTGTGAAAAATTTTAGGAAGGTTATGAGGAAAGTTTTGTAGGTGTCGAGGATATGTGGATAAATCACTTATTCCGAACTTTCCAGTTTCGTGTATGTAATAATAATTCAAAAAAGTGTCACACACATTGTACATAACTATTGACGCCTTTGAAGAAATATTTCCTGAGTAGATTCAAAGTGACGATATCCGTCTGTCGTTTTTCAGTAAAAAAAATATGAATGCAATTATTTGTGTATAAACTCAGTCTCCAAGAGTAATAGTATAAATTTTTGTATTTTATAGCAAACTATTGTTTCAAGTTATAGTAATTTGTATTTGTATGAACGCAATAAAGGGGTAAGTGGGATCGCGCATAAAATTAAAATTGTGGATCAATTGTGTTGAAATAATGTGTAAATAGACGAAGTACCAGAGCAAGACAATAATTATACAGGGTGTCATTTTAATGGCGCCCACGGACCACGGAAACGTATAGAGGACATCAAAACAAACAACTTTTCTCAGTAACATTTTTCTCGTTGGTGCGTCGTTTCGGCGCTACAGTCGTTAAAAAAAGCCCGTTTTGCCGCCTGAATGCTGGCAACCAGACAAAAAATTTGATTGCATTGGTGACGTCATATCCCGTCGTGAAGCGATGCGTTCCAGGGTTGCCAGGAACACACATACTCTGTGAAAAATGACATAACTACAATCAGCCACATTATGTACCGTAACGCAAAACGAGAAAACACGTTCTGTAACCTAACAGGAAGTAAACAAACGATACAAAAAATAGTAGAAAGAAAATAGAATTCAAGTGGAAGTTGTCATATCGAATTTTGTCTCAGCTTACATGTCAAATATTTGCAAAACTAGTTACAAAGTTGGCATCTACAATTTAGTCTACCCACTTCGTCCTTCTGCTGACACTAGTTGTCTGTGACACACTGAACAGATGACAAAATAGAAATGAAAGAACTCAAAATTCCAAAAGGTAAGCAACAGATAATATAATATATATTCAGAGCATTATGAGGCAAGCGGCAAAAATGATTGAAAATACAGGGACATAAGTAGTAGTAATACAAGCTCTAAGACGACGATGTGTTTATCTATGCACCGGATACACATGTAATAGTTTGCAAATGTGACAGGGCAGTATATTCGTTACTGATTCATAATTACGTTGTTACTGTGGTTGTACGTGTTTTAGCCGTAATGTAACAACGTGAACCTCGGATACTTCCGTTATCAGCACAAAAGTACCGCATGGCATCTGGACACAAACCTGTAGATATCAACCTTGCAACGAGATTTGCAAATATTTGACATGTAGTTGGGCGTAAACAGCCACGTGTAAGCTGTAAGTCCAATAAAATTTATTGTTGTTGATATTTTAGATGTAGGTGAGACAAAATCCGACATTGACATTTCATTTTGAATACGTTTCTTATCATTTCTCATATCATTGGTTCACTTCGCCCTTCCCCTGAGATGACTGCTGATCTTCTGGCTGGTACGCTATGATGTTCGGTCTTCTGGACGCGTTTTTCGCTTTGTTTTACAGCTAATAATGTGGTTGGTAGTTTGTCATTTTTCACAAAATTTGTGTGTTCCTTACAACCCTGCCGTGCGCTGTTTTGCCGCAGGATATGACGTCACAGGTACGATCGAATGTTGTGTTGGGTTGCCAGCATCCAGGCGGCAAAACGGTCTTTTTTGAACGGCTGTAGCGTCGAATCGATGCACCAACGAGAAAAATGTTACTGGGAAAAGTTGTCTGTTTTGATGTCCTCTATACGAATCTGTGGTCCGTGGGCGCCATTAAAATGACACCCTGTATACAGTTTAATAACCATAGACAACTTACACTGACTTCATTTTCAAGCACAGTTTCCTTGCTTTTCAAAGCACTTGCTCCATTGTTGAATACACTTTTTATGCCCTCAGAAAATCTCGTTTTCTGCTGTGCAGCGAGCCACAAATGCGCAGTTTTCTTCAGTTGTTTATCTGAACTGAATCGACGGCCTGTTCAAGTCTCTTTTAGTTGAACAAATTAATGAACGTCTGATAGCACGAAATGGAGACTATATGGAGGATCAGCCAATGCCTCAAACATGAGTTGCTGGAGGGTTTCAACAGTGCGGGCAATAGTATGCGGACGGGAATTGTCATGCAAAATTGCTTTCGACAGTATTCCTCGGTATTTGCTTCAAATTTCAGGCTTTAACTTGTCACTAAGCATCTAACTGTAACAAATACTGTTAATTTTGTGAACCTCACTTCCTCATGTGCGTGAGTGTGAATGGCCGCCTGCACAATCTTTGTAGGACCCTTTTTGAACTCTTCAAACCATTCTTAGACACTCTTGTTGCAACAAAACACAGTTTCCATACTTCTCTAAAAGATTTCGGCACCCTTTACACCCTCATACTACAAAGAAAGGATCATTGAACACTGACTGCTTTTCTGTGGTGCGAATGGAAATCATAGCGGCCAGTGTTGACGTCAGAACGTTGGCTATCGCCGCCTTCTTAGCCCGCAGGGGACGGTTGAAACTTAACAGCGCCATCTCTTGTTGAACGTTCGTCGAGAAGTGAAAGCAAAAGTACCAGTGGTGCCTCTCAACGGACAATACTCAAACTTCTTGCGGAGAGTAATTCACAGCAAGATTTCCTGCATGAATTTAAAATCTGAGTATAATACGCTTATCTGTGATGAAACTGACCGAGCAGTTTCAATCGTGGGCAGCAGTGAGTGGCAGAAACCTGGCCACGACAAAGCTGCCATCAGAAACGTATCTGCAATGCGGATAATTATCGACTTACCCTCGTAATATTATCATTTAAGGACAAACGGTAACTGAAGAAGGCACGCCAAGGGATTTCGCAGAGTAGAGAAGAGGGAAGACCATTTCAGCAGCTGCTTGTCAGTATTCGGTCCCGCACCGTATCAAGTATCTAACTTTCTTTTTAGTGCACGAGGCAATGGGGGATATAAACCTCTACCATTCTCTCAGGACACTGACTGCTAGAGTTTGAGTATGGGCCTTCAACTTAACCATCATGGGGTTCCTGTCTCCACACACCGTGGAGAAATATTCAGCTGCAGTGATGTCGTGGAGATGCGGGCTCTCTATAAAAATGTAGAGACTCCCTCACGGAGACAACCTCCGTAATAAAACTTCAAGAAGAAGAAAAAAGAAACAAAAAGCAGAGCAAAATAAAGCACGCAATGGCCGTCCCCTTCCAGTCTCTTTGGAGGGTAAAGAGTGACGGAAAGAAAACTTTGTGTTTCTTGCGAGTGTGGAAAGTCAGCACCGTGAAATTGGAAGGCGACGAAACAGCCCCCAATTATTTCTCCTCAAACAAGTTGCCCCGGAACGAAAGGGATGCAAGAGAAGCGGTCCTCTTAGGAAATCAATTGGATCAAAGGAAACGGGAGGATCTGAACCAAAAGGATTCCGTGGGCTCTTGGGAATTTGTCACTGGGCCATGGCCCAATGATAAATTCCCCATGATAATGGAGGGAAATGCGTAACAAATCATTGTGTTTTGGTCGTAGGACAGCTATACTGACCACAACCTCAACTGGCAGTGTTGCAGTCCAAAGAACAAGACACCTCGATTCACGAATACCGTATATAAGTGTACCACATGTGCAGTGCTGCCATCTCTGGTCAAGCGTGAAACTACCTCCAAACAGTAAGCTCGAAGCTACTTCTGATTGGCTCTAACCTTTTAAATGTGACTGGCTGATACCCTTTTCTTCAAAGTGGGGCCTACGGGAGAGCCGGGACACGATCGCCGCCACTGGGAAAGGGCAGGTGCCCTAACGTCGTATATTAACAGGCACGGCAGATTCACAATTTACTTTTTACATTCTTGTGCTTAAAAACTGTTTTAACACAGTTCCAAAGCGTCCGCAGGATTTTTTTTCAGGTAGGGGCAAGTAGGTATTTTTTTTTCAGGGGGGTGCAAACAAGGCACATTTTCCTCCATAATAGTGTTGTCCCCTCAAAAAACATTGTTTCAATTTGAATTTATCATGTTCAAGCAATATTTAACACATATTTTTGTGCCTGAAATGAAAATATATGTATGAAATATATAATTTTTGGTTGACTTTCATTTTCCAGGGGGGGGGCCGTGACCCCTCTTGCCCCCCTTCAGGACGTCCGTGACACAGTTCGAAACAAATTTCTTACAACAACATAACTTTTGGCAGGACCGAGTTCGTTCATCTATTTTGCCGAAAGACCAGTATCAATGTATTTCAACTAAGGAAGAACAACGCCTAAGCTAGAGACATCTGTTGGGCTGCTGCTAAACTTGTAGACAGTTACATATGATGCTTCCAGAGGCAGGTTGAGGTGTATTGTTCTTCATCGTCCTTGCTGCGAAGTATTTATGGGTTGTCCTGCCATTGAGTGTATGACTCTTTGTTAACAAACAACCACATTGAAATGCTGCTTTTAGATTTGTTTCGAGCAAGAAACTACACTCATTTGTTTCTCCTGCGAACAGCGTTCGGCCACTTGAGGCACGAAAGTAAACGATATCAGCCGGACATAACAAAACGGATCACTCATTCGTTGCTTTCCAGTCTAGTTTAATATGCTCTTTTAGAAATTAAGTAGACGTCTATCCTCTACCACTGTCAATCTCGATGGCATAGTAGTAAATTCGTCGCCTGGTAATCAAGGGGTACCGGGTCCGATACCCAGTGGAGGCACATAGCGGTTCGAATTCCACTTTAAACTGTAGGCCCAGTCTCGAATAAAACAATACGTGTAGTCATATGAGTAGGATGTGAATTAAACCTCATTTGCTCTATTTTGTGTGTGTGCGGGGGGCGGGGGGATGGGGTACCATCCATTACAGAATTCAGGTGTAAATAGGAAACCCATATATTTGAATTATTACTATTTTATAAATAATTAGAGAACAGTAATAATATGTAGTTCGAGTTTAAGTCCACTTTATGAACAGATAGGTTAATCGGGACTGAACACTACAGTTAAACTGTAGAATCCGAATCACTACGTGCCTTCGTTGGTTATCGAACCCGTGACACCTTGATTACAAGGTGACGACGTTAGCACTACGCCAATAATATGTAGTGTCACCCATCAAAACACTTCTATTGTCTCTCTCTGCGAACAGAAAGTCTAAGAAAGTGAAGAAATTGACGAGAGAAGGTTTAGAAAGATGACACGTCAGGGGACTCAACGCTAGGATCTATGGGGGGTAAGGCCCCATGCCGCTGCTTGACCAAAAATACCAGGCAGAACGCCTAAACTCTGTCCCGACAATCTCTGCAGCAAGGCCGCGCATAACGCCAGAGAAGGGGGGAAATCGAGTGGGCAGAGTGAAACAGTACACCCTGCTGCGAAGGCTGGTAAATGCAGTCGATTTCCCTCCACGCAATCGCGCTCCGTCACTTGCTACTTTTTTTGTGGCGGACTGTACATGAACCTTAAAAATTCAGAACAGGATTTCAGTGTTACCACGGAACATTGCCACATAATGTGGACCTCAATTTCGTCGAGGAGAAAAGACGGGAAATGTTATAAGCACAGAGCCAAGAAACTGGAGGATAAATACTGGAGAAAGCAATATATCACATCCAGAGAAATCGGCTGAGGGGAAATTGCCCCCAAGTTTCCCACACCTGACTCCCCCATGATGTATGGCGGTTTCCGAACTGGAGCACGAGCACAGAAAGTAAAATTGCCAAGCCCCGGATGCCTTATGTAAGAAATTAGGGGTTTTCCCTCTCGATTTCCAAAACTCATACTTTAAATTACGTTTCGATCTCGTCGCTCTACGCAGTTGAAAAGGGAAATTCTTCTCTGGCTGGGGAGAAATCTGTTGAATTCTCACGATCTTGAATTTAGTTTTAATTTATTTAAGTAATGATGAATTGAATTGGTTTATTTGAAATGAATATCCTGTTTCTTTCCCTTTTGGTAGTGTTGACACTCAACATTATGTATGGGTTCAGATGTTTGATTTTATCAATATTTCAAGGGCAACGTTTGTTTTAACCAACAATCGCTCGTGCTGTTAGGTAAGAATCTAGCAATCCTGAATTTATTGTTATATCTTCATTGTTGTTGAGGATATGGAGGCGAGGTGCTGGCAATGCCTTCTAGCAGTAGCAGCAATTGGGTACCAAAACCAAGGGGGCCAGTTTACATTCTCTTGGTAGACCAGACTTGCCATTAAGGGGCCATAGTTGGGGGATGGGGCAACTGCTCCCAACACACCCCTAATCGCAGCCACTGCCTTCTACCATATATCTACTTCTCATTTATAATAAAACAAGTATTCCTGGTAGAAACAAGCCTGTTGGTAGTAGTATCATTGGAAATGGTATTCGTTCTTGCAATCTTTCTAATGGCACAAGTTCTTCCATCTACTGTGTGGGTCTGACGATTTTTGGCCCCCAAAGTTGTAGTTACTCATCATAGTGAGAGATAGGGTCGTAAGAGAATAGGAGAATAAAGAAATGTTCATTATGTCAATGATCCTTACTTTAAAAGAAAGGCCTGGTCTTCTTGCATTTGGTTTACGTTACCACATTAAGCCATCATATTATTTTAGAAAATATATCTTTATGTATGTACTTCTTTACAACAATACCTGTAATTATCCACACGTGCTCTGTATGTTAAATATGAAAATATAAAATAATAAACACAAAAATAATATTTGTTATAGCTCTTTTCAGTTGTTACGGCGTGCGCTCTAGAAGCTGGCAGGGGAAGTGGAGAGCGGGGAAACGACCTATCCAGCGCAACGAGACAGACCGGTTAGAGAGAGAGAGACTGCAGCGTTGCCAGAGTAGCGGGAAAGGCGAGTTGAAATCGAAAGAACCATGAAATACAGACGTCCCATTGTTCGTGTATGGCCTGAGAATGCGTATTATCCCCATCTTGTGGTCAGTAGAATACCGATAAGTGTATGATATCAAGGGTATACGTTGTAGGAATTCTTTCCAACTGTACCGAATGGTAGCTAGCATTGTCCATTACAATCACTGCGTCTTTGATATTCCTTTCGTCAAGCGTATCTAAAAACTGCAAAAACCACTGAAAACTAATTTACATGCCTGTAGAAAACCAGTGTGACTGGAACCTACGTGACAAACAATAATGCGCCCACCTTTACCCACGGGCACTTTTAAACCCCCTGTACCCTCTTTATTTTGCCAGATTTTCGTTGGAGCGTAATTCTGATCTATGTACGTTTCATCTAAATGAAATACCTATATAGGGCAAAGGTTCCTTATTTTTTAGAAGATGCATTTTTCTCAAAAACGTTACTCTGGCTGTAACTCGTATATCGGCTCTCTCCATCAGAAATCGTCTACCGTCATTGCTCTTTTTGTACTTGAACCCCATATACTTCAGTATCCTTCACAACGACGAAACTCCCCACTGAAAGCTTATTAATGTATGCAAATCAACGAAAACTTGTTCAGTGTTGGATATTCACCCTTTACATAATACCCGAGGATAATTCTTCTTGTTATATCTTTATCGTAACCGTCGATTGCCTTTGTGATACTGTTCCTTTTGATTCGTTTGCGCGGTGATTCAAGACTGTCTTTGCCTTCCCTAACAATATGCTGCACAGTTCGCGTCACAATGGAACAGCGAGAGTACAAATAAACGTAACATCACATGCCACATACACGTTTATCGAAGAAACAATGCAGTTAGGCAATACACGACGCGACAACAATTACTCCCACGTATGTTATTCCTACATTCCGCTCATAACAAACAGGAATCAACACTGGGGCAAAAGACCATCAGCAACGCGGTGAATTGGCAACACAGCAACGTGCAGAACGAAGTTAGCGCCTGCAGCTTCCTCCCGCAACTGCCTAACTCTCGGCTCCACCGCTAGGTGGTCTGTTCTCTGGTTGGTCAGCGGCATGTTCCCCGGTCCCCACTACCCCTGCCAGCTTCTAGACCGCACGACGTAAGAACTGAAAAGAGCTATAGCAAAATATAACATGTAAGTCTTCTATTGACGCTAGGGATTAAGTCCACTTGGGGTTTAACTTATTTTATAATATAATAATAATAATAATAATAATAACCCGTGGCTCGATAACCCTTGAAGGGCTTAGGCCGATCTCCCGACTGCCAGTCTCCCTCCCACAATCCTACCTAGAGGTGTGGAGATCTTCAACCGATAATGGAGTGACGTGTGGTCAGCACGTCGAACCCCCCCGCCGTTGTAGGAAATTTCAGAGACCGGGTTACGCTACTCACTCGTAGCTCTCCAATTTCCTTACGATGGTGAGTTACCACCGGTCCTATGCACAGACCGAGAACCCAGAGAGTGAACCCAGGCGGACTCGAACCCATGCCGTCCCGCAGTCGGAGCCCAAAGCACAGCGCCTTAGACCGCACGGCCACGGGGGAGTACTTAATTTATCTTACTTTCCAAAACATGCCTTTGATAAATGACTGCATTACATGAAGAAAATCTGACGTTCTCGCTGAACACACACATATATATCGTCTTTTATAACTTCTGGGATTTTTAAGTTGCTCCGTGCAGTACCAAACCACATACAAGAGGAGTAAGGAAAATGTTGAAATTTTTTTCTGACAAATGCCGTTTCTTTGTTAGGAGGCAGTAGTGTACAAACATAACGCTTCAGCAGACTGCATGACACAAAAAGCAGCTTTCTATTCACCATACCTAACTCCATATTACTTGTTTTTTTCTTGTGTTGTTAAGGATTGTGTTTACCAAGAGATTTATCAGAGCTTCGACAAAGAATCATCGATGCAGTTGCTACCATCGACGTTGGTATGTTGAAACGTGTGTGGATTACAGGATTGAAGTTTGTTGAATTGCCAAGGAAGGACATATCTAACATTTGTAAGGTGGGATAAAAACTTCGATATTTACTCTTCTCACTAACATGCTCTCATCACCGTGAGTAAGTTGGCCTCTGAGCAATTGACTTCCAAAATTGCGGAGGGACTTATGAAACGCCCTGTATTTTTGAAAGATTGTATTGCATCTGAATTGTAATCAAGCGATCCTGGATTCGATTCTCGTTGGTTCGATTGGATTGATTTGTTTGAAGTCCACTTTATGCACAGTAAGGCTAATCGGGACTGGACCTACAGTTTAAAGTGGGATCCGAACCACCATGTGCCTCCACCGGGAATCGAACGCGGGACCCCCTGATTACAAGGCGATGACGCTACCACTGCGCCATCGGGGAGGCCTCGTTGGTTCGAATTTGGGCTGTAAATCCAATAACGACTTACCTTCTTGCGCATAAAAATGGACTTAAAACTAATTCTGACTGACTTTTCAAACTATATTGAAGACATGATATGAAGAGACATTAGGCGACTGACTTATAAACAGAAAAACTTTAAAAACAGGAGAGCAAGAGAAGACAGAAAAAGATGGATGCTTTATGGAGGGTAGGCGGAAAAGAGAGAAGTTATTTATCACCAACAACTCTCTACACCTTCATTCTTTTCAGCGCGACTCTTCAAACTTTCAGGATGCCGAATAGATGGTACGAGTAAAATTAAATTTTCCCGGGATAAGATGACCCAACGGGGGGCCATTATGAAGCAGGAGGCTTGGCATTCAAGGTGCCTCTGTTGTCCCCCCTCCCCCCTCGCTTCCTCTAAAGTGTGCGCATGTAAATAAAAGAAAATGAGTGAATTGAGGCAGGCGGAATGGGAATTTGGGAAAAGGCTGGGAGAGGAAAATAAAGAAACAACGGGAGGAATAAAACAGTTTAAGTAGAAAAGAGGGGAAGGGGGGTTATTGAAGAAATGCGAATTACTTAAAGAGAAATGAGTACACGAGGAATTTATGTGGCGATACGGAAAACAGTACATAACCAAAGATATGAAGCTTATTTTCTGTTGACATGTACTAAGTTTTCAAACTCTGCAAATTCCTCTAAAGTTATTTTAGTTGTATAATAATAAATACCTTTTTAAGAGAACATCTGAAATGGCTACAATAATCACATCACATTACATAAACAATATAATTTATAACACCGTGGTCAATTTAGGTGTTGCTTATTTTTACTGGGGAGCACTGGCGTACACATGAGGGAGCTAATGGGGCTCCCAAAGTTTTGAGAAAGCAGTAAAGAAATCGAAAAAAAAAAAACCCAAAGTATATATGGTTTTTCTCAAAAGTAATAGCGCAAACTGACACGGGTGAAAGTACACGATAATAGAAGCAAAAGGTCGCAGTAAACATGTGTCTGCGAACGAGCCTTTTTCGAGATAATCGCAAATGTGTGGTTAAAAGCCGCCACTGACTTCATTGTTTGAACGTCGTCCTAGTTGGTAAAATGCTAATAATGTGTGCGAATGTGTGGGTACAAGCCGTACCACCTCTCGGAAATGTTCTGTTTGATTGCAACGCTTCTGGTAAATCTGTTTTGTAAACAAAGAGTAAACCTCGAACCGCGCAAGGAGTAAAGCATTCGGTGTTAACAAAATGCAATCAATGACGGTTTGTAACCACACATTCGCACACATTATTAGCATTTTACCAACTAGGACGACGTTTACAAACACTGAAGTCAGTGGCGGCTTGTAATCACACATTCGCGAATATCTCGAAAACGGCTCGTTTGCAGACCCATGTTTACTGAGACTTTTTTGCTTCTATTATCGTGTACTTTCACCTGTGTCAGTTTGAGCTATTACTTATGAGACACCCTGTATACAAACAACTAAAAATGACCCCCGATTACTATCTTGTATTTGAACAACTTTTAAAGAGAAGATTAAAAACTGTAATTACAAAATATTTCATAGTTTATCCCGCGCCTACGTAGAAAGCAGCTATGTGATGTCCACTTTTACAATTCCAGCCCCCCCGGAAAATAATCCTGCGTACACTAGTGCTAGGAAGACCCATGTTCGATTGGCGGATTTTTCAGGTAAGAAAAAAATCCAATAATGTACATGTATGGAGCAACCTTATGCGTTCACCTAGTCTCTAATAAACGGGCATCTGATGGGCGGCCGGAGCGTGGTGCTAATCATATCACCTCCAAAAACGGCGGAGACCCTACCTCAAATGTCAAAGTTACAAATATTATTCTTTAATTTGCAAGTAACCAAAGATGGCAACACTGACCAATAGCATGCAACAAGCTATGAAAGCATCTAAGAAAGAAATTGTCGGAGGTAAGAAAGTGTGATGTGCATTTGTTCCATCATTTCCAGTACCATTATTGTTAATAATGTTCGTTGAAGTTGGAGACAAGGAGAAGCCAGGGGCGTAGCCAGAATTTTTGGAGTGGGAGGGTTCAACATTTGGTAAAAGAAAGAAACAGCAACAGCGTGTTAGAAAATTATTATGGGAAAATAATATTGACTTATAATTTACATGTCACTACGTATATTATGACTACTGTGTTCATTAAAATACTATATTAATACATATTTGCCAAAATGATATCGAAAACATCAAACTCACATAGGAAATTTACAATTTTTGTGCTGTTCCTTACAGAACATGTACCAATTATGGTGAAATCTACAAGTAACACTGTAAAAATCATGTAAAATACTACATTTGCATTATTTCGCGACTTTGTATGTATGGAAATATGTATAGCATGTAATCTATCCACTTATAAACAATTTTGAGCGACTAATGGTTTTCGATGTTATCGCAATTGCGAAAAGCAAGGTTCTTACATACAGGGTAGAGAAGCGTATCTGGGAAAATTCGGGGGGGGGGGACAGAGCCCGGTCAGCTCATGTGTGGCTACGCCCATGGAAGAATCAAAAGGTTCATCCAGGGATGTTGGGGGAGGGGGGAGACAACACGCGCGTGTGTCTACAAGTGGTGGCTAACAATCTGAGAAAAGTTGAAAGCATATCCAACAGAGAATAGAAAATGGGGAAAACGGTGGGGGGGAGAGAGAGAGAGAGAGAGAGAGAGAGAGAGAGAGAGAGAGAGAGAGAGAGAGAGAGAGAGGAGAGAGGGATGAAAATCCATCAGCCAACAACAAGGCGCTTGAAACCGCAGGCCTCCAGGGAACACGAGAGATAAAGGATTTCTGTGAGTCTCAACCAAACTCCAAAGGCCACAGAAGAGAGCTAGTGAATTCAAAAGAAAACAATGAAAAAAAATTCTTCTAAACTTCGTTTTGAGTCGAATGACCTGTGACTGAAAGCCACGCTTCTTGTGAGACACTTGTCAGCAATTCCCCATAATATATGGGGATGATATTCCATAAGAAGTTGCCCGCGACGAAATTGTTAGGATTGATTCATATGCTGTTATAGTGGAGCCCAAGTTAAGAGTTCAGTATGGGCCCTTATGGGCTTTTACTTTTGAGATCACCACCCCTAAACAAGTGTGTTTCTGTCAGAAACAAAAGTCGTTATCATTCGAAGAGAAAATAATAAATAAGAAAAAACCAGAGGAAATGTAAGGCTTTGATGGTTTACACCTTCTTTTGCAATTCGGACCATCAAAAAAAGACGTTTTCCTTTCTTGTGTTTACCGCGATTTAAGGAGTTAATACTAACAGCCGTCCGACGGTTGCCACTTGCTGCAAACACGTGTTGGGAAGAGGGAAGGGGGCGGGGAATGGCCAGGCAAAAGTTCGTGAATAGGCTTCTGTCGGGGTCAAGTGGTTTGTTGTTTGCGTACGCGCTTTCTCATTTTGGGTATTTCTTGAAGGAATGTATTATTATAATTATTCTACAACAACAAAATGGCAAGGGGTGGTATTATCAAGCATAAAAGTGTCCAGAGTCTTACAAGTAAAGAGAGACAAATTGTAATAAATATAAATATACTTCAAGCAGAAAAATCCCGGTAAAAGTGTTAGTTGGACTGCAAGCGAAAATGCTGAAACGACTGGAATTTCGTTCAAAACTGTTTACAAAATTAATAGCGAAGCGATTAAAGGTCCTCTTGCAAACCAAACGAGCAGAAAAAAAAGTCAAAAAGGTACGCAAAATCCAACGACTTCGAATATAACTTTAATACGAGGCGATGTGCGGCGAAACTTCCCAGGCACATTGTATATAATACATTGCCGGATTTTTCGGGAGGAGGTTCACTTGCACCTCCCAAAATGATGATGAAAAGTATTGAGAGCGTTATATTAATAGATAAAAAAAATGATCGAGCTATTTTTCGTAGATAGTTAAAAGAATGTCATTCACCTTTCTGTAATTATCCTTCATATGAGTAAAAATACAATAGAACTCCTTTTATTTCACACCTCTACTAATAATTGATTGATTGAGTTTTAAGTCCAATTTTTTGCGCAGATAGGTTAGTTAGGACTGGACCTAGAGTTTTATGTGAGATACGAAGTACTATGTGCCTCCAGCAGGTATCGAACCCTGGATCACTTGATTATAATGCGACGACGGAAATTCTGCTAATGCTATCCCCTTATAATCGAAGGACCCTGGTTTCAGTTTCCTGGTGGAGGTACATTCTAGGATGAATTATACATTGAAGGCTCAGTTCCGATTAGTTCATCTGACCACAAATTACACCTAGAACGAACCCTTGCAATTATATTGATGTGAATGACGTGACGTGTCCAATGGGCGTATATGCTGGTCATAACTCCCCCTTGGATAAGTATTCCTAAAAGAAGAGGGTCAACAGCAGGAGAAGATGGCATATGAGGACCAGCTACTAAAAAGTATACGTACTACCCCGCTCTCCCCCTTCGAAAACACTGGGCACAACACTGATATAAGGGCACTTTTTGATGTGTCGAATAAGTTGCAAATCTGCACATTATATTTCCAATATTACGTAATGATTACAGCATATTCTGTGCACGTCCCAGAAAAAAATAATCTAGACCCGCCTATGACTGTCGAGCTGCTGCTGTGCAAAACGAATAGAGGGACAAAACAATACAGACACAAGACTTTCTGTGCGGCCTTACGAGTTGTTTGCGAGCACTTACAGGTCGGGGGGAGAGATTTGCTTTGGTGCATGCCGGTAATGAACACGGTTTTGTCTCAAAGAAAAATGTGAAACAGGTCTCCCCGATGGCACAGTGGTAACGTCCTGGTTTGATACCCTTTGGAGGCATATAATGCTTCGGATCCCAGTTTAAACTGTAGGTCCAATCCCGATTAGCCTTTCTGTGCAAAAAGTGGACTTAAAGGGAAAAAACACGGCCAACGTACACGATGAAATGGACAGCAAGACGTATGACAAGTATATTCGGGAACAGTTATTTGCAAATCTCCCTCCATGGACCGTCATTACTCTGTACCACAGCCGCATGAAAGAACAGCTTCCCATCAAATCATGGCGAAAGGATTTGTATTCTTGTATTGAACAGTACCCGTTCCGTTAATCACTAACTTTTGTTGACGGCGTGTACTACAGCAGAAGTTCGATGCAAGCCGGATCCTTCTTCCACTGCGCACCATGCGACAACACTGTCCCCATAAGCCCCATACTGAACTCTTAAGTTGGGCTCACCAATAGTCATCATTAAGCTCACATTACTTCTGCAGCTATTATGATTGACATTCAAGCACATTGAGTGGGTTATCTAATATATGTTCCACTAGAACATATACTAGATGTCCCATTTTTATTAAGAGTGAGTGTACAACTAAACATGAAACTTTGCCAACAGCATAACTAACAGAACATGGGCGCTTTCTATTGGCGAAAATTCAACTAATGCAAAAAAGTGATTACCTTTAATATACATATTCAAATAAAACATTTCACTTTGATCTTGGCCGAAATCTTCCGGTTCTTTTCTTGCAAACATCATTCTTAGTGATAAATAAATTACTTGAAGAATAAGAGAAATGCTGCTTTACAGCAATTAACTTACCTGGTCACTGTCGTGTCCCTGCCAACTGTCGTTACTCTGGAAGAGAAGAAATAATCATTAACTCAGTTCCAGAAATGAGATTTTAGCAATTCATTATAAACTACACACTAATTTAGCTGCTTTTCACTGGTTTAGAATGAACTTGTATTGGCAAAGGAGGAATTTGGAACCCCTATATGTTTTAAACTTTTTAAATCAGTGATTTAAAGAAGAACATCAATGTGTTTCAAACAAAACGTTTATAGTATGTTTAAAGTGCACGTTAAGAAGAATAGCTGATAAGGAATCCCTCGAATGTTTTTAGTTACGTCGTAAACACTTAACTAACTTTACGTTATATGAAAATGTCTCATGTACTCTACTCTAGAAGGTTGAGACAGTACAGGCACCAATGCATCATTGTGTGGTTACACCATTTCCCGAACCATCGCATTTCATTATAAATGCAATAATATACGTAGGAGTGAGATTATTTCCGTAACAGCTCTGGCCGTTCTGCGCGTGCACCTTGGGAGCGAGTCATAACTCCCGACGCCTCCAATCAAGAAGTGAACCGCTGAAGTCAGCTCTACTCTGCGCCTATAGCTAACTCTATTGCTCACGCTGTACACTGCTCGTAGGCTCGCTGGCTAGACTCGCGCAGTCAGATGGAGATGTTCCGAATGCACTCGGACATTACCTTGACCTTAACCACAATGTACGTTAAGTATGTATCGCCTGAATACAATTTACAAAGTGCTTTAAACACATCTAAAGAAGATAGCCATGTAAAAAATGCTTTAAACGCATTTGTTTTAAACATATCAACGTTGATAAAATACCACCGCATGTAAGTTATCTAATCTAATATCTGACGTCAGACGAAACTCTTCTTGGGCGCATGCGCAATTCTACATGTCATTGCGCATCCATTCTGAGCAGCATGCTTACGTCACAAAGCATTTGAGACTGAATAACTAGATTAAAAAATACGAATAAAAGAATTTGGAACATACGAAATTGCACAATTTGCAAATACGATGATTTTTAAACGAGAATCGTTGGAACAGTAAAATCGACAGATCCCGAAAGATAGGGACAGACTAACTCTTCAATCCCGAAGGACAGATACCCGGCTTAATAAAATATACATGAGAGCGGGCGAATCGGAGGTGAATTGAATCCGAAACGGCCAATCGGAAGGGGAGGGGACCAAGGGAAATGTCCATGCCTCGCAGTAAAGTCGTCTGCAGAAGATTTGTTTCACTGTATTGGATCGGGGGGAGAAGCGAAATTAGACTTTATTGAGTTGCGCTTGGAGACTTGGAGCGCGGCCACAGCTTGCTATGCATGCGACTGAAGGGAGGAAGGACTCAACAGATTAAGAGCTAACTGATGTTGGTAACTTATCTGCCACCTGTAGCACTTTGGCTTTTTTGTTATGTTGTTGCCTGCAAGTTGATATGGATGCGTTATCTGATACGTGATTGACTGTGAGGATGACATGAAACATTCTCATTGGTTGCTTGAATGTTTACGGTAATTATGTACAGTGCGTTCAATTTGGCTCAGGGCCGAGATAGCGTGGGGCAGCTAGACAGACAACCAGAGGCGTCTCCTGAACACATGCGGTGCATGCTGCGCATGCGTCAATTGTGGGAAAAAGGACAGCTTGCTCTGCTACGATATTAATGAGCATTTCAACATTCTAATTTCTTCATATAGGAGAAGTATTTATTTTAGAAGAGAGCGCTCAACCATAGAATGGCTCAACTAAGCTTATATTACATTTCTTGAATCTGAAGTGAAAGGAAGTAATAATTCTTTTCCCACAATTGACGCATGCGTCACTTCAGATCCAAGAAATGTAATATAAGCTTAGTTGAGCGCTCTCGTCTAAAAAAAATACTTCTCCTATATGAACAAATTAGAATGTAGAAATGCTCATTAATGTCGTCGCAGAGTAAGCTGTCCTTTTTTCCACAATTGCCGCATGCGCAGCATGCACCGTATGCGTTCAGGAGACTCCTCTGCAGACAACCTGTTCTGAGATTAAGAGAAACTGCATCGTTAAACGCTGGAATTGCTGAGCGAAAACGAAGGATTGCAACGGAAAAAAGACTCGACGAAATTGGGTCATCATTAGAACGCTCTCCAAATAAACCCTTATGGTTTCACAGGAAGTAGGAGTTTTAAAAACATTCCATACGGCTACTAAACTGTCGAACCTGAAACCTTACTGAGAACCCTAAAAAATAGATTATATTGAAACAATCCCCACACCATAGATGAGCTGAAAGACAATATGAGAACATAACTTACAAGAATTACGGAAGAGGAACTTTCGCATGTCAAAATTTAATCAATTTAATCAGTTGGCCACCACTTTGAACAAGTCCTTTTAACACAGGTTAGTATTCGTTATGCAATATACATATAATTGCCTGCAAGCTAAAGACATGTGCGTAAAAATAAGCCCCGATCCAAACTGAACTCACTGTATACATATAGAGGAGTCTTCGAATTGTGGATCTGCTTAATAAGGCAGCCCAAAACATCCGGAAACGCCATAATATAAAATAATGTACAGATGTTGCCTACAAGCAAGATTTCTGAAGAAATTATGGCTTGCCTGTCCTACAGATGTACTAATAGAAGTGTAAAAGACAATACCGTTTCACAGTGGCGTGCCAAGGAACAACGAAAGGGGGGGGGGGCGTACGTATACCTTTTTAAGTAGTCATCCATTTTGCAATGTTTCCTGGCTTAGACATTCTATTATTTTTTTTAGGAATTTTGGGCCAAAGGAGAGGGGGTTATACCCCACAAACCCTCTCTGAGCACGCCACTGCCATTTCATATGAAAACAATAAAAAAGAAACTTGGAAATTTTCATGAAAATAGTGTTACTTACATGCACCTGGCAACTATGCGATGCATCACGAATGGAACACAACTGACCTTTCCTCTGTTTCTTTCCAAGCGGTGGAAAATGTAATCTCAGTGCATAGTTGCCAGGTCCACGTAAGTAACACTATTTTCATGAAAATGTCCAAATTTATTTTTTATTGTTTTCAGCAATTGCATGATGTATACAGTTTCGAAACACAACTTTTGTGGGACTGAAACACCAGCAGTGTTGCCAATGAACAGTCTTAATTTCTAAAAACAACGATTTTCCTAGTTCCCCCTTAAAGACGCCTCATCCGATTGACTATAGGTAGAAATGAACATTTCTTTTTTCACTGTCATAGATGCCGAGCTAATCCACCTAACCAAACTGAAAATTACCGATAGCATGTGCCATTTTTCATTCTTTGTAGAAAATTTCATTTACACTTTCCATTACATCTGGCAACACTGCATGGACACTAATGAAGTCCAATCATTGTTCCCCGGTTTAAAAATATATGCATGAACAAGGCTTCCATTTGGTATAAGGGTTGTATGTGTACCACTTCCAGTTCAAAAGTTGTACTATCCCCAACTCCAGGTTGCGTTGTAAATGGAACACCCGTTATAGTTATAAATTCAAATATACCCTTCCTACCTTTGCAAACAAATGTTTGATTGATTCTCATATAGCCTACTTGATTACGTTACGTTGCTTTTCACTTCCATAGGTTAATAATGAGAATAAAAACGAATTTATAATATATATGAGAAACACACAATAAACACTAATGTTTTAACCAGTAGAGTTTTCGACAACAGGCAGAACAGACATAACTCTCTCATGCTGGCTGCAAAGGTGGTTGTGACGTGGAGTTAGTTAAACGACTCAAGAGTTACTGAGGAGGCTTAGTCAACTTCCTAGTTGTTCCTTATCTAGGGCAGCCAGGCACCGTCGGTGTTACAAAACCTAGTCTTGCACACTGTGAGCAGCCTACACGCTTCGACTAGTTCTGCGGTGAAGTTTGAATTCCAGAACTTAATTCTAAAACACAATTACTGTTCGTCTTCCACCACGTTACGCCTCAAATATCTTCAAAAACGTGTTTGTGGTTTTCAGATTTGCTTTCTAAACCAAGAACTCCTGTCCAAATCGCAGTTTGAGCTCTACCTCACTGTGAGTGGCCGGTCTTACTAGTACGATAATTTACCGTTCATCCTCTGCAGGTTAATCGCGATGATAGGAATGAATGATGAATTGAACGTAAGCATAAAACGGTCAATTCGATTTTGATGATGGATTTTTCATGCCACAACTGTCAATCCGAGTTTGCCAGGATTCACCACAGACGGATTATGCCAGAACTGTCTGAACATGTAAACCGAAGTCAGAATACATGAACAGGCGTTTACATGGTTGTAAAATATAGAAAATAGTCAATGTGCAATACTACTTCGAAAGAAAAGTTTAATGTGAAAAATTCAAGTTCGAATTCCAGTCACTGGAAAGGTGTTAGCCGCACACGGACATCCATCATTCCAGGAATTACGCCAAAAATAAAACACGTTTGATCCTTCATTCCCGGATTGATGGATTCCGGGATGGGGCAAAATGGTTATGATTTTAATTCATTCACACTTGCCTCCCCCCCCCCCCCCAGTTTTGGAACCCAATGGCTGCCACTGCTCCTTATACTCATCCTGGGCTCACACGGAACCATCCAAGATCCAAAAATTATCTTCTGCACTGTCCGTATCCAACATATTTAATTTAAACTTTACTTGATGCAGGTGTACCCTTCTCGTTGTTCCACCCGCATTGACTAATAACAGGCGTCTTCCTAAATGATCTGTCACCGTTGCTCGTACATATTTGGGAAATATGGGTGTATATTTTCTTACCCAAACTGTACTTCCTATCGATGGTAATTCTTGATTCTTCTTATTGTTTTCATTTCTCACTACTTCCTTCTCCATTATTTGCGACCAGGACTAATTATAGATATTACGAGGTTGATATGACAACAACAACTCTGCAGGAGTCCTCCCCGTAGCATGGCAAGGTGTAAACCTGGCTACTCTTAACGCACCTTCCACCGCTTCTCTGAAGTTGAAACTTCTTCCCAGATGGCAATCTTCCCACCATCTCTTCTTCAGAGTGCTTTTAACGTTTAGGACCCACTTCTCGGCGAAATCATTGCTGGGAGGATGATATGGCGGTGAATGAATAAGTAGTATTCCTAAATTAGTGCAAAATTATTTAAGCTTCCTTCCCGAAGGAGGTCCATTATCACATGAGATTACACTAGGATATTCATACCTTTCAAAACATTCAAGAAATTTCATCGTTTCTTCACTTAACTTCCCAAACTTCTATCCATCTTCTACATGAATCAACTAACAATAAACATGTGCAACCAGCGAAATAAAAGAAATCCAAATGAACTCTTTGAAATGGCTTATCTGTTTGCTCGCAAAGTACGTATTATTTCTCGGAGAATTGTTCTGCAGTTGCTTGACACTGTTGACAGTTAATAACTTCTATTTTCAAATCAATATCAATTTGATCCCACCAATACAATACTTGCTAATTGTAATTTGCAGAAGCCTAGATGATTAGCATGCAATTTTTTCAATTCTGTATCGCGCAAAGATCGTGGAATAACTAACATGTTGCTTCATATCAAACGTTCTTTTTCAATCACTATTTCATTTAATTTATAAAGCGGGAATTAAAACTTACAGGGAGGGCGAAGCATCTTAAAAATAGCGAAGAATGCAAACAAGATAAAGGAAAACAGAGAAGAGGAAGGGATTATCTACGAAGTGAAGTGTAAAGAATGTCAGAGTATGTACATAGGAGAAACGAAAAAGAGGCTGAAAGACAGGTTGAAACAATATAGGGATGATGTACGACTTAAGAGAGAGAGAGAAATGCGATATTTAAACACACTAGAGAAACAGGACATGACAGAGTGGGATGAGCTAAGCAGATATGAAGGGAGAAGAGAGTACTAGTGAGAAAATGGAAGGAGGCCTAGGAAATAGAGAAGAAAGGAGAAGAAGACACAATGAACTGGAATGGGGCTCAAGATAAACAAAGAATGGGAGAAGGTGTTAGAATAAGTGGAAAGGACAAGAGCGAAAGAGGAGAGAAGAAGGAAGAGGAATGAAGAAAGAAAGGAAAAAGAGAGTGAAAAAAGAGTCCAACCACTTTCCAGATGAATGGAAATGTTTAGCTAAATCGCCTGTCAGGTGAAAGTACAGTTCACAAAGGAAGGCCACCTGCTGGAATGTTCCAGAAACAACTTTCTAATAATCTTGTGTCTGGAGGTGAGTGATTTTTGTGTATATATATCTTCCTGTTTTGTACCTTGTTTCATTTGTACTTGGTACTGAGTCTGAAGAAGATCTTGCTAGAAGGTTGAAACGTTACGTTTGGTTTATGTTTTAATATAAAATAAATTTTTGCCTTGGTCAGCGTATTGAGTTTTTCACACTATTTCATGTCTTCTCCGGAAAAAAAATGCGCAAATGGTGAAGCTTCTTGATCTTTGTTTAGCTGTGCTGGCCATCCTTCATTAACATATAACATTATCTGCTGTATAACAAGTCTATTGCAGTTTCTTCCTTAATACTTTGTAATAACACTGCTTCACATTCTAAGTTGCTTCCTTTAAGTTCGCCACAGATGGTTTAATTTCTTCACAAGAAATGCAAATCCTAAAGATTTAACTTCCGTAGCAAAAAATTGCCGCTTTTTTTGCATTTACCTTGATATTATACTTCTGTAGGCGATCTAGTACATTTCTCACATTATTATAGCACTGTTCTAGTCCTTTACCACAGATAATTATGTCATATAAGTTACACTTAGCGAATTGAATTTCTGTCTGTAGCTGATCCGTTACATGTTGAAATATCAGGACTACATTGAAAAGCAAAAGTTAATTCCGTCAGCATTTGCGTTGGAGGTAGATCATATTTCTCACCGCACACCGCCATTGAGTTGAACGGACAAGTTTTTTCAGTATTACTAGTTCAATAGCTCTTTTTGTGTATTAGTTCGGGCTTTCTTTCAATACTAAGTATTTCTAAATTACGTGTAAATGTTATCATATGATTTAATGTCCTAGGTTTAGTACCACTATTCTAAGGTACTTACAACTGCAAGGCATTCGTTTAGTTCATCAACTAGTAACATTTTCAAATGTTCATACCAAGAAAACTGCACCCCGCAATAAAATCACAAATTCGCCACAGATTGAGCATCTCCCCCCAATCCAAAAAGCTTAAATCGCACACTGCCTATGACCAAGATATTTCAAAGGGAGTTGAACATCTAATCCCTTTTGCCGGCCCCCGTGGCTGAGTGGTTAGCACATCGCGCTACAACGCCAGGGGTCCTGGGTTCGAATCCCGACCTTGGCTTGGATGTTTGTAAGTGTCCATTCAACTTCATTATGTTATCACTCATCCCCATCTTCGCAAATTAGGCAAAAGTGACACAAAAAGGGAAGTAAAATAAAGCAAATTAATCAACCTAATTCCTTTTCGGTACGCCGTTGTCACATAAGATAACTTATGTCATGAACAGTACGACTAACAAGCCCGACATCAACCTGCGAATGAGCGTGTGAGGTGAAAAGTAACACGGGAAATTCGGTTGTTTGTAAGAGCGTGGTATCAATCACACCACCACAGACACTGACATAACAATACAGCAGCGCCTAGTTTGAGATATATCATAATTACGCCAACTCTTGCAACATGGTAATATTGCGACAATATTGCACAAAATATTACATAAATGTTTCCTGCATGCAGGGTTAACGTGAGAATGTATGCGTACGTATTACATCCATAATGATACAGAAACTTTGCAGTCGGACGTCATGATATGATAGTTACATTAATATTGCACTCAGTACAATAAGCTGTTTTATTAATGCTAGTACTAGCATTATGAACGCAACCAGCAGAAATACCAAAATCTAAGACAGTCGTTGCAGAAAATTGCTGAATTCTCTCTTTCACATTTCGTACTCTGGAACTTGCAGGATAACGTGATTATGGCAATTAGGGATCGAATTCAGGTCGCGAAAGACCGAGCGAGCGGGAGAGAGAGAGAGAGAGAGAGAGAGAGAGAGAGAAAGATAAAAAGAGAGAGAATAGATAGAGAGAGGGAGAGAGAGAAAGGAAGATAAAAATGAGAGAGAATAGATAGAGAGAGAGAGAGAAAGAAAGAGAGAGGGAGAGAGAGAAAGAAAAAGAGGAAAGAAAAAGGGAGAGAATATATATATAATAGAAAGAGAGAGGGAGAGAGAGAAAGAAAAAGAGGAAAGAAAAAGGGAGAGAATATATATATAATAGAAACAGAGAGGGGGAGAGAGAGAAAGAAAAAGAGAGACAGAATAGATATATAGAAAAAGAGAGGGAGAGAGAGAAAGAAATAGAGAGAGAGAATAGATATAATAGGAAAAAGAGGGAGAGAGAGAATAGATATAATAGGAAAAAGAGGGAGAGAGAGAATAGATATAATAGGAAAAAGAGGGAGAGAGAGAAAGAGAAAATAGAAAGAGACAGGGAGAGAGCAAAAGAGAGAGAAAGAGACAAAATTGTAAGAGAGAGAGAGAGAGAGAGGGGGATAAGGGAGTGACAAAAAAAGAAAGAGAATGAGAGAGAAAGATTGGTTCATCAGATCAGTTCGGAATTTGACTCGTTTGTTTCAAATTAGAAACAAAGGACGAAGTTTATTATTCTGATAGTCTTTAACAGAAATAAATATAAGATTATACGTTTTTCAACAGGATAACAAAAGTAAAAAATGCGTTAGATCGAAAGATGTAATGTAAAATGCAAGAACCAGTTGAGGATTTATTGGTTTTCTTTTATATTCAACTACTTAATCCAAAAATCCAAGAGTTTTCAAAATTCCAAAAAATACATTACTTAATGTCAAATGTTACACGACGTAAACTTTGACTAAAATTTTTCATAACTTTCGAAGATTTTTTTGTATTTTTGTTATTTAGCGTCGTATTTCTGATTTGACTTTTGGCTAATCGCGACAATGACGATGCGTAATTATTAGATCAAGTAGATGAAGGGACACTCACAAAGAACACCCGTGCCCAGGCCAGGATTCGAACCTGGTTACTTCGATGGCAAGATCGAAAGTCTACCACTTAACGCGCTTGCCCACCGAGCAGGCAAAGATTTTACTTCAATGAGGCTGAATAGCTATGCATTTCATTATACAGTAAGGAGTGTCCTTCCCTGAATCCATCCAAATTTCAATCTTTTTTTTTCACGAAGTACAGTCAGAGAAAGAATTACCTGGGTCACGGGACCTAGAATTTCGTAACGTTTTAAAGCCTCTTGGTTATGCAACCCAAATAACAAAATATTCGCTTAAGTTTGCCTGGAGGATCTGAGTTCTCGGGAAGGATTGAGCATTGATAGCATGAGTCACATGACTTATGCCCCAGGCACAACAAACAACAGCTGGGTGCTACGTGGCCTCAAGAAGAACATTTCAGCAATTGGTTTCTTAACAAGAGCTTCTCGTAAGGAAATATTATTTCGAGTGATACTAGTCATTGTCAAGAAGGTTCACTGAAATGATGGTTCCATCACCGACCACATGCCACACGTTAATTGCTTAAGTCTAGTTTATGCATTGGACCTACAGATTAAAGTGGAATCCGAACCAAATGTTCCTCTATCTGGTATTGAATTCGGAAGCCTTTGATTACATGTCGATGACGTTACCACTACACCATCGGAGAGGCAATTGAACGCCTTGAGAAAGACACGAGTGAAACCCTATTTCGCGTAAATTTTAAAAATAAGACAATATTTTGTGGTCACAGTTTCAAAACGTGGGAGAGGCATAGATTTTTTGTCCCATCGTCCAATTCACGAGTTTATAATTTTTCCTCACCGACACGATTAAGAGGAGTGGTAGAAGAAAAGCGAAGTGAAATAACTGAAACAGAAATAAAAGGAGAAAACGAAACAAATTTTATCCATAATATTCTGCAGTCACTTCAGTCGTATTCGCGGAATGTTACCTTAACCGTGGTCTTTAACTTGTGTTTTCCCCTATCTTTGTGTTCTCGATTCCCTCTGTCACGATTGGTCTAAAACTAATTAATGCGACTTTAATTAAACAATACAAACAACGAAACAATGCACAATCAACTGCTCAAAACAACATTCCATTTGTTTTCGAACAGGAAAATAATTGAGATGCTGTAAAATTAAGCAAGATGCAGTAATAAAGTGGGAATTTGCTACTGTATAGAATTAAATCGGTGAAGATGTTCGATTTGATTGGATGTTTGTTATTTAGTGTCGATATTGTTTCACCTTTGACAAATAGCGACGATGAAGATGAGTAATGAATGATGATATGATGGCATTGATTAAGGGACACTCACCAAGAACACCCATGGCCAAACCAAGATTCGAACCAGGAGCCCATGCTGTCGTAGCGTGCTGAGCTAACCACTCCGCCACGGAGGTCGGTTAGGAGTGGACATTATACCATATTTTGTGTACGCAATTTGGATTAATGAATGGAATGACTAGGCATATTATATTAGTAATATATCACGTCATATTATTCGGCACGAAGTAACATCAGAGGCATTCAATCTTGCATTTTTGCCTTTCAACTAATTTTTCGACTTGAGGTTAATCGCATCAATAAGATAAATTATAAAACAAATGATAATGAATGCGGGATATTGACAGTTATTATTAATTATCTGACACAAGCAACATTAAGCAGACTAGGTGGGCAAGCTCATTAAGTGGTCGACATTCGATCTCGTCAACAAAGTTCCCGGGTTTGAGTACCGTCCTTGTAACAGGTGTTTGAGTATTTCGTCGTTAATTTCATGTAATGGTCACTCGTCCGCGACTAGGAAGAAAAGTGATGTTACGCAACAAAACTAATAAAAATAAACATGATCGAAGAGTACTTATTTCATCTCTCACGAAATCTCCTATAAAACCGGGATATATGAAACATATGTATCTTCACATACGTTTTCGATTTCTATATTGCCCAACCTGCTATCGTGAATGGTTTTTGGGGCTATTTGTGTATGGTTATACGATCCAGAATTGTTTCTGAGGCTATGCGGTAATGGTTTTCAGGGCTATGCTGGAATTTTTCTGTTAAGAAGGTTGAAGCACTGCTTTTCCGTTTGAAATACAACCTTGGTGACAATGAAGTTCGACCAGAAAGGAATACGTGATTAAATGCACAGACGCATAGGCGGTGGAATGGGTGACCCGCAGAAGTGACGCATGTGTGTAAGAGGAGGCGTGTGAGCAGGCAAGAATCGTGATCCCAGCATGTTGCACCCAAGGTCACGTAAAGAACGAAAACGGGGAACTATACGCGTGACATTGAACTTCAACCAGGCACCAGACCCATACGGAAAAATTCCAGATAGTGGCGCATTCGACGGAAGCATGACGTCACGGACACGATAAGGGAGTCCGCCGTATATAAGCACGTGCTGTGCACCGAGGAACCGCAGTGCATCGTCACTATGGCCAGGGGCAAACCTATTGACAACACCGTGAGGAGAAGAGTGGTGGAGTTGCAACGGGATGGACTCAGTGAACGGGAAATAGGGCGCCAACTGAACTTACCCAAGTCAACCGTCCACTGCATCATCAAACACCACCAAAATACGGGTACTACAGAGCCAGGTAAGGCCCCCCGGTCGAAAACGCCTGCTGAGCGTGCGTGACCTACGGATATTTAGGCGCTATATCCAGACCAACAATCATGTTTCTGTGGCCGAATTACGACTGTGGACTCGAGAACGCTTTCACATTGAAGTGTCAACCAGAACCATTCGCCGTTACCTACAGCGATGCGGTTACCGAGTGTACAAGGCGAAACGTAAACCCTTCCTTTCCATGTTGAACAAAGGCAATCGACTACGGTGGGCACGAATGTACCGGGGATGGCCATTTCGGCAGTGGAACAGGGTTTTGTGGACGGACGAATCCATTTTAAATGTTGTGTACGGGAAAATACGGAAAACAGTCACTTGTCGGAAGGAGGAACAGAATGAAGCAAAATTTTATGCACGTCGGGTACAGAAACCTGCGTCGGTGATGGTATGGGGATGCACGACGGCATCTGGGGTTGGCCCACTACACGTCCGTGAGGGCATCGTGAATGCACACGCCTATACACGCATACTGGAGCGGCATCTTCCCACAGTGCGAAGGCACCTGTTCCACGGGCGGCGTCTCATCTTTCAACACGACAATGCCAGGCCTCATACAGCGCGGCTGACAAGAGAATGGTTGACTCGCCATTACGTGCGAACTCTGCCATGGCCACCATCGAGTCCCGACCTCTCGCCCATTGAGAATGTGTGGCGTGTTCTTAAGCGACGTGTGCAACAGAGGGGACCCACGACAGTGGCTGCTCTTATCGCCTGCCTGCAGGAGGAATGGCACCGCATCGATGTGGAATACCTTGAACGACTCGTCCGCAGCATGCCCCGACGCATTGCCACAGTTATTCGCCGACGGGGCGGCGTCACACCATGGTAAACAGGATCCCCTCTAACAGTGGTCGAACTTCAATGTCACGTGTAGATGGACGAAAATGTTTCATTTTGTGTGGACACCATACATTGCTGCGTTGCAGCGGAAATGTATGTTTTTCTTTGTTCCATGTAGCCTGCTGAATAAAATATGTTCAGCATATGCATGTGTTCTCCTTCTTTCACAACGCACTCCTATATTTGTGACTGGTCGAACTTCATTGTCACTAAGGTTGTACAACGCTAGTCAATATTTGCCCGCCATTTTGCGTGTTCAGGAAGCGAGAAAAGAACGAACAATAATTACTCGATATGTCGACAATAGATACTAATTTCGTTTAAAAAAGGCGAAATCCCTTGTTAAACGATCTTTCGCCATGCAGAATAAGTAAGTACGAATGTCAACAATTACAGAATAAACGAGTTACACCCGATTCCCGGCTTTAACAGTTTTACTGAGAAAATATTTTGTATCTTTTGTTATACTATACTGAACCATGAATATTATATATACATCAATATGAAAAAATAATAAAAACATAAATAGGGGAAATTGAACTTTTGGTTAACCTTGTATTTGTATAACATGGCCTCCATGGTCAAAGGAGAATTCTAGTGTTATCGCACGTATAGGAGGGCCTGTATGCCATAGAAGATATCTAGTGTTATCACACATTTAGGTAGGATAATTTTTCTGTGCGAGCTTGGCAACTCCGCAAAAATAAGCGAGTTGGTAACGATGGGAAAAGATAGAGATTTTTTTCTCCCTTTCTGTTATCAAACAAATGAAATATGACTTACTTGTAAGTCTAAGTTTGTGATATTTCAAGGCTTTATATGAATAATGTTATGACTATTTCTTGTTTCTAAACTGATGAGAATAGCAGAGCTGAAATTTAATTGAAAGATTTGCCTCTGCAAGGCTTGTGTAATGTAAGTAATCTCAGTGAAAGTGTCTTTTAAACGTGTCGAGTCACGTTTTTTTTTTTTTTTGACTAGTTTCTAGTTTAAGCTATTTCTCTTAATAAAGCGTTAATTATGTGATATTGAGACTGTTACTTAATACCAGCAAACCCTGGGTGTAGAAGAGTTCTAATACTCCTAGCCGGAGACGTAGCAAATTTAGAAACTTTTATTAGCCCTCATTAGTTTTAATCTTCAACATGTTCTGCTTGTGGTTCTCAGTCAATAATTCGAAATATATATGAAGTGTATATTAATTAATATCATTCTCATATTGAAATTATATTGGACATCTCTACTTCCGACTAAGGAACAAAAATCTCTGATTCTTAAATAAAGTTTTTTGATTAGCAATAGCTAGATAGTGTATAGAATCTACCTTGCTTTTCTGGCTCCCATCCACTCTTTATCCATCGTACACATAAGGAGCTTTCAGACAGAAGGAACACGCGACAGGCGACAAGCCATATGGGGGTTTACACTGAAGTGACAAGCGACAGAATTCCCTTCCGTTCCGTCTATGATAAAAGTATTCATCGCACGGGCAGTATCAACAGATCGAGGCGACTCTACGCTTGATATTAAGAAAACGACCCAATTTGAGCGACACGCAAGCGACAAGAGACACGTGGTGCTTCGGTTCGGAAAGTTACGTTTACTGAGAGTTCGTTTCCAAGCGAGACATGTTGCTTGTCGCTTCTCTCCTGTGGCTTGTTGAATGTGACAAGCGACACGGAAGTATCACACTGAAGCAACGAACAACAGGGACACTTCAGTTTATAAGCAAGCATTCACCGCGCATGCGCGTATAACAACCCTGGCGACGATACACGGTATCCAGAAAACGGCCTAAGCAGAACAACATGCAAGCGACAAGCGAGACGTGCAACTTGTTGTATCGCTTCGATTCGAAAAATTTCCTGTGAGGAAGATTTCACACCAAAAGTTACAGCCGACATGCGACACGAGTCGCTTGGAAGCGAACTTTCAGTAGTCAAAGCAACCTTTAGAACAGAAGACACACGAGAAGATGTACGTGTCTCTTGACGTCTCAGTCCGTTGTTCACGGATGCGGGGGGAATGTTTTCCTTCAGACTGGAGGGGATTGTGTCGCTTGTCGCTTGTGTGTGAATTACACCTGTCGCTTGTCGCTTCGGTGTGAAATTTCCCCAAGATAGCTTTCAGGTTGAAGCAACAGGCAACAAGCGACACAGAGTTTTCGCACCAAAGCGCCAAGCTTTCAGACCGTAGCGACAAGCGACAGATGTCGCTTTGGAACGAGCCAATCAACAGCAACGTTTCACAGCGTAGGGGTATGGGAGACTGCACAATCCTGCGTTCGAATGGTGAAATCTTGAAGCGACACGTGTTAAGGGTCGCGGGTCGCTTGGATGTGAAATCTCCCTTAGTCTATAAGCAAGCTTTCAATGTGAATTCACTACCAACAGACAGACACGACACTATGCACGCTATTAGAAAACGGGCCAGTACGAACGACACGCAAGCGACAAAGCAACCCGTGCTGCTTGTCGGTCGAGTCGCTTCCGTTCGGAAGAATGCATTTATTACTGAGGATTCATTTACAAGCTACACTTATTGCTGTCGCAAGTCGCTTATTACTCTTATGACTTCAGGCACTTTTTTGTTCGTTACGTCAAAGTAGAGTCTCTAAGCTTTTTACTAGGTTTTTAGAGCGGTGGTGGTGTAGTCGTTAGGGCGTCTGACTGCCAGGCGGGAGACCCGTGTTCGATTCCCAGAGTGGGTGAATAAATGTCGGATGGTCCCAGCATAAAGCAGCTCCGGGGCTCCCAGCCTCATATCAATCTGTGCACATGGGCAATCCTGGACGGCAAAAGCGGCCGGAGTGTGGTGCTGATCACTTCGCCTCCAAAATGACCTTTCCCCCACATCCTGTACATGGATGGCACTGTGCTATATGCACTTGGAAATTTGCCTTAGGTTTGTAGTACGAAATCTTAGGAGTTTGCAACCAGAACT
Source organism: Lepisma saccharinum (assembly GCF_977018435.1). NCBI lineage: Eukaryota > Metazoa > Arthropoda > Insecta > Zygentoma > Lepismatidae > Lepisma > Lepisma saccharinum. Next base: position 35,919,423 of record NC_139258.1, on the reverse strand, counting down.
CGAGGCTGGTGTGGATTTTGAGAAGAGGGTCGCAAATGAAAGAAGGGTCTGTTTGGGCGAGAAATTTTATGACGATTGTCGCCAGTATGGCTGGAACAGGGCCGTAGTAAACAATAGCAGTAACTACCTACGGATCGTTTTCCGCAAGGATGAATGGAAGAGAACTCTTGGGGTAGGAATTTTGCAAGTTAAGATAGCTGGGACACGAGGCTAAAGTCTGGCAAAATTCGTTACGGACAAAGTATGACGAATTTAGGACTTTTCGAGGGGGAATCTTACAGATCTTTTTTCATGTAATAGAAGTTGATTTGGGTTTCCAAAAGAAAATGCTTTATTCCGAATAAATAAATATTTGCTGCTGATTTACTGTTTTAAGTCCACTTTATGCACAGAAAGGTTAATCGGGACTGGACCTACAGTTTAAAGTGGGATCCGAACCACTATGTGCCTCCACCGGGTATCGAACACAGGACCCCTTGCCCAAATATTTGCAATTCATTAGTTATTTTGTTTATATATTTTTTCGAGACTTTCGAGACGAGACGAGACTTTTCACGAGCTGTCTCGTCTCGTGTCTCGTCACGAAAACGAGACGAGACAGATGGTCAGTCTCGTCTCGTCTCGAATTTTGAGAAGCCTGTCCCGTCTCTTGGGCAACACTACCATCGTCCCATAAGCTGTATCTGACATGAGCCTCCTGAAGCCCTCCTGCGTACACAGACACATACAGATCGTGTTACTGAACTAATTTTTGTTCATATATGTATAAGCAGTTTATCTTCAGAAGATCTCCTGTGGCATTGTCTACCCATTAAAGTCAAACTATTATTCATTTTAAATATATGAGGTCTTATATTTGTATGTATTTGTATGTCACTCTGCACGTACTAATTCGCTCACATGTATACAAATATTGACATACGTTTATCGTATGTCATATATAGTCTACAGTCAATGAACGTATGAAAATTTTGCTTGTCTTAACTAACCAGCACTGTGTAGTATTCCGTAATAAATTTTGAATTTCTAAGTGTAGACGTGTCCATAAGCAAGGCTACAAACATACCATTCTTATTTTAATGAATTAATGCTTGTAATTTTCATCTGCTCGAATTTTCCTGTTTACTTTTTATTATAATAGGTTAATTCTGTTATGTAAACTTTATCCATTTAGTTCTTCATCAGAATTGTCACGCCAATGGGTATATTATAATAGACAGTCAGTGTAACATCAGGGAGCTCTTTTGTTAACACTTGATCTGATGTTGTTTGTATATATTAAAGATTAGATATTCTGGACTCGAGCACATATCCTTATCTGCCAGTGAATAATCCAAAAATAATTGAATATTTAGCTGAACATTGTGTATATAAGTTCTATGTGTACAGTGGGATCCATGAGTATTACCGTGCAAATTGTCCTTGACTATTTTCCATTAATTTTAGCTTACATCCTATGTGTTTTTAAGAGATGGATTTTTATGTATGCTGGGTCAGAAATTGTCAACAGCTTGTTTTGAGTTTGTTTTTAATTTTTAAAGCTCTTATTGGGTAAAATAAAGTGCACGAACATGGTGATGGACGATTTGCGCGGCAATACCCATGGATCCCACTGTACATGTGATTCTTCCTTGCAATGATCTAAGGTTAATTGGATCTTCTTGTTGACAGTTGACACAAAAAAATATCATTTTAAAATTTAAGTATAATCATAGCATTTGATGTGAAAGACTTGTACAATTAGGCTATAGCATTTTATACATGTTGAAAATAAACATCTATGTTTTCAAAGATCTAAGCCTAAACACAAGTATTAAACTACTGTGATGCAAAGTTTTGAAGAATAAAGCTTCATTCAGAAAATTTATGGGTAGGCCTATAATTGTTTTATAAACTAATAATAATGTTATTTCTTGGTTGGTACTTAAGTACATTTCGTTGGTAACAAAAATCTGCAGATTCGTGCTTTCTTTAGCTTACTTTTGAATGTATTTGCATTGTAGGCTATTGGTCCGTTGTTTTGTGAACTCTATTAGAAAGCTTTCGGTTGAAATTTGATTGCAGTTAGGCCTATTATAATTTTCTGCTTAACTTATAATTTTGACATAGATTACGTAACCTTAAAGATAAGAATTTTTGAAGGGTAACTTAAATCCTTTTGCATCAAACATAAAAATGGGGACCCCCCCCCAAGCAACCTTGCTCCACCCGCATATATTCGAGGGCATGAGCTTAGGTCCTGGTACCTTAAATATAAACCAGGACTTCTTTTGCTCCGAATTTATCGGTTCCCCCGTTTTTCTTTTATGTGTACTTTATTTATGATATTACATATTACATGCATTATAATAACATTGAACATTATTTGATTATGTATTTTGGTTACAAAACTTTAGATTACAAGACTTGATCTGGCATCTAGAACAGGCCTTATTTCAGAAGTACACAAATAAATTAAGTTGCATTTTTTTTATACCTATAACTATAAATTATTTTGTTGCTGTTTTTTTTTTGTACGTGGTACGTGTTTTTTATTTTTTTATTTTTAAGGATTGAAGTATATGTAAGAGTAACTGAAATGAAGTTCGAAAAATGAAATTTAAAGCAAAAACAAGAGTACGTGTATTGCAGTAATATTAATAATAATGTAAACCATGAAATATAATAGGGAAAAGTGCTTGAGGTTAGTGCATTGGTTATGATCAAGAGTAGATAAAGTTATTGCATCACAAAGCATCTACATATATACACAAAATGATAATGAAGTTATTACAATTAAGTTCAGTTTTGTTATTATAAATGTATTGCAGGATTATTGAATGCATCATATGTTTTGAATCTGGTACCATTCAAATAGGTTGCCTTTAGGTTGTTTCAAAACTGGCACAATTTCCGTGGGTAAACTATTTTTGGGAGTCCTGCAATTTTTTTAAAAAAGTTTAGTTACCTGGCGTAGAGGCGCAGCCCAGTATGTATTCTAAAATATCTAAGGAATTTACCTCTACGCACGCTGAAATTACTTACAATTACAAGCAAAAAGCGGCGGCACGCTTCGCTCGGAAGCGAATCCTTTGTAATGAATGCAACCTTTCTAGCCGAAGAGACACGACAATATGCACGGGTCGTATGTCGCTCGGGCTGCGCCGTTTTCTCAATACCGTGCATCGTGCGGTCTGTTGTTCGCGCATGTGTGGTGAATGTTTTGCTTTAGACTGAACAGGCTCGTGTCGCTTGTCGCTTGCCGATTCGATACGAATTCATCATGTCGCTTGTCGCTTCGGTGCGAAAACTTCCTTATACCTTTTTCCACAAACTAAAGATGATAGTATTATTTTGTTTTTTCACCTGCAATGTATGTAGATTAAGTCAACTGAGTATTTGTTTTATGTCCACATTATGCACAGATACGATAAAGTGCGATCCGAACCATGTGCCTCCACAGGGTATCGTACCCGAGACCCCTTCATTACCACTACGCCATCGGTTGGACTCGATTGCATCATTTACTTGCAGATGTTGTCTGTTGTTTACGAGATATATAGACATGGCATCTCTGACTTCAACATCATTTCTAAACTCATGCTCAGTAATAGGCTTCTAAATAAGATGGTGTTTATCTGCAAACTCCTTTTCTTTCTTGTTGATAGAATACATCTCGCTATACATTGAAATAACCACCGCTGAAATTATTATTAGGTATTCTATCAACATAAGGGAAGCTTCCACCGGAACTAATTGCAACCCGAGTTGTGTTCGTTGTGGTCTACAAAACAATAAAATGTGTGTTGTGTAAATAAGGTGAATGTAATGATGGTCATTACCTGCGGTGGAACTACATTTTTTGTGTGTTTCTGTCTAGATGCATGTTTTGTGCATCCAAAATTAGCTCCCTGCACTTTGTTATTCATAAATGGTACAAATGCGAGGGTTGTTTGTAAATTGCATGAACAATTTTAGAGATGACATCTGTTACACATGTTTCCATATTTCTGTTTACGGCATTACGAGAGACCAACACAGAGGGTGTTTCAATAATTTACAAGTTTCGCGACTGAATTCTCTGGTGTAATACACGGCAGGAGCGCGACGGTGTTTGCTCAGCGGAGGTAAGGATAACAGGTGGGAAAAAACAACTGCAACTCTTCGGAAAACACGGCTTTATGCTTTAATTAATCAAAAGAAACTTCGCCTGCCAAAAGCACCTCCCTGCGGAGTTAGAATTGGTGTACCGTCCGATGGTTAACGTACTAAAATCTAAATTGTACAATACTAGGTTTGACATTCTGCTAAGGAATGCTCTTGCATTCTTTCACACATAATGCCATCATTAATCATTAATCTTTGTGTTAGATAATGAAGTCCCCAGCCGGAATGTAGTGAAAAACAGCGTTACGGGTTTTAGGCACTGGAACAAAATTTTCATTGTAAAATTAACTAGCACCGTAGTAGAGGCTTTTCATTCATATTCTAGTAGAAACTTGTTAGTTTCGAGTTTTTTTATCAAGCTAATGTTTTCACTAACTGTAACAAATTATGGACGTTAAGTCATTTTAGTCTAATCGAATATGTCGTCCTCAAAAACAAAATTTCTTGTCCTCTTAATATATATGTAGTTTGAAATATACAGGGTGTCTCATAAGTAATAGCGCAAACTGACACAGGTGAAAGTACACGATAGTAGAAGCAAAAAAAGTCTCAGTAAACATGGGTCTGCAATAATCGAGATAATCGCGAATGTTTGATTCACTGTTTGTAAACGTCGTCTTAGTTGATAAAATGCTAATAATGTGTGCGAATGTGTGGTTAGAAGCCGTCACTGATTGCATTTTGTAAACACCGAGTGCTTTACCTTTACCAGTTGCCAGGTCGATTCCAAAAAGACTAGTAGCGGTTTTCTTCAAAGGAAATCGGGCCGAAACTCGAAGTGGGGGACGCAGTGGACGGACTTGCAAGTTATAGCATTATAGAAGTAAAGAACATTATACATATACAAAATACTAATCACGTTAAACCATTAATAGTGTCATTATCATCAAACTGTAAATAAACATGGCAGCTGATATTTTTCAAAGTAGCATTAAAAGAATCTTCAAATTTTAGTTACAAAGAGTATAAAAATATTTAAGAATATTTTAAGTTACAATTTTAGAGTACATCCAGAATGTTTTAATTTCACTGGATGAAAAGTTACTGAAATTACTAGAGTTTCATTAACACACTCAAGAAACATTTCCATAGTAGGTGTAGTGTCAGAAACAGAAAACTGAGTTTTTACATATAATTTTGTATTTGCTTTAATCTAACTGTTCAAATATTTCACATGGCTGTTTACTATAAAAAGCCTTTCTACAAAAAACATATATACCAAAAACCATACAAGCAATTTTAATCGTGTTTTTTTTTTAAAAAAAAATAAGAAAATCAATTTAAATTTAAAAAAATCCTATTTAAATAATATAAATCAACAAGAATGATTTTTTAAAATAAAATAATGATTTTATATCCACCCTGATCCAACGTACACCTGTGCGTGAAAAAAAAAACGCCTACCCTTGAACGTTCGCTAGATAGCCTACGTTGGGACGCTTCGTCCAACAACTGGTTGCAACTCATTTCGATAGGCCTATTGATATGTTTCCCTCCATAAATTATAGTCTGTGTCCATGAAAATTTTCATACCTTGTGTGTATGATTATTTTAGGAATATAAGCAGCTGCTTTCAAAACCTCCCACAGGCCAAAAGCTTACTCGGGAAGACTGCCACGATTTGACGCTGGATGACGGACAGTGTTACAAACTGTGAAGAACTTCCTGACAAATGAAGATAACAATATAGAACGTGCTTTGTCCATTTTTCTTGATTTTACAGGACAGCACGTTATTTCCATGTTAGAGCATGCTCTTTCCTTGTATAAGCAACCAAAATCTCTTTGCAATGGATGGAAAAGAACGTTCCAATCTTGGAAAATTCCTAGTTACAGAGCCCCTTCACAGAGCTATTTAACATCAAGTCTTAAGGGGGGGCCTTTGGCACTTGGTCATGCTCTTCATATACTGAAATATGTTTATATAAAGCAATAAATGCAGTACTGCAGAGCAGGGTGCGAAATCATTGAATACTAGTGGGGGGAGAAAGTTCTAAATCTACAAACCATCCTCCCTCACAAACATATGTGTAAATTATACAATATACATATTTGTAATGTTACTAAAAGTAAAAATAAATTACTCAATTAAAAATATATTATTTCTATTTACATAAAGTAAATTAATTTGTTACTTTTATACATATTATATACTGCGAAGCAGCTAATTCCTTTACTAACTGGTCATAGATGATAAAATTATGAAATAGTTGGTGGTTTTATTATGTGTTAGTTTTTGATTAGTTTGTGCTTTATGTTAATATAAATCAATTAGATTTCAAAGTTATTATTGTCTTGCATTCTTCCTATACTTTCATTGTGTGAATTGATGTAGATTTGTTAATGATCTCTTGAGAGAGAAATAATTTAATACGCACAATTACACTAATTTTTGTGTGTTTTCGATATTATTCGCAGTCACGTATATTTTAAATTGAAGTAATTGCCTGTATTTTATTTGTTATATCAAAAACTCTTCCCCCCCGGAAATTTTCGGGGGGATTTTTGAGGCAAAGATTGTTGTTGGCGGAAATCCCCCATTCCCCCCCCCCCAGAATTTTGCACCTGTTGCAGAGCAGAGAAGAAATTACTATACAATATTTTAAGGTGAAATGATTTTATTCTTATTAGCTTGGCTAACATGCATCAGTTTTTGGTTAAAATCTACTGTGAATGCTCCATACCACAAACTAAACATTCATTTCCAGCTAACCACGAGCGTTTTTCCCTAGTTCTGTGGTGTGAAACTACTTGCTGAGACTGTTCTGCATGTACAGTCAAATCAATCAACCAGGGCCTCCCCAATGGCGCAGTGGTAGCGTCGTCGCCTTGTAATCAAGGGGTCCCGGGTTCGATACCCGGTAGAGACACAAGTGGTTTGGATCTCACTTTAAACTGTAGGTCCAGTCCCGATTAGGCTTACTGTGAATAAAGTGGACTTAAAACACCAAATCAACAGCAAATCAATCAACCAGGGAGCAAGGGACGAAAGCCCCATAAATAGAACATTGATTGATTGAATTAAGTCCACTTTATACACAGTAAGGCTAATCGGGACTGTACCTACAGTTTAAACTGGGATCCGAACCACTATGCCCCTGGAACCTCTTGATTACAAGGCGACGACGCTATCATTATGTCATTGGGGAGGCCCCGTAAATAGAACAAAATTACTATTTACTATGGAGACATCAAATCTTAATTTCCTTACCAAACCACCACTTTACATGACCAACCCAACGCATACTGCACTGCAAGCAAAACTACAGCTATTACAGAAATAATCTGAAACAGATATCAACCCATCATTCCCAGTTCAATTGTTGTCGCTTTCAAAAGTAACTTCTCGAAAGTTTCATCTCTATTTGATTTGGCAAAACTTCAATTCAATTATATCTAGCTTTCCAGAAGTGTATGTCGACCTTCGTGGCGTAGTGGTTAGCATAGCACGCTACTAAGCCTTGGATACCGGATTCGAATCCTGGCCAGGGGTTGAGTGTTCGTTGTGAGTGTTCCTTCATCAACTTAATTCTATCATACTCATCCTCGTCGTTACGATTAGCCAAACGTGACAGAAAATCGAAGTTAAATAACTACAATGAAATCTCGCTACATACAATGGAGAAACTGAATAGGAGCAAACCTTTGACATTATCTTTCCCAAGCCCGATCAAACAGAGCGGGTCGTTCAGGCACTAAGCCCCGGGAGGGCTCGGGGACTGAAGCTCCACCCGAAATTCTACAAATTTATAATTTAAACACTGTATAGTGGAAATTAATTTTACTTACATTAAACATCTTGTATAATAACTTGTATTGTACTGAGAAATTCATCCTAGGGGATTGTACCGCCCCTCCTCACACACACAAAATTTTCGCTTTAGATGGCGGCTGCTGCCCTCATCGATATAAAATTCAGACTATGGGCCTGGGGCCGTTAGTAATATTTTGCAGGAGGGCCCAACATTTGTAGAACCGGCACTGTTTGTATGTAGTAGTAATTTCAAATTAAAATTCAAATAATCTGATATGTAATGAGGAAGAGAGGAAAAGTTCTATTTTTAGAATAGCACACACCGATTTGCTGTTTCCATTTCTTCAAAATTTTATGGTTATTTGAAAGATACAGTATTCTTTAAAACAGGTTTAAAAATAGTTTTTCTGGAACAGACGAGACTGTGTACAGAAAAAGATGAAGCTCATCTTGAATTGCCATTTCTATAGTTAGTGCGTCTACAGATATTCATTAAGAGGTAAACCCTAATGTGGATTACAATGTGAAGCTGATCGTAGAAGAATTTGAATAAACAAAGCTTGATGTTAAATTTGCATGGAAAACTACTTTTTACTCGCACAAGTTCAAGTATCTGTATATACAAAATTTTGATACATTCTAACGCGTAAAATACGTATATAAACTACACGAAAAGTTATTATAATGCAGCATCTCCTCGTTCAATGTCCACATCGCGGGATCTTCGATGAAAAAACGTTACCACACAGTTTGAAAACCTTGAGCCGGGCGTATACATTCTGCAAAATTCGTGCCAGTAATTTGCATCCATTTCATACTCTGGGGCGAACTGCAGCGATCTACGGGTGAGATTTCGCAACCGTTGTAGCAGTGTTCCCCCCATGTTTGCTAGCATCGTTACAACGTACGCTGGAATGAAAACTATAGTAAGAAACGATGCCCCCCACCCTGCTGCTACGGTCCAAAGGGGAAATGGCTCTGCCCCGTATGAAATTGGTTTGCTGCTGCAGACAACGAAGGAACCATAGACACAGAGTAATGTTGCCGGAGTTACGACCACCCAACACAGCCACCACAATCCATTAACTGTCCTCCTACCGTGAACAAACATCAAAAGTCTTTCGTACTTTTTCATGCCGTAGATGTACACAAATGCAAGCACTTCCATGACGCAGATGATCATTAGCGTCGGCGTAGCGTGGGTATCCAGCAATTTGAACCAGTATATTCCATTTTCTCGAATGCAGAATGCCGAGACTAGGAAAACAAAGAATACGGTGACTACGATGCGCGGCAATCTGACCTTCTTCAGAGTGGGATAAACGTCGTACAGACTCCACTGGAAAGCGTCAAGTTGTATCACTATCCAGGAGAGTGCGGTATAGCCGAGAGAGGCAAATACCAGGACGTTCCATAGCTGGGGACAAGGCATGGTGGCTATCATCGCAGGATAAACGGAGAACATCACTGCTGGCCCGTCCTTTGCCAGGGAGTAGAATGGGATGCCAGTTTGCGCTTGCAAGAAGCCCAAGCCGCTAAATAGCACGAGTCCGAAGATTACGCTCACGGCCGTACTCAGACCAGGGACGCAGAACACTTCCCACCAGCAATTATGATTCACGTAGTTGAAGCGAGCTCGATGTACTGCAGTGCCGTGTCCGACCCCGACGGTGAACAGCGCTTGGACTGCTGCGTCCACCCACGTTCCGGCGCGAAGAAGTTCCTTAATTTCTGGTACAAAAAAGGCTCTAAGCCCGTTCGCTGCGCCTGGAAGAGTGACTCCACGGAACATCATGATTGTCATGGCAATGTAACCGAGCGGCACGAGAAAGTAGAAGCTGATGCGAAAGTTCTTCCAGCCTACGTTACAGCAAGTAATAATCAGAGCGCATAATACGAGATGCAACACCTCCATCTCTAGCACAAGTCCTCCAGCAGGATCCTCGATACTTGAAGATGTCTTGAGGGCGAATTTCGTAAGATACTGCTCCGACGGGCTTTGTGGGTTACTTGCTAAGCTTGCCAAGCCACTGCTTCCCAGTTCGGTACAGTTTCCGTCATTATAAACGTTCTTGCAGGTGCTCCAATCTGCACTTTCTCTCAGGGGATATGCCATGAAGAAGAGTGAGTACGTGCCAATGACGCATGCGAACGCGCATAAGAACATATTCACTATCAGCGTTGCATATCCAGCTCCTTTCGTGATCGGAGACGCACCAAACATTTTGATGTATCCGCTACTAGTAAACTGTGCCACCACATGTTCTAGGTGGAACATAGGTAATCCACAAATGAGGATGAAGATTAGGTACGGTATGAGGAAAGCTCCTCCCTTATGAACGTAACACATGTATGGGAATCTCCAGACGCCACCGATCCCGATGCACGGGCTGAGGTAGTAGAACATCACCTCCATCCTTTTTAGGTAAGTCTTGGCTTCGGCGGGATGTGCGTCGGGTTTCATCCGCTTGATTCTTCCGGTCTCTCTCCGGATTCGAAGTTCGGAGATTACTGACCGCGAATAGTTGCTTATGGTGCACTCCTCAACAACATCTGAGAACTGAACCACTCTTGGGGGAATGTCTTCCGTCTCCTCCTCAGCTTCATCGTGGGGTTGTGGAATTCTTTGTGGGCGAATCTTCAGAGGAATCAATTTCGACCTGGTTTTCCTCAGTGGAATTTGAGAAGGACCGCTCTCAACTGAAGGGCCAGTCTCATCAGCCTCATCAGTTATATTAGTAACTATCTCAATGTCGGTCACTCTCTGCGAATCGATTTCTGTCTCGGTCTCTCGAACTGGCTCTGTCTCTTCTAGGCTTGGCAGCGGTTGCTCTGCACTTGACTTCTTAGCCATGTCTTCAATGTCTTTGTTATCTTTCGCTCTTTTGCTCTTCTCAACTGAGGGACCAGCCTCATCAGGTATACCAATAACTACATCGGTAACTCTCTGGGAATCGATTTCTGTCTTCTTCTCTTGAACTGCCTCGGTCTCTTCTAGGCTTGGCACCGATTGCTCTTCACTTGACTTCTCAGCCATGTCTTCACTGTTTCTTTGATCTTTCCCTCTTTCGCTCTTCTCAACTGAGGGACCAGCCTCATCAGGTATACCAATAACTATCTCGGTAACTCTCTGCAACTCGATTTCTGTCACCTTCTCTCGACCTGCCTCGGTCTCTTCTAGGCTTGGCACCGATTGCTCTTCACTTGACTTCTCAGCCATGTCTTCAATGTCTTTTTTAACTTTTGCTCGTGAGGATATCGCACTCTATTGTATTTCTTAATCTTTTCTTTTTCTTGTCGCAAAATATGCGTCTAGTGCTAATCTTATTTTTCGCTGCACTAATTCCATGGGAACACTTTGCCTATTTTTAAAATATCAACAATCAGGAATATCCAAGGCATTGCTCCTTCCTTGTGCACGAAAATTGACATAATTTCCATTGTTTCGAACAATTTATGTCGGGAAAGAAAAATGAAGGGAAGTTTCAAGTCTTATCAATCAGTGATATTGGCTTTAATAGAATTAAAATAGGGCCTCCCCGATGGCGCAGTGGTAGCGTTGTTGCCTTGTAATCAAGGGGTCCCGGGTTCGATACCCGGTGGAGGCTCAAGTGGTTCGGATCCCACTTTAAACTGTAGGTCCAGTCCCGATTAGCCTTACTGTGCATAAAGTGGACTTAAAACAACAAATCAATCAATCAATCAAGAATTAAAATATTTTTAGTTTACCAAAAGATACTTCCAGTTCCAAACCCTTAATCCGAAATAAATAAATACACACACATACACGCACACGAATTTCTTTAACAATATTATTTCTGTTTGGCGTATATATAGTTCGGCTTTCCTATAAATAGTCAGGTTGCAACCTGCTTAATACGTTTGAAGAAGTTGCATAATGAAGTTATTTTTGCGTAAGTCATTTTTGACATAATCTTGTACAGTCACGGACACTGCCGGCTTGTAATGAATACATTGACTTTCGATGGAATCGTTACAAGCCGGCAGTGTCCGTGACCGTACTCATGGGGTCCCGGGTTGATTCCCGGCAAAAGCACGGTGGCTAAATTAAAATATCTTTGCATAAGGTATTCTGAAAAAACTGACATTGAGACCGAGGATCTGATATTAAGACTTGATCTCGTCTCGATTTTACAGAGGTCTGTCTCGTTCTCGTCTCATTCTCGCCTCGATTCTTACAAGGGCGTCTATGTCTCCGTACGATCTTTCGAAAGAGGCGGTTCACTTTATATGATGTGGACATCTTGTAGTTCTTCTTTTGAGGTATTAATATTTTGACATTTTAAATTGCAAATTTCCACATTTTTTTCATCACATTATTAAAATGAGATAAGAATGCTTAAATAACAATCTATATTCATTAGCACAATGAAGTATAATGGCCATCTCTGAGGCCACCATATTACGCCTGACGGATTATACAAAGGGCGACATAATCTTTAGCATGCACCAGTGTTTGGAAGTAACAGTTACCTCTTTTAGGAATTACAACTATAAGTAAGTAGCTGTACCTGTAACAAAGTTACCATTTGCAGTAGAAGTAACTTTATCAACAGTTGCATTACTACACTTAAATTATTACCTTTAAATTTTTTAACGTGGGGGAAGGGCTGCACTTGGCAACTCTGTTTCCAATTTGTATTCTCTGTATGCTAAGGTGAAAGGATTTTCATGGAAACTTGCCTCCATTGCATGCTAATATCAAAACAGCCACGTTTTATTACAATTCGCCATTTCCCGAATTTAAAACAAATCTCTTCAAGTATAATACTGGCATGCACACCATATCTGCAATCAAAAGAATGTTCATTTCAGGGAATGACAAAGGGGTACTGGTCAAATTACAAGTTTGAAATTAAGTTGCTGTTAAAACTTTATACCAGCTTCATGAAATTGAAAAACCTTCTTTTGGAGCTGCTAGTTTCCGGAGAAACGTGTTTATCTTTTGTGCAGTTTTCTTGAAATGTATGTAAAAGTTCTTACTTAAAAAGAATGATAAATTAACGCAGGTTAGAACCATCATGAGTCAGAACCTATAAAAGAACACGTTCAAGAAAAATAAAATTGACCTGTGGTTTTGTTACAGATTCATTTTACTATTTATTCATTTTGTAAATGAGAATAATATTATTACCATTTTTATTATTAACTTCTTGCTATGAATAATAATATTTATTTATTTATAATTAAAATGAGAAACGATAAGTTATTAAATATAACAATTTTGTTTTTCATCCGTGTATGTAATCTTTGTTTTACCTTTTACAATTTAATAATATTATATTTAGTTTTCTAATAAACTATTACTAATTTATAAGTAAATTTGCGTTCTTGCTGAAAATGAGAATATGGATTCATAGAAATATATAGCCTTTTATTATCGAATTAAATTCAACTCTAAGTTGCTTCTTAACTATGATAGTCGACCAGATTGCACCTCTAGCGATATGTCAATTTGTTGATATAGTATAATTGCTAAAAAAATCGCTTTAATGTACAAAATGCAATCGTTTAGTCCAAATGGATTGTTCAAAATATATTTGTTTATTTGTTGATATTATACTTTAAAGGATTCACATTTTCCTGTAAAATGCAGGGTGGCTCAGAGAAATGGCAAAATTTGAATGTAAAATTGGCAAAAGTGTAGCGCCGGAATTTGTTCGGGACCGATAAGACATCGTTGAGGAGGCTTTGCCATTTAATAATGATGCAGCATTGGAATGGTTCGGAGCGTGCTTTCGCTGTGAAAGTTTTTTATAAGAACGGTAATAGTGTGACTGCAGGGCAAAGGGTATTTCGGCAGCATTGCCAGCTAGGACGCCATGCTCGTGTGATTTCAACATGGGTGCGTAATTTCGAAGAAACCGGTTGAGCGTTGAAGAAGAAGCCCCCAGGTAGAGTTCGAACAGTACGTATACCGGAGAAAATTGAAGCAGTTCGATCACCTTTAGGTGATCGGGTGATTCTGTCTGTCTCAAGAGCAACGGTTTTAGGGGAATCATTTTCGGACATAACTCTTGTCGGTTCTGCAACCTGGCTTGAGAAAAGGCGATTTTATGACGAACAACATTCCACCTGACAAGTCACGTGACTTTCCTACATTTCCTGTGTCTGTTGGCTATTGCATGAAAGACGAGTTGCTCTTGAGACAGACAGAATCACCCGATCACCTAAAGGTGCAATGTGTGTTGCCTACCTTTCCGGCATTATTTACTGCCATTAAAATCTTATGGGGAAGAACTTTTTTCCACCACTGTACACCGTGGACTGCATTCTTACAGACTAACAAGGCTCTGGCGCCAGGATAATCCTCGGTGTAACTTGTGTTGTGTCGTCCAAATGTGTTTGTGATTGTCCTTTCATCCATCTCATCACCATTCATTCCCATCGTCGCGATTAGCCACATTTGCCAGAAAAGAGACGCAAAATAACCTACTTCAATCAATCAACCAATCATTGCATATGGACTGTAAAAAAACAACAATAACAGCAATAATAGCCCGGTAATAAAATAATACTTTATGGGGCTGTGTGTGTGTTGTCCTTATGTGTGCTGAGTGGACCTTTACAGTCTCAGCTTTTAACCGAAGTCAGAATATTTTAGTACTTCGACATTAGAGCTGAAGACCACAGGGAAAGAACGTGCTTTCTTATTTTTCTTGATTTTACAGGAGACCACTTATTTCCTTGTTCGCATGGTTCTTTCCCTGTATACATGCAATAAAAATCTCTTTGTAATGGATGGTGGAAAAAGCACGTTCCATTCTTGTACAATTCTTAGTTAGAAAGACCCTTCACAGAGCTATCTGATAGCACCTTTACCTCAATTTGGCTAAAAATGGACAAAGCATGTTCTTTTCCTGTGGTCTTCAGTTACGTTATAAGTTATAAGGGTGGGGCACGGGAAGCGGACGAATTTTAAAAAGTCACTACAAAGTTAACTTTTGCTGGGAAAAAAATATTTACAGAAATATATAGTGAAGATCATAGCATTTTATGCTATTCATGTGCGAAAAATTACATCTTCGCGGATGCAACTTTGAAGGCGGTCATGGAAATTGGCTCCACTTTCTGCAGCATGTCTCAGTAGATTTCCTACTGCACACCACACGGTCACTTTTTGGCTGTGGAGAGATTTCTGATGGATTATTCGTGGATTTTCCACAGCCCAGTAGCGACATTCCTGTTTATTTACAGAACCATTTAGGTGGAAGTGAGCTTCATCACTCATCAACAACACCATGTCTTCATTCTCCTCATAACGTGTAAGCATTACAACACAAAACAAAACTGCTAGTAACGGAACATTTGAATGTCTATCATAAAATGCTATGGTATTTTAGTTACGGTAAGGAGCTGGAGCCCGTATAATGTGACGGGTTCTAAATAGCATAAGTGCTGACGCACCCGAAATTTCAAAGTCAATCAATCAATCGATCAAAATCATTATTATTTTAAGTATTGAATTTTTAGGAGAGTTACCTGACCCCCCCTTCCCCCAATGGTCCAAACTGTCTTGCCTGCGTGTCCACAAACAGCTAAGCCCATAACAAGCTATGTTCTGCGAAAACCGAGACACAAAGTTCTCCATTCATCGTAGAGCATCCTTCATCAAAAGGAACAAGAAAACAGATGCTGCGTCTCCAAGGAAACACCTCAGAGAAGTTCTCGCCCCGAGGCGATTTTCCGATGGCTGCTGTTTCCTTCGGCCTCCTTGCATGCCCTTCCTAATTAACCCAAATTAAAGGCAGCAGCAGAAGGCGCTCTTCAATTAGCCGTAAGAGACTCTCGCCAAAAGGAAAGAGGCGTTCGACTCCTTCGGAGGCAGCCGCTTCCGGAATTTGCCACACAACCTGACGATTTCCACTTTCGAGACAAAGGAACACTGGAAGCACAGCAAGAAGCGGAATGAGACTCGAACAGGAGTTTCAAGGTTTACAATGCAAGGATTCCAATGTCTCCCCTTTGACGACTGAAAACGTGGACGGGAATTTTAAAAGATTTGCACATGACCTAACGTTTCTTTAAGCCTCCATCCAACACACACATGTCCAGAGACTCTGATGGATGTCTTCTGGATATTCATGCCGAAGTTCTGGATGTCTAACAGAAATATCCAGTGGACATCTCTTCGATATCCATACGTCCTACTAGAAGACATCCACCAAGAAGGATATCTTTTGGTCATTCTGTGGATCATTCTTGGATACGTTTTGGACATTCTGTGGATCACTTTTAGATATGTTTCGGACATCTGTGGTTCGCGTGAACGGAACATTGTCTGGGTGTTTTTATTTCATTGTGAATAAGGATATATTCTGGACTAGAAATGGACCTAATCTGGACTTTATACTGATAATTTTCACACATGTTGCATATGAAAAGAACAATTCTGTGCTGCATCACAAAGTTTGAGTTCTAATATATAGCTGAATGACTTGGCACTATGAATGAATCTTACCACGGATAAAAACCTCGTGGGACATATACTGTATATCGCATGAATATCCAGCATTGGATTTGGATTGATTTGGTGTTTTAAGTCCATTTTATGCACAGTAAGGCTAATCGGGACTGGACCTACAGTTTAAAGTGGGATCCGAACCACTATGTGCCTCCATCGGGTATCGAACCCGGGACCCCTTGATTACAAGGCGAGGACGCTACCACTGCGCCATCGGAGAGGCCCTACAGTACTGGCCAAAAGAGTGTCAACTTTTTTTTTTTTTTTTTTTTTTTGCTGTAACCGAGGTATTTATTGTGAGAATTACACAATATTTGCACCAAAACATCTTCAAATGGATTACATTCGACTGATAACCGAGTGGTTCGGCAAACTGTGAAATGGTCTACAAAAGAACAAATTGATTTAAATAGAAAGAAAATACACACCAATGAACATAAAGACATATTGTACTTCAGTTCACCGGGAAAGGTCAAAACTGGTGTTGATGAACACAAAACTAACAAACAGCATCTAGTACTTTGTGGCAAAGCCTTTGGCGTCAATAGCGGCTTGACAACGACGCGGCATGGAGTCGATGAGATTGTGGATAAAAGAGGCTGGTATCTTCTTCCATTCCTCCTCCAACTGAGCAAACTTCTCATCAACATTCGGTACTCTCTTCCCTGCCGGACGACGCTCCAACTTCTTCTACATGTGCTCAATCAGATTGAGATCCGGGGATTGGCTGGGCCACTCGAGAACATTAACGCGACGAAGGCGGAACCAGTTGCTGATGTGCTTGGAGGTGTGTTTTGGGTCGTCGTCTTTTTGGAGGGTGAAGTTACGGCCAAGGATTTGGAGAGCAAATGGTCTCACTGTGTTCTCCAGTATGTCCTCGTACTGAAAACGGTCCATAATACCATTGATTCGGCGTAGTGGGCCGACGCCACTGACAGTGATGCACCCCCACACCATCACAGATCACCCTCCATGCTTGACTGTGGGAAGTTGAAACTTGGGATCAAATCTCTGGCCGACAGGACGTCTAATCCACACTATTCCTTCTGTTCCAAAGAGGCAATACTTTGATTCACCACTCCAGACCACATCTTTCCATTCTCTCCTGATCCACGCCAGATGAGCTTTTTCCCATGCAAGTCTGGCCTTCTTATTCTTCGCCGAAATGAGCGGTGTCTTGACAGGCCTACGTCCATTGAGACCAGCCGCTTGGAGACGACGTCTGATGATCCTTTCAGATGGCGACGGGCTGGTTGGGAATGATAGCTCCCGAGGAATGTCGGCTGACGTCAGTATGGGGTTGCTTCTGCTGATGCGGAGGATGGTCCTGTCGATGTGTCACGACGTGATCCTGGGTCGTCCTATATGGGATTCCTTCACAACACCTTCCTGTTGCTTCCACCGCCTCAGAAATTTCGATACTGCACTTCTAGTGATTCTAAACTGTGTTGCCAGTTCCTGCAGTGTTCGCCCATGTGCGCGTCCGTTAGCAATGCCTCTCTGCATGTCCGGAGACAGATTGGTGCATCCACGACGAGCACCCATACTCTGAACACATATATATGTGTCATGATGAACACAAATTGGACAATGTCTGGTATACATTGTTACAATCATTAACCAGCATTGATAGGTACAATAGTAATTTTTCGGCGGTTTTTCTAAATTCCTCAATATTATGGTGAAAATGGTACACTTCGACCAAAGAACATGCGTTGAGCATCAGAAACATCCTCAACAACATGTTATGAGACGTTCATCCTCATCGGATAACACTGGCAAGAGGTATGCGAAAAAAACACGAAGTTGACACTCTTTTGGCCAGTACTGTATATCCAGCATTGGAGATCCTCTGGATATCCAGGCCGGGATATCACATGAACATCCAATGCATATCCAGAAGGATATCCCTTGGACGTCTAATGGGATATCCATATATGATTCGGATATTGTGGATGTCCTATGCGTACCCGTTGGAGATTTGAGTTGTATGAGCACGTCAACAGTTCAGTACAAATGAAAGCAAGGACATTGTCTGGGTGGACAATTATTTTAGACGATTAATTGGTATCAATCTCGTGAAAATATCCAATTTACTAACCAGTTATTTCCAGTTTTCCGAACATATGTATCACAGTTCAATAGACTTAGCAGTTTTTCAAATGAAAATCTGGTATTGGGATCAGATTCCAATATTTGAGAACGAGTACCAGTCATAACATTTGAGGCTTGCCTATTGGTTACGAAAGTTTGTGATCACTATGGGTTTCAAAATTGTTGAATTGATGATGCGGTCTCCACAGAATCCTTTGGGAAAGCCTGAATAGAGATGTGTGCTTGAGATATTTGGATGACATTTGCAAATACAGTAGCTATCAAGTAGAGAAGACAGTATGATTTCACAGCAAAGGTAGCATTTACTGAATTGTAAGTTGGGAGTCAAAAACGAGGAAATACATACATGCTCACCAACGCGCGCACACACACAAACTGATTGTCGTCCCTCAATGTCTTTCCCTTTCCCACCATCTATCGCTGGTACCACGTACCTTTCTTTCGTCTTGAAGCACGGCAGAATACTATACTGGCAGGTCATGCACCACAGTTCAAAGATTGATTTGCTTTTAAGCCCATTTTATGCACTGATAGGAAATCAGGAATGAACCTACAGTTTAAAGTGGGATCCGAACCGCTATGTGCCTTCCTCGGGTATCGATCCCGGGACCCTTTGATTACAAGCCAACTACGTTACCATTATGCCATTGGGCAGGCACAGTTCAAAGATTGGCAGTCATAATCTGGTAACAGTTCCTCAGAACCTCAAAAACTTGAGTATCGAGAACTGTTTTCTAGACCTGATAATCAGATTTTAAAACGTTGGTTTCAAAATTCTTCAGTGGGTGAATGATTGAAAAGATTGAAAATCAGGTATCCATTTCAAGATTTGAGATTGTGATATTATATCCAAATATGAAATAATGTGAATGAAACATGTTATTACAATATTTTATTATTAAAGAAAAATTGTCAACGTTCGAACATCGTACCAAAAATATGAATGAGATTCGGGCTTTTGTTGTAAAGAAGAAAACCCACCACAATTATAATTCTCCAATATATGTACACTGCTTTCCATCTTATTGTGTCCTAAACATTATTTCTTTTGAAGGACACGCTAGGCAATCTGGAAGGGAAGGAGGGGTTCCTCCATTGGACTGTCCCCACAAAGGAAGCCCATGTATTAAACATGGAGGAATCATCTTCCCACAAACCTTCCTATAGGTCCCATTGATCAAGAAACAGGTATCATTGAATGACACATGTGGATTTAGAATCCAACCCTTAATGACTTTCTACCCCTTGCCAACCGTTCGACAATTACGATGACGGGGAGGTTTAGGTGGGTGGAGAATGGAGATATAACTCAAGAGATAAGCCCAGAAGGGCCGGGCGCCCTTTCTCTGAATGGCCCTGGCTAAGGCCGAGGAAGATCTTGGGTGACACGAGAACCCGTCATGCACAATTCATGGGACTCGTGATTTCGTCCCTTCCGGGGCCATCGCTGAATCCCAACGGCTATATATACGAAGAGGAGAGGAAATAGGAGGGTATCTTCCCCTTTCTCGAAGGATAGGTGGGGAGAAATATTGGTTTTTGATGTTGAGCCGGCTACCAAGATGTTTCCTGTTTCCAGCATAAAGGGGAAATTTTATTAAAGCCAATACAAACATTTTTCAATCTAACAGCCTAATTCAACAAGTTTTATGTGAACCAGGACTGCGCTTTCATGAACGATATGAGGCATAATCTCGGTGGGGTTGGGACTGGAAACAGTTTTTTCCCAAAAAATATAACTTCAAGGTACACTTGCTTCTTAAAAATTGAATCACATAAATCTATTTGTATTTTTATTTATTGTTAGGTGTAGTACTACGACCAGGATGGGTGATGAACTTAGGAATAATTGATTGCATTTATTTTACCATCATCTTTAAATTAATGTAGCCTCCACCATTCTTGAAGAATAAGTCTCTTCATTTCTGCACTTATGTATCAGTTATGTGAAAATTGTAGCGGATCATCAGTTATCACTGATTTTAGATCACACATTGGACCTCCTGATGGTGCAGTGGTAACGTCGTCGCCTGGTAATCAAGGGGTGCTGAGTTCCATACTCGGTGAAGCCATATAGTTGTTCTGAACTCACTTGAAACTGTAGGTCCAGTCCCAAGTATCTTTTCTGGGCATGAAGTGGACTTAAAATCAAAAACTCAGATTACATATGGGCCATTCCATGTCAAATCAACAAGATCCTCAATCTTACATTTTTTGATTCATTTGAAATTTGGCACAGTGAAAGGAGCAGCTGACACTGGTACAGCCTCAACGGTGTGCCCCACGTTGAAAATTCAAGCACTTCATGAAACTCACCTATTTCCAACAATTTTCCTCCCTTTCCATTTTTTGCTATGTGCACTTTGGGACCGGACTTTGGAATCACCCTGTATTTCTAAGAACTGGGAATGTAAATATAAGTTTACATTCATTAAAACAATATTGCGTTTATATTTAATTTTCATTTGTGTTATACTTTCACTTTTGAATTGTAGTTATTTTTTCTATCAAAATTAGCATTCGGTTTAGCCTGAGCTATGGCATGCGCAAAGCGGGAAATGTTTGTCGTCTGCAGAAGACGTCACGTGACTCATAAGAGCAGTGCTGCAATTCGCGCAAGTTACAATTCCACTAGATATGAAACTGGCAAAGACTATATGATATGCTGTTGTCTCATTAAAAGAAAATATTTACGAATCTAAAGTAGGGCACTGTCCTTCATGATCGTCAAATTCGTCAATTGTTCTACGAATGACACACTTGCCAAATTCGTCCACATCAATTTTAATTTCTTTCTTTTGCGTGGTTTGTTAGGCGTTACTAATCCCTTTCCAGTTACTTCGTTGCAATCATTTTCGTTTAAGATGCGTTTAAGTACATACTGGCACACCAGTAGCAGCGAAAACACGCTTTTGCACTTGTTTAACATTCAACGCAAGACCACTGTCAGCTTCTTTCTTCATAAACTTCTGCGCGTTGAGATAATTTCTCTACTCTGACCGTGAATCACTTTGCTTTCTCCAATATTCTTTCCAGTTTTCACCTCAGCTTCCGTTGAATCAAGACACCCTAAGCAACATAGGTCAACAATCACCTTACTCGTGGTAACAAGATCTGCCCCCTCCCCCCTGGAGAGGAAGGGAGGAGAGGAAGGATGCCTCTTTCGCCGAGGGGCTTAATAAATGAGGGTCTCGCCGACACAAAGAATCCTCTGTCATTCTTTTCCGTAAACTATCACCTTCTCAAACTGTCGCTTTAAAGAAAAAAGCAACTAAATGCAGACACCAGTAAGTACCGAACACCCCTTGATGTCAGATTATGGATATAGGTAATTGTTAAGGTGGTTAGCAACTCTGATCTCAGTGGAACTCTCGCATCGTCGCGATGACGGCAGGCTTCTGCGCAGCTGAAGGCCATAGCTCAAGCTAAACCGAATGACCTGTACTACCCTAAATCTACCATAACTCCGGATTCCATTATTAAATTTTGTGAAGTTATTGAGTAAAAGTGTACATATTTATTTATTCATAGTTTCAGATACAGCACTTGTAATGGCCATTTTACACTGAAACTGTAATAGGTAAACAAAAGCAAGTCAAGAGAAATAAAGAACTTCACATTACAAATATACTCATTGTAGTAATAGCAGTCATAAAATCGCATATATGTGAAAGACGACAAGTATCAGACTAGGGGTTTCATAACATTAATCGTGCATTTTCTTCATGATTCGGTACCAATTCTCACAATATGTGTCTCATTTCTGCGAGCGCAAGTGAAATCTCAATCTCAAGAATGCATCAAGCAGAAATGACGCGGCATAATTATGGCTATAAGTTATCTGTGAGATACACATCTCGCCTTTAGCCGTCGCTATTAAAACAGATTTAGCTTCACTTTTGAGGGGTTATAAATGGACCTTAGGGCTCGATTTTCATGGAACCTTTTAGCAAGCTTAATGGAACGGCTGTTAACGTTTGCTACTGACGCATTGCATATCTGCAGGAGACGAAAGAGAGACTTCAGGGGGAGGGGGAAGGGGATCTTTGGGGGTCATGGTGCAGAGTCGGTCCATAATTTGACTGTGCAATGCGGAGAGTGTGAGAAACCATGTATTTAGTGTGCTCAAGCAACAACCGTCGCCTCACAAGATACATGTGATATTGATTATATTGCAACATGGAGGTGTGTGTGTGTAGGGGGGCAGGCACTTAAATAGAAATTTATTTCAGGAGGGGGGATCCGAACCACGTGTCTCAGTAGTAGTAATAATAATAATAATAAAATTAAATAACTATATTAAATTAAAATATTAATAAAATATGTAAATTAATTAATATTGTCATGATTTCATGCATAGGTAAAAAGACGGTATAAAATAGAGATATAACGGTATGTATTCATTATCTAGCTTACGTGTACTCAAGATCGCAAAAAAATTGTGTAAAACAACTGCTTTGGCAAAAAAATTAATGTCAAAAAGATAAAGAATTTATACTTATTGAACAACAAAACATAATGTTATATCCAGTTGACAAAAAGCAAAGTTCCAGATTAATATTTTATGCATGTTACCATAAGTAGTAATGTGCACAAACCTTTGGTATTGATTTGCTAAACAAGTCCATTTTCATTATTTAATTTATGTACTTTGTAAGGCTTTCGGACCCTCTGGACCGTCCTAAATACATCCTTGTTGGGGGGTGGGGGTATATTCTAGTTTAGTTTCCACAAGTCACCAACCTTGACATGTCTTCCATCGTTTACAAAATACAAAATGCATGTAGTTATTTGTAATCCTTGTAACTAAGCATATGTTGCTATTTATTTTCTAATACCTTAGCTTAGTTGTGACGACATCAGAGAATGTTGACGTGCATGAATCTATTGTATCTTGGGATTCAGATGGTAATTGCGCTGGGCGTTTGTTGTTTTGAAATGAAACGTAAGGAGTATAAATTAATGTTGTGAAAACATGTTTTTTTATTGTGAAATGTGAGGTTTAGCACAAGAATTACGAATTGCACAAATAAGTATACAACGTGTTAAAAAGAGGAATACAGATAAAAAAGTATTAATTTTTCATACTATAGCCAGGGGGACCTGGTTGAAATCCAGGCCTGGGCATGAGTGTTCCTTGTCAGTGTCTCATCATTACTTTCATCATATCATCATCACTCATCCTCTTCGTAGCGATTAGCCAAAAATGGCAGAAAAGCGACGCTAAATAACAAAAATCAAATCAAATAAATACTCTGAGTAGCATCTTGTGTAGCTATACTATGGACTCCCATGTTCTTCTTTTCTTGAATTTGTAACAGGAGTGATTTTGTCGAAAAGAATGCGTCAACGTAACTAGTTTAATAATTAAAGCTTTTCAAAGTTTGTTTAAGTCCACTTTACGTACAGATAGGCTAATCGGAACTGGATCTATAATTTAAAGTTGGATCGGAATCCTGTGCAATGTGAAAACAATGGAGATCGAACCATGGAGCCCTTGCTTACAAGGCCAAAGCGTTAGCACTATGCCACCGGTGAAATTTACTGAAAGTATAGGCAAACAATACGAGATACTGCGCCACTCAAGATTGTGACTAATATCTAGGGCTTGGAAGTTGATGAACTAAAAAATTGTTTAATAATGACTTATAGAATGTCCTAAAATGACCCTAAATGGTAGAAAATAACTTAAAAATAATTTTCGATCTTAAAATCAAAGCTAGAATTTTTTGCTTAAATTACAAGAGAATAGTTGAATAAATCGATAAAACTCGTTGTTTGTTGGTTTAAACTACGTAACAAAGGCTAAAGTAGTTCTTTTCTTTGTTTTTTACTTCAAGGTTACATAAAATACACTTTTCCATTAACCGTATATTCGATTAACGGCGAACCTGCTAAAAAAAATTACTTTGTCAGGAAATTTAAATGTGTAAGTTATGTCAGTATTTAAAATTCACGAAACAGAGGAAGAGGAAAATAGACCTCAATATTGAAGAAAAATGCAATTAAAAAGGCAAAAATACTGAAAAATGACCTAAAAGCAGAAAAAGGCCGAAAATGAAATAGAAAAATAAAAATAAAAACAATGTTTTCTGGTTCTAACTGAAGGAAAATGGACTGGTATCAGGTTTAGAATTGTTTTTAAGGTTCAGAAAAAAAAAGATTTTTTCTATCAATCGAGATGAGACCGAGAACAATCGATATTATCACCTTAATCGAATGTACTCAGAGTTCTTTCCTTGTACATCGATACATATATGATACTCTCGTTTGACTGACAAGTACTTAATTTACGTGATGATAGCATCAACTCTAAGACGGTTTGAATTCACATCACATTGTTGATGTGAAAATTGATGAAACAACCAAGGAAGAGTGAAACAGGAATAATAAAAAAAAATATTACTTACAAGATTCCAGGATTTTTAGCATTGTTCTTTATTGAATCAACAAGTGTACTTACACGAGTCATTCCCGGAAAATACTATTCCGTGCGGAAAGTATTTTTGATTTGTTTTCCAGGCAGAGACACCGGAATAAAGTATCCATGGTAACTCTGATGAAGGGAACAAACTCTCAATCATGACACACAAGGCACACGGGATGTAGGGGTGCTTTGTGTACCTCGGAGATGCTATTCGTTTAGCTCCTGGGGGTATTTGGCTAAGCTGAGAGGTATATGGATCCATCCGGGCGGAAGAAACAATATTGAATCTCTATCTGTATAATACATGATCCAGAGTTGCTCGCTCTGTCCTTGTATTCGTGGGAGCAAGAGGTGAATGCGCTGGTTGAATACGCATACAGTTCATATTATGAACAATTTCCCATGTTGATTGATTGACTGAATTTATTGAATTAAAATTGTTGGGTGCATCGACACATGAGACCATTTTGCATCCTTCAACATGCAGGGAAATATCCTCTCATCTAAAATTCTTACTTAAGAGTTCAGAACAAGGTGTGTAAAAAGCTGCTTGGGAAAAATTAAAAGTGCAAGGTTGTAAAAGACCTGCACAAGACAAACACAACACATTAAAAAGTCAGAATGTATTAAAAGCTTCCTCACAGAGTGTGGAAGAGACCAGCTCTTCTCAAAAGCTAAAAACATTTGATAAAACACTATTGTCTTCAACCAACAGGGATGAGGAACAGCTGGGAAGATTAAAAATCTGTCTAAGAAATGCAAACATCGGAGTGTCCAGCCCTTGCAGCAACTGACCATGCGTTAGACGGCTGTGTCCAATACGCAGTCGAGTGAGAACTTCTCGGCGGGAGGGACGCGACGAGGAACGCCATACACCAATGGTGGGTTTAATACCGTGAAACTTGTTCCCCGTGATGGGCTACAAATAATTTGAATTCTATTACTCCATAATAACAATGTCTAGATATTATCACGTAGTCACGAAGCTATTGCTAAGCACATCGCACGAAGATTCACATCAGTGCTCTAGGAGCAATTCTACGCAGATGACATTTTTTAGATTTTGGAATATCGTAGCTGTTTTCCGAAAGGAGAGGAAACTTCGAAAAGACTTGCCCTGGCCAAAAGTCCAGCCGAGCCTTAAGCCTATTTTTTAATACAAAAATTGGATTGAAGAGGAGATCGACACCAAACCTTCGATTCTTATCGGATGCGACAGACCTATACTTAAGGGTACGAGATTCTCGGTATAATTCGACTTTAAATAACAAAATATTTACCTGAAACGAATTTACTCTACTATGCGACATATGACATATCAAAAGGACATCTAGCTGATTGTTACAGGTAAGTCATATTTTGTTCATTGTATTTCAAAACTGCCAATTATAAATTTATGCTGTGTTATTGTATGTGCCCATGTTAGGCAACTAGTGCTCTTACGAGGGACTCCCGGCATTTCGACGTGGTGCCATCTATCATGGAACACATGCATTCCTGGACATAAGTTTATATGGACATTTTTGTTCCTTGTTTCCTGTCAGGAAAGGCCTCCTGAAGTTTGTCCCCATTGTTCAGAATCACCCTGTATATATTCATGAAAAAATCAGTTTTTGAGGTCTACAGGCATCCAAACGATGCGTCATATTGACAAAAAAAAAACGCTATCAAGAAAAATTGTTTGCCTTAATGACCTCTACACATTGTATATTGATTGATTGATTTGCTGTTTTAAGTCCACTTTATGCACAGTAAGGCTAATCGGGACTGGACCTACAGTTTAAAGTGGAATCCAAACCACTATGTGCCTCCAACAGGTATTGAACCCGGGACCCCTTACAAGGCAACAACGCTACCACTGCACCATCGGGGAGGCCTACACACTGTATATCATGTTGTTTATACTACATATTTCGAGACTGGAGACGAGAATCGAGACTTGCCCTACGAGAACGAGGCGGATGTTTATAAATCGAGGAGACAGAAAATCCAATCTAATCTCGTCTCCATATCATCTCTATAGAGAAAGAATTTTAAACAGATTCAGCACCGTCTTAAACAATAATATCAGATTTCTGCAACAGCATCTTTGCATGGGTTTGGACCAAGACACTTACACATAAATAAAAAGCGGCTAAGGGAGAAAAGATTTCGCAGCGAAAAGAGAAATAACCCAACAGTCGACACGGGGAAACCGAAAAGAATTAAGCTAATGAA
Organism: Lepisma saccharinum; assembly: GCF_977018435.1. Classification (NCBI taxonomy): domain Eukaryota; kingdom Metazoa; phylum Arthropoda; class Insecta; order Zygentoma; family Lepismatidae; genus Lepisma; species Lepisma saccharinum. Next base: position 35,892,280 of record NC_139258.1, on the reverse strand, counting down.
AACACAAGACGGAACAACGTCTAAGACAGGAAAAAAGAAGTAGACCCTTTTATGAATAAACAATGCTTTCCCCACCGCTCTCCACTTACAATTCTCGGCTTACAATTTACAACACCCAGTTCATTTCTCCAGAGCGGCTGTTTGTCAAATGACAAAAAGAGTCGTGGAAAAACAGATGAATGGGAAGAAAAATTGCGCCGTTATTTATTAAGGCACTTCCTTGGTAATACTCTTAAGCACTACACCAAAAGTCCGTTAATCCTTCTTTCTCGCACTCTTTTGTTTTTTGAGGAGGCGGGGGTGAGTTAACCCTAGCTTACCCGTGCGTACGAGAAACGTACCTGAGGGGCGGGGGAGGGGTCGGCCCCACACTTTTTTTTATCATTACAATTCAAGAGACCATTTTGTTATTAAATCACTGATTTCCTTGTTGATTACATATGTGCAGTTATTAATTATAATAATTATAAAATATCATCATTAATCTATCTATATATACTATAAAAAAGGATGTATGTGTGTATGTTTGTTCCGGCATAACTCTCGAACGCCTGGAGCGATTTCAACCAAACTTGGTACGCGTATAACTTGCAATATGGAAAGAAATACTGTGGGGGTAAGACACTCCTGGCACCCCTAGGGGTGGGGGTGGGAAGGGGTGACATGTAAAAATAATTGAAAACGACCGATATTAGTAGGGGATCCATAGTTGTCGGGGTCGCTAAAATGAATAGTGACACTCCCAATGACGGTCAACTCCAATACACCCCTAGCACCCCTAGGGGTGGGGGTGGGAAGAGGGGTGACTTGTAAAACGACCGATATTAATGTGGAATCCATAGTTGTCGGGGTCGCTAAGATGAATAGTGACCCTCCCAATGCCATTCAACTCCAAGACACCCCTTTCACCCGTAGGGGTGGGAGTGACAGGGGGTGACATGTAAAACGACCGATATTAGTGTGAAATCCATAGTTGTCGGGGTCGCTAAGATGAATAGTGACACTGCCAATGCCATTCAACTCCAAGACACCCCTGGCACCCCTAGGGGGAGAGAAGGGGGTGACATGTAAAACGACCGATATCAGTGTGGAATCCATAGTTTTCGGGGTCGCTAAGATGAATACTGACTTTCCAAATGCCGTTCAACTCCAAGACAGCCCTGGCACCCCTAGGGGTGGGGGTGAGAAGGTGGTGACATGCAAAGATAATCGAAAACGACCGATATTAGTGTGGAATCCATAGTTTTCGGGGCCGCTGAGATGAATAGTGACACTCCCAATGCCAAGTTCATTTTACACTATAGTTAGAATTCATTATATTCCTGTCTAATAGAAGATTGGGATAAATAAATACCCGGGCAACGCCAGCCAATCAGCTAGTAGCTAATAATATAACCAATTATTGCATGAGTGTCGCACACATTATTTTACCATTCACTAAAACTCATAAAAACATAATTCTTTTATGTTTACAGACGTGTAGTTGTTCATTAATTATAATAATTACCAAAATTGCCATCGTTACCAACCACTTGTACACTCTCACTGGATGAGTGTCTGGAATAACACTCATTCAAAGATGGCGCCTGATAGGCCAACTTAGTTCATTTAACCTCCTATTTTTATTATATTTATGTTTTTTATGAACAAAATTAATACAGAAATGTTGGGAACAACCTAGGGAACAATGTAATTTATTTTCAATTTTTAATAAAAAAATTCACAGTTGAAAAATCGACAAAATACAGGTGGTGGGCCTGACAGCCCACCCCCCCTCGGGTAAGCAAGGGTTAATAATAACTTCCCGTAGTTGCCGCAGTGCAAATTCGATCTCCCCCCTCTCCCTCCCCAGGAGCCACCCTCGCACGATTTACGACGCAGAAAACCAAGGAGAAATATTAAAAAAATCGCGTGACCATTCACGATAGACCTTAAATGAACCATTCTTGTTGCCGTGCGTTTAAAAAATACTCACTGCGGGATTCATAACCCTGCATTTCCTATGACCTCATTCTCCGGCGATTTTATGCAAGATGAATCGGAACTGTTTTACGTACGCAACCTGCCTTGCATCGTAAAATAATCCTGCAATCTGATTAAAAATTTATCTCGAGCCTTGCATCTGATCTCGTGGTTGACTTTGTCGAGGTCGCCACAACACGACATTCCCGTGAAAGAGGAATATATAAATGCTAATGGGCTCGGCCCAGATTGCCGCAAATTTCGGATTCCTCCCCCCTCCCTCCCTCCCTCTTGTCCTTCCGCAAAGTCGGATCTCTCCTCCTCTGGGAAAGGTAAACCCACGAGCTGGCCCTTACAAGAGCCCTTCACGAGAAGCTGTCACGTTAATTAGTACCAAGTACTGGAGACAGTACAGCGTGACCATAAAGTCTGGAACCAAAGGAGGTATTGTTTCCCTGACGCTGGATTGAACGAATGGACACCACGGTCGCCTGACCTCAGTCCCTTTGCCATATGGGGAATTTTGAAGTCTGATGTGTATATTGTGGAAGGTTTTGGATCATCTCCGAGACACTGGAAAGATTCCTCTCAATCCTCACATTTTGAATGGACTTGAAAGGAACGTGTTGAATTTGCAATAAGGAAATGTGCTTTTCATCAGTTATTCAATTGGTTCCAAACTTTATGACTACCCTATACTGAATCACAGGGATGATATCGGGATAGGACAAGACGAGGCTCAACAGTATCTCGGTCTGATTTTGAGTTCTAAATGCTTGTCTCGCTTTGTAAACAACCATTTAGTTACAATTTTAATCTCTCTATATAGTATAAACAACATACACAACGTGTCACCGCAGCGTATATAAGTCATTAAAGCAAAGGCCTTTAAAAAAAATAACTTGACTCAGCGAACTCTTCACAAAAATGGGATTTATCCTGAATAAGGCGTGAATCAACTTTTCTTTGTTAGAAAACTATTTTTCTCTCTCTCTCTCTCTCTCTCTCTTTTTTTTCTATTTTTCAATTTCACTACTTTCCTTTCTCTCTTTCCAAATACTATCTTTTTTCTCCATATTCCCTTCTTTTTTCTACCTTTCTCTTATTTCCAGTTATATCTTTCTCTCTCAATCTCTTACCGATTTGCTCAATAATTCCACACTTCTCACTTTTATCAATAATTATACTTGTTTCTACATTATGTCCACACAGCGCAGCCCTAAGATAAACTTCAAAGTTATTGTAAACGTCTCGTATGTCTGCTATGCAAAGCACATCTAATCTAATTACTGAAACAATATTAGATAATTATCATACAGGGTGACCACAAAAATAGTAACTGAAAGTACCGAGCAGTCAGCATTTCGGTTATATTTTGGGCTACCCTGTACTTTACAGGTGTACGTAGTCGGTTTCTCAGTTTTTTTCTTATTTTCTTGCCATTGTATCTACTTTACAGAGTAGTTGCAAAACTTGTTCTCTATGGAGTTCAAAGTTTCAATACCGTCCTTCATACTTGCATTATTACACCAAAGTTTGTAATTCCGAGCAAAGTTTTCTTTTCCGAGACGAGATGGAGACGAGCACAAGATTTGTAAAGATCGAGAACGTCTGCAAAATCGAAAAGAGACGAGAATCTGTTTCTCAGAAAATCAAAATTACTTTCGTCTGCGACTTATTCAGATATACAAAGCGGATATCTATCTGCTTTTTTATAGATAAATCACATATTTTGTTCACAGTAATTGCAAATGTAATCCATCAACGTTGTTGTATACATTTAGGGTAAAATGCCGTTTTTGAAGTGTTCTTAGCATCGAAACGAGGCGTACCTTTAATGACCTCTATAAACAGAAAACGTTTATGTATTGACAAGCTATCTCTAAGTTCGAGACGAGACCGAGAATAGGTGTGTAAGGACTGACCATTCTAGGCACACTGAAATGTCAACCTCCAGTCCACGTACACCCTGGACTGCTTCTTGCAGACTAGGGATGTTCTGGCATCTAGACTCACGGACAGTATAATCCTTCGTCGGGCTTGTGTTTTGTCGTCCATATGTTTGTGACTGTCCTTTTATTCATCTCATCTTCATCACCAGTCATTCTCATCTTTGCGATTATCCAAAAGTGGCACAAACGCGAAGTATGATAAAATAAAATAAATCAATCAGTCAAGACCGAGAACAGTAGTAGTCTGTGCTGCTTTACTCCTTGCAGCATTGCCTCCCCGATGTCGCAGTGATAGCGTCGTCGCTTTGTAATCAAGGGGTCCCGGGTTCGATATCCGGTGAAGGCACTTAGTGGTTCGGATCCCAGTTTAAACTGTAGGTCCAGTCCCAATTAGCCTTACAGTGCATAAAGTGGACTTAAACAACCAACACCCCAACTCTTTGCAGTATTCCTTTCACGGAATTCACTGCTTCTTAAATGACGAGAGGCAACTTCCAGCAACATGGCATTTACTTAAAGTTAAAGTATTGACAACTTGGAGATGGATCTAACCTCAGAAGTTCGGAAACTGTTTTCATTTTCTCGCGCTAAGAGATCAACATTGCTGTTCTGAGAAAACTTTAGCCAAGTTTTGGTCTTTATATATCGAAGTAGCTGGAGGCCTCTGTCGTAGCCGTCGACCCGGAACTGTTTCAAAGGGATTCCCTCCACGCTGCGTGATTTTCCCCTCGCACATCTCCAAAGTTTACGCTCAAACATCCACCCGTTCTGCATCGATGTCCGATCGAACTCGTACAGAGAGCGTACGAAATCTGCCCTTCGATTCGTTCAATATGAAGTATTGGTTCAGCTTGAGGCACTTTTTTTCACATCCCTTCGACCCGATGTTGCCAACTTTGTTGTTTAGGACCAAAACTACAAGTCTTAGGGGGATGATTTTCACACAGCTGTGTTCAGGTTTTAGCTGTGGCGTACATAGACGAACACGCATTCACTCTAGCCCACACACAAATATACATACTTACACACCCACACACATACATACACATATACACAATGCTTTTTCTGGGAAGAAAGGTTCTCGTACTTTTCAGCTTACTTTGCTATATTGTTGGCTTGTTTTTGTGCTCATCAAAATTGATTGATTTGGTGTTTTAAGTCCACTTTATGTACGGTCAGGCTAATTAGGACTGGACCTACAGTTTAAAGTGGGATACGAACCACTATGTGCCTCCATCGGGTATCGAACCCGGGATCCCTTGATTACAAACGTACGACGCTACCACTGCCTCATCGGGGAGGCCTGTGCTCATCATAAGAAATAATGGGCGTCTGCAGGGGGAGGTTTCCTTCACACCCCCTTTAAATAAGGAAAAATGCATATTTCTTCTTTCTCCCCCTCTTTTATAAGTACCTTCTATGTATCTTTCTTTCCTTCTATTTTTTAATTTTTTTCCCTTTTCTCAGTTTTAGTACACATTCATTCTCTTTTACTTTCTGGGACCTCCCCCATGGTGCAGTGGTAGCGCCGTCGCGCCTTGTAATCAAGGGATTCCGGCTTCGATACCCGGTGGAGGCATTTAGTGGTTCGAATCCCACTTTAAACTGTAGGTCCAGTCCCGATGAGCCTTACTGTGCATAAAGTGGACTTAAAACAGCAAATCAAACCAAACCAAATCTTTTACTTTCTCTCTTTTTGACCATTTCTTTTCTATTTTTTCTCCTTTCCATTTTCTATCAGTTTCTTTATTCATTCTCTCTATCGATCGTCTGCTACTCCTCTCCCTATCGAAGTTACTGCAAATTAGAACCATAAAATTTCCTACATTTTAGAGTCAATCTAGATCATTTGTAGTATCCTGAGTTGGCAACACTGTTTCGCGCACAAGGAACTGTCTCGGACAAGGGAAAAAAGCGTGAGAATTTCTGCACACGACACTAACATTTCAAAACCCCACGCATCCACCCATTTCTTTCATTCTGCTGTTATCTTATCCCCTCGACGTCTTCTGCCATGCTAAAGTCAGCCGATAATAAAGCCCGTTTGTATAGGAAAGGATAGAATATGGGAGATAGTCAGAAGAAATCAAATAACCCTTTGTCCCAGTGTTGCAATCTAAGCTGCAATTGCTAACGTATCCAGAGATGCGACAATAACTTAAAAATCTGCCGTATAACCAGTGAACAGTTTTGAATTGTGACAGTTGTATACATATACTTTTTATTTAGCTTCGATTTTCTGCTATTTTTGGATAATCGCGACGTTGAGGATGAGTGATGTGATGAGGGACTCTCACAAAGAACACCATGCTCAGGCCGGAATTCGAACCCGGAACCCCTGGCGTCGTAGCACGCTATGCCAACCACTCCGCAACGGAGGCCGGCTGTTACAGTTAGAAGTAAGAAGTTACTTCCTACGCTGCTATAAGAAACAGTTATTTCTTCGAGTGATGGTAACTGGATCTAGTTACTTTTTGAAGTAACTGCCGCCGTAACTTTGTTTTCTCAAGTAACTAGTAATGAAATTAAGAGTAAATTTTACAGTTATTTTTTTAACACTCTCGCATGAAAGTAAAAGTTACTTCTGCCAAACTTTCCCAATATCTTGAATGAATAAGCGACCTGATGATCCTTAGAATGAATTGAGAGAACATCATATATTTAGCGACACACTCGCTATTGCATGTGCCCAAGTAGGTTTACATTTGATTTGTTATATAGCACTGCTTTTCTGCCATTTTTAGCTCATCGCGATGATGAGGATGGGTTATGATATGATGAAACTAATGAAGGGACACTCACAAAGAACACCCATGCCCAGGCCACATATTCGAACCCGGAACCCCTATCGTCGTAGCTAATAAACTCTAAAACACTAAATACGAAAGCATTATGAAAGCAACTCACGTGACTGAGCGCATTGAGTGAATGTACAAAATTATGGCTCGCAATAAATTATTAATTATTTCCAAGTGTAGAGATTGGCTTTGAATTATTTTACTTATATACGGCTTAAAGTATATTAGGTTATTTATAATTTATTGACAATTAATTGTAATTCCTCATCAGAGACTTGCAATTTATGAATGAAATGCGTTAAACAAGTTCAATTTTATCTAGATAAGTAAACGTAAAAATAACTATTACTTTTTAAAGTAATGGTACTGCAACTGAGTTATATTTTCAAATTAGTTACTTCTTGTACGAAGAAATAAGTAAGTATTATAAAAGCCACTTTGGTGGCCGAAAGCGTTGAGGAATCTACTCTCGAGTAGTGCTCTTGGTATGAGTGCTTCTGCATCAATTTGATCAAATTAACATTCATTCTTATCGGAGCGATTAGCCTTAAAAGCAACGTAAATTACAAAATACAAAATGCGTTTAAATACACGAGAAAATATAAACGCGTCCTCACCGAACGGCTGCTTCTCACCAACTAAATAGTTCCAGAACAGTGGCGCTTATCTCACAATGTCATTCAAGGTCACGCCTCTATGAAAACTGACAGACGATAGCGCGCGAGCATTTAAACAGAAAAAAATCAGCCCCGCAACTTATTGATGCACCCTCGTATTTTTAACACATTCCCTTCACGCCTATCCATAAGTTACCAGTACAGAAACACTCACGCCATCACACATTACATCCGGGTCAATGATTAGAAAACAATACATTACATTCGTTATGTTTAACACATGTTCAGTTTGTTATTTGCACAATATGTACATTTATCTTTCAACGGCCATTTTTGTGCAAACAATGTATCAAAATTATGTTTTATTTTTGTAAATGAATTACTTTCCAATCTAACTCTTCAAACATTTCAAAACGAACATATCGACAGATATTGACTTAAAATCTCGTTAGGTTCTTGGTACACGAAAGCACATATTTCTCGTGAATACGGTACGAAGTCTGTATTTCAACGTATTGATCTTATGATAACGGATGAAATTTTTAAATTTGCATTTGAAAAACTTGTAAATGCGATTTCGAATTTCTACACCTGATGTTTTATTAAGAGAGTATTCGAAGTTACTAAGGGTGTGTGAATTTAAGTGTGTTCAGTAATTTCTATTCCTACGGTAGCACAATGGCATTTTAGAAAATTTTGGAATTGGCTTTTGGTCAGCATGAAATGAAATCTTTATACTAGCGCCAAGTTTTCTGAAACCTTGGAAAATATGCGAACTACAAGCTTCCCCGTAACTTTTCTTTCCTGTACTAATCGAAAAATTTTGCCAAAACGCCGGGTAAAAAAGTAAAACAGTATTTAATTCCTTAGGGATCCGGCACGTTCTCGAACCACGATACAGCAAGCAGACTTAACCCAACCTAACCAATAACAGGAAAATGGTAAACGCATTTCCATACACATTCGAGAAACGAAATCATTTTTTAGGAAAATGTGCAAAACATTCAAGGCAAGGCCGAGATTGCGCCTGTACATCTGCAACCCGCAGAGAAAAGCTCTCAATTGGGTTGCAGAGCGCCAAGGGGTATTTGGAACCATAACATATGAACCGACGCTGTGGATGATGCGGAAGCAAAACTAGGACGGTCGTTTCTCTGAGGACAAGCTTGCTGGGAAACGCTGAGAAAGAATTATGAATAACACTATTGTCGTCTGGGGAAACAAGGTTCCCTCATCAGGCATAGAAAAGTCACCGTGTGCATACGAAACCATACAAACTCGGAGTTAAGTACAGGAACATACGCCAGGATTCGAACACGGGACCCCTAGCGTCGTAGCACTTTGTGTTAACTACTCCGCCACGGACATCGACCCGGGCAAAGGGGTTTACTTATTGACGTATTCTTGAGTAGCATAGCAGCATCAGTATTGTGAGAGATTTCCCTAATTTCTAATGCACGTATAATTGATCCATTGATTGCTTATTTTACTTTGCACTTATTCTATCACTTTTGGCTAATAGCAAAGATGAGGATTAGTGATGAAATTGACAAAGGGACATTCACACAGAACGCCCATGCCCAGCCCGAGATTCGAACTCTGAACCCCTGGCGCCGTAGCATACTACTCCACCACGGAGGCCGAATTCTCAAATAGAAGTTGACAGGAAGTAGGCAAGCAGCATTACAAAGTAATACCACTTAACAAAACCATCAAGATTATTAAAAATTCCATTGCAATACTCTTATAACTCCATTAAGCCTTGTTTCCATGATTATGAAAAACTAAATATGCTGACCAAGGCAGTAATTTATTTTATTAAAAACATAAACTAACGTAACGTTTCAACCTTCTAGCAAGGTCTTCTTCAGACTCTGTATCAAGTACAAAAGTCTTTTGTACTTGATACAGAGTCTGAAGAAGACCTTGCTAGAAGGTTGAAACGTTACGTTAGTTTATGTTTTTAATAAAATAAATTACTGCCTTGGTCAGCATATTTAGTTTTTCAATACTCTTGATTACAATTTCAATTATTAAGGTCTTATTAAAAACTAAAATTACAGTAACTTGTTGGTACTCCTTAAAAAGATGGTAAAAACTTGGCTGCTAGGTTCATATAACAAATGTTCTATACATAAAGGTATCAAGTATGAAAAATGAGAACCATAGGCCTGCGCACGGGGGGGATAATTACCCCCCCCCCCAAATAATGAGAACGCTATAAGAAAATATGATATGAGGGTTCTGCGGACTGACTACATCAACTCAGAAAATTATAAGTTTTGATTTTATTTAAATGCTGTGCAGTTGAATCGAGACAAAATTACATACTCAACAGTACAACTATTATTTCTTGTACACCTAAATGTAATAACGAGGCTTTTTTTGTTATTATACATTTACAATAACTTTGCCAGCACAATATTTTACCACATTTGTGATTGGCAAATGCGTAAAAACATTGTACGTGTGTATTTTTGTCAGAATGGAGCTCAACAATGTTTATATATGCAACGATAATTAGCTATGCATTGTTGAAACTGATGACAGTAACTATGAAACCACACTCAACTCGAGAGACTCAACATGACGCAGCAGTTAAGTGTTCTAATTTAATTTATTTAAGGTAATTCTTTAATTACTTTAAATTCCAGGCCAAGAACAGCGTAGATACAAATGGTTCCAGTCCGATGGGGGACAAACGTTACTTATAAATGTTTCTTTTACAGGATTTATGACAGTTAATATTAGAACTAGGCTCTAAATGAATTCTTCTTCCACCAAAAATTGCTCTTTTACGCATGAAATAGCTTTTGAATTCACATTTTCATTAAGATATGACCATCATTCTTTCTTTTGTTCGAGGTGTGACAATAATAGAGACAACAGTAATATATTTCGCGTCTATCGAGTCAAATAAATATCTGATATGACTGAATAGCTCTCAACCAGAAAAAATATTATTATGTACGTATGTGGACAAGCCTATTGTTATCGTTCTTTAAGAATTACATATGTTTTAATATTGAAACGTAACATCTCCATAAAACAGGCAAACTACTTAATTTGCAGCCATTTCAAGCAGTCTTCTAGTTCCATCACAGATTTTGTCTACTTTTCTGAAGAGAGGGGAGAACTGTCTAATAGTAAATTCCCGGAAAAAATAATCACTTTACTATCCATGTTCATTGTTGACAGTAACCTGGACAGGTCAAAAACCATCGTAGTGCCTATAATGCACAAAATATAACATTCAGAATTTGCTCGAAGTGACTTAGGAAAAACAGGGAGATTTCTTGCTACTACAAACGAGTATTTTTTCGAAATTGCAGTACGCATAGGCTTATACGAGTATGTGTGTGATATCTTAACATTCTCTTTTCATAAACAGCGTGAACCTAATCGTTACTGATATGTTCTTGTAGACAGGATTTTCACGATAGGGATGGAGGGCAAGTTCCCGTAGGTTGGAGAGCAAGTAAAACTGTAGGACCGATCCCAAAAAAGCATATGTGCGAGGAAGTGTACCAAAACTTTCACGGCGCATACCTTTCCCCTGTCAATCGCCGTTCATCCACGAGCTCTGGAACCTTTCCCAGTGCGAAAGGGGAGGGGGAGGTGCTCTCCCCCATTCAGGTGATGTCGGGGACTCGAACCCCCTACCCTTCCCTTTCGGCTCGGAGTCCTCGTCGGAAGTTCCACCTATGAGAGGCTTCACGTGACCCTAGGTGTGATAGTACAGGAAGGCTCTCCGAACTGGGATTGGTTCGTCAGCTCTGGAGCACCACCCTGTTGGGAAGGTCCTACATTTTACTCTTCACCCACTGTTCTTATATTGGGGCAACAATGACCAGCTTATCACAGGATGATTACAGTCAATTTGTACTTATATTTTAATGTTATAAGTTCCAAATGTGTACCTGATATTGCGAGTAAAACATCAAAGCGAAATGTTAGGGATAAATTGGGTTCTTTGGGACAGTTGCTGGCAGATATTGATATCCGCAGTGGCACCCTGAGTTTTTCCTATGTCACTTCAGGCAAATGCTTGTGTGGTACCTTTCTCTAAGTACACTACCACATTCTTTTCATACAGTTTAAGAGCACCAGATATTCCTATAAATATAGCATCACATTATTCTTCCTAAATGTTCCTACTCATTTACAAACACTTCAAAACACAAGCTGAACACCACACGTTGGTGGGTGGCTCAAGAATGTGAACAGGCGAACTTTGCCTCAGACATTATTCTTGATAAATTAAATGGTTGTAATTTACTAAAAACACCTAATAAAGCCGTTAAAACATTTACCTACATTACCTGACCAACTGTGATGTATTGTATGTATTTTGATGGGCAGCAAGGTGAGGTAAAGTAATTTTATGCTTAAGTACTATGGACCCCCGATACCAGCATTTAGACTGTACCTCTCTGGTTGAACTATCCTTCTAGAGTTATTATAACATGTTTTACTTTCATTATGAAGTACTTGTAAACATATATATGTCTGACTTAGCACTGTAAGCAGAAAGTTCTTCACTTTGGGTCTGTGAAGTAGTTTCTTAAGTTTGTCGGTTACATTAAGTAATTTTCTGCTTTATATAATATAATGAGCTTAGATTTTTACATTTTAGTCTTTGCAGACTCAAAATGAAGAGAAAATTTGTGTATTACAAGATCTCCATTCCTACATGTGAAAGTATGGATCTTGTTATACACGTATGCAGTCGACTCGTGTGAGTCGGTTGCAGTTGGTTCTCCGGCGCTAGGCTGTAAGGTACAAATGGCCTTGCGTCCCTCTCCCAACTGAAAAAAAGGAGGCCCTCACAGATGGTAGAGACATTGACGCAGTTGTGGGGCTTTAAACCGACATCTACCTGTACCAAAACTATATGTGTCATTACAGGGCTCTAGCAGTTTACCGCAAGAAGGAAGTTAAACCTCGAACCAGAAGATGTAGTTAGGTAACAAGGATCAACAGCTGTGCCAAAAGATTATTTGCAAAATTTTATTCTACCTAAATAGGATTTCAAATAATTAATCGAAGTTTTCCTACTTCATTGACGACATTGCGACAGCCAATGTTGTGTCGGTAATACTCGAGTGGGAGGAGAAGGCACAAGACGACAGCGCATCAGCAGAAATACATATGAACTATTTTTCCCTTAGTTTACCTAAGCAGAGACAATTTACCTGTACCAACTCAGAACTTAGAACAATTGCGACCGCGGGTAATTGCGAGAAAGGCAAAATGGTCGATGGGAAGTGCCCTTTTAAAAGTTACAGGTAAGACAATTGTTACCAGATTGACTGACATTGATTGTGAAACATTATAATTCTCATCCCTCAGCCCCGCCATTCACGAAGAATCTCAATCTCAACAGATTTAAAAGACTTCTGGAGTTAATTATAATTTTATTGATTATAACCTTCGAGGGCTGTAATTTTATACTCTAAATAAATTACTATGTTATAAACGTTTTCGGTACGCGAGGACAGACAACAGATAATTTAGTCAAAATTACCAAATTTAGTTAATGCAACCATATGTTTCCGTTTGCATTACCTAAATTCCCAATCTAATGTTTTATATTTCTTAAAATTAATGTTTTCTGTAAATATGAGTTTTTGCTGTATTGTTAGAGGAACCCATATTGGAGTGAAGGGTGAAACGGGTACAGTTTCGAATTCATGGTCTTCAGTGCAGGAAACATATTCATAATTATATTGTAATTATAATCCATATAGTATAATATAAACCATCATATAAAAGGTCTGAAAAGAAATATTAAGATCTAAATTTGGGTCTTAGAACTCGATTCCAAAGACCTAACCAGTTTTCAATTCTCCGATACTCCTCATTATAGCTGATCGTATCTCTCACTTAAGTACACAATGGAGATGAATCAAGGATCTGTGGCAAATGTTTAAACAAGCAGACTAGTTAAGGCGAAGCAGTGATACGATCGAGTGAGGCAAAACGAACACAGGCACAGAAACTCAAGGTTTTCCCCCAACTTGGTTGTGTTCGGAAGAATAAATTCGTACAGATATCTAGCATCATGCAGTGGTTTCTGCAAGTATATACCCTATATTCCTGCTTGCATTATTTGGGACTGCTGTAGCTAGAGAGGTATAGTTTATATTTTCTCCAGTATAATATTAAATGTGTACGACGTGTTCGGAAGTGCATGAGAAGTGAGTGTACAGATAATTTCCCGAAAAGTGTAACCAAAATTGCAGTCTCAGAAACAATTGAAGACCACAGGGAAGGCCGTGCTTTGTCCATTTTTCTTGAATTCATAGGAGAGCACTTTATTTCCTTCTTATAAGCATATTCTTTCCCTGTATACGCAACCAAAACCTTTTTGCAATGGGTGGAAAAAACACGTTCTATTCTTGTACAATTCCTAGTTAGAAAGACCCTTCATCGAGTTATTTGATAGCACCACCTCAATTTGGCTAAAAATGGACAAAACACGTTCCTTCCCTGGGCTTTTCGTTTTTTAATCACTTCTGGTCAAACTATAAAAAAAATATAATTAGTGGTTGCAATTAAATGATGCAAAATTCGATTCACAAGGTTATGTTAAAAAAATTTGAGCTAATTTTCTTCTTATTGTTTGAAGTCGTTTGCATTTACGTGGACATTAATTGCAACTCAAATTTTGTCCATAAGCTTTCCATAGGTCAAAAGATTAAAGAGCAATTTGTAAGAAAATCATGTTACCAAGTGTACAGGAAGTGTACCGACTTACTTTAACAGAAGTGGGCAGAAAGTGTTAAAAATGTGTACACAAAATTAAAATAAAATACTCTCCATATGGTGAATCAATCAGAAACATAGTATTTTGTTTTCGCCTTCACCGTGCAGAAAACGGTTGCATTTTTCAGGACTTCTGACCAATTCGTGGATTGCAACAAAAAAGCGTAGCAACTGCTGCATCCTTCGAAACACCCACCCCCACCCAGAAACTCCACCCGGCGTTCTTTCCCTTCGAAGTTGCTTCAAGTTTCTTCCTATTGGTGATTTCTCCTTCTTCTTCTTTTTTACCTCCTTCGCCGTGTAAGTTTTCTCTGCCCTCGCCCCTTCCTCCAATTCCTTTCCGAAGATGTTGCCGGACGTTTCAGTCAGCTGAACTTTCCGGGCTTAATACTCAGGCGCCTCGTGGAAATTGCCATTTCATACGGGTCCGTTGATCACCTCCTTCTGTTACAAGACACCGTCTCTCTCCATCAGAGCCAGCTAGCCTAAGAAAATTGACAAGTGTGCGAAATGATGATGCAAGAGTGACCTTATTCCCTTTCCTAGTGCCTGGTAATCTATCGACCTAAAATAAAAAAACTAATTCCAAAATATTTTATACGAGGGTTGTTCAAAATGTTCATTGTTTGACCTAGACATGTGTTCTGAATGGCCTTATTGTAAACATATCAGCAAACATTTATTTTGTTATTAATAATAGTAAAGTAAACTTCCTGATATAACAGCTTAGAGTTTAAAAAATCACCGATTCCATAAAATGTGTTCAAAATGTGCCCTGAAAGTGTCGTAAAAGTGTACAAAAAGGGTAACAGATGTGCATGACATTCGAACCAAAGATGATTATATTGCTTGGCAGGGTTCATGTTAACGGAGGGAGGGGCGGAGGGAGGTTGCTACGGATTTCTCCTCCAATAAACTCAAGTACCACTGGTAACGGATGTCATTCTTCCGTGAAGGGTGCAAAATAGCCTATAAGGCACGGATTTTAATGACGCCAAAACATGTGAAATATGTTCATAAATATAGAAAAACCAATGGAATATGTAAAAATAATATAAGTACTAACGTATGAAATGTAATATTCGCCAAACGACATGTGCAACTTCTCGTTTCTGAAGATTCATTTCAAACTGATAAGTGTCGCATGTCACTTCAGTCTGAAAGCTCCCTTAGGGTTAATTCACACCGAATCGACGAGCAACACGTGTCGCGCGTCATTTGAGGATTTCACCAATGCGGGCTCGTGCAGCCGTTACGGCGTGAAACGTTGCTTTTGATTGGTTCGCTCCCAACTGACATGCTGATTCGTTGTGAAATCTACCTTAGCTGTAGAAAGCTACAGAAAAGACTTTCTCTCGGTCTCAAAGTCGGAAGGTGTGAAAAGAAACTCTCTTATAGTGGAAAACCTCGAAATGTTCTTGCTGAGAAAGAGGGTGGTTGCTTCGGCTGCTCCTTGGAAGATTTTGTGTCCTGGGAGCTATCCAATCAGGAAACAACACCGAGGGTCCGGGAACTGATCAGATTCGACTTGGTCGTTAATGGAAGGCAGACGGCCAATCACGGACCTCCGCTCCGACAAACTCCGAGACTGAACAATTACAGCCGCGACTACAGAGCGTGGTTTAATTTTTTTGCTTCCAATACCACCGCAACAAGGAACTGAAATGTGGGGGTAAGGGAGACGAAAAGAACAAGAGTGGAGGAAGAAAGAAGTAATTCGAGGGGAGAAAACGAAATAAAATCCGACAAAGAAACAACCACAACGAAAGCTAATCGAGAAAAAGTTTGATTAAAAAGGAAGCAATAAAAAGCGCATACAGTAAAAGGTCGCGGGATACCTGAAGGTAGGAAATTAGTTCTGAGTTATATTGAAATCGTTTTTACGCTTCTGTGCTTTCTCTTATACTGAAAAATATATAAAATCTAAAAGTGAAAGTTTCAATGGCAGAGTCTCTCATGGCCGACTGTTTTAATAATTAGCACAGAACACAGCACTACTCAGAAACTCTTGAGCTCGTAACTTAAGACAAACGTGTCGACCTTTGTGGCGGAGTGGTTAGCACAGAGTGCTATAGCTGTGGGGGGAGGGGGGGCTGAAGCCTAGAGTATCAAGCACAGAGTGGGCTCCTTTCAAAGTTTTAAAATATTTTTAAATACATCAAATTCAGAACATGCGATGGAGAACTTTACACATGGGTAGAGATATGTTCTGGTAACACACTTTTGGAATTTTTTTTCCCAACGTAGTAGTACGAATGCGTCTTTAAAGATTATCTGAATATTTTTAAATATAAAAGACTTTTTAAAAAATGAGAAATGCAAACTTTTTCAGATGATACCTGCTCGAAGAAAAGGTTTATAGTATCCTTATCGCGATATAAAGACAAATGCTTCAAATGTGGGGTGTAGTTGGAAACGCATGAGCGCATAGTTACCATTGTTTGCCGCTAGGAGGCAGTAGTTGCAAGAACCGTGAGAAGTGCTTGCAGTATATTGGAATACGCAAGAACATGTCCGCTGTGAGTGTGCAGTGACGATTTCAAGCAGAATTTTAGAAGGAGTCCTCATTCTTCGGTACTGCCTAGGCAATTAGCAACCGTATCACCGCGGCTGTGGCACTGAT
Source organism: Lepisma saccharinum (assembly GCF_977018435.1). Taxonomy (NCBI): domain Eukaryota; kingdom Metazoa; phylum Arthropoda; class Insecta; order Zygentoma; family Lepismatidae; genus Lepisma; species Lepisma saccharinum. The sequence goes on along the minus strand of NC_139258.1, from coordinate 35,875,560 downwards.
CGACGGTGATATGTTAACGCCCTTGTGGGACGAAATACAATAACGGTTAGATAACTGCCACATCAGCAAAGATGGACGCAGGGGTGTGTACAAAATACCTGCAGAGCCTGTCTTTCTACGGCATCAGAATTATCACTGTCAGTTGTATCGTTTGAGCTGCTGCGTAGCCAAATGGTTAATACTCTCACCTTTGGTGCGAAAGGTCCCGGGTTCGATTCCCGGAAGAAACATCCAAAATGCAGTGTTGATTCAGCATCGTGAGGACAACTGGGGAGTTACTTGGAAAGAAGAGTAGCAGACTCCGATCTCGAAAGCCACAAAACAGCGGCGATGGGACTCGATGCGCTGATTTTAATTCATTCTGTATTCCAGCGGATCCTAATCTCTACATGATTATATACCATTCAATTTCAGAAGTACGTATATCCACCGGAAGTTGTGCAACACTCAGACAGGAGGAAAATGAACTGTAGACTATCAGAGTAAGAGTCAACGACGGAATCTGATTGCAATTACAAACTTATTCCGACAACTAAGAAGACTAACATAGAAGAGAAGGGGAGGAAGAAGAACGAAACCAGAAGGAAATCACCAACCAGAAGTATGCAAGAAAGCAGGAGAGAGAAATTCCACCACAGCAGCCGCCATTACGGGGCCGAAAAGCAAAAAGGCGCGAAGAATCCCAAGACCTGTATCACCGTGAGAGCTTATCGCCTCTAATAACCATCCAGTGACAGCCAGAATTTTCAGTTCTCTCCTCATGGAGACATTAACCCGACACCGTAACGTCGGAGAGAATGAAGCCAGGCGACAAAAGAGGCGCTCATCTCTTGTTCCAGCCGAAACGGGAGAACGCCCCATTCTACGCTGTCATCTTAAGCACAATGGGCGCTTCTCGTTCCACGCGAATTGCCGAATTGAAACGAACGTTCCAAGTCAACTTGAGACAAGGGATTTGAGGGACATACGGTCCTATAAATTAACCTAAGCTGGAAGCACCCTGCTTAAAACCTCCCTTCTTCATTTGGGGAATCGTTTTCGCTTCCAAAAGCCGATTGTTTGAGCACATAACTATCCTCAGGAACTTCGAAATTGCTAATTAAAATTTTCATCTCCCCCGTGGTTCCAGAAACAGTCGTTTTTTAAGGAATCGTCCATTTTAATTACTTTTTGCGTTTAATTGTCAAGACGTGCACAGAAAAGCTATACTTCATTTTATTACTTCCAATAATAAGCTTCAGATAGTAGAACCCAGTGCTCAACAAATAGAAAAAGTAGTACAGCGTGTCCATAAAGGTACTTTACAACTTTGGCCATGCAGCACAACTGGTAATTGACAAATAAACATACCATGTCCTATTTGATTTACCAACGCATGAAGTTTTTCCTGTGTATTAGTCCACTTCAACATGACCAGCTCTGGTGGCTCGTACAACATCTAATCGAAATTCCAACTCTGCCCATACCAACTGTGGCAATGGTAGTCTTATTCTGGCCTTCAAATCATCAAGATCAATGACAAGAGTGCTGTACACTTTGTCTTTGACATAGCCCCACACAAAGAAGTCCAGGGGTGTAATATCAGGAGATCTAGTAGGCCAGGCAATCGTACCATCTGTTCCAATCCAACGTGCTGGAAATGTCCTGTCCAGGACTTCTCTCACGTCTAAGGCGCAGTGTGGTGGTGCACCATCTTGCTGAAACTTTTGATTGACGGTCAGCCAATTGTGGTATCAGATACTGCTCCAGCATGTCAAGGTGTAGCATTGACTCTTTCCTCGGCAGAAATGAATGAGTCTATAATGCGGGTCGACCAATAAAAACAAGAAGACATCAACTTTGCACTGTCACGTATCACCGCCTTACCATATGTGGATGGGTTGAGCCCCAGATGCGTACGTTATGTTTATTGACTTCACCGCACACATGAAAATCAGAAAACGGCACTTTGGTTACAAAATTGTTATCCTTTTCCAAAACCACACCAGACACTCAGAGAACTAAATGCATCATATCGATTGATGCACCAGAATGCATCGATCGATGCACCAGAATGCATAATTTGATTCAAGTGAGGATTCCTTTCAGTCGAGATGCACTGTCAATGCATCAGTTCATGCACCTTGATGCATAAACTCTGTAGCTCACACCAAACGTTTAAGTACATCATCCAAAAAGATGCAGGAAGGTGCATCAAGGAACATAAACTGATGCAATGAAGTACATCTCGACTAAAAGGAATCCTCACTTGAATCAAATTATGCACTTTGGTGTTTCTTTCACGACATACAAAAATGCACCCAAATGCATCAAATGTGAATCTGATTCTTTGAAGAAGCCATAAAACACACTTTAGTGAATCAATCGATATGATGCATTTAGTTTTCTGTGTGCACAATGCGCTTTTTCTTGTGCGGACGCCATTTTCAAATTACACAGCTCCTGTCACCCGAGATAGAGAAGATAGTTATTCAATACCTGACAAAAAAAAACTTTAGGTGTTGGTGAATCATCTAAAACTAAGTATATTCCTCTATGTCAAATACATCAAAGTTGTAAAATACCTTTTGGGATATGGTGTATATTAATCTATCTAAGAAGACTGTATAACGCACACGTTTTCTTTGCAGAAAAGAAACAAAAATAACACATTTTCCTGTTTTTACAAAAGAAAAAAAAGTCAAAATTTCAAGACTCACTATTTTCCCTTGTATACAATTTTAAAACTTTCACATTTCTCAGGACTTGGAGAGTTTTTTGTCTGTACATAGAAATAGAGAAAATGAGACGAACACAAAAAGAGGGAGAGAGAAAATAAATGAAGGAGAGAGAGAGAGAGAGAGATACAAAAATGGCCAGAGAGAGTGGCACAGAGAAGAAGAGAGAAATTGAGCAGAGTAAAAGAAGCAAATAAGTGTGTGTGAGTGAGAAAGAGAGAGCCAAAAAAAATTAGAGCAAGACTGGAGTAGAAAACAAGAAAAAATGAATGATAAAGGATAGAAATAGGTTTTCTCCAAAGGAAAACAAATACAAAGACTGACGAAAGTTAGAAAGCCAGAAGGAAGAATCAAAGAAAAGATATAATTAACAGGGAGAAGGGAAGAATAAATAGGAATTTTCCTTTCTCCAGGAGGTGCAAACAATTTCTGTCTCCACTTGATCTAGCTGTTGGCATCCTTGCATTAGTATGATACATTACCCATATTAACCAACTATAACAGTTCTTCAATCATCAGAATGACGATATTGGAGAGAATAGAGCAAGTCATATGGTTCAAGAACAGTTTTGCACTTGGAACTTTTGAAATCTAAAAGACAGGATATGATGAAAATTAATGCTTCTATACTAGATACTTTCTCCCTAAAAGAAAGGGGATCTTCGCCATAGGGGGGTTGTTTACATGGCCATATAATTTCCATAGTGTACATAAACCGTACAGACAGTGGGGAAGTAATTAATGGCGCAGGGCCGAAACAAAAGGAAGAGGTAGCAAGGCATGGGGATGGCAAACAGCAACCAGCAACCGCAGGGACAACCGTGAACACTCCAGCAGAAAGTGATCTAGATGAGGAAGAGCGTGCGTAATTAACAAACCTTAGGAATTCGCTCCCGTATTCGCTGCCCATTAAAACGTTCCCGCTTAAGCGAGGAGATCCCGAAATGCTCTTGGGAATCGCAGGTAATGCGCGAAACTCTTTGCACAACATCCGAACATTAAGCTTTACTCCCTACACCGACTGCCTCGACAATGCACGTTAAGCCTGAGGAATGTGCACCAACGTTCATTTCCATAATGAACTTCTTGATTTGTTTATCGCCATGGACGGAACTGCAACATTTGTTTATCATGATTGTTAAATTTAAACTACACGTTTAGAATAAAACACTTAATTGATAAAATAATCATTTCTTTCAACTGGACAACATGTAGGCTTACACCATCACATCACAATCCATAACCTCGAAGTCACAGAATATAAACTGAAGACTAAAATTGGTAAACGCTGTAAGTGCCACAATAATTCAAACACCGTTCTCCACGTTAAACTGTGAAATGTGCCATGCTTTATAATGTGGTAAACGTGAAATGTGGCTGGTAGCCTTCTAAGTAGTTCAAAGGGCGTGTAATCACTAGTGTGAACGTTCTTACGGGCTGATGTTCTGAACGATGCTATTTCCCAACACTTTCGCTTTTGGCACTTACAACGTTTACCACTTTTAGTCTTAAACCATTTAGCAATCTTTATGCTCTTAACAATTGACATATTGCATTCGTGCATAAGCACATTCAAAGCACCTCAACCAACATGTTTAGAATCATGTAACTCTAACCGCTGGTATGAACACAATACACTGATATGATTCAGTGAAATTAAAACACTTTAGCATCTTGGTACGCATAAATAAAAACTCACAATTGTTTTTACCAAAGAAGTGACGGATTTCGGTTTTCAGTAGCACTTTTTCGGTACTTGTAAAGAGTTTTAAAACTTAGCAAATTCCATCATAAATGACTACTTTGTCATACCAATCCTTCAAACCTGAACATCCCACGAGTCGACCGGGGACCACCAGTTTTAGTATTCGATACAAAAGTACTTGGTGAAACACCACAAGTCTAAAAAATACCGAATACATTTAAAAGAGAGACGACAGCCAGGTGCGCCAACCTATGAAAAACGTTGGATGGGCTCAAACACTTGAATAAGTTCACAGAAATTATTAGGTGGGCTCGGAGATTCCACGCGTGTCACTGTACACAGTCGCCATAAATTGTGTAACGAAATTTTTGTATGTAGGTATGATGCGGTAAACTTAATTGAATTCAAGTGGAACACCATAATTACGATATGGTTTACAAGTGGGTTGGAAATAATGATCCCTGGTTGAGAGATTTGATGGTTCAGGGATGTTTGTTTGCTTGCTATTTTCAAATGACACACCCTTTTGACTTTCCGTTCCATCACATTTGAAATGAGCCCAAAACGATGTCTACACTTTTATACAGGGTGCTCGGAAATTCCCCTTACAAACTCCTAGGGCTAGTAGAGGGGACTGAGTAGACAATATTTGGAATAGGAACCCATGTCCAGAAACGTACCGTTTCCGTGCTACAACCATGACAATGTGTCGGATGTGCCTGTGTTGGTATGCAACCTGGTAGGCAGTACATGACGTCAGAAGATCAGCTGATGACCTAAAGTTATAAATTATTACAACCATATCAAATGAGGTGTTACGTAAGGTACAGAAGTGAATGACGTTCGCAGATGAATGTAAATTCACTAAGGAGTCTGTTCTCAATTTTCAAAACAGCCATGTCTGGGCAGACTAAAACCCTCATGCGACGCATCCAGTGCAGAAGACAGAAACAAATTGTTGCATTCCACTGTCGACACAGGTGTTGATCAATGAATAGTACTTTCTTTTTTGTTCCCTTGGCATTGTTATCAAATAAATTTGTTTGTATTACGGACTGAGTCACACGTCATTCACTTCTGTAACCTACGTAACACCTCATTTGAAATGGTTGTAATAAATGATTACACTTTAGGTCATCATGTGATCCTCTGACGTCATGTATTGCCTACCCGGTTGCATACCAACACAGGCAAATCCAACACATTACCATGGTTGTAGCATGGAAACGGTACGTTTCCGGACATGGGTTCCTATTCCAAATATTGTCTACTCAGTCCCCTCTACTAGCCCTAGGAGTTTGTAAGGGGAATTTCCGAGCACCCTGTATGTTTCGGAATTATCTGTTCTAAAGTAACCATAAATTCTAAAAAAAATAAAGAAATAAAATGTATTTATGTAATCTTTCGATTAAGAAACAGCAAATCCGTGTGTGCTCTTATAAAATTTTCCATTATACAGATATGGAGGACAAATTTTGTACCCGCCAGATGAAAAAAATTTCCAAGCCCTGCACCCTCCAAAAAATTCTGCGTACGCCAGTGATTTCAACCATCCATTATCGGTATTCACAAATACGTGTATATTTGATTTTAACTGATTATACGTTATTGTGACCTGTCTACGATGGGAAGCTCTAAAGCGAGATTCTCATTTAAAAAACCTATTCCTTAATTTATTATTTTGTTACATAACTAACAACGATAAATATGACAAGAATTATAAACCAAAATAGGGTTCACTGCTCTACCAAGGAGAGAAACCTATAACGACCGCCCTCGTCGAATTTTCAACCGTAAACGAGCGAAAGGAGCGTGGGCAATGCAATCAGCTGCTTGCCATGAAATCCTGCCCCTGCGTTGCCAAAATGTGAAGTGTTCTTCAGCATATTGTCGTCATCTTTATTAAGTGCCAAGTGTTTGTATCATAATGAATGGAAAACCCCTACACAGCGAAAGCAGAGGCGTAATATTTAACGCTGTTGAATTTTATGACAACGAAGCAAAGAAGGAAAGTTATTCAGATGGCAACACACACGGGGGCATTCGGGCACAAGCGAATGGGAACATTTTCGTCTGTGGTGACTGCAAGAGGCGTAAACAGATTTCTATTCATTTCACTTGTTGGTATGTATAACTAATGGTGTGTCAACCACTTCAGCGCATACGTTGATGATACTGCAGTGACGACAAGTCAAACTCAGCAAAAAACCGGAATAATTCCCACTTCTAAAATTACCTTATTTATTGCAAAGCAGTTAAACCGAACTTTTTTACACCCAGACAAGAGAATTCTTTTATAACCCTCATTCTCAGAAATGTGAAGAAAAAGGAATAACAATGAAAGCGAAAAGAAAAGCGAAACCAGTAAAACTCGAACATTTTCCCCAAGATTCGTCGCTTAAGAATGGTTTATTCAAGTACGAAACGCCGTTATCTTGATATAACAGCCTCGGATTTTCTGCGAATAAAAACCCCCTCCATCCGCAGAGTCAAAAGTCCTGACTGCTGGATCGCTTTAATGACACCTACGACTTGGAAGTTCTTCAGAGATACCGTTTTTCATAAATCAGGGCGAAGATATACCGGAGAAAGAGGGTGGAAGAGAATACGAAATTCATTCTTATCCCCAACGGACCTCTTTCCATACTCATTCCTTCATTAAGCGCTTCAAATTGTATTTGTATGCAAATCTCTTTCCTTTTTTCCACCCCTTTTGGCGAAGCTTCAGTCTTTGCCTTGGCTCTCGTACCTCAGCGGAACCTCTGCGAAAAAAGGATGGGCCATATGTAAATATGAGTCGCTCTTGACCTTCCTCTTGCTTTATCTTTGTATCTTCTCTACGGAACTTTTACTTCCTTGCCTTCCATATCTTTCCTAAGTAATATTCCATGCGGAAACGTCTGCATCGCAGTAGAAAATAGTTCGTTCGAGATATGCAAAAAAAATCTTCGTATTTTCTCCCAAATCTGGTAAAGCATTGGCGAGATTTTAGAAATTGTTTGCCCTGTAAAACAAATCTCTGTAAACTCAAGCAGAATAGTGTTTACTGATGCAGTTTCAGTCAGAATAGCAGCTGATAAAAGTACATCATTAGCAGCTTATGTACTTTCACGTACTGCTGGAATCAACACATTTGTGTCAATTTGAACATTTTTTGTTCTGTGCGTAACATCGAATTAAAACCGACAACCTCCAAGGCGGAGTGGTTAGCGCGGCAGCTCCCGAGTTCTTATTCCGTCCTAGATATGGTTTGTCTTTCATCATCATCAATCATCCTCGTCGTCGCGATTAGCCAAAGAGACAGAAAAGCGACGCTAAATAACAAAAATGAAATTAAATCAAGTTATAACCAGGAGATGGACAGTCTTAGAGTGACAAAGGGTGTTGTATTGCCCAGTATCTGGCACCACTGTGTGATATCAGTTATGTCGTTTTAGTCACGGGAGAGCAGTTTTGGTGCGTTGATACTTAGAATACTTGCTTCTCACCTCCTTTATCGAAAGAGACCTATTGATGCTTGTACAGGCAGTTATGCACGGTCATCCGCAATAAAAATTATATATCTACATCCTGAAATTCTCACTTCCCTGGTGTTATGTGTGGTACCTAGCTCTATGGCGATAACCAATCTTGCTACTGGAGTTTTCTCAACACAGTCAAGTTAGGCAAAAAAAAAAAAAAAAAAAAAAAAAAAAAAAAAAAAAAAAAAAAAAAAAAAAAAAAAAAAATCTCCATGAGTGGAAACGAATTTTTCAAGATTTGTTTTGTGGATGACTGTACGTTCAGGCGGAAGGCTATATAGTGATAGTACACGCAAAAGAAGGCACAAAGCAGAAAACCATGTACATATGTTGTCTGTAATAGTTTGAAGTATTAAGATGTTCTTGGAGAAGTCAAGGTAAAAGAGAGATATCGAACAAATGACTACTTGGATTTATATCAGTATGTTGGTTTTGTATCGAATACATGAAAGTAAACTTCATGACTCAACAGCTCTCTCAAGGTGAGCGGCTTTTTCACTGGGTGACGCGTGGTCAGCGCATCGAGTCCCATCACTGCTGTTTTCTGGCTTTCAAGACTGGATAGGAGACCATAGCTTAACACAATACTCTTGGGTGTGGTTTACCACCACGAATAACACCAAATCACGGTACCTCGACATTACCTTAATGGCACCGGGATCGAACCTTGGGATGTGTTACACTTGGCTTCCGTCGAGCATGCGAAGGATGTAGTACAACTAACATAATCTGAAATGAAAGGTGGCCCACACACACCTTTACGACTGAACAGGCACATTCATGATTAATGAAAAGGGATTACCTGTCTCGTGCAACAGATCTCATCAAATAGGTGTTCCTTAGTCTCGCAACACAGAAAGTCTATTTAACTGGTTCTCGATAAGTTCACTCCGAATGACATATCCCTGCTCTCGAAATCGTTAAGAGTTCAAAACTGAGTGTTTCTTCTGAACTTTAAACGACAGACTCACACCCAACTTCGTCCCATCATCAACCTCTCTCTCGATCTCCAAACATTGGTTCATTCCACTCAATGAACTCCACCTCCTTTCTCCTCTTACCATTCAAAGCTTCCAACAATGCACAATACCTCCAATCTTGATTGACACATTCTTGCCTTTTCTACCAGCTGCAGAGTGACTGAATTACTCAAGAATGCTAAGGATGATACGGTAGGAAGGAGATAAACGGTGATAGTCATATTAATAACAAACGTCTTATCGACATTGGAGTTCAAACCAGAGATCTCTGTGGTGACACAGCATTCTATGATATTCATTAGATTGCAATAGTGACCGCATAGAACCACCTCGCATGTACGCAAGTCTCGTCTCATCTCGAGAAACAATGCTGCATAACTCACAAGGCCCTAACTGTGGATTCGAGTCCCATCCTGCCGACTTCCGTGTCGCAGTGGTTAGTGCTACGACACCAGGAGTCTCGGGTTCGAATCCCGACCTGGATATGGGAGTTCTTTGTCAGTGTCCAATCATAAATTTCATCACGTCATCACTCATCCTCATCGACGCGATTGGACAAAAGTGATATAAAAGCGAAGCTAAATAACAAAAATCAAATCCTGTTCGGCAATTCTCACAATCGCTACTTGGAGAAGCAACGTAAAGTAAGGAAATGTAAACAGAAGAAAGGAATTCAGAGAAAGAGTAGTTACAAATTCACTTTCTGCATACACTGAGTTGTTCCACATTTACAGAAATGAAGACTGCTTTTAAAAGCATCCAGCTTTTGTTTCGCTGCCTCAAAAACGTCAGGCACTCTTCTCGAATTCTACATTCCTTTTTTTCTTTTTTGTGACTGTGTTTCTCCTTTTATCTCAACCCCGTGAAAATCGTATAATCTGAAACCAGAATACCGTGCCACTCGCGCCATCTTTCGCCTCTCTCAACAACCCCCCTCTCCATTCCCCAAACGCACAGACAAACCCTTTCTCCCACAACAGAGTTTCATGGGGGGATTATCCCTGGCCAGAACCCTTGTCCAAACACGGAGAACGGTCCGCACGTGTTGCAAAGCGTTAGTGGACGAGAAATCACATTCGTCTCATCCACTTGACGTCCGACGGAGGGGGCTAAGTTGACAGGAGATTTGTCCTGCGTGATTAAAGCTCCCCCGTCCCCCGTCCCCCCCAGGGCCCCGCCAACCCTCTCGAGAGATCCCATGTTCGTTCTTTGTCTAGTGAAATACATCACGTTCCCAGTCTAATGAACTGCATAAAATAGTGGGAGTTTTCCATCCACTTGTCTTCTGGTATTTCCTTATTTTGCCTCAGCTGAGCACCCTTTTCTTCCGGAGCTCATGTTCTGTGAAGTTAGCGAATCTTCAGAACAAACTTCTGCGGATTCGGCAAAAGAATAAATCACCAAAGTTGCTAATTGTTTTCGTCTTATTGTTTGTCTTATTTCTCTTCTCAATCCTAAACTTCCATGATTTTGCCTCCGACTTTTTTATTTCCATTCGATGCTCAAAGAAAGCTAATCAACTTTGGCTGAACTGAAGAAGAGGAAAATGTGGAAGAAACTCAAGATTGAGGAAATATTAAAGATCAATAGCTTCATCATGAATACAAAACAGACTCTTCTCCACGAAAAAAAAGAAAAGGAAAGAGAAAATGCTTTTATCATATCCCGAATGATCTTTTTTCAATTGGTTAATGCCTTACTTCTCAGTTAATTCCGAACAGCCGGTCAAAAGGAAGTTACGTGCTTGAGCAGGGTATTGGTGGTGAAAGATCAGCTTCGTTCTCGCTCTCGTCTTGAGTTGAAAACAACCGACTAATTCTCGGCCTGCTATAAATGTGTAAACACCCATTTTGTTCTCATTGGTTGATTGATTAATTTTTATATTATTGACCGCCATACACTACGGGGATAATTTTCTGGACGTTTATGCAGCAAATGAAAATATTAATCAGTGGTTCTCTAGAAACACCCTTTCTCAATGTTCTGTTAAAATTTGATTTTTTTTGTTGACTAGTTCTCGAGATAATCGTGACCAAAATACCCCATAAGCTTACATAAAAATTCTCAAACCTTTGCAGGGGTAGGAGATCGCCTTAACGAAAACAAAATTGGGGATAGGCGACTAGCAAGAAAATAAAATATGTCCATTAAAATGTCCTTCGTCAACTTTTAAAACCCATTAATTCATTACTTAACAAGAACTATAACTATACTATCTCTGAGGATAAAATCTCCTTGCCAATTAAAAGCCTAGGCTGTAAAGGGTCACTCAACACACACAAGGACAAAACACAGGACAACAGAACTCTACAAATGATTATCCTGGCTATGTATAGGCGCCAGAGCCTCGTTTACCTGCAAGAAGCAGTTACTGGGGTGTACTACGTGGAAGTAGGGCCTTACCAGGTCACCCCTTACCCCCACCTGTTTCGCTCTCGTCTTGAACTTTAAAATAAATAGTGTGATAAACAAATATAGTGTGAAGGTGTGCCCATTGTCACAGCGCGTGAACGTCATTTAGACAAAAAAAAAAACTCTTCTTAAGAACGTATTTCTGTTTGATGCTTACTAGCGACGCCACGAAGCCTCGAAATTCATAATTGTATCCTAAATGTATGCAACGACGCTGCACAAGTTTACATTTGTCACTAATGTAATGACTGCAATTACAATAAATAAAATACGAGAGGAATTTAGAAAGTAAGGTTCCCTAATGTTCTATTCCAGTCGAGCTGCTTCTTGGCTGACATGAAACTCAAACTTTGATTGGTAGATGGCAGCACTTTCCAATGTCAGTAACACTTGAATCTTGAAAAATACATATTCAAAAAGACTACTACACTGGTGAACAGAACATTCGATATTAATTAGGGAACCTTATTTTCTAACTTCCCCTCGTACATCGTATGCCTATAAACAATATCCGCTTGGTATATCTGAACAGGTTTCACAGTAAAGTAACTTTGATTTTCAAATTACACATTGTAGATTCGTAAAATTCCGAAATATAGGCGGAGTTATTAAGTAGTACGTAGTGAGAGATCGGTTTGTTCATTGAACTCTCCAGGTTAACTATTGCCTATTTTTGTGAGAGCAGGAAAAGGTTTATTATCCAAGTTCCGAAATATACCGGAAGTCTTAGACTCTGTCTTGTCTCATCTCAAAAATTCTCGAAGGGGTTAGACTCATTCTCGTTTCAATTTTTAGGTCCTCTCGGTACTATCGGTGCTTACGTATCCAATAAATAAATAAATGATGTATCATTGCAAGTCTTTATTAAAGTTCAAGATGTTACAAAAAGCCACGAACTAGTAATAACGCAGTGTTACGAGCGATTATGGTATTACGGTTAAAATATCGCCTCTAGTGAACGCCCAAGGGGAGATTTGCTGCTGGCGATGGGTCATTTTTATGGTCTGTTTCGGTGCCTGGCGAATGGTGGTATTAAATCTCATTTTGTGGCTTTTGCGGGCCGATTAACAAAATGGATACACTGAAAGGCTATAATTATTTAATAAATTCTTGCCACAATATGGTTTAGTGAGATTAAAAAAGTCAAGGACGAATCGTCATATGGTGGTGATGTTTATTATCGGAAGGTTCGTGTTTTTCATTCTGTTCTGATTTGCGGTATATTTGAAGGGACTAGAAGTGGAAATAACCTGCGTGAATTTCATTGTGCTTGGTACTGGCAGAAATAATATGACACTTAAATTATTAAATATTTAAATGCTAGATTTTAATTTTTAATATTTATTTGGGGCCCCTTCAGTCTATGGGAGATTTCACACAGAAGCGACAAGCGACACTCGATACGATCAATCGCGGGATTGTGCGGACTGTCATGCCGATATGGTGTGAAACGTTGCTCTAGGTTGGCTCGTTCCAAAACAACATGAGTCGCGTGTCGCTTAGGTCTGAAATCTTCCTAAAGCAAAATATTCACCGCGCATGCGCGAACAAGGTCCCATTGAGTGCTGAGAGTTCGATTCCAAGCGACAGGTGTCGCTTGTCGCTTAGGTCAGAAAGCTCCCTAAGAAGAAGGCAATATTGGATGATTTTGCGTCCTCTAATTATTGTTAAAGTGCCTAAATAAATAATTTGGAAGTTTTAATGACGAGTTACTGCAATAAACAGATAAGCAAGCTGTAACGTTCAAAATAAATTGTAGCTATTACTTAGTACATTAGAAATAGTGAAATTCATTTTTAATCCATTATCGTTTACTTGAATGTGATGCTAGATTTATTAATAATAGCCAAGTCCTGTATATAACCACAAAAGAATATTCAACACTGTTAAAAGTTGGCTGCAGTGAAAAAAACCGTCCGTCCATTCCCGCTGCCACCGTTAAAAGTAATCATGACCGTTTCAAAGTATTATTACATAGAATTACATAGTATTTATATTATCATTACATAATATTATTACATTATAGCCATTACAGTTTCGTAATTGATTTAATTTTGGAAAATATTTATGGTGTACATAACTGCGTTATACAATTATACTTGTATAATGATTATCAATCTTTATGCATGATAAAATATTAAAGTTTAAATTTGAAAGATCCTTTTTATGTGCATCAATGGTGTCCTACAGGGGTATGTAGAAAACATATATGGGTGTGAGTCTGTGTTTAATATTCCAAAGGTCTACCGACGCCATCTTTACTTCTCATTCTAGCCACAGCACAGAGAAGTGACGTCATAAATGCGCAATGGTAATTTCCAACAGCAAAAAATAAATGAATATTGAAAATACTAATGTCACTGTTCGAAATGTCATTTCGGAAATTTATCACTAGTTCATATGCGATAAACACTGTTTGATATTTTTACAATAATAGAACGTTTCCTACGTGACATGAGTGTCTCCTTTGTAATCAATCAATCACAATAACTGTCAATGCTTGACAAGCGTATCAGAACATGGCTTTTTGCCTGTCGTCAGGATAATCCACAAATCAACTTTTGACACTCAACATGTCAAAATAAAATAAGCAAGCAATATGAATATTGGTGCTTGTTGCCAACACCAACCATTGGTACAATGAAGTTATTCCCCTTGTGGATATAAATAATAAATAAATAAATAAGAAATGCCTTGAAATGATTAAGAATACATTATTAGCATGTTATAGCACGCGGTCAATCATAGAGATTTAATATTTTTCAATGTTTCCGTAGGTTTTAAAAAATTCCAATTCTTCCCTAAATTCATGAAATAACAAGATATTGAACAATTAAATACAGTAAAAACATTCGCGGTCTTAAGACAAGAATTTTGTCTAATCCGTGCGGTGGAGTGGTTTGTAAGGAGGGGAGAAGGCTTCTGACAATGTATCTAAAGTCTGGGTAAAACTTGTTCAAAGTATTTTCATGAAAAAGATGTGAAATTGTGAACAGTAGCAGACGGACAGAGGAACATAGCAACATAGTTTGGAGCTATACTCTGTCCCAGCTAACTATGGAGCAAGCGAACGAAAACAAGTTTCTGCGCAAGTAGTGACGCGAGATGGCTCCACCAATGTACATGTGAGAGGGAATCTGATTGCGTGGAGGAGGAAAGCGACTGCAGCGTGTACTGCTTCCTCCGCCCACTCGATTCCTCCCTTCCTCTGCTGCTATGCGCGGTCTTGCTCCAGAGATAACTGGGACAAAGTATAGGTATACGGCGTTGGTACATTTTGAGGTCCATCTCCTGAAGTTTAGTTACGAACTTGAATTCTTCACCGACCACCACCAGCATTTCCACGTGAGTGGCCTTACAAGAATTGACAACATTGGAGGGACATGTGGCAACACTTCTCTTCACGATTGTGAAGAAGATAAGTTGCTTTCATTACGTTTGTACATAACTGTGTCGCAGTGAGCTAATAGGCAGTAAATTTATATTTTTCCACTGTGATAATCCTCTAAAAGGCCTTCTTTTTCGGTTAGAAGAAGTAGGAGACGTTCTAGCTTCCTTGCGAAAGGAAGTTCGGAGGCAAAAATGACAAGTTGAGAATAAAGTAAATGTATCATACAGTGACCTTATATTCTGGAGAAAAAAGTAAATTTTTTGGCCTTTTGTATGTCGAGTAAGCAACACTAACAAACGAATATCGGCAGTGTTTTATCAACTCTCATGCATCATTGAGCTAAACCCTTGTGGACAAGATAAGAATAACGAAGAGAAGATAGTAACTTTGTTTGTTGAGCGAGGCGGGAGTTGGGCGAAGGGAGCCATCCACCGACCTTGATAACTAGAGGATAAAAATAATCTTCTTTTTAGGGTTTGGTTCAGCAAACTCTATTCGTTCAGCTTAATCGAACTCTTTGTGTTTCGTTCGCTTATTTGAATAGAGTCGTCTTGTTTCAAACGATTTGAACCCGGTGTGGTTGTAACGAACCCGTCTCGTCACAATTTGTACGAGTCGCACCTCTATTGTTGTGACCTTTCTAATAAAATTATGTAATAAGAAATGTATCAATTTAAAAACAGGTTACACCTCTAATTTGGTAAACATACTTAATATTTAATGTACGAATATACTTTTAATAGTTGATATTTCTTCCACTTGGTTACGCTAGCGTCGCCGACCCAATATAAAGGCGAGAGCGGGGCTAGCAGCTCAATTTGACTCCGTCTGCGGGCGAGAGAAGTAGGGCTCTTCCTACGGGCAAGAGGTAAACTCCTCCTAACAGGAGAGAGAAAAGGATATCCCACTCCACCTTCTGGTGAGAGAAATTTACTCCGCTTTCTGGCGAGAGATATTTAAGTAACCAGCTCCTATTTCAAATCCGTTACCGTACAATTCTTCTGTCCCCGAAGAAGCAGAGGGAGGAGAGTTGCATGGTTCGTCAATATTTTGCTCGAAAAAATTAGCCTTTTAATGATTCGAGCCACCGAATAGATCTTCTATGATTCGTTCAAATTTCAAACTCACACAACTGCGTTTGAATTGTTCCACTGAGCTTCAAAATCTGCATGATTCATTTCATTGAATTCTACGTCCATTTGCACAAGGTCATTCGTAGGGAGGAGCAAACAGGGCCAGTTCCCCCTCCCTTCATTTCTAAACCTACATTTATAAGTTGAGCACCGACGTTAATGAACTAAAATTATGAACTTTAAAATAACCTTAAGATTATTTTTAAAATGAGTTTTAAAGTTACTTTAGATATTAAAATGAAAGTTTGAATTTTTCATCAATGATAAAGGTGATTTATTCTACTGAAGTTAATTAAGAACAAGTGATATTGTATTTTTTTCAAAAATTGGCATGAAGGTTATATACAATACAGTAAATTAAGTAAATATTTTTGTAATAAAAACGTATTGCTTAAATCTGACATGTTTGTCAATAATTTGAGCTATTTAGTACTCTTGGGATTTTGAATGTTCAATTCTTACCCATACATGGTGTTTCCGTTACCATGAGTAAAACTGACAGGGTGGATGGACACTGATCCAAGTACCGATATGAGATAAGATCCCCTATCCTGAAACGCGTTGGGGCTGCCTGTGACAGTGCAATAAAACAAAAAAAGATGTGGATTGTAGATTTAATACATACCGGGTGGCCAGAATTAAAGTTACCCAACTCAGAGCCCTCTGTAGCCTGTTTGTGGCACCGTAGAACTCTGAAATTTGGTGAATCCGCTATGCAGACCACGGGGAAGAGGATGTCGATAAAAAGTTCAATTTTCCGCCATCAGGTTGGAATGTGGCGCTGTACTTCCATGATGGATTGTAATAATGACGTAAACTGCTCCAATTGGTTATTGATTTGCTTTTACCTTGCAATCTTGCAATAAACGAGAGATTATTTTCTCGTAACTTCCAGCCACCAAGAAATGCCTTTCTAATTAATAACTCAGCTAAATCACTTAACGTGATTATTTGTAAAACCCATCATGGAAGTACAGCGCTACATTTCAACCTGGTGGCGGAAAAGTGAACTATTTTTTATCTCCATCCTCTTCCCCATGGTCTGTATAGTGGATTCACCAAATTTCAGAGTTCTACGATGCCTCAAACAGGCTACAGAGGGTTCTGAGTTGGGTAACTTTAATTCTGGCCACCTGGTAAGTACATTACTACAGTGTATCGTAGCACACAACGATGAAAACGTTGCAGTAGTTGTTCAAAATGGCCGCCCGCAGCGTCGACGCAGGCATAACATTCGCTCTAACATCGATGATGTCTTTCTGACTTCTGACGATATCACAGGCAGCAAGGATTCTTGCTAGGAGGGGATGCGAGGGGTGTCAAAGGTTAATGCCAGATAGTGCACGCTGGGAACTGCAAACTTCTAAAGTGCACGTCACAGTTGCCCCATATCCACTGTCCTTGTTGTTGTTTAAAGCGCAATTTATGCACAGAAAGGCTAATCAGGACTGAACGTACAGTTTAAAGTAGGACCCGAATCACTGTGCCATGTGACTTCACCGGATATCGAACCCGGAACCCCTTGATTACAAGACGACGACAACGCATATCCACTGTCACAGGCAGCCCCAACAAGTTTTGGCTTATAAGATTTAAATGACGCGTTTCCGCACCTGGAATCCTTATCTCACATTAGTAGTTGGGTCAGTATCCATCCACCCTGCCAGTTTGATTCAAAGTCACTGAAACACCCTATATATGAGTAGTCAATATGTATAGAATGGTTCGATTTAAGCGATTTCCTAAAGAAAGAATCGAATCATTCGCGAATCACTGGGTCTTCCGTTCGGTCGTGTTGCAGATCGAGAATTGGCAAAAATATCCTTCTAATCAGTTCCTTTCCCACCAAACGAAATGATCGATCACTCTCTTCATCTGCTTTTTCCTGGAATCAAGGTGAAGGAAAAGGGGGAAAGTATTTCGACAGATATCACATTCGTACCCGGACTCTCACCTCTGGAAAGAGGGTTCCCGTATAAAAAAAAATATTAAAAAAAAGTCGATCGTGGAACTTCAACACGAAAAAGCTTTCTAAACCCGTGTCATGCAGCGCCTGAAGTTTCGCTCACGTTATGCTCCCAATAATTTCTGCAAGATGAGCTTGTTTGGGCGTGATATATGCGTGTTAGTAGCGGACAGGAAGGGGAGAGGAACTTATGCTGTTCCTAGATTGCATCTGTGGGCAGGGGGGGCGAAGACAGAAAACAGAACCTCGTTTTTTCGTGTAATTTAACCTTGTAGCATATTTTCCGACTGTTTAGGAAAATTAGCGATCATTCTCTACGCGTATATAACCAGGGAACGTATTTATATGTACAAGAAACTGTTATGTATGTAAATATATATATAAACGCACGGCCATGAAATTAGGCGGGTGGCAGAAGTTCGCGCTGTTGCCACCTTGGAGCACAATCCCGTTATGTTTGGAGGTTTCAGAGAAAGATCTCGTTGTAGAGTTGGTCTTTGTAATCTATGTGATACAAACTGACAGTATTTGCTCGAAAGGTCAGGGATGACACAAAAGTGGCCCGGAGAATGGTCGGTCTGACGCTCGAACTAGGCAACGCAGCCCGTTGACGTTGCCACACAGTGCGCGGGAACCAGCGACTTTTGTCATGCTCTCGCTTTGCTTTTCCCATATGTGGCAACAGCGCAATTCTGCCCAGCCGCCTCTTTTCACGGTCGTGCGTGCTCATCTAGCTAATTGCAATGCATTAGGCTTAATTCAAAATGTGCTTCTTTTGTTACCAAAACACTTTCTTTCAAGAGCTGAAACGGAAATTTCCTCCTATTTCCCATAATGACAGATTTATATTGACTGAAACTGCGTTCAATATCGAATGAAGTTCGGGTGCCATACGTTCCGTTTTGACTGGGACTGTCCCCTTTCAGAGGCGTATCCCGGTCGTCCCGTTGGTATTATTAAAAAAAAAAACACTATTTGTCCCGTTTTACAAAAGTCTAGGGTTTAGCTCGAAAATCAATTGGTGTTCTGATAGATCTCTCATAACAGAAAGCCATTAAAGATCTTATTTTGAATGTCCTATCTGTCTATGGGAGTGTAACAGTATTATGTCAACAATCAATATACCTGTAACCTTCCCATCTGACCCATGTGAAACCAACGGTATGTCGACGGTGACGTAAACTAACTATCCCTCACTGTGGATCACATAGCAACGGTGGTTGACCGCTCTGAGTGGCAGACTCACCATCTCGCTGACATCCAAACATCCCTCATCATCATTTTGGGACACAAGAGCGGCAGAAAACATCGTAAATATACGTAATACCTATATCCTGAAATACCCGCTTCCTTGCAATAAGTTACGTGTGTTGCCTAACTCTACGGCGAGAGCAGAACTTGCTATTAAGTTTGATTGATTTGGTTTACTTTACTTAGTTTTTCTGCCACGTTTGGCTAATGGCTAAGATGAGGATGAGTGATATCTGATATGGTGAAATTGATGAAGGGACACTCATGCACAGACTGGACTTCGAACCACGACCCCTGGCTTCGTAGCGCGCTGCAATAGCCACTCCGCCACGGAGGTAAAGGTAAAAGGTAAAGGTAAAGTGTTCCCCTGTGCATAGCACCACGCCATGAAGGCGTATAGGGGGTGTGGGGGTAACGCCCCACACTTTCTTGATCCGCTCGTGAGTGGGGGTGATGTGATCAGCATTTACCCCACAGGGTTTCCCCCAGGTACCCATGTTATTCGACGCTGGGTGGGCGCCGGGGCCGCTTCCATCGTTAGAAAAGTTCCCGGATTTGAACCGGCCGGGGATCGAACCCGGGACATTGAGCATGATAGTCAGACGCGTTACCGACTGAGCCACCGCACGGAGGTCTAACACTATTGAATTTAAGTTCACCTTATGCACAGATAGTGGAATCGCGACTGGACATGGAGTTTAAAGTGGGATCCGAACCACTGTGTCAATGTGCTACCACCGGATATCGAACCCGGGACTGCTTCATTGCGAGGCTATTACATTACCAGTATGCCATCAGGTAGGCCGAACTTGCTGTTGAGAAGCTATTATTTAAGAATGTTCTTCGTCGCAGAGTTAACACAGCACATATACATTGAAGCAAATCAGTATTCAGATATCCTTGTAAGTAAATGAACGACCATGAAAATGCTGGGCAGAATTGCCTGGTGCCACATATGGGAAGAGCGAAGCGAAAGCGGGACAAAAGTCGTTGGTTTCCGCGCACTGTGTGGCAACGTCAACCGGGCTGCGTTGACTAGTTCGAGCGTCATACCGACCTCTCTCCGGGGCACTTTTGTGTCATCCCTGACCTTTCGAGCCAATACTGTCAGTTTGTATCACATGGATTACAAATATCAACTCTACAACGAGACCTATCTTTCTCTTAAACCTCTGAACACACGGAGTTGTGCTCAGACGTGGCAACAGCGCGACTTTCTGTCACCCGCCTAATTTCACGGTCGTGCGTTTAGGTATCCCATTTTATTGAGAGTGACTCTACATACGGTACGTTTCCAATGACAGTCGCGTTAGCTAGAACATGTGCTGCGAGAACCGAAATGTCTTTTGCATGAAATTATCGTTCGTTGTCTACTATTTGTGTTGTACAGAAGTTTAAAAAAGGGCTCAATTCAGAGATGAAACTCCACATTTATGGGGGATGGGAGGCGACAGCGAATTCAGAATGAAAAGGCATGAAACGCGAAACCGTCAGATAGGCAATCGCATCTGTCGCGACAGAAAAGTTCCTCAACAATACCGAGGAAGCTGATTCGA
This sequence comes from Lepisma saccharinum, assembly GCF_977018435.1. Classification (NCBI taxonomy): domain Eukaryota; kingdom Metazoa; phylum Arthropoda; class Insecta; order Zygentoma; family Lepismatidae; genus Lepisma; species Lepisma saccharinum. Next base: position 35,854,928 of record NC_139258.1, on the reverse strand, counting down.
CACGTGCGTTGTCAATTAAGCAGCTAGCGCCATCTAACACAAAAGGGGGGTGATTTAATTACCCCTACAAAACGTCGTCGTTCGGCGCGAAAGCGTTCTCGTACAGCCAGGGAGCAGCTCAAGCTTTTGATGGCGGTTTCAATAAGACATCCACCGCTAGGTAGGGATTGCGCCGGAGCCGGGGGGAGTCGGAACAGAGCCGTGACTTGTAAGCCCGGGAATTAAATCGAAGCACTGGAGTTTCTAGATAACCGGAATCGTTTGGAAATTAAAGGGGGAACGGAAGGGGCTGTGTCTGTGGAGGCGCCGAGTCAAGTCTTGGTGGCAATGCCCAATGGGAGGCAGTCGGTGGCTGAGAAGCAAGCGGACAGGCTGCCAGTTGGGAAAAAGAGACAGCTTTATCGCGATGATCTGGGATGCATCAAGTATCTGAGTCAAATAGGCGTGCGCACGCGGGGATGGAGGTGGGGTGGGCAATTGCCCCCTGAATCATGGGTGTCCGCAGATTTTTCCACGGAGGTGTAAGTAAGGGCACTTTACCCCGATAATAAACACCTATTGAATTTGAAATTATCGCATTCCTGCATCCCCATTATAATAATTAATGTCGTTTTCTAAGCAGGAGGTGTGGTCATCCTTGCCCCCCCCCCTAATTCCGAACGTATATTTTCACCTAGAAATTTGGTATAGAGGAATCGTATCGCTGATATTAAACGATATTATACCCCTAAGGAAAATGAAGTATTTTCAAGCCGATGAAAGTTCAAAGCAACTACGGGGAAAGGGGGTGCATATATTATGTACTGTATAATTGAACTATCCCGCTTCGTTCTCTAGCAAATTTCTTGTTATTAACAGTCTCACATGCTTTATTCGTCAGTTATGCTGCCTCTATGTTGCTGCATTTAATATATTTATACATACTCGTACATACATACAAGTATATATAAATATATGAGATGAAATGAAGTTTTTATTTCCCGACTGAACTTTCATCAATCAGAGAGTCTGCGCACGCCTATGCTGAGTCACTTAGTCCTCAAACACTTTAGATTAAATATTCTGGAAGACTAGTGCCCTGGATATCAGCTGTTGTCTGTTTGTTGTCTAGCTACTGTGAATATAAAAATTGAATCAACTTGATCAAAACAACCTACAAATAAGTAATATAATATTTTATTTTCTCGCAACTTCCGAACTGACCATTACTACACGAACACTAAAACGCACGTAATCCAACGAACTAAATGTACATAGTGTAGCAAATTTTTGGTTGGGGGAAATAAAGAAGTCTCGAAACTTTAACGCAACAATGCCTTTGTTTTTGTTTTCTGCAGCTCTCTTGGAGAAACAATAGTTTAAGCACATTGTGTTTAAGCTATATATTCCTCCTCCTACTTACTTAAAGAATGACCCTGTTTTGACGACCACGAGTCTTCAAAATATGACAATAAAGTGCGATTGGTTTGTAATAAAGATTTTTCTCGCTAGGTAAATGCATACCAAAGAAAATATAAAGATAAAATGGAAAAATTGTGAAATAGTAAAAGGCCTGATTTACTAGTAGATGCCAGCATTTTCCTTAGCAATTATGCCATGACCAAAATGCTACCTTGTGAAGTGAAAAATCTTAAGGCATTTCTCAAGGATAGGATCGGTCCTATTTCCGTAGCATTTTTCGTAGCATAACCAACCAGAAGCGACCTCTAGGTCACGAGTGCAGTTGTAATGGCGGCCGCGCGAGATGTAAACAATGCATCACTTCACATTTTTGAAAGCCGATAACTATTCAACAGAGAGGAATAACGTTTCGTATAAAACGGTATTAGGTACAAAACAATGGCACTGCTTAAATACATACTTTTTAACTTACACAGTACACGCATGGAAGAATATTTTAGTTCTTTCAAATGTAAACACTGGGCATTGGCTCACCTCGTATGTCTCTCGTGCTGTATATACACTGTATTATCTAACGTTCTCTGCACGCTTCGCATCGCAATCGCAAATGCTAACAGGAATGTTACAGGAAATACTTCCGTGTAAAGTATTGTCTGCTATAAAAATGCTTCCGTCTAAAGCTGGTTTTACAGTGGCTTAAACGGTTTCCCGCTTGAAGCATACTGAACCCCAGTTCAGTAGAAATAAACTGGCAAAACATCCAAAATCCCACAACAGGGGACATCAATTGCGCCTGAAAGCCTTGGTGACAAACAAAATTGCGTAATGATAGTGAACATCAAAAGCTTAATTATGATATTTTAGAATATACAAATAGAAGTCAAATATTACATTAAAAAAAGTTTGGAAAACATCTACCTCAACATCAAGATCTTTAAGAAAGCAGTGAAGGGCCGGGAAATGCAAGAAGCCTCCATGTAAAAGATCCTTCCCCGTTGGGGACTTTGAAAAAGATTTAAGCATTATAAAGCACTATGAAGAAGCCGAGAAGGTCTCCCTCGAGAATCCAGGAAAAGACTTCCCAACCCATGTGGGGATCTCCAGGAAGTCTCTGGAGGAGACAAAACAGCTAAGGGGGAGATAATGGGGGAGAAGTGGCGACATGGGGCGGGGGAGTGGAGAATCAATATCCCTCTCTCATCAGGAGTATCACGTGACATCGCATCCTACCCGGAGCCAGTGTGTTCCGTCAAGTTTAATAAAAGTCCAGTGTTCTCTGGAAGAATCGGTCCGCGAAGAAAAGGGCGAGAGGGGGAGAGGACAAAGGAAAAGACCGCGATACCTTCCTGTAGATCAGGCAAAAAGAACATTAGATACGGGAAATGGAGAAAGGGGGAGCGGCATTGTTACTTTGATGAAGAATCGATTAGAAACAACCAAACAAGGGTTGTCATTTCAGATAGAATCCAATATTATTACGAGATACTGTTTCAGAGTGTAACACTCTATACACGGTATATATCTCAGTGTAAAAAATTACACAACTATCGTAAAAATGAATAAGTTTTTTAAACTAGTAAACACTGTTATATAGTTAGTCTCATGCAGTTTTAATTATTCATTTTTAAGGTGCACACAACTGCAATTTATACAGGGTATCCCAAAAAAGTGGTGGTAGCCTTTGGGTATACTTTTGTTTGGGACACCCTGTAGTTATTATCTATCTTTGTGCAAGACAAAAATATTAAAACTTAAATTTGAAGGATTTCTTTCTTATCGTATATGACTCAATGCTGTACTACATACAGAAACATTGAATGTATTTGGTGCACCAGAAAGGTCTCTTTTGGTGCATTTTTGTACATTGTTTGTAAGGTAGCGCCAGTGGCGCGGCGCGGCGCGGCTACTGGGTGCTAAAACTGGGGGGGGGGGGGACAAGGACATTTTACTTTGTCTTAGTAGACAAGGCGTGGAGAAAACAGCGGGGGGTTAGGGGGAGTAACTGGCCTCTCTTTCCCCCTGGGCAGCGCCAAAGTGATGATGGAAGTATTTCTTTCTATGTCGAGCTGTACCTTAATGCATTTTTATGTACTTTTCTGCATCTTTCTCGACGATGCACTTCAACATTTGGTCTGAGGTAATCACTTTATGCATTATTTTGTTTCAACTGATGGATTTACTTTTCTGTGTGTAGGGCTATATAATAATGACGTATAACTGTGAGCCTGTTTTCAATATTTCAAGGGGTTACCGACGCCATATTAACTTCTCGCTCTAGCCGCAGCGCAGAGATATAACGACACAAATGCGCATGCGCTCAAGAAAAAACAGCCACGACCCGTTTTGATGAATTAACAGGCACACTGTTACTTTTTAACGGTAAAATATTGTTAATTTCACAGGTAATTCTAACAATGCATTCTGTTTCCAAATACTTGACAAGTATTCTGGTAAAAAGAAGAACATAAAACCGAAGTCTAATATTTCCTCTTGTGGGAACGGAGAGAGAAAAAGTGAATGTCAAAACTTATACAGGGTAAACATAAAGTCACACTTCCAAAAGGCATTGTGAGGGTAATTTTTGGTCTGGGGCCAAATTTCGATACTTAGCTAGAATATTGATTGATTGGATTTGATTGATTTAGTTTATTTTACTTCGCGTTTTGTGCCTCTTGGCTAATTTGCGAAGATGGAGATGAGTGATGAAATGATGAAATTGATGAATGGACATTCACAAACAACCAAGCCCGAGCGGGATTCGAACCCGGGACCCTTGGCGTCGCAGCGCGATGGACTAACCACTCGGGCACAAGGTCCGGCTGCTAGAATATTACTAATACCGAAATAACAAATGGAATGTATCTTTTACTAATATTAATCAACTAGCTGATTACCCGGCGTTGCTCGGGTATTTATTTTTCCCAATCTACTATTAGACAGGAAAATAATGAATTCTAACTATAGAGTAAAATGTAACTAATTTTAAATGTGATCCTGAATGTCACCAATTAGCTTAGCGACTCCGAAAACTATGGATTCGACAATAATCTAGGTCATTTGTGACATTTTATTTTTCACCCCTCTCACCCCCCTGGTCGACAGGTGATGAATTTGGAGTTGAACGGCATTGGGAGTGTTACTATTCATCTTAGCGACCCCGAAAACTATGGATTCCACACTAATATCGGTCTTTTTCGCAACACAAACTCATATCAGCCTGAATGTTAGACACCCCGAGAAACACTATCGTTGTGCGGAATGCATAGTGTCACGGCTGTCTGTTTGTGCGGAATTTAATATATGTTGGTTTCGATTATTTTTACATGTCACCCCCTTCCCACCTCAACCTCTAGGGGTGCCAGAGGTGTCTTGCCCCCATATTATTTCTTTCCAGGTTGCAAGTGATATGTGTATCAAGTTTGGTTGAAATTGCTCCAGGCGTTCGAGAGTTATGCCGGAACAAACACACACACACACACATACATCCACTTATTTTATATATATAAATTGGGACTACAGTATTCATTTGTCAAAATGCTGTCGAACATAATAAAAAATTACGATTTTCGCTGTGTTCTTCAAACATTATGTATAAAGTGTTGTAAAATTCACGAGAAAGGCTATTACTTGGAGACTTGGTATGAATGAAAAATCTGTTGAATATGTTTTTGGATCCACTTATAAGGAACCTCGAGCAACAATTCATGTTCTTAGGTGTTATCGCGATTGTGAAACATAAGATCCTTGCATTTAAGGCCTAGCATTGCCGTTACATTCCTTTGTATAACATGATTACTTTATATCAACAACAGTTGTAAATATCGGAATTAATCTTTACCTTTTCTTATTGCATTTAATTACAAGCCGACCATCAATCAGGTATTTCGAAATTAGGTATTATGGTTAATTAAGTGTATTTTCGTACCAATCAGGTATTTCTGAATTAGGTATTATTGTTAATTAAGTGTATTTTCGTAATTGATTATTTTTTGCTCAGTATCAGATTTCCTATGTTCAAGCAGCCCAGATGGGGGAGCTCTTGTTTGTACAGAGCCGTTGCGATGGAAAATTCCCTGGTCTGCGAGGGGTATTTCCATTGACAACAGAGCTTCCGTAATAGCAACGGTTTTAGGTAACCGCCGAGACCAGATTTTACGATAACAAGCAGTGAAGCTACCATCCACGAGGAAGTAGGATTTCTCCGAAGCTGAAAGTTTAGACCGCTAATGACATACTAAAGCAATGAAAATCAGAAACATGAAGTAGCATTTGGTGAAAACCAATCCTTGTTGAAGCGGTCTCCCTAGACGAGATTTGCAAATTATATTAGTCGAGAGAGCATCATATTGCCTTGACCTTACCCCCTGGTTTATTTCTGCCAGGAGGTGCAAGTACGTTTTGAGATAGGAATTTTATTAAGTACAGGGGTAGCCATGAAAATGTGGTCCTATCTCTGGAGCAAGGCCGCGCATGGTGTCAGAGAAGGGAGGAAATCGAGTGGGCAGACCGAAGCAGTACGCGAAGGCCGGTAACTGCAGCCGCTTCCTCCTCTGAACGCAATCCCGTTCCCTCTCACGTGTCCATTGGTGGAGTCGTCTCGCGTCAGTACTTGTGCAGAGACTTGTTTTCGTTCACCTGCTCCAGAGATAACTGGGACAGGGTATACTATTTTTGCGTTATGGGAAGACATAGGCGCCCATTTGAATGATTTGATTTTGATTTTGATTTTAAAATTTTGGGTGCGTCAGCACTAAGGCTATTTTGCACCCGTCACACTATACGGGGTCCAGCCCCTTACCGTTTCACATAACAACTCTAACGTTGCTTAATTAAAATCATAAAATATTAAAATGTTCTGACTTTCGTTAAAAGCCGAGGCTGCTAAGAACACTCAGCACAAATAAGAACAAAACACAGGACAACACAAACAAAATTATACTGGCCATGGGGCCAGTCGCCAGAGCCTCGTTAGTCTGCAGTCCAGGGTGTACTACGTGGAAGTGAGGTTGACTATTGGGTGCACTATGTGGAAGAATCACCCCTTACATCCCGCCCATTTGAATGAGATTGAATACTACGCCCATGGAACACAACGCAAGATACAAACTCTAGCATATATAATAAATAGGGCTAGGATTTTATGCAAAATATGCAAAATAAAATATGCTCTTATGACCTAAATTGTACAAAATATGCACTATAATTTGAAAAATATGCCCTGATAACTGGATTGTTTCAAACATTAATATCTAAATGCTGAGATATTTTCACTATTTTAGTTCACTTTATAGGCCCTGAGTTGAAATCCACAATGAATACTTTATGTAATTTTCAAATGAAAAAACAAAACAAAAAAAAAAACCTTTAGTGAACCTGAGAGTAATAACGAATCCACTTCCAAAATGACTGTATGTTTCTTGAATAAGCGAAAATATGCTGAATATGACCGAAAAATCCATCAAAATATGCTCTATCACGCAGAAATGGCTAAATATGCCAAAATATGCCCTTAAGGAGGACGCTAATTTCATTAGTTTCTTCACAATATGAACTTTTATATATTTAGGGAACACATCACCCTTACCAAAATATATATGCTAAGTCATGAAAATCCTACCTATAATAATAAACCTCACATTATCTTCACCAGATAATGCTTGCGAATTATCGTAACAACATGCTTCCTAATCAAGTTATTTGCAATTTTAGTTTTTCTATTTGTATTGCTATTTTATGCTGTTCAAATTAGAGAACGCATGTTATGACTCCTCTATTTAAACGCGACCTTATTTATATGCATCATAGGGAGAAGCGTGGAAAGGAGAAAGATGAAGGCAAATGGGGGAATGCCATTTTCTAATTCTTCGGGGAGCCAAGACGTCGTAAACCCGTGCCTGGTTACGCAATCATTCCATAGAACGAAAGGATTACGAATGCTCTATAAGCTGTCCATAATATCTCAGCATATCTGAAGCCTTCTGTGGAAGTTCCGGTACACTCATCCAAGAAGGGCAATATCACCAAAATTTTGGAGCAGGTCTGACGCATGTGTTCCAAAAGACAGACCTTGCCACGCATCTTCACTTCGTACACAATCTCTTTCATATGCTCCCAAAAGTAAAAGATCTGGGGAACGTGGTGGCCATATGCTTTCCAGCGGTGCACTGTAATCGCCGAGAGATGTTGTCATAAAGGTATTGGTGAAGAGGAAGGTCAAAATGAGCAGGAGCTCCGTCTTGCTGGGACCGAACAAGACTTGCAATGGGATGGGACTTTATGACCACCCTGTAAAATAATGTCTGACTAAATTTTCTGTCTCGTTGATGTAAAGTGTGTAACAGGCACTCTGAAACAACACCATGGAGACGAAAATGCATACTTAGCATTTGAGGAAAATCTGTAAGAAAACATACAAACAACAGCGTTGGAAGAGAGGGATTCAAAGTTTAACAGTGCTTCAATATGATCAAGCAAAATAATAAAACATCTATTCAAAAACCCAGAAGAAAAGAGTTTTGACTGTAATTTGTACCAAACATAAAAATCCTCGCCATGAGAAACTCATCTTTGGTTCTGCTAGACTTCCCTCCCTTTAGTTATCTCATTAAGAGAGATCGAGGGGAGGAAAGTACATGAAATGGCTTAATTAGACCTGTTTACTGTTGATGCCAAGGAATATGAACGAGAGCAAAACAAGAAAGTTACGATATCCGCCCCCTTTTTTTCTAATTGAGTTTCCCGCGTAATTTCGCAAAGGAAGATTGGTTAATCAAGGTTTCCTCTGAAGTTTCAGACATCCATTAATCCGCCTCCATCAGTTTCACAACATATTAATCCGCGGACTATTTTCTTGTTGAGGTCTAAGATTCAAGGGATTAATGAACATGGTTTTAATCAGCCTGTTCCTCAACCCCTGCGCCACTGCCACCACAAGCAAGCACCATAAGTCCGCGGAATCGGTGAAACAGATTTCATTACGTTATGATTAGGCTTTTAGGCCCTATAATGAGAAGCCACAGAACTACTCCCGCTACAGTGTGTTGTAGTATGGATCAAATTTTCCATTATGACTGGCATTGTGAAGTCGGGTCAATCTAGTTTCGTATTATTCTTTAAGAAAATGTGCAGTTCTCATTCGTAACATACCCTTCGGTATGTGGGATAGAACTAGGGTAGTGTATCTCGACCATATTTCGTCCCCAACTAATGGCATACTCTCTGTTTATGGTAAGCTTGATGGTAAGGTGCGAGAGGTGATAACTACACATATATGAATGGCAAAACACAACACTTGAGTTTTGTACCCCCTAAGATTGGATCAACATGGTAAATGTTAAAGTATACATGTCTCTGCCTGGAGATGGACTTTCCACGGTGAGTAATTATGATCGTGACTGTCTACGTCGAGAGTTTGACTTGCAACTCGCTTCAACGTTTCCTCGCTCAATCGTAGATCTGCCCCTCTCAATGTTCGCTCTAAAACTCACTAACGACCTGTATCCTCCCATATATTTATTATGATCAACTTTATGCCTAGTCAGTTAACTCTTCCTGGTTTCACCTGTTTACATGTTTACGCTGCTGATGACAAGGAAGAGCTTAGGTAATGTCTGACAATGCATTCCTGATTGTCAAGTTCCTGTCTGGAAATGATAGCCAGTGTCTGTTTTAATCTAATGTTTTCAGGATTATTACGCATTGGCTACTCAAGTTTACTTCAAATTCCAGAGAAAACTGAGTTGTTTCCAGGTTGTCAGACCATTCCATCAGACAAAATTAGAACAAACGGTTGTTTTTTAATACCGTGACTTTCAATAACCAAGTATTGGTGTCTGCATTGTACCAAGGAACTTTTGTCTCGATATAGCGGTAACGCCGTAATCAAGGGGTTCGAGGTTCGATCCACGGTGGAAGCTTATTAGAAAGTGGCTTCGGATTTCAATTTAAACTCTAGGTTCAGGCTTTCTTAGCATATAGTGAACTTAAAGCGAATCTTGGCATTTATTTTGTAAATGTTCACAGTATTTTACGGGCCATTTCCTTTATCGTGGAGATTGTTTACATATTGTAATTACAGTTGACTTATTTTACATACTTTCCGCCACACGCAAAGGCCCCCCCCCTTCCCCCCAACCGTGTATTTAGAACGTTTTCTGCCGGATGTGCTTCCGACTTGCTTCTTTTAAATTTGTGGATTGACATTACTTCTGTAGCATTGTTGATTTGCAGCTTGCGAGCGAGTCATCACTCACGAAGTACCCAGTCAACACGCGAGCTGATGACGTCATCTCAACCAAAGCACCTATCGCTAACCCTTTTGCTCACACTCACGTTGTCTGTAGGCTCGCTAGCTAAAGCAGCGCACTTGGGCCGGAGATGTTCCGAAGAAGATCTGACTCTATCTTTGTATCTTCTCCGAAAACTGGAAGTTTAATTACTCTTCGGTTTTTGTTAAAACTACCAAGCCGTTGCACAGAAACACCAATCGCGCTACTCCAAGCCAAGCATGGTTCAACAGGAGCTTCCACTTGGCCCGTCCAATATAATATGGAAATATTGGCTGTTTATTATTTCCCTCCCGTATTTGTATTTCTTTAAACACTTTCTGTTTTTCTCTCTCTCTCACGCACACACAGTGACGGCGATTAGGGGGGCGAGCGGGGCAGTTGCCACCCTACCTTTTGCCACTTCTGTCCCTGCACTATACTATACTGAACGCAACTCCAACTGGCGGCTGACCTTGAAGGCTATTTCTGGCCCTTTCTGTCCCCCAATCGTCTTCGGGGGTGTGTGGCTCGATGGGCGTCAACAATCTCAGTTGCGAAGTAAGAGCTGAAGGGATTACATCGCTGTCCCGAAGCAACGTTGCCAAGCGTACTTCTGTCTTTGCCAGTTGTCTATTTGAGCGTTTGCGTGTAAAACTCCCTCGTGTAGGACCACGTGTGCAGTTGTATCATTAACACCCTGTTGATTTCTGGTGCTGGCAATAACGTTGCACGAGAAGACTCTCTCACGCTTTGCAGTACGTTTGGCAACATGTGGTGAACCCAACGCTCATTGGTTTCGTCGCGCGAACAACGTTCAGTACCTCGCGACTCGAAAATGCCCGATTTCAGTCGAAGAAAATTCAGCTGATCGCTGATTCGCTGTAACCAAGCCGCCAGTTTAAGTTGCGTTCAGTATAAACCTTATTTACCAAGGAAAGTGAACAGTCCTTGCTCCCCCAGCTTTGGCACCTTGTCCCCCCCACCCAAGTTTCGGTCCCAATCGCCGCCACTGCACACGTACTTTTATTTCTATTCCTTCTATTTCTCTCTCTCTCTGCTTTATATACATGTCATATATATATTTTGCGATCACCCACACATACATATGACGTCACACGATTTTCAATACAGGCACATCCCACTTTAGAGTACAACTCCTTGACCACCCCCACCTCCTCGGGTGGGAAAAAATTTCTAGAGGTTATTTTGGCAGGTTCGTAAATGTAATGATGGACAGGGTGTTCTCAACAACATGCGGCACATATTCACGTTTGTTAGAGACTTATCCTTTGATCCAGTTGGTCGAAAAATACGAACCCGAAGTCAAAGACCAAGTTTTCAAAGTCAATAAATCTGTAAAACACTCCATTTTCTAAATGGCGGAAAGACTATGAGTTCGAAGACCGGTCAAAAGATAAACCCGACTCGCTGTGCAAACCTCTATTTTGAACAAATTCGCCTACATCTCACCCGAGTTTTTTCTGTGACTCTTGTGGATCTCAAACACAAATCCTCTAGTGTAACTTTCCTAACCTCAAAATATAGACGGGATCCTGCACAAAACCCGAAAGTCTTTCCCTCGGGATTTACTGGAAGGGGAAGCTCCTCGCAAATCATCCCCGTAATGACCACCTTAACGCACTTTTAATCGATTAAAATTAAAAATTAAGAAGCACTCATAAGCGACGTGGCTTTATGAGAAGTGCAGGAACCGTCTAGTCGACTGGCGGGGTATCACACGTACCTTTTAAGGCGCGGCCATTAACGAGAACAGCGGTCCGGAGACAACAATTTTCAATATAGCAGTTTCCTCCAATGGGCTATCAACTTATCACCATCCCGGGACTGCACTGTTTTCTGCTCATCGTCCGCCAGAGGGACTATGGGGCTCTCCCCCCCGGGGTAAGGGATTCATTAAAATTTCCTCAAGTTCCAGAAGAGTAATTACCGGACTCGGGCACATGCTGCATGAAGAACTGTCTCGTCCAGCGAGACTCGGGGGACGGCGAGGCGAAGTTGTCACCATCAGCTGCAGAAGTAGTGTTGCCACATGGAGGGAAATTTCCCTTTTTGACGGAAAATTTCCCCTTTTGAAGGGAAATTTCCATTTACCGGAGTTTTGGTGAAAATTGAAGTTTTAAGCCATCAGGCTCAAATCGGAAGATATTACATGTATTAAAGATTAGTTCCACTTTCATATTCATAATATTTTGATGTTAATTCTTATTTTTACTCTTGAGTATAAACCGTGTCAATTTATATTTATAAAATGTTTATTTTTACATCTCTTTTCTGCATATTCTATTAAAAACGACGATGAAGATGAATGATTAAATGGGTAATGGAAGAAACACAATTGTACATCCATGTCTGACTTACTAGGATTCGTCTGGTGCGAGTATATGATGAATTTGTTTAACATTTTGATCTTAATGTATACGATCATGGGCCACCGAATATATTGCTGATATACTACTACTAAATATTATTATTATTTGATTTCTTCATGTGAAGGGAAAATTGCCGAAAAGGGAAATTTTGCTCCTTACAAAGGGAAATTGTGCCCCCAGATTGTGGCAACACTGTGAGTTCAAATTACACCAGCTGGACAATGGGATATGTTGGCCGTAAAGGGGTATAGAGCTTGCGGCATGGCCGAGTTTCAATCTCGACTTTTGAAAACCCATCACGGAGGTTTTAAAAAGCTGCGCAAGGCATATAAATTAAAGGGATGTAGCAATTAATTTTAAGGTTGAAAAATCATGCTTGGTCCTGATCCAGTTGGGACTGTACCATTTGATAAACTGGACCTTCTTTTACGTATTGAAATCTGAGAGCCATGTCAGGATAAAGGCTTTATGCTGGCTTGACCATGACCAGAGTAATTCTGTCGTTTCTTTTGCTTCCTACGACTAAACCATTCTCTAGGGCAGTGGCGGCGGTTGGGTTCCAAAACTGGATGGGGGGGGCAAGGACAGTTTATTTCCCTTTGTAGATAAGGTTTAGCATAGTGCGGGGGCAAAAGTGGGGGGAACTGCCCCTCGCCACCCCCCCCCTCATCGTTGCCAATGCTCTAGGGTCATAGCTCCTTCTATGTGTGTTCTGACTGCTCTCTTATATCCCAGCTTTACTCATAGTAAAGGGGGAGGAGATTTCCCGGTTTAAATGTTTCATTTATTTTACATTAAGGAACCATATTTTTCATTATTTCTTTCATTATTGTCGTGAGTCAGTTGTTCAAGTACTAAAATGTAAAGCGAACTCAGTGCATTTAAGTACGTAGATTGAGTGAAGATAGATCCCTGCACAGCCTAGTAAATAATATATAGTGTTGACTTGAAAGGTCCTTAGCTGTTAAACATTTGCAGCTTGGAAGCGAGTCACCACTCCTGACGCATCCAATCAACAAGCGAGCCGCTGACGTCATCTCAACCCAGTACCTATCGCCAACACGCTTCACGTTGATGGTAGGCTCGCTAGCTCACTGGAGATGTTCCGAAAATAATCGGACCCTACTTAATTCTAAACCAGCCCACGGACAAGTGTATGATGTAATTTATGATTGTTCTGTTAGAGATTTTCTCGAACAGTAGGAGCACAGTAAATGTATAACCAAAGCGAGGAGAGGTTAATTTAAAAATTGCTTTTATTGAAAGAATTTCTTTTCCCCCTTTGTTCCTCTTTTCCTTCTATTCTCTCCTCCTTCTTAAATTATTCCCTTCTGCGTGATCAAAACCTAGGTGTGCGTTTCTCACCATCGCAACGGAAAGGATAATTTCCCAGGTGGCTTTGCGTTGGGGGTGAGTTAAAAGAAAAGAGTCGTTCGGAGCCATTAAGTTTCTCAACTGTCGGCCCTTCGATTTATGCACCTTTACGTAAAATATATATGCTTCTTGTTCACTTAATATAAAGAGGTTCACAGCCCCTCGGCTTCCAAGAACACAGCGAAAAAAAATACTTTGTGGTAACAATGACAAGAAGAAGAAAAGAGAATCGCGCGTTTTGTTTCGAGCTTTGATTTCAAGCTCTTTTCCATATATTTATGAAAATGCAAAGGATACGGGTCGTCTGCGTTAGCCACGAATATCGACTCAAGTGCGCATGCGCCAATTGGACGAGCCCAACTGCAAGATAGGGGTGACGGTTGCAAATCGAACGCAGTTTCAGTAAAAATCGTCCTCTTTCCACTTCGAAAGGGTTTGTTGCAAGTATATATACATATACGGTATATGTGTACACACACACGTGTGTATATATACACACAGGGTGTCCCAAAAGTTCGGTCTCATAGGGAAAGTCACACACACACATACAAACTTCTTATGATGAACACATTATTAACACACCAACTTGAAGAGCACTGGAACGTTTTATCCCAGAAAAAAAGCACTGGGTGTATGTATATATGTGTACATAAAAGCCTTCCGGAGGGGTGCTGAAACACTATTCGAATAATGCATGCAATATTTTGGAACATGATCTACAATAGTAATTGTGCCGCTTGAATGCGTGCCCGTGTAGCTGCTTGAAGCACTCCGCTTGCCGGCAAAATCTGACGTGCGTAAAGACTCAACTCAAGCGCTGGAAATGACAGGGAAATTCTAAAATTCAGTTCTGCAGTGAGTCCCAAGCGCCGTATCGATGCAAGATCCCTGATGTGCAGAATGTTATAGCCACTACACGAAGGAGGTCACAAAAGCACGACTGCACTCATGGTTCCATATCTACGTTGGTTTGCACCATTCACAAATATAATCCCACTTTCTACAGGGTGTTCCAGTTAAAAGTAGCCCGGCTCCGATCAATAGTTACGTGCCAAGGATCATGAAAAGAAATGAAGTGTGTGTGTACTAATGACATTGAGTACCTACCACGGTTCACGTTACAATGGACTATTCCATTTTACTGGTGCAATACAGCCGTCATCTGCCTCATAGACAAATGTCTGAGGCGGACCAATTCTAACTGGGACACCCAGTATTTCTGATATCTTGTGGCAATTCAAGGCTGACCTTGTATTGTCATGATGGCTCCGTGTCGTAACAGGAACAGTTTCAAAGAACTGCTTAGAGTACAAAAGTGGAGTAATCATCTTTGGACAACATGTAAGAAATCTTACAATAAAACAGATAAGAATTCTATAAGTTCAACATGTAAATTCGCGTGCTGTACATTAAAAAGAATCTACTAGCTCAAGCAAACCCACAATACAAAGGTGAATTATGCAGGCCACACTTTTCTTTTCTAATCTGCCATGTTCTACAATCCTCCCTCTGCAATTTTCATCATATTATAGCAGAACCTTGACTTCCTTCGTAGTACAAGGTAGCGGCTTCTTCGTGTCTTGCTGGCTTTTGCTGCGTTCGAAAGATCGCGTGAGGCTAAATTAGAGCAGATACGATCATGTTCTGCGTCATCTGGAGAACGGGAAAGAAACTAGAGGTTATATCAGGCGATCACGCAATGCTGCGGATCTTTTTGCTTATAAAAGAAACCGGTCTTTGCATGCGGATCTCGGTTGCCTAATCAGCATGTCGGAAAACTGTTGAAGTCACAAAAGAACAAGGTTTTCCCATGTGTGCAAGCGAACGAAAAGAAGTCTGCGCAAGACTCGAGAAGGCTCGACCAATGAACTAGTGAAACGGGAAAACGCGGCTGCAGCTATTGGCAGTTTGCAGCAGCGCGGACTACTTTGCTCCGCCTACTCGCTTCCTCCCATTTTCTATCGTTATGCGTGGCCTTGGCCCACATATTAACGAGACAAAGTGTAGTAAAAATTCATTGCGGTCAAAATATAACAACCAAAGGTAAAGAAAAACAACCCCGTTTAGACTTAAAAAGGAAGGAAACATTCAAATGAATCTGCGAGAAATTCATAAGGTGTATGTACAGAATTTGTATTCCTTGCTCTAATGATCCTAATGATATTTAATTTGTAATTCTCACTATCGAACAGTTCAGATTCATCAGTAGAGAAAATTATATAAGTTTCCTCGGTACCCATAATTCATCTTCGAAGCTCTTGAACTGATGAATGTCGATGAAAGAGAGAGGGGCGTAGATAGAAATAAGAGACAATAAATGGGAAAGAAGAAATAAACGCCAAGGAGGTAGAATGTAGGGATGGCCAGTAAATCAGGATTTCAAATTATCCGATATCCGTTTCGGATACAACGGATAATCCGAAGAGTACAGATTTAATTAAGGATTTCCAGAAAATCCATACTGTGAAATACGAACATGACAAATAAAATAATATATTGATAACTCATAAAACGGTTAAATGACACAACTGTCCCAATAATGCACACATTCAGATATTCGGACATTTAGGATAATCCGAATATCCGGATAATACGGACAAATGTGACACCCGGATGACCGTATATCTCGATATTTGAAATCCAAATAATATTTTATTCGGATTTGGCCACCCCTAGTTAAATGATATGGGAGGAAGATGATAAAGGAGGAGGATCAGTATCAGGAGGGGATAGAAAAACGAAAAAGGAAAAAAACGTGAAGACAAACAGAGAGAGAGAGAATCGTAGATAAAAGGGGAGACACAGATGCAGAAATCATAGAAAGAGAGCAGATAAAAAGACATGTAAGGATAAAGAAAGATGAACAAAGAATGAAAGACAGAGGGAGGAGGAGCAGGAAGGAGGGCTGATAGGAAACGTAAAAGAGGTGAAGACAAAGAGAGATGTAGCAGAAAATGAGGCACAAGGATAGAAGAAAAAAAAGAGAGATATAATAGAAGAGGGGAAGAATAAATTGAGAGTAACAACAGAGAGAAAGAGAGGATAAATATTGACCTGGGCATAAGAGCGAGAGAATTACAAACAGTGGCGGATTTATGGAGAGACCATCTGGGCAGAGAATGACTCCGATATGACCTTCGCGATGATCGGCGAGCTTCAAATCCAGAAAACTCAGGCGCTCATAAGGTCCGCAAGTTGAAGTCCAAAATGGACAATCCACCCTATTCAGTCTAAGAAGCTTACGGGAAGACGAGATTGAACCGCAACCCCGTTTGATATGACTGTCGCAATGAAAACTAGCGCAGTCATTCGGGTTCCTGGTCACGTGTTCGATTCGTAATATACATACAATGAGTGGAGTGGCGAATCTTCTTCGTTATTAAACTTTTCCTCAACTTAGACGGCATCCGCTGCAATCTCGCCTTGATCAAACTATTTTAAGAATTGTGAGTTTCTACTGGAATGAACCTATCTTCCCTTGCCCTCCGAGAAAAGGTTCCGAAACGCCCGTCAGGCGCTGGTGTTGCGGGATTCTGTTTTTTCCAGTTATTTTTATGCGTTTTGCGAATTGCGCCAAAGTTCCATGACGATCGAGTGGTTACGGTGGAAGACTTAACGACCTTATATACAAACTTACATTTTAAAGCCACCCTCTCAGCTCATGAGTGAGAGCACGTAGGGGGATACTTAATACCACAGAAAAAAAAAAATCCGGGAAAACGTTCTAGTGAAGCTTTCAGAAAATTCCTAAGTCCCTTAAAGCTTTGCTTCCTCTCATATACACATTAACAAGCCCTCACATAGGGTGATTATAAAGTCAGTATGCATTTTAGTGATAACGTGACGCAATACATATCTTCTGCAGTTGATGTGAATCAGTGCTAACAGTAGAAGAAAGAGCACTCGTCTGTGTCAGTCTGCGTGGAATGACGTATGGACAGGTGCGAGCGGATTCACCCAGTAGATGAAATGGACCCTCCTGTCAGCTAATCTTCTTTTCTTTTTGTCCGGGGATTTAAGTCTAAGACGCAAGATATGAAGATCTACAACATCGCAGAATGGAAACAACGGATCGCGATCATAGTTATTGAGATTCCACCAGCTACGTTGGAGGGGTGTTTTCTGGTGGTGGTGCTTCACTTAGCCCTGCAGGGTGATCCCGTTGAGTTACACAAATTCTGGGTCCTATGGTGATGAGTTTTGGTACATATTTCCTACAGCGTAATAAAACCCGTTTATGCAAATATGCTTGTTGACTTTATAATCATCCTATATAAGTAATTAGCTGATTGCCCGGGTATTTATTTATCCCAATCTTCTATTAGACAGGAAAATAATGAATTCTAACTATAGTGTAAAATGAACTTGGAGTTGAACGGCATTGGGAGTGTTACTATTCATCTTAGCGACCCCGAAAACTATGGATTCCACACTACTATCGGTTGTTTTACATGTCACCCCTTCCCACCCACAACCCTAGGGGTGCCAGGGGTGTCTAGGAGTTGAATGGCATTGGGAGTGTCACTTTCATCTTAGCGACCCCTACAACTATGCATTCCACACTAATATCGGTCGTTTTCGATTATTTTTACGTCACCCCTTCCCACCCTTACCCCTATGGGTGCCAGGGGTGTCATACCCCCTCAGTATTTCTTTCCAGATTGTAAGTTATAGGTGTACAAAGTTTGGTTGAAATCGCTCCAGGCGTTCGAGAGTTATGCCGGAACAAACACACACATATACACACATACATCCATTTACACTAATTCAATGGCAAATAATTGTAAAAAGTATTATCCTCAAGTGGTCATTTGTGTGTGTGTGTGTGTCTGTGTAGGAACCTGATCAGAAAAACATCGGGAAGAGTTTTGAAGGTGTTATAATTAGCAACATTTAAAACTGTATTCTCTGAGAATGTCGCTTTGCAACAAGTGGTCCTGGATTCGATTTCCGATTGAGGCTCAATGTTACGGGTTCAACTATAAACTGTAGGTTCAGTCCTGATTAGCCTATGTGAGCAGAAACTGGACTTTAAACAAACTTTAAGTAACACCCAATCACCCTATATATATATAATTTCTGTGAGTTGTCAAATGAAAGATAAAATACTTAAGACAAAGAGAAAGAAGGTAATTGACCCTTGAAAATTCTAGTGGAGTTGAGAGGGAAATGCAACAGTTAAAGGAGAAATTAATTGTTTTTTTGGTGTCATGAGCGGGGGACAATAGCACACAAGTAATTAAAAAAGTTAAAAATAAACGAACAATATGTAAATACCTTCTAACTTAATTATGTATAATACTTGAATTTTTATCCAAAATACAAATTTGGATTGTTCACTCACAAGATAGGATAAAGTTACAGCATTGCATTTAATTTTAAAAAATGAGGTTCAGGGGTAGTTTGGCATAGTAGGCCCCCAGATATATATATAAAGAACACGTCACTCAAGAAGTACGTTCGACAAAGAATACAAATTTCAAAGGTAAAATGTTTAACGTTTGCCTTCCAGGAAGGCAGTAAACAAACGAAACGCACAAAAGCTTTTCTAAGCAGGGGAAGAAGATAAGAAAATAATAAAGAAGCCAATGAAAGGGACGCCAGAAACAAGAGAAGGGGAAGAAGCACTGCCAGGAGAAAGAAGATGGATTTATGTCATTTACAAAGAAGCAATATTCTTGACAAACCGGGAGACGTCGCAGAACAAAGAAAGGAGAAGTGGAGGGAGTGGGGCTAAAAAAAGGATGACACGAGAACAGAAACGGCCCTGGGACAATGAAATATGAGAAAATAAAGGAAAAGAACACCCAACTGTACACGAGGGGTACAGGTTCCCCTTTTCGTCCTGAATCCAGAATAATTTGTAAAATTTTAGTCAAACTAAGATTCCACAGGGTGTTTCCTTGCTACAAGACCCTGAAAAAATGCGAATATCTCATGGCCATGCATTTTATTTAGAATTTGCATATATGAATACGTAGGTTGATAAACATGTCCATATTACACAAAGCGTTGAAAATGTCCACCACAGCTGTTCAGGCCGAGTCGAACTCGACGCTACCTTAATGCATAGAACACATGTTCCGGTACTGTGTAACCCATGCCATGCGTCTATATTAACCACTGTTGCCAACCAATTTTCGGCAATGTCCCTACAGACGTAGTCAAAACGTTCTTACAACTGACCAAATGTACCTACAGACGTAGTCAAAATGTTCTTACAACTGACCAAATGTCCCTACGCCAAGTAAAGCGACTAAAAACAACAACACCTTCTTCACGTGCCTTAAGGAAAGAATTTAACAATTATGCAGTCTGCAACTGCAATGCAAGATGTGTCAACGTTATGTAAAAGGGGGGGGGGACAAATTTCGGGACGGAAATTTTTTGAAATTTCCCGAAGCTCTGGAAATCTCGAATTCTACACGTCATTTTCACCAAAAGTGATTATTTTTGCATTTCTGGAATAAGAATTAACAATTTCCGATAAGTTCCAGAAACTTACAATGCAGAAAACTGAGAAATAACGACTTTTTTAAATGACCATTCGGTATTTCCCGACTGCTCGGGATCCCGAAAAGTCGGGAAGCCATTTCCCCACTTTTCTGGATCCCGCAATAACCATACACAAAGGGAAACTGAGCTCGAAGAAAGTGCAACTGACTAGCGAGTAAGCTTTGCACCTTTGCACAATAAAATGTTATTTTCCAACATTGAAAACCCTCATTTGGCTTATAAACTTTGAAAGTGTAAACATCGTATGCACTACAGGCTATAATCTAGAGAGAGAGAAATAGAAGGAGAGGAAGAGAGAGGTAGAGAAAGAGAGAAACAAGAAAGAGAGAGAGAAAGATAAACAGAGAGAGAGAGAGGAAGAGATGGAGAGAAACAGAGAGAGAGAGAGAGAAACAGAGAGGGAGAGAGAGAGAGAGGAAGAGATGGAGAGAAACAGAGAGAGAGAGAGAGGAAGAGATGGAGAGAAACAGAGAGAGAGAGAGAGAGAGAGAGAAAAGATATAGAAAGATAAACACAGAGAGATAAAAGATATAGAAAGAGAAAGAGAGAGAGAGAGAAAGAGATGGAGAGAAACAGAGAGAGAGGGAGAGAGAGAGAGAGAGAAAAGATATAGAAAGAGAAACACAGAGAGGAAGAGATGGAGAGAAACAGAGTGTGTGTGTGTGAGAGAGAGAGAAACAGAGAGAGAGAGAGAGAGAGAGAAGATATGGAAAGAGAAACAGAGAGAGAGGAAGAGATGGAGAGAAACAGAGAGTGAGAGAGAGAGAGAGAGAGAGAGAGAGAGAGAGAGAGAGAGAGAGAGAGAGAGAGAGAGAGAGAGAAAGAGAGAGCGAGAAGCGTAATTCATAGCAAAAAAACTGGGACCAGGAACATTAAATTTTCTTGCAAACGTCAAGCACCTTCAGTCGTTATAATAAATCTTACATCCCATAAATTACAGCGAGGCCAGGTGTAAATTTAAGACCCATTCGGAGGAAATATAACGAAGAGGGAAGGATGAAAAATTCAGAAGCAGAAGTTTCGGCCTTCGGATCAATAACCGTGGTGTAAGGATTCCATAAATAGCTGACAATCGAAATGGCCCACTTTTGATTTATGTACGCCATAAAGCAGGGACGGGAACAATATGGAGGACTGATGAATGATGGTGTTCCACGGGGCGTAAATACGGGTTAAAACGAAGGAAAAAGAGAATATGACGAGACAACGCTATCGGGAAACGAGCGAACAGTGGCTGGATATGCACACGCAATTTTTACATGCGAGCTTTTTTCCTCCACAATAATCGGAAATAAAATGGTAGGACTGGTAATTTATCACCAGCACCGTATTACGTGTGAAGACAGGCAATGCGAAAAAAATATGGGGATATGTCTCGGGCACGCTTCACCTTGTGTAACGGTCTAGTTCAATATGACATATTAGGGCATTTATCAATATCCAATGTGCATGAACTAACCTCAGGTTCCAGTAAGAATATTGCCTAATTATATTTTAGTATCTCTATCGTTGGAGCAAACTAAAGAAGATATGCTGGAAATTGGCGTAGCCAGACATGGGGTCAGTGGGCCCGTGCCCAAGTTACGCCTATACCAGTTTGACTTTTATCAAAATTTTAAGCTTATATTAAAAAATTGTTAGGCTGTCTTTTGTAACTTTATAAGTAATGTTTGGAAGCTTTTTGGTTATTCTTGTTACTGTTTAAGTAAATTTTGTTTAGTGTTTTAAAGGTTTTTGCAACTTCATTAGATTATTTTTTGTTTTAATGGCATAAGGGGTAGAGATAGAAGTTTCTTTGTAAATTGATAAGTGATATGAACATTTTTAGATTATTTTTGTACCCTTTAAAGGTTTTTAATTTTTTAAAAAATAATATTGATGTAATTTTATGTTTTTTTATGAGATTTTTAATGTCATTAACTTCCGAACCCTGACTGCTTCCCTTTCCTTTGATTTCAATTCACTTTTAAGAAGGAGAGAATCAATGGTATACCAAAGGGGGAGTTAATGGAGGCCATAACCCATTCTTTCTCCCAGTATCTGTAAAAAGAAAAGTTAAGAAAAAATGGCAAAATGAGTCACCTTTTGGCACGTCACCGGAGAAAATAAACACGCACAACTCAAATACTGTAGAACAAAAAAGAACATTGTATTCACACGTATAAAGCAGAACTTGTGTGTACATTTTATTCCGCCTTTACAAGCACGACAAAACATAATCTTCATCGTTTTCATATTATCACGTCCACTAAACTTTTCAAATTAATGAGAATTAAACTTTTTAATGAGAATATAGTATTCGCAACACACTCTGCAATAAATAAACCGCTGTTTGTGTTTACATTACATTGTTAAAACAACAAAGAAATATTTTGGGAGAGATATTTCAGGGAACCTAAAACATATTTTATGTGGAAAACAACTACAGGATTAGTTAGCAGATAATGTAATGTATGTGGCCTCACTATATAAAAAGCAACGTAAAAATTTCTACCCTCTTTACGCATGAACACGTGTTTGCCGAGTTTGGAGAGATGATAGAGCATGCATACCTAGTAAGGATAACAACATGGAAAGTTCACGGGGATGTGAGAAAATGCATATGTACTGAGATAATATTTACCGTGTTGCAGACGGAATTGAAGAGGTGGAAACAGCCACAACGCATTTTCTACGTAGATATGTTGCTGTAGGTATACGCGTAGCATAATGCAATTCTGGGACGGGTTCGTACAGAGATAAAAATTCTGGAGGTGTTTGGATAGGCTATATATTATACAAACAGCAGGGGTATATTTAGTTTTGTATAATCTGCTTGCTATGTACGTGTATGGGTGTGTGTGTGTGTGTGTGATGGTGTGTGTGTGTGTGTGTGTGTGTGTGTGTGTGTGTGTGTGTGTGTGTGTGTGTGTGTGTGTATCAGAGAAAGAGGCCTTCCCGATGACGCAGTGGTAGCGTCGTCCACTTGTAATCAAGGGGTCCCCGGTTGAGGCACATAGTGGTTCGGATCCCTCTTTAAACTGTAGGTCCAGTCCCAATTAGCCTTACTGTGCATAAAGTTGACTTAAAACACCAAATCAATCAATCAGAGAAAGAGAGAGAGATAGAGAAAGAGAAAGAGAGAGAGAGAGAGAGAGAGAGAGAGAGAGAGAGAAAATATATATTTTTCCAGATCCAAGTACCAAATTTTAGTGGAAATCGCATACACTTGATGATTTTCGAAAAATTTAATGTGTGGTGGCATTGGCACCTTTACTTGCAGTGCTAAATTGAATTAAAATGTCATCCATATTCCGTGATATATTCTAATTATTTGAGTGGGTATTAAGTTACAAATTAAAACACATTGGCATCCATGACTTTGAGGCAGTCATAACGATTACTAAAAAACAACCAATTTTAAAGCATTCACAGGCTCTTTTCATATCGTTAGTCACCTACGTACATTAGATACAAAATTATGAATATATTTTTACTTCTTTTTCATTATCTACGTTCCGCTTATGCAGTATTATATTAAAATATATTAGAAAAGCATTAACATTTTATTTTTTTATATGTTTATGCGTATAGCAGACAACTGATTCGTAAATTATAAAAAATGCACAATCAGGTTTGAACGTACAACCTTACGGTAACAACACTAATAATATAGTAGCAATAATAGACAAATAATAGTAACCTATACAGCCCTATATTCTAGATCCTGGCGCAGCCTGTGTGGGGGAAGGGGGGCAATTAAAATAAATAAAAGTACCTAAGCTTTTCAACTTCAACCAATTCCACATAGGTTCGACACGTTAATCCAATTCTGTTCACGGACGTCTCCCGGAACATAAGTTATTAATAAATTAGACAGGGTTTCAAGGTTAGAAGTTCCTCTTTATTATTGTTTTTCTTTTCGTGTGTCGACACATGCTACATTACTATGTAAATACTGCATTATTTAGTGTTTAGTATGTTGTGATGTTTCTAGGCTGCTAGAACGACCGTAATCAATAAAATGTGGATACAGCATGTGTGTTTCAGGGTCACGTGGTTTACTTCACGACTACATACAGAGAAATAAATGCATCAGTTGAAACTA
Organism: Lepisma saccharinum; assembly: GCF_977018435.1. Lineage (NCBI taxonomy): Eukaryota > Metazoa > Arthropoda > Insecta > Zygentoma > Lepismatidae > Lepisma > Lepisma saccharinum. The sequence goes on along the minus strand of NC_139258.1, from coordinate 35,830,893 downwards.
GTGTTGGGCGATATATCGTTTGGACGATATTGAAAAAATATCGTCTAGGCGATATCAACTAGACGATATATCGTCACGAAATTTTGGCGATATACGTATATCGTATCGGCGATATATATCGTTGAGATGATATATCGCTGATATCACGATATGGAAAAATATCGTATCGTCTGTGACGATATTTTCTTGACATATCTCGATATCGTCCATCTCTAGTTGAAATAAAAAATGCATAAAAATTTATATCTCAGACCGAATGTTGAGAAGTAAATCATCGATAAATATTAAACAAGAACAACAAAAACGCAGCTCGACACAAAGAAATACTTACAATACTACCTTTATAAAGGATATACAATAATGCACCAAAGTGTAAACACGATTCTTGACAAAAAGCAAAAAGGCACACTTTAGTGCATTAGTCAATGCTTTTCTGGTGCATCAAATAGATTTGATGCATTTACTTTTCTGTGTGACTAAACAGTACACTAAACACTTGACTCGAGAAATCACGGTAAAAAAATGTGGAGATCTGCTGTCATCTAACGAGCATAAAAGGAATCGCAATGAACGTTTGTATAGTATTAACGGCTAGTTACATAGTGAGTCGTAAATTAATGAAATTTTAATGACTGAGTTTTTAAAAAAATACATTTATGGTGTGCATACATGTGTAATTTATTTATAATCATTATTTTCCTATGTAACGTTATCGGTTCACAATCGCGACGATGAGGATGAATAGTGATAAAACGAAATTGAAGAAAGGACAAACACACATGGGCAGGACAGAACACAACCATCACAGAGGATTATACTGGTTGTGAGTTATAATCATTATCTATATTCATTAGTGGCGGCAATTAAGGGGGGCGAGTGGGGCAGTTGCCTTCCCCCAACTTTTCGCCACTTTTGCCCCTACACTATGCTAAACCTTATCTGCAAAGAGAAATATACTGTCTTTGTCCTCGCACCCAGCTTTGGCACCTTGCCGCCCTGGTTTTGGAACCCAATCGCCGCCACTGATTCATGCAAAATCAACTAATCAATTTAAATTTAAGAGCGACTTTAAATTTAAATATATATATATTTCCACTTCAATATATTTGTTTGCTGTGCAAAGTAAAAGGACTGCCGTGTCCGTCCGTCAACATACAAATTTGAAGGCGTTAGAGCGTTTGATCGCTTACCATCACTGCCACGAAAGCATTTTCTGTTATCGCATTGGAAACCCCAAAGAAAGTCCATCTACGCTTGTGGTTGCCAGCTCGGGCTGCAATTCGTAAAGTTCAGAACATTTCGCGGTCCGGTAACTGACCGCGCCCGGTGGTTGGGGATCACTGGTATAGAGAGTTGACCTGACACACTTGGTACATGAAAAAGGCGCTGGAGTCTTGTAAGTTAGAAAACAGACTCTCAAATTTTGACAGTAGAATGTACGGTAACTTTTACCAGTGTGTGTGGTGGTTAATACTCTTATCCTTGGTGCGACCTGTACTGGGAAACGCTAACTGCAGTTGTTTTATTTAGTAAGATTTACTAAATGTGCATGCGCACGTGTGTAAAAAAGTAAAAGGTGGATTTCTACGTGTAATGGAATCACATTTAGGATATGGTAGTAAGGCTACATTCTCGATCAGAGCTATAGTGGATGTGATGTGGTCAACATCACACTCGTCAGCCTTTACACAAATTAGGTACATTTTTGACATAATTACTATTGCGTATGTGTACAGGAACTTAACATTTTCAGACATTAATAACTAGGGAAGGGATTTTAAGGTTCAGAACCTTTCCAAAAATATAGTTGTTTTCATACAGATCGTTTGAGATATGCATTTTAGGATATGCAATCAAGGAAAAGAACACAGTTCGTTGCACCTTTTCGTGAGATTAGCACATTTATTATCTTTTTACTCCCTCTTTGATGCTTCAGCACGTTTATCCTTTTCTTCCATGTTTTGTTAAAAAAGACTGGACAGAAAAATAAATTATTTTCACTCTTCTTGAGCAGATACAACAAATTCCTATAGCCTCATTTTGTTGAGCAGAACGAGAGCTATAAAATGGTATAATATAAATATAAATTATATGTGGTTAATTACTAATTGTGTTATTTGCTACAGTCTTGAATAAAGAATGTTATTGTAACTGGTTTACATCTGAATAAAGGCACTTTATAAGCACATTTTTGAAAACATTTTTTGAACCTTTTCTTTACCTTTCCCGACCATAATTTTGCACCTTAAAATTCGTTCCCTCTTTTCATTTTACAACCATACATATAAATAAAACAGCAAATTAATGCTTATGTGTGTAGGGTGTAAGGGGCCGACCTTCTGCTAAGGCGCCCAATGGTCAACCTCACTTCCACGTAGTACACCCTGGACTGTTTTGTGCAGACGAACGAGGCTCTGGCGACTGGCACTATGACCAGTAAAATTTTGTGTGTGTTGTCCTGTTTTTTGTCTTATGTGTGCTGAGTGCCCCTTTACAGTCTCAGCTTTTAACTGGTCAGAAAATTTTAAGATTTTAGTTACAACACGGCATTACAGTTATGCTATTTTAGTTATGTAAGGGGCTGGACCCCGTATAGTGTGACGGGAGCAAAATAGCCTTAGTGCTGATGCACCAAAATTTTGAATTCAAAATCAAATAAAAAGTTATGCTTATGTGGTATGCGTAGGTATATTGTAAAACTTGGTTCTTGATTAGTGTGTGTGTGTGTGTGGTGTGTGTGTGTGTATGTATGTATACACACATACACACACACACACACACACACACATATATATATATATATATATTAGCAGTGGCAGCGATTAGGGGGCGAGCGTGGCAGTTGTCTCTCCTCTTCTTGCCAGTTATGTCCCTGCACTATAGCATCTTAATCAGGGCCGGATTATGACGAAATTGGGCCTGATGCTGCATCAATTGATAGCATTAACTTGAAATATTCGGTGAATAATAAACACAACGACGTTATATTTACGTCACAGCGCAAAGAATAATAGTAACTGTATATTAAGTAACGCTGTGTCTAGGAATCCGAAATTGGGGCTCCAAATTTCATTCTAAGATATATTTTCAGGTTGATATAGCAAAAAACTGTTCAGCTTTCGGAGAATTTTCGTCGGTTTTCATCTGGGCCTATTTCAGGAATGGGCCTAATGCTGTAGCATCAATAGCACCCACCTTAATCCAGCCCTGATCTTAATGCTAAGCCTTGTCTACCAATATAAAGTAAACTGTCCTTGCCCCTCGGCTTTGACACCCAATCGCTGAAACTATACATTAGTATACATTAACTTTGGCTGTCGGCGAAAGAGACAGAACATAGTGAAAGATTGTTATAATATAACGATATTTCATAAAACAAAACACAAGGCGTTTCTCAGGGATTAATGGAACGAACCATGATTCCCTTGCAAATTTTTCACTTGTGGGACATTTTCTACCAATAAATGTAATATTTCTAGATATTATCCTTGAGATAATAATTAGACTTTATCTGGGTTGGTAAAGAACTTCATTTTATGTTAATAAATCTACATAATATATTGACATCAAGGACTTCCCCAATGAGTAAAAGTTCTGTTTTTCAGAAAGATACATATATCAACAAAATATTTCATAATATTTGCGCTATTATCAGTAAGCGGGAACAAGACAGAAGCTGGTATGAAATAATGAAATAATAAGTCTCATTTTGAGATGCTATCCATACTTCGAGCTAGGTTTGAGTTTCGTATGTGCACTTTTATGCACAAATAGCCTAATTGGGACTAGGCCTACAGTTTAAGGTGGGATCCGAACCACTATATACCTTCACCGGGTATCGAACCCGGGACCCCTGGATTACAAGGTGACGGCGTTCTTACTTCAGGATATTTCCGTGAATTTTAAATATGATAAAGAACAATCGCCATTCCAGCCTGACAGATTAACATCTGTAGATTTCAAGGTATTTTAATGTTCTTGAAAGTTTCAGCAGTTAGTTCATAAGATGAGTGTGAGATGTCACTCTATGTAGAAAAGCATATGTTAATTTGTAATGTGTATCACTTTACAACAATTCCTTGCAAGAGTAATACATATTTTACAATTAAATATAGTATTTCACGTTACAAAGAAACTAAAAGATTCGTTTGTTCAATGAAGAAAATTTCATCAACATTTCAAAGTTCGCAAGGCCAACTTTCAAAAACGTGTTACTTTGGTTGCTAATAGAATTAGTCTGGATATGAAATTTTTTTATCTATCATTATAGAGTATTGCTCGTATATAAACACAAATGAAAGAAAGACTTACCAACAGTGGCCACCGAACAAGAAAATACACTTTTGCCCGTCCGAAGATGCGGAATCTCCGAAACTTCCTTTTCCCGAAGCCCTTTCCGGCTTCTCGAAAACCGGACGGCGGTACTGTCGGACATTTCGGCTCAAGGAGCCTATAGGCAGCTTTGGACGGCGGCGAAATGGTGGTGGTTGCGGCGAAGAAAGTTCTCGATGATGATGATGCCTTAACGTCCCCGAGCTTCTCATCAACCGTGAAGCTGGGAGTAAGTGCACCAACAAATATGGATAACAGCGCCACGTGGGCGAAGAAAAGAGAACGGTTCTTTAGTTCAAAACCACGCACACTCACCACCGAACCAACATTCACACACACGCAGTTTCCAACGTCGATTCAACCGACGGAACAGTGTGTTCAAGAAGAAACCGGTCAACGAATTTTCCCGCGCTTTTCTCGCCGATGACTCACCACGCGTCTCACGTCAGCCTAGCCTCCGCGCGCGCCCTGTAGCCTCGTCCGTGCGTCGTTGCCACCAACCAACTATCGACTGAGCGTCGTGGAACTGTGGAGCGTCAAACGGGCCCGGATCAAGGAATTGCAGGCGCGCATGGACATACAGAGGGAAGGGAGAGGGTGAGGGGAAAAGTTTCCCGCTACAAATCAATCCAGCAAAGTTTTTGGAGAAAATTGCTTTGCAGGTATCCCTGCGCGTCAAAGCGTTTCTGGTGCAGTCTTGCTTTTTTTTTTTTTTCGTTGTTGCAAAACGTTGTAAGGAAAAGATGCGCGGTGCTTCTTGTTTACGCCGTGGGAAATGAGACGCGTTGCTTGGCGCGCTTCGAATGACAACGCCAGGAAATTGTGCCTGATGGAAACACTTGCGAGGCATTTCAAAAGAAGGGATAAATGATGCGGGGGGGTGGAAAAGCGAAGAAAGACTTGCGGGGCGTGCGTCTCATCCTTATTGCAACGTGGCAGCAAGGGACGGTCAGGACAAAGGAGATGGAAATTGCCTGCTCTAAAAATTGACATTTCAAGAAAGCCAGCATTAATATACACTTTTATATTACACTTTTATAACCATACCGGTTAATCGCGACGATGAGCATCAGGGGTGAGTTTTCGTAAGAGTTGTTAAAGGTCCAGGAATTTCAAATAAATTCAATTCCGGTCCAGGAGAGGAAATCAGCAAGCGTAAACGGGTTGTGGATCGTAAAGAACCTTTTTTCCGGATCAATTTAAATACGGTCCAAGTTCGGCATTGAAATGAAACAATAAGTAACATGGACCGAATTTAAATTGAACAAGAAAAAAGATTCCGGTCCTGTTACGGAACCCAATAAAACCCATTAGAATTTATGGATTCCTGGACGTTTCACAACTCTGGTTTTTGTATTAAGTCCACAATATGCACATAGGCTAATACGGACTGGACCTACATCTACAGATGAAAGTGGAATCAGAACCATTAGGTGTCTTCACCGGGGCTCTTTAGCATGAAGGATGATTAGATTAAATTAATAAAGGGACAGTCAAAAAGAACCCCATGCTCAGACCGGGATTCAAACCCGGAAAATTTATACACACACAAACACACACGCATTGACACAGGGTTGGGGAAAAAAAGCAGGGTTTAAAAGAGCCATTATAATGTAAGGAAAAGTCGATTCTTAAAAGATAAAGCTAGTACACTGACGCAAACAAAAATCACTTTCTGAAGGCATCCCCAGCGACAATACACGTCTGACAGCTATCGCCGAGGGCTGTGGAACAGGGTGATATCAGACGGTCAGTTCTATTTAGGTCCACTCTTTAATGGAATATAACGGATCCGCTCCACCCACCAGTCGATCATCCGGTGGTGTGAGCCTTTTCCATGACGTTTTAACTCGAAATGAGGATAAAAAAAGATCCTTCGGACAGTAATGGTCTGCTCATTATTATAAAATTAAGTTTCTACGGCGATTCACGGTATTCTACCGACCACGACTCCATGAATATCAATGGCACACCTACACGAATCTAACCCACGCCCATTTCCCGCCTAACCGCATACAATGCTGCCATTCTACGTAAATCTAATCCTATGAATATTGATCAACTCATTATCTATGACTATGGTACAACATTCACTTACGAGTTATAAGAAAAACTTTCATATTTAAATTTTAATAATTTATCATGCACATAGATAATTATGAATTGCAGTAAATATATTATAAAACACTGCCATTAAAGTTACATTAATTGAGGACTAAAAGTGGTAAACGTTGTAAGTGCCAAAAGCGAAATTGTTGGGATATCTTATCGTTCAGCACATCAGCCCGTACGAACGTTCACACTAGTGACCTCTTTACACGCCCTTTGAACTACTTAGAGGGCTACCAGCCACATTTCACGTTTACCACATTATCAAGCATGGTACATTTCACAGTTTAACGTGGAAAACGGTGTTTGAATTCTTGTGGCACTTACAGCGTTTACCAATTTTAGTCTTCAATTACTGTTAAATATACGTAACCGTTAATGCATAGAGATAGTAAGGGCCATTCCTAAGGTACAACTTTGAGTTGAACAGCGGACGAAACTGACGGTCTAACAATCCAGCTTTTATAGTACAGAAAATGCAATTTTTGAAAAAATTGTATTTCCTCGTCACTTTTACATCCGGTCATTAAAATGTAAAAGTAAAACCTGCTATGTTTTGCTTAAACGACCGAAGATTTAAAAAATCTAAACCCTGTTTAGTATGTGCATTGTAAAACGTCTCTTTTGAGGTGAAACAATCATACTCGTATTACCGAACAGTATTATCGTATATTAATGTCATGTATCACGACAGATTGCCTATATTAGTAATGAACTACATAGGTTTATGTATCAAAATTGTAACAAATACGTCATACGTTATAGTAATTAGGCACAACGCAAGCAACACACACATATCCACACCATGCAAGTAATCCTATGTATACTTAAGTCACTGTAGGATAATTAAATACAACCAGTAATTAGTGTAGCATAGTCAGTTCCATTGCCAAAGTTACAAAATTTAAACAAAGTGTCAATTCATAAAACTATAACAACATTGGTCGAGGTTTAACCTACTCTATTACGCGCGTATATTCGAAATTAAGTAAGATTTTCTAAGAAAAGTAGAAAAAGGAATATTTTTTTCTGTAATTTCAGATAATTTTGTGTATTAATTTTCCGTGCTTTGTGTACTATTGTACAGTACAACTTTTATCCAGTAACGACGCTGACCAACTCTCTCCCCCGTTTTACAGTACGTTTGGCAACATTCTGTGTAATCGATGCTCATTTATTTCGCCGCACCAGGAACTTTCGGTGCTTTGTGACTTAAAAATGCCCGATGTCAATCGAATAGAATTCAACTAATCGCTGATTCGTTATTTCCAAGCCACCAGGTGGAACTGCGAGCGGTATTGCATATGATCACCTTTTAAGCCAATAATCAAATAAGCAACTGTTGGTCCGTTTACCATACACATTACAAATAAAAGCAAAGCGAAAATGGAATATTTACTACTTACTGTTTGGTTTGATTCCTCAGTTATTGAGTATATTTTTTGTTGGCTATCACTTACCTAAAAATAAAGAAAAATACTTGCATTTAATATAAACCAAACTAACATTAATTCACAGTAAGCACATGCAACAAAATATTTTCCAACAAAATATATAATTTTATGTAATTTATCAGCACAAAGTAATATGTAATACAGGGTGTACACAAAGTGTCTGACACATTTTAATTATTAATAAATCAAAAAGTAATGAAGATACAAATTAACTGGTGGCAATGATAGATAGAAAAACTCAAAAAGTTTTATGTCTTGTATCAGTACACTTCCATGTGTGCTCCATTTGTCGCACGGAGAATGTGAAGACAATGATCGATTTTTTCACACGTTCGGGTCAGTTTGTCGACATCCACAGTCGCTATCGCGTTGTTTCCTCTGACTTTAAGTTCATATGTTCATCACTTTTGCCTCATAAAATTGTCTGCCACATATCCACCCACCCCCACCCCAAAAAGAAAAGAAGTTCAATGGGGTTAAGTCGGGTGATCTCGTGGGCCAAGGAATCGGACCACCACGTCAAATTCATCTTCCCGGCAAGCGTTGGTTCATAACATGACGAACAATGTTGACGAACCTTTCAAAAGTGATGAAAAATAAAGCCAGGATAAACAACGCGATATCTACCAGGTTGCCACCAGGTTATTTGTATCTGTATTAGTTTCTGATATATTAATAATTGAAACGTGTCAGACACTTTGTGTACACCCTGTATAATAAGAAGAATCAGTTGATTTAATCTCAGTTAAAGCGACTCTTAGTTGCTGGAGGCAGTGAGGGAGATTCCTCTCGCTGCAGAGAAAAAATCTCGTGTATTAGATTCAAATTCTTTCGAAGCGGGAAAGACATTTCTCACGTCGTTCGCTGTGATAACCTAATTATAAATGCTGTCCTGTAAATTTTCACATATTTTTTTTTCAAAATTTTCAATTGAGCTTATCATTAGAAGAGTGCCGAGATTTCCGTGGGTGACATATTTTGGGTTTACGGATGGACGATATCGGAAATTTGATATCGCGATATATCGTCAAGAAAATATAGTCACAGACGTTACGACACGATATTCTTTCCGTATTGCGATATCGGGGATATATCGTCCCCACGATATGAATATCGCGAAATATCGTGACGATATATCACTGACACGATATATATCGCTTAAATATCGTGGCGATATATCGTCAAATATCGTGACGATGTATTGCCGACACGATATATATCGCCAAAATATCGTGAAGATATATCGCCCACACGATACATATCGTCAAAATATCGTAACGATATATCGCCCACACGATATATATAGCCAAAATATCGTGAGGATATATCGTCCAACAATATTGGGTGCAATGTCCAAGGCAGCCTGTAGCTGCTTCCTTGCTACTACGCAGCCGCGATTGGTCAGTGTCTACCCGCAAAGATACAGCTCCTTCACGTTTTATATGTGTGTGGGCTCCTGGGTGGCCAAATGGTTAGTTAGCGCTCTCGCTTTTGGTGCGAGCATGAGAGGGCCCAAAATTTCGTTCTGACCCAGAGTTGCAATTGGGGAGCTACTTTAAAAGACAAAGTTGTGGGTTCAAGCCTCGAAAGCAAGAAAACAGCGGCGATGGGACTCGATGCGCTGACTACGTGTCATCAAATGAAAAATTCGCTCTGGCAGCCTCTGGGCCTTAGAGGCCGTAGCCGCCTGGAGTGTAGTTTTTTACATGCCTGTATTTTGTGTGTTACACCCAATTGTCTATCATTTATGCCATGAAAATAGTATCTTCAAAAAGTCACTGTAACATAATTCAACTTGTACAGTCATCAGCAATAATAATGCAACACCTAAATCCAGAAATATTCGCTTCCCTGAAAGTTCTGGCACCGCCGTAAAGTTATGCAACACACATAACGCATTGTAGAAAAGCTAGTATTCCAGGATCTAGGTGACCCTTTTTATTGCCGCTGACTGTACATTAATAGAACTAAAAACACAGTATGTAGGAAGAGAAGTGACGTGAAATGGTGAAGCCAGCCTATAGCTCCTTCCCTGGTTCCATACCCGGTAGAGGCATATACGAGTAGTGGTTTGGATCGCACTTTAAACTGTAGGCCCAGTCTCAGTTATTCTATCTGTGTACACAAGTGGACTTAATACAAAAACAAACAACTATAAAAAAATAATCTTCAATCAGTTACTCTACCATAATATAACTAATACCTCTCATTAAGATTTACTGTATGACCACAGTGCCATCTTTTGGCTATGCTGTTATCAGCAATAATAAGGGTGTTCCGTACAGGACGCCGAATTTAAATCGAGTGCTATTGTTTTGTTTCGAGGTTGGCAGACCTGTTCTTACCAATGTTGCCATCTGTTGTCATGTCGATTAATGTAGTCTCAATTGTTTTGACTGCTTGTTGTGGTTTCCTTCCGAAAATTCTCGAATAATCCAGGAGCGTGAAATCCATCCATCCGCTGAGAACGACTGTGTGGTGTGGGTTTTGGCAGGTGGAGTGTGATCTTACACCATGTGATTTCTTCTTGTGGGGGTTTGTGAAATCACAGGTGTACGCCAACAAACCAAGAACCCTTTTGGAACTGAAGGCGGAAATCATACGGGTGATTGGAGGCATCGGGACAGACATCTGCGAGAGGGTTATCAATAATTTTGTGGAGAGTGTAAATGCATGCAGACTTAGTAGGGGTGGACATATGCCTGACATTGTCTTTCATACGTAAATGGGAGATGTTACTGCTTACATATATGTGAAATATAACTATTTTCATGATATTTTCCCTATTTTTATTTAATTTTCTAATTCGGCGTCCTATACGAAACACCCTATATTAAGACATAAAAAGATATTTTAATTTTTTTCTTCGAAAAACAAGTTCATGAATATGTTGAAGGAACACAAGAAGGATTCGCAAAATAGTTTCTAAATATTCTGCGCACCTAACCAGTCATAGCTGCCCGCTAGATAAAAAAATTGAACATCAATCAAGAAAAATAGGGCGTAGAAAGAAGGGGGGAGATATTATCATAGAATTTTCCACTTGATGTGTGTCGTTGAAGAGTGCTATAAAAGAGAATCTCGAAACTTTCTAGAATATTCCAAAAAAAGGGGGGATAAGGATGCCAGTAGAGGGGGAAAACCTAGGAAGAAGATACGATGTCACAGAGCCAAGAGTACCAGAGGCAACACTCGGAAAAGTTGACCAGAATTAGCATTTGAATGCCTGGAAATTTTCGCGCCAACGATTTATCCCCTTCCTCCAGCCAAAAGAGTGTGTAGGAGGAGTCTCCTTGAGAATTTACAGGAAAAATTTTCCGGAACTTTTTTTTCTTTTTTCCCCCATACATTGTCGCACATTTCGCATACCGGGAAATTTGGTTTTAAGATTTCGCACTGAGCAAAAGGGAGGCAGGGGGGATGAGCCAGCTGGATCCGTGGGCTTAACATTCCCTTTATCCTCCTCTCTTCGACAAGGGAGGCATAAATTATGGTCCTCTACAAAGGAAAAGGAAGATTTCGATATATATCAGTATTTCTTCATTGGATGCTTCTCCTCAGGTGTAATTGTTTAATATCCAAGAATATGTGATTTGATATGATGTATTACGCGGCCTGCATTATCGAGCTCCATGCACATTTATCACTTCTTCCATCTCTCTTATTTATTGATCTCCTTATGTCACATTCATCTTGTTATGTCTCCTGCGAAGCGGTTCTTTTATGTGAGCATCTCTCGAATTCTTTCTCGGAGAACAGAACTAAAGGGAATTCTACAGAACGGTTCTCTAAAGAGTGTCTCTTTCCTCCTTCTTTTCTTTTCAAGGAAAAGGAAGGTGATACGATAAAATACTTTTAAAAGGGAAAGATAAAAAAAACGAATGATGAAAAAATGGGTCGCCTGATCATCCGCGAAAGGGATTAAGCGCGATAGTGAAATTTTAAGGGTTATTCCGTTTCGCGGATGTTCCTTTCGGGCTAAATCTTTTCGCTCTTATTCCGTTCGCGCTTATTCCGTTTCGCTCTTAATCCTTTCGCGCTTAATCCTTCGCGTTTATTCCGCTCGCGCTTATTTTCGCTCTTATTCCTTTCGAGCTTAATATTTTCGTTGTTATTCCTTTCGCGCTTATTCCTTCGCGTTTGTTCCGTTCGCGCTTAATCCGTTTCGCTTTTATTCATATCGCTCTTAATCCATTCGCGCTTATTTCTTCGCGTTTATTCCTTTCGCGCTTAATCCGTTTCGCGCTTATTCCCTTCGCGCTTAATCCTTTCACTCTTATTCCCTTCGAGCTTAATCTTTTCGCTGTTATTCCTTTCGCGCTTAATCCGTTTCGCTCTTAATCCATTCGCGCTTATTTCTTCGAGTTTATTCCTTCGCGTTTATTCCGTTCGCGCTTAATTATTTCGCCCTTGTTCCTTTCGAGCTTAATCTTTTCGCTGTTATTCCTTTCGCGCTTATTCCTTCGCGCTTAATCCGTTTCGCTCTTATTCCTTTCGCGCTTATTCCATCGCGTTTGTTCCTTTCGCGCTTATTCCTTTGCGTTTATTCCGCTCGCGCTTAATCTTTTCTCTGTTATTTCTTTCGCCCTTAATCCTCTTGCGCTTATTCCTTCGAGTTTGTTCCGTTCGCGCTTAATTCGTTTCGCTCCTAATATTTTCGTTCTTATTCCTTTCGCTCTTATTTATTCGCGTTTATTCCTTTCGCGCTTAAAATTTTCGCGTTTGTTCCGTTCGCGCTTAATTTGTATCGCGGTTAAAATTTTCGCGTTTGTTCCGTTTCGCTCTTGTTCTATTCGCGCTTTATCCTGTGTTAAATTTTGCGATTGTGCTCTTTCACGATTAGTCAGTTTCGCGCTTATTCCACCGCCCCTTCTTTGCCCCCTGGAAAGAAAGTTTCGTTAGCCCCCCAACTGGAAAACAGTATGGGTTAGTCGACAACTGCATAATGCACTTAGAAATGTATTACAAAATTAACCACGTGGACATTGCTAAACCACCCGAGCACGTAATTGCTTTCGAAAAATGGCATAGTTTTGCGGGATTTTGAGAAGAAAATAGACATCAGTATCTCAAGTCTCATTTTTATTGCGGGTGACTGTACAGTGTCTCTCAAAAGTTTTAGGACAACGACATTTTAAACTAGGCAACCCAATTTACACAAGGCGTTGGTGGGTTGCGTGTAGAGTTAGGCTCAATTTCAGGGTTGCCACATGCACAATAGATATTTATAAAATACGCGAAAAAATAAAAACAAGTATTATTGTATAAAATTATTAAAAATATCACTATTATATCGCAATTGACAAAATTTATTCTCAAAGAAAAAAAATAGATTTTCTGGTATTTCATCGCTGATGAGTCTACAGAAAGGAAAAGAGGTGAGAGAAAACGAGCGGTGACAAAGGAGAGCAGAAAGAGAAAGCGAAAAGAGAAGAGGAAAAGTAGAGGATAGAAGAGGAGATTGGAAGAAGATTCTAGGAGAGATGAGGAAAATGGAGCAAAGAAGAGAAAAGAGGAGGAAAACGAGATGAGAGAAGAGGAGACGAGAAGAGGGGAGTGGAGAGTAGAGTAATGGAGAGAAAAAGAGAAGAATGAAAAGAAGAGGAGAAGAGTGAAGTGGAGTCGGAAATCTAAGACAGGAAAGGAGATGCGAGGAGTGGGGATGAGTGGGATCGAGATAAGATGCAAGAAAAGTAGGGAAGACGATATGAGATAAAAGCAGAGCAGAAGGAGGGGAGAGAAGAAGGAGAAGAGAAGAACAGAAGGGACTGAAGAGAAGAGGTAGTTTCAGAAAATATCGTCTCAGCGTCAAGAATTGATGCATTGGTTAAATTATCGACATGAAACATTCAATAACATTTTGAAATGTATTGGAGAATGTATTAGATCGGTTCGAAATGCATTTTGGGTTCTTTCAGAGCAAGATAAAATATTCCATGTAAGATCTTTGATTTTAACTGCGATTATACCACTAAAAACATGAATGTAATTTTAATATTTATAAGAATACTCCAATTTTTGTCCACTTCTCGGTTGAAATGGAGATTTTGTAATTTAATATTTCCCCTCCCCCATCGTTAATTCCAAACTGAATCATTCCGTTTCACACGGACAATGAACACAATGGGATAGGTCTAAAACTTACGAAAAGTATCTGCCACTGGAAGGGTTTGAACCTACGACCATTAGATTAACAGTCCTGAACGGTAAAAACTACCCCACAAGCCTTCGTTCCTGAAAGTAAGTAGAAGGAGCTGACCAATGTGAAATGTAGATGCAACTCTCCTCCTACATGTAATGTGCAAACAATACTTGTTTGTAACAAAGAAAACGAAGGTAGTACGACTCGGCGAAAACATTTAATGGAGAATTGCACATGATGAGAACTTTTCATTCGATATTTGCGGAGGTATCCTTCCATTGAACTCGAGTGGGAAAAGGGGTAAAATTAGTATGTAATGAATTGCCACAAATATAAATAGTTATTTCATTAATATTTGTCAATGTCTTTGAAGCAGTACACAATTATCGTTAGAGTATCATAATTCACGATCTTATACATGAAAATATCCCTTTGAACGTGTGTCAATTCATTTATTTGTTTATTTTTTTTATATAAATTCCATATGCAGAACAATGTAGCCACTATACACTGCTATTACAAATAATGTTACCATGCTTTTGTTTATAATAAAAGGAGAATTAAAAAAAAAGAAAACCTTCTAAGGAGGATCGAACCAGGGATCTCTAGCAGTCCAACCGAGAACTCTAACCACTACACCACGCCCTTACCTTCGATTGAAACAACAATTTTTAAATATTCTGTCCCTCCAATATTGTAAATGTCGTTGGGTATACATGTAGTTGAACTTTTACTTTAATTTTGGATTGCTTTCTTGTAGTATAGCAGATATCTTCGAGAAATTATTTTCGAAGTGATGAAGAAAAACGAGAATTTTGGTACGTAGTTGTGAAAATGCGAGTTATTTCTTCAAATTTGTTATTGTGATTAGACATTATTAATGGAAAATATCTAGAGGCTTGAACATTGCAGGACGATATTCTTTTCCTGTGATACTACAACAGACAAAATGCTTGTTTACTGTGTTCAGAACAGTCTTATGAAATGTATTTGATCTTTGCGTAAGGTAACACGAAATAATTACACCGTTTGCGAACTACCAAATCTGCGCAACGTTAGACGTAAACAGGCGGAAAATTTTATTCATAAAATCACTTCACATTTGACAGTATTCATCAAGAGAGACTCATGGGACACTGTGTTAAGGTGCTGGAGGAAATCCTTCTTATTTTTCTTCCTGGAAGAACAACAATTTTTAAAGTAGAGCAACAGTCGTTCCGCCCTTTCTTATTTCTTTTAAATTCTTCCACATTCCTTTAATTGGGTTAAAAATAAATAAAAATATTGCTTGCATTTCTGTCATTGGCGTAGACCAGGCCCGTACGCAGGATTTCTTTGAGGAAGGGGCCAGACCCAAATTTTTATATATATATATATATAAGAGAGTGAGACAGACAGACAGATATAACAGAATAGTTCAAATAGTGCAAGCGCCATTGAAAAGTCATGATAATTCTATGTTTAGAAAATAATATATTTATAAATTAAATGTTGCGTACTAGGAATAATTATTATTACAATAAAGAACATGTCTATTTGTGAGTTAAGAAAAAAACAATAATAAAGAGACATCTCGCATCACGATTGCAGTTCGAAAAAGTCAGGACAGGGATTGAAAGTAATACACTGTCCTGACTAAATCGGTAAATCGGACGTTTCCTAGCCTTGCATTAAAAAACTAAAACCATCCAATATTGCACCCTGAAGACTTTTGCGCAAGAAACAGATTAATTTATGTAAGAACAAAATTGAAATTTTTACACATTTCTAAAATCGACGATGTTATTTTCGTAGTTACTGATAGGTTCACATTTAATTACTTCAGGATTCGAGGGGGCATGGACCCCATGCACCCCCCTTGGGTACTGGCCTGACGTAGACAGTGCGAGAGAAATTTTGGAGAATCTTTCTATTACATTTATTGTTTACATCCACCTTATGCTCAGATAGGTTTAGTGACAATCGTGAACTTTTCGTTTAATAGATAATATTTGGTTTTAAACGACGGGAGAACATTGGTCGAATTTCCTTTCTTGCTCTTTTGAGAGAATATATACTTCTACAATAGCAATCGCATTCGGAAACGGTGAAAAAAAATGACTTGGTTTTCAAAGGCAGACAAGCTTGGTATCGTAGCTTGCTCGCGTTCAAAGTGACTCACGCTATTCAAGGCCGCTTCTTATCGCAAACCACTGTCGATGCAGTGTCTGCACCCAGTAAATTACAAGTGACCAGAGTCGAATTTTAAAGAGAATCTGAAGAATGATAGATTTCAAGTTGGGCACTAGCTCAACATGAAATAGTTTAAGTGATAATGTCTGACAAACAAGAAACCTTATTGAATAAGTATCGGGATAGTAATATGACTATCCGCTCCTATTTAACAATGTAAGCTCGAAGACAATCTGTATTCCATTTGTTTATATTGGCAACTTAGTCAACCGGAGGTTATTATAAGGAACTATTTCGTAGATGTTCATGTAACCGTTATAAAATTACAAATAAAATATATTCACAAGCTTAGATATACTAACAACGAAGAAATAAATTCAGAGTTAAATTTCAAATGCATGTGTATAGAGTAATTCTAGAAGTACAGAGCTATATCAGAGTGTTAGACATCTTTTTGCAGGATAACATTTACAATATTGACGCGACAGAATAATTAAGAACTGTTGCTCCAAAGGAAACAAAGGGCGTAGTGTATTGGTTAGAGTTCTTGAGAGCATTGATTGCGGTCCCAGGTTCGATCCTCCTTAGAAGGTATTCTTTTCTTTCTTTTTTTTTAAATCCCCTTCTATCAAACAAGAGCATGGTAACATTATTTGTAATAGTAGTGTATAGTGGCTACATTGTTCTGCATATGGAATTTATATAAAAAAAATAAACAAATAAATGAATTGACACACGTTCAAAGGGATATTTTCATGTATAAGATCGTGAATTATGATACTCTAACGATAATTGTGTACTGCTTCAAAGACATTGACAAATATTAATGAAATAACTATTTATATTTGTGGCAATTCATTACATACTAATTTTACCCCTTTTCCCACTCGAGTTCAATGGAAGGATACCTCCTCAAATATCGAATGAAAAGTTCTCATCATGTGCAATTCTCCATTAAATGTTTTCGCCGAGTCGTACTACCTTCGTTTTCTTTGTTACAAACAAGTATTGTTTGCACATTACATGTAAGAGGAGAGTTGCATCTACATTTCACATTGGTCAGCTCCTTCTACTTACTTTCAGGAGCGAAGGCTTGTGGGGTAGTGTTTACCGTTCAGGACTGTTAATCTAATGGTCGTAGGTTCAAACCCTTCCAGTGGCAGAAACTTTTCGTAAGTTTTAGACCTATCCCATTGTGTTCATTGTCCGTGTGAAACGGAATGATTCAGTTTGGAATTAACGATGGGGGAAGGGGAAATATTAAATTACAAAATCTCCATTTCAACCGAGAAGTGGACAAAAATTGGAGTATTCTTATAAATATTAAAATTACATTCATGTTTTTAGTGGTATAATCGCAGGTAAAATCAAAGATCTTACATGGAATATTTTATCTTGCTCTGAAAGAACCCAAAATGCATTTTCGAACCGATCTAATACATTCTCCAATACATTTCAAAATGTTATTGAATGTTTCATGTCGATAATTTAACCAATGCATCAATTCTTGACGCTGAGACGATATTTTCTGAAACTACCTCTTCTCTTCAGTCCCTTCTGTTCTACTCTTCTCCTTCTTCTCTCCCCTCCTTCTGCTCTGCTTTTATCTCATATCGTCTTCCCTACTTTTCTTGCATCTTATCTCGATCCCACTCATCCCCACTCCTCGCATCTCCTTTCCTGTCTTAGATTTCCGACTCCACTTCACTCTTCTCCTCTTCTTTTCATTCTTCTCTTTTTCTCTCCATTACTCTACTCTCCACTCCCCTCTTCTCGTCTCCTCTTCTCTCATCTCGTTTTCCTCCTCTTTTCTCTTCTTTGCTCCATTTTCCTCATCTCTCCTAGAATCTTCTTCCAATCTCCTCTTCTCTCCTCTCTTTCTTCTCTCCTCTACTTTTCCTCTTCTCTTTTCGCTTTCTCTTTCTGCTCTCCTTTGTCACCTCTCGTTTTCTCTCACCTCTTTTCCTTTCTGTAGACTCATCAGCGATGAAATACCAGAAAACCTATTTTTTTTCTTTGAGAATAAATTTTGTCAATTGCTATAGAATAGTGATATTTTTAATAATTTTATACAATAATACTTGTTTTTATTTTTTCGCGTATTTTATAAATATCTATTGTGCATGTGGCAACCCTGAAATTGAGCCTAACACTACACGCAACCCTCCAACGCCTTGTGTAAATTGGGTTGCCTAGTTTAAAATATCGTTGTCCTAAAACTTTTGAGAGACGCTGTACATGGTATACCCCTAGCACTACTGGGGTGTACTTTGTGCCTACTACGTATTATTTTTTGTATTTATTTCACTAATGGTGCTTCTAATATTCTGAAAAATATAGCCATAAGCTGAGCTGAAATATATAATTTTGTGCAGTGTAGTTTGAATTGCAACATAAATGTTATTCTTTTCCTTAGTAAATGCAAGCTATCATTCAGCGGAGCATAGGAAGATGCCGCTTATGTGCCAGGGAAGCATTTTCAAAAATAGAAAATACAAGTCCCGCAAAACCAGGGTTAAGTGCGAAAAGCACAGCAATAAGGTGTAATTTACCCCACATATTCTAGATCTCGGCCACTTTGGAGGTGATGTGATCAGCATCATGATCCGGCCGCCTTTACACCCCCCAGGGTTGCCCCTAGGCAAAATTTGAGGCTGGGTGAGCCGCAGAGCCGCTTTATGCGGGGACAACGCCGGGAATCGAACCCTGTTCTCCCGCGTAGGAGTCAGACGCCTTACCGACTAGTCCACCGCGGCTCCAACAACACAATTCCAATTTTAACACAAATTGTTTGTCTATGATAAATAAGTAGTATTGTTTATTTTGATCAGAATTGGTAAATATATATTTTTTATTCTGTTGTAAAAATGTTTATAATTCATATCCCCCCCCCCTCTTGTGCTAGTTCATGTTTCAAAAGAAACCTTGGAAGTTCGAGAGATAAGCTTTCCAATTCCGATATAACGGCGCTATTGTTTTAATCCGCAAATATTTGAAAAGGAAAATAGTTCCAGATCAGGCCCTTAACTGTAATGGTAAAGCGAGATTTATTTGGCTTCCTGGAGCGTATACGGTGCTCGCAACACAGCTTTCCGACAAAGCCCAATCACCAGAAGCCATTGATATCATTTTATGTATCCCAAGGTTCCGCTTACACGCATCCCGTTATCGTGTTTTACTCCCTTCAGCTGTTTGTGCATTAATTCATCCTCGAAATAACGAGAGAACTTATCATTTTTTTTTCTCGTGTCGGTCGGAATTTTAAGTTCCGCGATATACGCGAATTTAATTGAGATAAGGCTGAAAGGAAGGACAGAGTGTGTAATAAAACGGTGATGCGTTTGGATTGATGCGTCGACGTCAGTTAAGGAGTTCCGTCACGTTCCTGCGCGTGTGTTCGCTTCGTTGGTTCATTCTGGTGAACTCGCTTCGTGCGTTCTGTTCGATGGAATTGCATTTCCGCCGGGTAAGGTTGTGTATGGTGAGGAATTTCTGAACAACGATTGTCCAAACAGTGACGAGAAGGGGAATAAAATCAAGCATTGCCAATGAACACCTTCTCTCGCCCACGCTCCTTGTTTTCGGCACCTACGTGAACTAAAAGAAAATCTAAATTCCCTCAATGTCCCATCCCAATTCTAAAGTCTTTAGAATCTTCTAACCCATTGATTTCTGAAGGTACACAAGCTCTTTTGGTTTTCAACAATGCTATGCCCGAATTCAGTTCGAAGATTATCTTTCGGCAGTTTTTCCTGTGTAATTCTCGGCACTGGCGTTCATGGGGGGGGGGGGGGGCTGGTGGGGCTGTAGCCCCTCCCGAAATTTTGAGAAAATAAAAATAGTTAAATGAAATCAGCAAAGAATTCTGGAAAAACAAAACTGATGAATGCAAAAAAACAAACAAAAAATTTAAAATGACCCCGGATGACCATATTTGTCTGAATAATTCTTAAAATGAAGGTTAAAAATGGTATTTACGAAATATGTTATAGTATATTGTCCTTCCTTTCCTAGAACGCAGGAACGTAACATTCACCTTTATAACTACAGCTCCTCAGAAAACGAAATCCTGCGTATCATACTGTCTTGGTGAATCCAATTTTTGTGTCGATTTACAACGATCTACAATAGTAATCAATTTTAATTTATTTAATTTATCTACTATCATAAATACTTGTATGTCTGAATTCAGTTCCAAGAGTATTTTTCTGTGCTTCCTTTGATATATCTCTTGGTGTGGTGAGGTGATTCCCACATTCCTGTTGGTTCAATAATGATCCACTGCAGTTATAAAGTATTTTCAGCACTTTCCGATATATTTCTTGAGGAACCCCGTATTCCTGCTGATTTTAACAATGCTATGTCCGAATTCAGTTCCAATAGCATATTTCTGCACCTCCTCCTATATATTTCTCGATGAATGGCACCTAGTGTGGATTTGCAACGATGTTACGTGAGTGCCATATTAAGCTGCAGCCTACTAGTAGGCCGATTCTGGAGAAGAAAGGTTATGTCCACTTAAGACAAAACTGTTAACATAATACAATTTTTCTTTCAAGGATTCTCTACAATGTATTTCAAAAAGGCGGACTGGGAAATAGTTTATACGAGGGAAGATCGAAAAAATAATACAAATACTGTAAATTCCAGTAGGTATTTATTAGACGAATGCAAACGGACTCACGTGAAGGAATACTTCATACATTACTTGTCAACATAGTCCCTCCTCGGTTCAGGCACAACAACAGGTCCTGTTGTCGGAGACCAACCTTTAACTTCGTGCTGCACAACAACATCCGAGTGAAACCGGTGTCCTTCAAAGGAGCAAAGAGATGGTAATCGTTCGGGTTGTATGGTGGATGTTGGAGCACATGCCATCCAAAAATCGCCAGGACGTCACGTGTATTGTGGAGTAGCGTTGTCATGAAGCAGAACGACTCCTGTGGTGAGAAGTCCGAGCATCTTCTTCAGAATCGCTGTTCGTAGACGCTGCAATGACGCAATGCAGCCCGAAGTAAGGACTTGGCTCCTTTCAGACAGGCATCATGAACCTCGTGTAGAGTTGGGATAAATGCTTGAAACGGGGAGGAGACTATGTTAAGAAGTGGTGTATGAAGTGTCCTTTCACGGGAGTCCGTCTGTATTCCTCAAATAAATACCTTCTGGAATTTACAGCCTTTGTATTCTCTATTTTACGGACCATCCCTCGTATTACGTTCTTCTAACTTTGTTACAATGGTTCATTTGTTTTTGTCTTCTCAAAATGGCCTTCAGTTTTAATATATGAAATAATAAACTAAAAATAAAGATAGTTTATTCTGCATATTCACTTTCGTCTTAACAGCTTATGAGTTCACCATGAAAGGTCCAATGAGTCGCATAATTATGGTGTTTTTTTTAATTAATTGATTGAGTTGGTGTTTTAAGTCCACTTTATGCACAGTCTGGACTGGATCTAAAGTGAGATCCGAACCACTATGTGCCTTCGCCGGGTAACGAACCCGGAACCCCTTGATTACAAGGCAACGACGCTACCACTGCGCCATCGAGGAGGCCGTATTGTGTTTTTAATGCCATGTTTTTCAGTATCATGCATCATCATCAGTGCTCGAAGTGAGGGGGTTGTAACGGATTGTACCCCTCCAGCTAGTAAAATTTTCGCAACGCATCCCTCCCAGCTGTCTCATTGTCACCATGTTAAACCATATGAGCATCACCCCATCTAACCCCAAGGCTTGATCAAACATCCCACTTCAAGCGTTGTTCATTATACCGTACCAGGTGGATTAATCACTCCAATGTCCTGCAGAAATAATAGCATTAGAACATACTTTAACGTTTGAAATTAACTAATCGTAAAACGAATTCGCACCGTGGGCAGAAAAACTGCTATTACGTTAATACAAGATAATGCCAAATCGTTCAAACAAAGTCTACTTCGAACAAATATCAGCAAAAACAAGGCTCGAATTCAGTTAATATTAATATGCATTCAACGATTCGTTCCTCCAGCCAAAAGAGTGCGTGCCATTTCGTAAACATTTTGAATCGTCTAATGAAATTTATAAATTCCATAAATATTAATTCCCAGTAAATTACATCTAGAAAAGCAAACAGTAGAATTGCATTTTAACTGCAAAATTTGCACTGAAATCATTAACGAGAGAAGAAAAAAAATTCAGGGGAGATGGTTAAAATCGAAAAGTCTATATTGAAGTGTAAGTGTGCGTACCTTGAAAATCGTGTGACGTCGTGGAGAGGTCATCGAATAATTGGAATTTTTTTAAGAAAGAAGAAGAAGAATAGAAGACAAAGAGGGATGTAAAAAAAGAAAATATGAAAATTAGCGACAAATATATAAAAAAACATTCAATTAGGGAGGGAGTTAGTAAAAAATAACGAATTCTAAAGCTGGGCGCACAGTGGACAGGAAACGCGGTAAAGCAATGAAAATGAAAACACGTATACTCAATAATTATGAAAACCTTAATTAATTTTACAGAAATATTATTATTTAAAATATTTTTTCGAGATTTAGTACTTAAATATTTAACAATGTGATTCGTGTAATTGAATATGCAGTATATAAGCTTTCCAAACACTGAATATGATAATTTTCTGAATTTTTGCGCATTATGAAGCTTATTTTTTTTTAAAAGAAAGCATAAATGAAATGGCTACTATCGGAATATTAAACGATATCTACATATTAGGCAGCCATTTGGGAGTGCAAGCATAGATGTGTCCCCCACCAGAACATTCATGTCTATGACAACGTGGCAACAAAGGACTCAGGTTCCCCGCGCGAAAGAAACGTCGACCCCTGATTGGCGGAGGACAAAGCACGTGCTGCCTCCAAGCGAATTGATGAAAACACCCAAGTGATGCCCGGGAAAGTCGGCTAGCAGAAGGAAATCTACAGTTTGGCACCAACTGTGCCAGGCTAAATCTTCTACCCTGCAGTAGCTGAAACATGACACAAATTGTCGCCGATCTTACGTATATAAACAGGTAAATGGTGAGAAATTATTGCTGTACGTGGTGACGGATACCGTAAGCCTGTATACTATAATAATGTGACAGAGGAGACTCTAGGTGATTGTCGTTGGTTTTAAACCTTTCTACATAATGTAATTTCCTCGCATTCTCTTCATTTTCGTCAACATGGCCGAAGTAAGCATCCTCGAAAAAAGTAGTTTCAGAATCTCCCGGTAGATGTCACATCAGATAGCTTCAATTGCGAATAGTAGTTACGGAGGAAAGAAATAGTTATATTGTAATGCAGAGACAAGAAAACAGAATGAAGAAAATGGAGATACAAAGAGAAGAAAGCATGGAGGAACAAATAAGAGATTTTTGACATTCATGTAGACGCTCATGACAGAAATATTAATTTAGTTCCTTCAGTATCTTTCTTCTGCACCAGCACTTAAGTCACGGAGCACTGCTTAAGTGTCGGGGTAATTTGTTCATGTTAATGTGGAGAGTAATTTGGCTTGTATTTACAATTTGTCATAGTTACAACCCTGCTAAAAGATTAACGAACCTCCTCCCCCGGTCAAAAGTAATTATTTTATACCTTCACGAACACCCTGCAATTTATTAAGTTATCCTCAGTGCAAATCTCATTGGCTTTGTTCCCTTGGCATGGACTAAACTCCTTTTTCTCCTTCAAGAAAATATATTTCACTCGCCGGTTTTGCTTTTTTCTCTGCTTTCATCAGCGTCCAGGCCCGTACCCAAGGAGGGCAGGGTGGCTATGCCCCCCCCCTCCTCGAGCCACGAAATAACATGTGAACCTATAGGAACCTATGAAAAAATTGACAATTTTTCAGATTTGTAAATAATTTCGATTTTGTTCTTACATAAATTGAATGGGTTGTTTGTGGAAAAAGGCTGCAACATTTGGAAATTTTAGATTTATAACCATTGTATTGAAATATTTTTTTTCTCTCACTAAGGAAAATATTCAAAACACACAAAGAACGAAGAATAATGTATATGATTGTGAGTACTGTATGCTCTCTCTCTCTCTCTCACACACACACACACACGAGATATGTACAAATCTACGGCAATATATGAACAATATAAGTAAAGCAAGAATGCAAGACGAATACAATGAAGCAAATATAATTGATTTATATTAATGAAAAACTAAATTTAAACAAAATCTTAAACATAATAAAGCTATGCCAAACATTTTTCCATTTCGTATTTTAACCGGTTAGCAAAATAATCAGATTGTTACGAGGGTCACTATTTATATTTTGAGCCTAACAATGAAAAAACTGGAATTTGGCATTGAAAACTGCTTTATTGTTTTTCGAAGTATTCTCCTTTATGGTGAATACACTTTTGCATTCGTTCGAACCATTTGTCAAAGCAGTTTTTCCAATCTTCTTGAGACACCTCCATAATATGGTTTTTGAACGCATCAACGGCGTCTTCCGCCGACGAAAATCGTTGTCCACCCAATTTATTCTTGACATTCGGGAACAAGAAGAAGTCATTGGGTGCCAAATCAGGACTGTACGGCGGATGACACATCAATTCGATTTTTTGACTGTTCATAAAGTCGGTTGTTAGACGAGATGTGTGACAGCTGGCATTGTCTTGATGAAGAATGATCCGACGGCGTTTGTTTGTTTTCCGTATTTGACCGAAGTCCTCTGGCAAACAAATTGTTGTGTACCATTCAGAGTTGACCGTTCTACGTTCCTCTAAAGGCACAGTTGCCACATGACCAGTTTTCCCGAAGAAACAGGCGACCATTTGTTTCGATGTGCTTCGAGCGCGAACAACTTTTGTTGGATTGGGTTCATCTTGAAACACCCATACAGTCGACTGCTGTTTACATTCTGGCTCATATGCATATATCCATGATTCGTCACCTGTTACAATCTTATATACGTCTTTTGAAGCACCACGATTGTATTTATTGAGCATTTGTTTGCACCAATTGACGCGAGCGTCTTTTTGAGTTTTTGTCAAATTGTGTGGGATCCAACGAGAACATACCTTTCTCACAACTAAATGATCATGTAATATTTTATATATGCTGGTGGAACTAATGCCTATGGTTGCCTCAATCTCACAGTATGTCACATGACGATCTTGCAGTATTAGGTTTTGCACAGCATCAATGTTTTCTTGAACAACAACTGATTTTGGACGACCTTCGCGAATCTCGTCGGTGAGCGAATGGCGGCCACGATTAAATTCGTTATACCTGCGTTTCACAGTGGCAAAGGATGGGGATTCATCGCCAAATGTGGAAGTAAGTTGATAGATACACTCTTGTCTTGATAATCCACGTCGAAAATCGTAAAAAAATCATCGCACGAAAATGTTCACGAGTTAATTCCATTTTATTGTTGTCGCGCAATCTCCAAGGCAACATAAACAACACAAATGAAGCTATTGACAAAACATTTGAAGTACGTTATGGTCAATAATGCCAGACGATGCCGTGCAAACGTCAAATCGCGCCTAACTTCAATCAGTGTTGCCAAGGCTCAAAATATAAATAGTGACCCTCGTACTTTATAAATATTTGAAATATATAAAAGCAGAAAATAAATTCCTTTATTGAATTAAGATCTTCCTCCCCCCCCCCAAGTCTTTAATTATTTCGTGCCCTGTATAAAAGCTAATAAACCAAACCCATTGTTGCAAAAGTTCGGGTTTGCCCCCCCCCCCCAACAAAAACCTGTGCACGGGCCTGCCAGCGTGTACTTAATCCAGGAAAGTTTGAGGTTTGCAATATGAACAAACAAAGGGATAATTAATTTACCGAAATTTCACTCGCTGCAACAGCTCCACTGTTGCGATTTTGCGGCGTTGTTGCCAAGCTTTAGTTTCTATTACAAGCAGGAGGGTACATTATGAGTAGCATTGTAAGCGCCGACTTGGCATACGAGCCAGAATCAAGGAGATTCCGGGGTCGGGAAAGGGCGCGGGGGGGGGGGGGAGGCAAAATACGCCTTTTCTCTGTTGAACTGAAAGGACTGTTACGAAGTACACATCTTGGACAGAAATGTGAGAACGCATAGAATAAACAGTACTGTCTACCTCTCTTGGTGTGATTTATTGTCATATATGTGTTTTGTGTCATGTCGGTTTGCCTCACAAATTAATTAATGATAAAATGGATTTGGTGGGTTGGTGTAAACTACATGACATGATCTATCTGTTTCCAGCATGTCGCTGGCCTCCGTGGCAGAGTGGTCAATGTATCGCTCTACGAGGCCAGAGGTGCCAGGTTCGCATCCTGGGTAAAGCATGGATGCATTCTTTTGTGTTCGTCCCATAATCCAATCCAACACTTCATCTTTCATCCTCATTAACCACCGAGATAGAGGAGCTATGTCAGTTGGTAGACAGAAAGTCAATGCTGCTGGCAACCCTGAATATGACTTCTTGGTCTGCACATGAACAGGATAACAACTTCCAATTTCTAATTCAAAATTGATCATGTGAAATCAAAGTCGTGCAGTTGCTATAATTAACGTACCAAGTTGTCATTTTTTACGGCCACTAAAAGTGCCATGCACGCTCGATGTAATACTCAACGGCATCCACATCACCAACCTGATCGGACCTCAGTGCCGACAAGGACACCGGTTTCGAATCCCGGCCTGGGTATTCTTTGCGAGTGTTCCTTCGTTAACTTCATATCATCACTCATCCTCATCGTTGCGATGTCAAAAGTGGCAGAAAAGCGACGTAAAATAATCTGATTAAAAGAAAAGAGTGCCAGTTCGAGAGGTTAAAGGCTCATAACTTAAATTTTCTGATGTTTCGATTTGATATGATATTTAAAATCGTTTAAGTTTCAGTAACACCTGAGCGCTTTTCTACGTATATAATATAATGCTAGAAATTCCAAATCTCTAAATTTCTGCCTTTTAACTTATTACAATTTCATATATCTTTACATATGAGAATTTTAGTTTAAGTTATAATATGCACATACATATCTCTTACTCTATTCATTATTTCTTTTTTGTGTTAGCAATCATTACTACCTATTCTTTTCATATTGTTTTGCATTTTTATAAACAGTTTTATAAACATAAACAGTAATTCCAACCCTTTAGCCTAGTGCTGCCATCTGTACTTGACTTCTGCAAACTTTATATCCATATGGCTCTCCGGGTACGTACTACCACACCAAATCCCTTATGATGGTAGTTTATAAAATTTCAATGCAAGAGCACATACAAATTCGGAAGGAAAGCTTTTAAAAGCATTTTCTTGTCTGCCATACATAACAATAAGCATCGTAAAAACGTGTTTTATTTTAATTTTTATGTTTTATTCTGTTGTTCTTTTAAGTATTTCACGCGTAATTTACGTGCCCTATAAAAACCCTCTTTTACGCGTAATTGCACAACCCTGGCCCCTATTAACCGAACGGTGCAGGTTGAGCCAACCAACCAGTCTGCTCAAACAGTTCCAATGGCAGCGTGTTGATAACTCACAACGTTGCCATTGAAGATTCCGGGTTCGAAACCCGGCCTTTGCATGGGTGTTCCTTTCTATGTGTCCTTTCATCATCATCTTTCATAACACCATTAAGCCTTGTTTCCATGATTATGAAAAACTAAATATGCTGACCAAGGCAGTAATTCTTTTATTAAAAACATAAACTAAACGTAACGTTTCAACCTTCTAGCAAGAGCGTGAGATAAAAAAGTCCAACCATATTCTAGATGGAAGTAAATATGTTTAGCCTTTTAGGTGAAAGTACATTTGACAAGGGAAAGCCACGTGCTAGAAAGTTCCAGAACAACTTTCTAATAGTCTGGAGGGAGTAATGTTTGTGTATATATAATGATGCCCTGTTTTTGTATCTTGTTACATTTGTACTTGATACAGAGTCTGAAGAATACTTTGCTAGAAGGTTGAAACGTTACGTTTAGTTTATGTTTTTAATAAAATAAATTACTGCCTTGGTCAGCATATTTAGTTTTTCATAATCACTATTCATCATCATCGTCGTGATTAGCCTACAGAGGCAGAAAATAAACGAAGTACCAAAATGCAAGATTTACTGCTGAACGACTTCCTACGGTGCACTTTCCGACTGTGCGGAATACATTATGGAAGGATATGCGGGGACGGATCTGAGCAGAAATAGATTGACACCATGACATCTGCCACGTCGTGAAAGACGCCCACGCCCAACATTCGTGTGGTGGGCGTCAGAATTTGTGAGTTTCTTTTTCTTGTCATATATTGAATTCTAAGTCAGTGACGAAATGAATATTTCAGTTTCATTTTCACAGCATTCCTTTAGAATATCTGCCTCTCTGGCTGTGAATGTGTCTGTTTCTCTACACACAGACACACATTGTGGTATTTCTATTGGAGGAAATTGCAGCAAATACTCTTAAAGCATCGGGTTATTATAAAATTATACAGATAGTTTCCCCAAGAGTAAAAAAGAAAAAGAAAAAAAAGAAACCAAAGTGGGTGGGAATTCCCCTCTTCCCCATTAAAACACAACCATGCATTGAAGACTTGTTGGAAGTACACTTTATGCACAGATAAGCTAATCGAGACTGGAACTACATTTTAAAGTGTGATCCAAAGCTTTATGTATGTACCTCGTTACAAGGCGACGATGTTCACCACTACACCACAGGGGAAGACCTACATCATATACATGTGTGTGTGTTCGTTACTGTTAATAATAATAAAGGGTCCAATGAAAGGGTAGCCTACGGATACCAATTTTATGAATCCCCCTATAGACCTATAGGGGGATAGATAGATAGGATAGGCTATAGACATCTCCCAATAGACCTAGTAGCCCTTGCAAGAGCTAACTCCTAATCTCTGCAAGGGAAAATTTTATACCCAACTCCCACGTTTTTAATAAATAGTTCCAAGAGATTTTAAAACACCAGCTCTTTTTCATGAACTATTTCTTTGTGCGTTCATAGGCAATATTTTAAGTATTGTTATTATTGGCTAAAAAAATTAAGTATATCTTTTTAATTTTAAAAAATTACAAAGAAATTACACCATTATAAAGTTCGCCATTTCGATCCCCGGCCGGTTCAAATCCGGGAACTTTTCTAACTTTGGAAGCGGCCCCGGCGCCCACCCAGCGTCGAATGACATGGGTACCTGGGGGAAACCCTGGGGGGTAAAGGCGGTCAGGGGCGTGATGCTGATCACATCACCCCCACTCACGACCGGATCAAGAAAGTGTGGGGCGTTACCACCACACAAAGTATACACCTTCATGACGTGGTGCTAAGTAAGCACAGGGGAGCACTTTACTTTTTTTACCCATTTTGTCATTATCACATTAAATCCTTGCACAAGAAGACGGTTGGGTCCCCTTTCGTGTAATTTGTATGTAATGTTAAAACAATGTTAATTTAATTTAAATATTATTTATATAAGACCAGTTAAAATAAATTTATTGTAGAACAAAAATATGTAGGTAGCAAAATATAATATGCAATTATTTAATTAAAATAACACACGAACACATATTTGTGATTTGACACAAATATGTTAACTCCAGTAAAACATTAAAGTGCATTCTGGGTTCATCAAAATACATAATGCACACAGAAATGCATCAAATATATTTTCATCAGCTCCGGTTCCATATGATGCGCTTAAAATGCATCAGTTGAGACCAGACACACTCATTTAAAAGATACCAAAATTACATGTTTAACTGTGTCATTTAATGCATCGAAAATGAATCAACCTTGATGCATTTCAAGTTCTGTGAACAAATAGAATGTCCTTACAGTTCCTCTGTACAAGTGACTCTGATATTCCCTCAATTCAAACAGTTTCATGCGTACAGTAATTTTTACAACCGTTTCTTAACTTCTTAACAATGCACTAAGTTTGTAATCCTTATCTGACACTGCAGAGTTTTACCGAATATAACGTTTCTCACACAACAGCTTTGTAAATGGATTCATGGCCATGCCAACGTAGATAAGAGTGTACACGTGCTGCAAGAAATCAAGATAGGCTGCGGCCTACTTTTGTGCGAGTGAGCTTAATGTATCATACAAATTATATACTTCGAGGTTCGAAAACACGCTTCATTTTCCGTGCATTATAATTCATGTACTCAAACTCAGCGTGCATGTAGTCTACCATTTGTGAAGCTTGATAGGATCTCAATGGGGATATTCAGTAAGTAGCTGGATATGTAAATTCGCTTCTTAGAGCGACTGAGAGATTGCAACCTTGAGTCTTGGCTGAGTTGTGACAAGAGTGGTTTCAGACAAATGCACAATTTGTATATTTAATGAATGTTAAAGCTCTTTTTTTTAGTATTTCATTCAAATTTATTTATTTATAATACTAAAAATTACAATTACAAACAACAGAAATTATAATTCTAATATTTGCACTTGAGACTAGAAAATGAAACAGGCATTTGTACTGGAGAATAAACAGAGAACGAGAAAGCAACCTTTTGTACTACAAACGAGAACGAGACTGGAATTTGTACTAGTGACAACACCGACAACGAAAAAGGAATTTGTACTTAAAAGGAGAATAAGATAGGCATTTGTACTTAAAATGAGAATAAGAAAGGCACTTAAACTTAAAACGAGAATAAGAAAGGCACTTGCACTTAAAACGAGAATAAGAAAGGCACTTGCACTTAAAACGAGAATAAGAAAGGCATTCGTACTTAAAACGAGACTAAGAAAGGCATTTGTACTTAAAACGAGAATAAGATAGGCATTTGTACTTAAAACGAGAATAAGATAGGCATTTGTACTTAAAACGAGAATAAGATAGGCATTTGTACTTAAAACGAGAATAAGATAGGCATTTGTACTTAAAACGAGAATAAGATAGGCATTCGTACTTAAAACGAAAATAAGAAAGGCATTTGCACTTAAAACGAGAATAAGATAGGCATTTTTACTTAAAGCGAAAATAAGAAAGGGTTTTGTACTTAGAACGAGAATAAGAAAGGCATTTGTAGTACTTAAAACGAGAATAAGAAAGGGTTTTGTACTTAAAACGAGAATAAGAAAGGCATTTGTACTTAAAACGAGAATAAGAAAGGCATTTGTACTTAAGACGAGAATAAGAAAGGCATTTGAACTTAAGACGAGAATAAGAAAGGCATTTGTACTCGAGGCGAGAACGTGGCCTTCCCGATGGCGTAGTTTTAACGTCTTGCCTTGTAAACAAGTCCTGTGTTCGATAGCCAGTAGAGACAGATATTAGTTCGGATCCAAATTTAAACTCGAGGTCCAGTTGCGATTAGCCTTACTGTGCATAAAGTGGACTAAAACACCAAATCAGTCAACTAATATTTATTCACGAGGCGAGACAGTGCATCCTCACCAACAAAGCTTGATTCTTCCACTCGACCACAACCTCTGGATCGCGGCAGCGCATCAAACAGTGTTAAATCAAATCAAACCCTTTAATGCACAGCACGGAAAGCACCAACGAAAGCCCATCTGAACCTATGCCAATCCAAAAGGTTTCTCAATTCAAGCACCACGACCGTCAGCATCAATGATCACAAAACACGATCGCACTCCCCCTGGCGAGATGCCCTATCTTGTCCTCCGTGAGTGACGTCCACGTTGGTCACTTGTGCAAAGGTGACAGGTTCATTTTCGGTCTCCTATTCCCCCCGTATCGATCCCCGCGTGGGCCCTTCCGGACCGATGGGCCCGCTCGCAGCCAATTCACGGACGTAATTACAATAACAGAGGCAGATGCGAAGAAGGGCTCGATGCTAAGACGTTGATGGATTGTTCTGCGCTGGGAGAGTTCGGTTCCGGCCCAAGCCTCTCTGTAGGCGGCGCCTTATCGGCTAGTTTGATAACTGAACTCAACCGGGATCAAAGGGAAAAAAGGAAGTAGAGACTACACGCAGGGTTTCCAACTCCAGCACTTTTGAACTTGAGGACTGCACACGTCTTGCACGATGATTCCAATTATGAGGATAGAGAAAATCATATGTGGGGATTCTGTTGTCTTCCCTGCCTACGGAAATGGACTGGATATATTTGATTTAATCAATTGCTATAATATTTATAAGTACGACTTCCATTATTAGCTACTATTAAAATAACAATATGGAGTATATTATTTAATGCTGTTTTTCTAACATCTAACTTTTCCTGCCGGTAACACTTCTGTTTGCTAAAAAAAATATTTTGTGTAATGTTATTTTAAGTGGTCGGCATACAGAATGCGCCGATTTTACTCTTCTCAGACAAACTTTTAGGGAGATTTCAGACCGAAGCGACACGCGATACATGCCGCTTGGAAACGAACCAGTCAACAGCAACATTTTACAGCGTAGCGGCATGGCAGGCCACACAAGACTGCGTTCGATTGGTGAAATTCTGAAGCGACGCG
This sequence comes from Lepisma saccharinum, assembly GCF_977018435.1. Classification (NCBI taxonomy): domain Eukaryota; kingdom Metazoa; phylum Arthropoda; class Insecta; order Zygentoma; family Lepismatidae; genus Lepisma; species Lepisma saccharinum. The sequence goes on along the minus strand of NC_139258.1, from coordinate 35,798,295 downwards.
TGTCGCTTGGGAACGAGCCAATCAGCAGCAATGTTTCACACCGTGGTGGCATGACAGGCCGCAGAAGCCGTTGGTGAAATCCCTAAATCACAAGTGTCGCCTGTAACTCGTCGCGTCAATTCTTCCTCAATCTTCCCAACTTGTTATCATCCATGTTGGAAGATAACGATTTTGTTTTAAACAATGTTTTTAGCCTTTTGAGAATATATGATCGCTTCCATTGTTTGTGAGGAAGCTTTTAGTACCCTTATCTTTATAGTTCGTTGTGTTTGTTATGTGCAGGTCCTGTTATAATCTTGCAATTTTATCCTTTTTCAAGGGGTTCGGATTCTTAACACCCGTTTCTTTTAGCTTGAAAGTAAGGGTAGAGGGTGTACTTTGAAGGGTGAAGAATTGCCACACATGCCGATCAACCCCAAAATTTTAACTCATTCATTCCTTTATTAATTTATTTTCTACTTTATTGTTGTCGCATTCAAACAATTGGATTTCTTTAATTCCCTTCACCCAAACCGTGCTACGCCCCTCGTGGGTACGTACTTAAATGTTATTTTCCACGGCTACAGATATCTTAATCTCAGGGGGATAGGTTCTTTAATTGAGAATTCCAAATGAGAAAGCGTTTTATAGCCAAGAGGATATAGTTAAATGCGGATCTATATTCTGAGAATATATATATATATATATATATAATCGAAAAGGTATTCTTCTCTTGTATCTATTTCTTCTATAAGAAAAAGGCTTCTTCTTCCTTGATTATCGAAAAGGCTTCTTCTTCTTTTAAAAGGCTTCTTCTTCTTTTAAAAAGCTTCTTCTTCTTTGATTATCGAAAAGGCTTTTTCTTAATTTATTGTCAAAAGGCTTCTTCTTCTTTGATTATCGAAAAGGCTTCTTATTCTTTTATCATCAAAAGCTTCTATGGTAATAGGAAGGCTTCTTCTTCTTTCATCAATTTCTTCTATGATAAAATATATGGATGGCTTCTTCTTTCTTCAATTTCCACTTCTTTTCTTTGGTAAAAAGATAATCTTCTTTTTCTTTCTTCTACCTTTTATGACAATCTCTTTCTTCTATTTACAAAAAAAATAGTCATCCCCTTTTATTCATCGCTGTTTCTTATTTTCCTCTATTCATATAAATTCTTATTTCTTTCAGCAGCAATCTTTATTATCTTCTATATTCCGACGAGATATTCTTATATTCTCGATAAATTCTTCTATTTATTCTTTCCACAGCAAATTCTTATTTCTTCTATTCTTTTTTGCCACTGGAAAAAAGTCTTATTCTCTCATTTATCGCAAATATTTCTCTTTCTCAATAATATAGACAAATCATTATGCTGCATTCCTTGTAGAGAATTGAACCAAAGCTATAGAGGATTTTTAGGAGCGTCTAATCTGACAATAGCGCCTCCTCCTAAAACAACAACCAAGGGAAATAACCAGGATCGCTAATAACAAGCGCTGCCAATGGCCCAGTGCGACTAATAAAGAGCGCAACCGAAAAGTGCTTCGGGGCGTCTAATTTGATACAGCGCCACCGGGAACAAACAACCAAAACACTGACGATGTTCTCCTCGTCAGAAAAATAAAAAGAGATAGATTTCTGAATTCGTTCGCTTACTTAATAACTTTCCTAAACGTTTCATACACGGCCATATTCTTAATTCTTTTAATTTACTATATACAACATTCTATTTACTTCTTTTATAGTATTTGAACTCTTCTTTTATATATTTCTCAATTTACTATAATATATATAATCCCTCTTCTCCGCTCTAAGTTTTTATAATTTCCTTTGCTCCTATTTATATAGCGTGCTGCCATCTCTCGTCGATTCCGAGAAACCATTCCTCCTTGCAACTCTCATTGTGTCATCGAAACTGGCACGTGACAACCGACATCAAACTGTCATATTTTCTTATATATGCTATGGTCTGGCTGATTTTATGTGCAAACTTTTCATATTTTTGTAACAATTTACAAACGTTAACTCAAATATTTACAAACTGCTCATACTATACTCTGTCCAAGTTAACTGTAGAGCAGAGCCGCGACAGAGGAGGAGGAGGGAAATCGGGTGGGCAAAGCCAGAGCCAAACAAGGGAAGTTCTTAAGTTCACTTTATGCACATATTGGCTGTGCATAGATATAGGCAGTTTGATGCGACTATCGGCTGCTATAAGTTTCTAGAGTAAACTTTTGCTACTAATTAGACTGATCTCCTATTGCCCACCAGAACGAGTCCATTTTGGTTTATGTAGCTCAGCAGCATACGCCCCCCCCCCCCAACACCCATTATCCTTCGTCTCTCTTTGTTGGTTCGTTGGTTGATTTGGTGTTTTTTAAGTCCACTTTATGTGCAGTAAGGCTAATCGGGACTGGACTTGCAGTTTAAAGTGGGATCCGAACCACTAGGTGCCTCCACGGGGTATCAAACCCGGGACTCCTTGATTTCAAGGCGACGACGCTACCACTGCGCCACCAGGGAGGCTCTCGTCTCTCTTTGTGCCGAGATGAATAAGACGAGATAGACTTCTGTAAAATGGAGACGAGACAAGATTTAGGCTCCTGAACTTTCGGTGATAAAATTTTACGTAATGAAAAATCACCTTACCATGTGACCTTCTTCAGACATACACGCGGATCCGATTTCTGTAGGGAGGTCATATATTTTGATTACAGTAATTACAAAAATACACTACCACTTTATTGTACTTTTATTTTATTATCCTTGGAGGATAAATAATGTGTATTCGGATAAGCAGAGATCAGATCAGCATAGACACTACGAGGGGGTCTGTAGACCAGTTGAAGGTTTGACACCAGGCAAAGCGGTGTTCATACTCTCCACCTATACGTCGACGCTAGAGTGCGCGTCTAATCTCCTGCATATGGCGATAGCCAATAGCAGCGCACTGCAGCGGTGCCATGTCGAAATCTCACACGGAAAAGAGACAGCGTGGTTGAGCGAAACGCCTTGTCGAGGAGAGCACGGCAACGCCGCACGTCTGTGATTCGCTGGTGCTGTTCAGCCGTGCAAGGCCATATGCAGGAGATTTGACGCGCACTCTAGTAAGAACAAGCCTACGACCTTCTATCATTCTACGAGACTTCAGAGAACTTCAGCCTCTAGTTCAAACATGTATTTTCCAACATCATGCCGAATCGATCTTAGTGACACCTAAAATCCAATTAGTGTTGTGTGTTCATTTGCCATTCTATGCTATTCAGGTACAACCTTTCGCATGAGGATTAATCGCCAAGCGAATGATGAAAAGTGCTATGGCAACTCAAGGGACATCTGAAGGTCCCAGGTTAAGATCCCGGTGATCCTAAGGGAACGATACGATACTACCATAACTTCACTACCTGAAACCACCAAACATCCAATTTTGTAGAATGTTTCAAGTAACTTTAAATATCTTCCTGTATAAAGAAACTTCATGTCACATCTTAATAATTTTAAGGTTATTTCTTGATCATTTTTAGGTATCGACTTCCCAGCCCGAGTAATAACTATGAAAATAATGTCACGTCGGTTTCTTTCCTTTTCTTTGCAAATAAGTTACAGGGAAATTTCTAATTGTAGATTACATGCAAGCTAATTTGAGCATGTTCCCGTTAGCACATAATAACGCTTTCGCCTTGTAAGCAAAGGGTTCACGGTTCTATTCTCGGAGGAGTCTCGCTGACTACTGGTTCTGATTCCATTTTAAACTTGGATCAAGCCCCGATTAGCTTATTATATACACACATATTTACACACAATATATACTAGCTGATTAACCGGCGTTGCCCGGGTATTTATTTATCCCGATCTTCTATTAAAGATGTCCGTGGGAGAAACATGGCGATTTTAAATCCATTCCGCAGTACTTAATAGACTGCCCCGTGATCGAGAAAGCAAGTCTCTCTCTCTCTCTCTCTCTCTATCTCTTTCTCTCTCTCTCTCTCTCTCTCTCCCCCAAATGTCATCGTGATTGTCACCAATTAGCTTAGCGAATCCGAAAACTATGGATTCGACACTAATGTAGGTCATTTTTGACATTTTATTTTTCACCCCCTCTCACCCCCCATGCCGATAGGTGATGAACATGTAGTTGAACGGCATTCGGAGTGTCACTATTCATCTTATCGACCCCGAAAACTATGGATTCCACACTAATATCGGTCGTTTTCGATAATTTTTGCATGTCACCTCATTTCCCACCCCACCCCTATGGATGCCAGGGGTTTGAACGGCATTCGTAGTATCACTATTTATCTTAGCGACCCTGAAAATTATAGATTCCACACTAATATCGGTCGTTTTCGATTATTTTTACATGTCACCCCTTCCTACCCCCACCCCTAGGGATGCCAGGCGTGTCTTACCCCCACAGTATTATTTCCAGATTGTAAGTGATATGTGTACCAAGTTTGGTTGAAATCGCTCCAGGCGTTCGAGTGTTATGCCGGAACAAACATACATATATACACACACACATACATCCATGGATAGATAGATTACGAAATCTACTCCAGATGCTTAAGATTGGAAGTTTCATGGGTCTCGAATTTACACAGAGAAGAAATCTACATCCGGCATTGTTTGTTTCCTTTTACTATGGGGAAGGAGGAGGAAGTATTGCTTCCAGCAGTGTTTTCCCAGAAGCAGTCTGTGAGTAAGTGTACCAGGCGATTTTGGTGTAGTAGACGGATCAACTGGGCTACCAGCGCCTGGCAGAGTTAAATGGGGGAGGGGGGAAGATTTAAGCCCTTCCAGATAGCGTTCGAACCATTCAACAAATCTAGACGGTCGATAGGAAGGGGGTGAGAAGATCTACAACCACCGTCTGCCAAGGCAAGGTCAGAAACTTGTCTTCGCTACATTCGAGGGTTCTGCATGGTTACAGATACCCTTGTGGTTCCTCGACGTTCGGTTTACGAGAGTTTTTAACATGTCAGGATGTAAACCTAGGTTTCGCCGTGTGCGTAACTTGTCGGGCTCTCCCAAAATGTTCATGTTTATTAACATTTACATGTTAGGGGGACCTGAGGGGCAAATTAATAAAGAGTAATATGTTTGTGAATTTGCAAACGTCACAGTTATTTAGCAAATAATCCTGAATGCTTTTCAAGTCTCTTCCCCCCAAATTAGGCTTCAAGTCTGATTCTGCCTCCTCCAAATTAGGCCCCAACTCTGATTCTGCCCCTTCAAAATTAAGGCCCCCAACTCTATTCTGCTCCAGGCTCGTAGCTAGATATGATCTCCAGGGGGGCTCTAGGGTTTTCGTGGGGGGGGGGTTTGTAAAGCAAGTCCCTTTTTCAAAAGTTTCTTCAAAGGTTTAACAGTATTAAATTAAGGTAAATTATGTGTGATTGTGTGTGTGTGTGGGTTGGGGAGGGTCATTAAGTTACATAAAATTTAGATATCATACAAATACTAAATTTTATCTCTTTTAAAACATCGGTTGAAGTGTTAATTGACTGCTACTGAATCATCCCTTACTACACACTCCATACTACTTTTGATGATACATATATTTATATCACACAAGAAAAATGCACAATATTCAATCATAGTGCCTACTGTACAGTGAAACTCCCCTTCGTTCCAAAACTTGGGAGCTGTTGACCTTTGAAGCAGATGATGACATCACAGTCACAGATTTCTGTCAAAACGGTAGGCCGCAACAGAGACAGCGAAGGTACAAATAAAGAAGCTCCCCTGTGAAAGAACTTTCTAAAGTCTAGAGAAGGGAATTTTCCAAATACTTACCCTTATTTAGACTTCTATAAATAAGATGAATGAATGTATAGCTGCTTCTTCATTTTCTGGGAATTTATCCTTCACCAAAGTTGTGAGCAAAATAATATCTGCTGCCTACATTTTCACTCTTCATTGCAGACAAATTATACAAAATAGTTTTACCTAATGTCAAGGGGGCTGACGGCAGTGCCAGGGGGGGCCGAGCCCCCGCTGGTCCCTGCCTGGCTACGGGCCTGTTCTGCCCCTCAAAATTAGACCTTAACTCTGATTCTAACCCCTCGAAATCAGGTCACAAGTTATGCGCTTGGTCTTCTGTACAGTGATTAATTCATGAGGGGGGGGGGGGTTGATCCTCCCCGGAAATTAAAAAGGTCCGCCCACTGAACATTTCAGGAACATGACAGAGCATTCGGACAATAGCTAAGAAATTTGGCAACCATTTTCACTTTGGCTTTCTTTCATTCACTTTCATTTAACGTAGAAAGATTTTCTGGCTTTTTCGTAGTACGTAATAAGTACTGATTTGGTCCTCACAAAAATTGAAAGTGAAAATAATGAACGAATTTAAATTATCGTGATAACTGCTAAATTAAGCAATTTTATGGATCAGGATACCATTCAAGCTTGTGTGAAGGTGTCAGCTGAGGGGACGAAGAACCCATAAAGTTTCATATTTGTAGAAGGCCTAGACGTCTTAGTTTGTTATTTTATTGATTTCGTTCTTAAAATACACTATGTTACCATTCGTCACCGGACACCCCATACCAGTAGGTTAATCCGGTCGCACCACCACATCAGTATCATGTAGGGCCACCTATCACCGCAACCCTTCGAAGAAGACTTTCCACCAATTTGCGATACGTGTCGACGGGAATCTTGCCCCATTCCTCCTGCAAAGCGGCAAACAGCTCAGTGGTGTTTCTTGGGCGGCATGGCCTGGCTCTCAAGCGGTGCTCCAACTCGTCCCAAAGGTGTTCAATGGGGTTGATATCTGGACTTTGGGCTGGCCAATCAAGTTTTTGCACACCCATGTCCTCTAACCACATGTTGATAATGCCTACCGTATGACATGGAGCATTGTCGTCCTGAAACAGGTATGGGCCAATACCGAATTGTTCCCATAATGTCGGTAGCGCAGAATTGTCCAGAACCTTTTGGTACGCATCGGCATTCATGTTTTCCCGAACTAAAACAAGAGGGCAAATACCATACCACGAAAAGCAGGACCACACCATGATGCAACCTCCACCGAATTTCACTGTGGGTACGATACAGTCCTGTAAACAGCGTTCACCGAGCATACTTCACACACACACATGTCTATCATACCGCCACATCTGGTAGTGCGATTCATCACTCCATAGGAGGGATTTCCATTGTTCGAGAGTCCAATGGCGGCGTTCCTTGCACCACTGTAACCGACGGGCCGCATTGCGGGCTTTGATATGCAGCTTGTGAACTGCTGCGCGACCATGAAAACCAAGTGCGGCGATCTCCCGGCGGACAGTACGATCACTTGCAGCACTACTGGAAGCCAATCAAAACTCCTGTGCCACCATCTGTAACGACGCCTTCCGGTTTGACTTCACCACATGTTTCAAGCATCTACGGTCATGATATGTTAAAATTTTAGGTTTATTGGGTCTGGGTCGGCATGTCATGACCTCCTCTCGCTTCCACTTCACGATAACATCACTCACTGTCGACCGGGGTATCTGAAATTTGTTGGAAATCTCATGGGTCGAATGCCCAAACCTGTGGGCTCCAATGATCATCCCTCTTTCGGCCTCACTCAGTTCACGTTGTCTGTCCATATTGACTGCTGTAGCTGGTATGAGTGTATTCTCAACCGGTAATGCCTTTTATAGGTTGTATGATGTGTACAGATGACCCCAAGCACTTTTTGAAGGGTGTCCGGTGACGAATGGCAACATAGTGTAGTATTTAATTATACCTAACTAGCTGATTACCCGGGGTAGTCCGGGTAGTTATTTATCCCAATCTTCTATTAGACAGGAAAATAATGAATTCTAACTATAGTGTAAAATGCAACTAATTTTATTTACAGGTATTTAAAAGTATAAGTACAGTATACAAATTATAAAGTAAAATATTTTACAAATTCACTATAATATTAATTTATCTCAAAACTTGATTATAAACAACATTTTTAGTTTCTCCTCTAGGAGCAAGAACAAATAAATTGAACGGCATTGGGAGTGTCCCTATTCATCTTAGCGACCCCGAAAGCTATGGATTCCACATTAATATCGGTCCTTGTTTTCGATTATTTTTACATGTCACGCCATCCCACCCCCACCCCTAGGGGTGCCAGGGGTGTCTTACCAACACAGTATTTCTTTCCAGATTGTAAGTGATATGTGTACCAAGTTTGGTTGAATTGCTCCAGGCGTTCGAGAGTTATGCCGGACTGGGTTCAACACTGCTTGTGTAGCTTTTCACTCATGCTTTCGATTCTTTGTATTGACCAATCAGACGCTTGGCTTGACTAAAGTTCACAGTCAACTCTACATCCACAACAGCTTAACAGTACCGCCGAGCTCCGTGGCAGAGTGATAAGCATAGCACGCTACAACGTCAGAGTTCTCGGGTTCGAATCACGGCCTAGACATGAGTACATTGTGTTTAAAAAGTTTCAACACATCGCTCCGTTGGATATGAATACGAAATATAGGGCTACTATAAATGATTCATTCGATTTCAAAACACTGTATTTTCCAAAGTATTACACATACAGATATGAATGATACATGAAAATAACTGTAAACTCACCAAGTTTGCATCATGACACACCAGTTGGCAGCACGAGTGCAGTGCCTGTACAAAATGGCGACAATCCGAGAAAAGAGTTTTTGTGTGTTGGAATATGCGAGATGTTCATTTGTTATTGCAGTGCAGCGTGAATTCAGAAGATAGTTCAGAAAAGAACCACCATGTAAGCAGACATTTTGCGGTGGTATCGACAGTTTAAGGACATTGGATTACTACAAAATGTATGGGTGGAATTGGACTACCGCTTGGATGTGTGGAGACCATAGACCATTTGTAGAATGTGAGGAAAACTGTATCATTCAATGTGAGGAAAACTTGGTGAGTTTATAGCTATTTTCATGTATTATTCAATGCGAGGAAAACTTGATGAGTTTACAGTTATTTTAATGTATCAAGGAAAACTTGGTGAGTTTACAGTTACTTTCATGTATCATTCAATGTGAGGAAAACTTGGTGAGTTTACAGTTATTTTCATGTATCATTCAATGCGAGGAAAACCTGGTGAGTTCATAGTTATTTTCATGTATCATTCAATGCGAGGAAAACTTGATGAGTTTACAGTTATTTTCATGTATCAAGGAAAACTTGGTGAGTTTATAGTTACTTTCATGCATCATTCAATGTGAGGAAAACTTGGTGAGTTTACAGTTATTTTCATGTATCAAGGAAAACTTGGTGAGTTTACAGTTAATTTCATGTATCATTCAATGCGATGAAAACTTGGTGAGTTTACAGTTATTTCATGTATCATTCATATCTGTATGTGCAATTCTTTGGAAAATACAGTGTTTTGAAATAGAATGAATCATTTATAGTAGCCCTGTAGTTAAATATCACCTCATTAGACCAGATTGTCCATTTGCCACTGAGCACTCAAGAGTTCCGTATTGACGATTTACGACACGGTGTGGATGTCATAAAACATAGGTTCAACGCTCGGAAAGAAAATTAATCCCCCCACCTCCACCCCTTACTCCCTCCGACCCTCAACCGCTTACAACCGCGTACGTCCTTTCCTTTGATGTTCTTGAAGAGGAGCAGGGCAGAATACAAAGTGCTTCTTCATCAGCGTAAGAGGCGACCTCCCAGCGATATTCTCCGCTAACAAGCCCCCCCGCAGGGAAAGAACAGAGAAAGATAAACGGTGTCTTTTCAAAAATTAAGAGTCCTAATTAATTGCAGAGACTCATTCCAAATTCAGTTTCCGGAAGAAGAGGAAGCTCGTCTCCGGAGTAGAAATAATTTGCAGGGACTTATATTTCGTCCCATCAATTCTTCTGTGTGCTGAGATCTCGAGAAAGGATTCATCCAATTTAGTATTTTTCACTCGGATTCCCCTTAGCAGTCAAAAGTCAACAGCAGATCCATTGCCGTAGACTATAAGTTTACGTCTACATGCGTTGTCTACACGTAATCTACGCGTAGATTACATTGGGTTGTAGTTTACATAGACTACGTAGACAGTCTAAAGTGCATTAAAATTAATTTTCAAGGGTTTCATGAAAGGAAAGTGACACTTTCAACTATATTGGTTCCTAACGAAATGAACAGAATCCTATTTACAACAAAATTTCTCTTCTCTCCTATTATCAACTATGGAAGATAAATAGTATGCGAAAAACAACAACAGATGGCAGTCGTGAGGCAAAAGTGGTCTTTTCCCCATAAAACACTAGAATATTCTTTATATTAGGTTTCTTCCTAGGTGAGTAATTGTTCGAATTTGGAAGAAAGAGTATGAAAAGTTCTCTAAACACATCAGCAACTGATACGCAGTATAGTTTTCTTTTAATTCCACGGCGCCCTTTTTTAAGTGTTCACCTTTCGCCCTGTTGTTTACATAGATTACGTAATCTACGTGTATAAAATAGTCTACGTGTAGAATGTAGACTATCGTTGTTTACGCATAGACGCACATCACTGATCGTAAGTGACACGGTGTTATAATTAGGCGTTTCTTCCCACTAACCAACTAATAGTAGGATAATATCTAAGCACAACGACAATATCTTCTTATAAAATAGCACGCGCGTTTTTTAGGTGCAACGTCATCATTTGTAGGTTGTCGATTCCCAACAAGGTATCAGCTGCACCACGATTCATAACCAGTGACCGCGATTGGGTTTCTAAACTGAGGGGCGGGGAGAGGGCAAGGAAAGTTTACTTTTCCTTGGTAGTTAAGGTTTAGCATAGTGCGGGAGCAAAGTGTCAAAAAAGGCGGAGCAACTGCCCCTCGCCCCCTCTAATCGCCACCACTGTTCATAACCCATCAATAGCCCCGTCTAGTTCGTTGCACTTTCTGACACTAGGTGCAGTGCAGGTGTACGCCGGTGCCAGGCCGGTGCAAGGAAATGACTTTCAAGTTCAGAAGATTCAACAAATGGCTGTCTGCTGCTTTAAACGTTCATTTGATTAGTTAACACGCACCACGTGACCATACACTACACCGCTCCAGAACGTAGTGCACACACCAAATACAATACACTACTTGACTCCAAATCAAGGAAGTAGACGAGTACATTTGGTAGTAATTTAGGTAAAGTACCGATACAGTCACCTGCAAAAAAAATTGAACATTTACATCCTGAAATCCTCGCTTTCCTGCAATGTGTGTTGCATAACTGTTACGCCGATAACTTAAGTTTCTAATACTTACTATTGCTGGGGGAAACGAGTGTTGCAGGATCTAGGTTTAACATTATTATTGCGGGTGACTGTACATCTCTAATAATTTAGCATATGGTGAACGGTATTTCTACATTGGCTCAGGGGCGGAGTGTGTACATTTACTTCGTAGAATTAATGTAGCGTCCTGGGCAGCTTACGTCAGCCATGTCACCAAAGCACTAACACGCCGCAAGTGACAAGAGGACGCACCTAATATCTTCGTGTCACTTCTTCCATGACGGACGCTGCCACGAAGGTCAGGCGGAAACTTTAGTTTGCTTTTGGGCCCAGAAAAGATGGGGGAGGTTGCACGGGCTGTTCTGTCATATTGAGGTCGCCTGTAACGAAGTATTAAGAAAAAAGGGAAGTATTTTGATCACGTTTCTCTCCGTCTCAGTTCCAGATGGCGTTGCTGTTCCAGAGCTGGGGTTTAAATTTCTCTTCTCTATTTTTCTCTTAGATTTTCGTGGTTTCATTCCACTTATATCGTTGACGTATACTATAAAAATTTTAAGATATTTATAGGACACAGGGTGAGTCAAAAGTATTGCAGAGGAAGTTTTTAATCATCACATTGCAGTTTAACGTTTTACATTCTTGAATTGTTGAGTCATTTCCACAAAATAACTTTATTTAAAAATAAAATCTTTATTTAAACACGTTCAACTTCCCTCTTAAAAATGCGTCATAAGCAGTGGCGGCGATAAGGGGGGGGTTGCCCCCTCCATTCTTTGCCACTTTTGTCCCCGCACTATGCTATGCCTTATGTACCAAAGGAAAGTAAACTGTCCTTGCCCCCCATTTTTTGGAACCTAACCGCCGCCACTGGTCATAAAGTACGCCCAGCGGCGGAGACTACAGGTATGGGGGCAGTTGCCCCCCCTTTTCCCCCTCACTATGCTAAACCTTATCTACCAAGAAAAGGTAACCTGTCCTTGCCCACCAGTTTGGGCACCTTAACCCCTCCAAATTTGGAATCCAATAGCCGCCCCTGCGTACAACCCATGACATCACACATCTAACTCGATACGCCGGGTTGATAAACCAGCCTGTATAGTATACCTGCCTAACCGTCAAATAAGCGAATTGTCAACAACATGGCGATCTGAAACTGACACCGAAGATCAGTTCGTCTTTCCCGAAACGGAAGAATTTGTATGGAAAAACATTGTGTTTCATAGTAACTGTGCACTGTGGCAGTACAAGGAAAATATTTCGAACATCTTATGTGACAAAAACACGCGATTACTTTACATATAATTGTGAATTTTTTTAATTAAAAAAATTAAACTAAATCAATGGGCTTCAGTTGAGGTGTTACGGATAATCGATTTCGCCGGCAAGCGGCGTGTTTCCAGCCGCAACACGGACACACGTTCGATCGGCACTGAATGCAACTGTGCAGTGTAGTCTGGTCTATCTTCCTGTTCCTGTTTCCCCCTTCTTTCTTCTTCTTCTTGTTTTTATCTCTTTCATTTCTCTTCTTACGGTATCTATCTTTATTTTCTCTTCTTATTCATGTTCCTCTTCCTTTCTTTTATCTTCTTCTTCTTGCTTCTCTTTCCTTCTTTTCTGATCTTCTTCTTGTTTCTCTTTCCTTCTTTTCTCCTCTTCTTGTCTATCTGTCTTTGCTTTCTCTTCTTCTTCTTGTTTCTCTTCTCTTAATTTCCCTTCAATTTCTCTTTCCAATCCTTATCTTTTCCTTCCTTTTCTTTCTCTTCTCTCCATTTCCCTTCACTTTCTTTCTCTTCTCGTTCTTTTCTTTTCCTTCTCTTCCTTCTCCTTCCAGCCATTTCTTTCCTTCTCTCTCTCTCTCTCTCTCTCTTTGAGTCCTCTTGTTTACTCAAGGAGGAACAAGGATAATTTCCCTGTGGCGTAAAAGTGTGTCACAAGATCCAGTATCGAGAAGCCTAAATAAACATAACGCGGACTTAGAACAAACTTTGGCATCTTATTGGCCTGATTCATCACGCTGAATCTAGTTAAAATGGCGTCACCTCAGTATACTCAATACACAAACAGCTTCTTGGAGTTGCACGCAGAGGACCAGCGAAAAGGAAAAGAAGAAAATAATAAACGGATAACGAAACAATGAAGTGTCTAATGTAGTCTTGTCTTTAAACAGATAGTGTCTCGTTTTGATATTCTATTCCACACATGTAAGCAGACAGATGCATGCAACGTTTACGCACGGAAACACATGTATGGATCAAAGTTAAATTACTGTAACAACCCCCTAGTGACCTATCATTCATGGGTTTAGTTCCCAATGGAACAACAGCCCATAAAGCTGACAATAGGCACCAATGAAACACTGGCACGAATTGAGAAGCCATATTAACACACTGGTCATAGCCTCTTATTGTTTGCCGATGGCGCAGTGGTAGCGTCGTCGCCTTGTAATCAAGGTTCGATTCCCGGCGGATGCACATAGTGGTTCGGATTCCACTTTAAACTGTAGGTCCAGTCACGATTACCATTACTGTGCATAAAGTAGACTCAAACACCAAATCAATCAATTAACAAGGTAAAAAAATTGTTTATGTTATATTCAATTTCTTGAAAATATACCGTTATCGTCAAATAAACAGAAATACAAGAAATGGAACAAAATGTTCAAATATGTTCGCATTACATCTGAAAAAAATTCTAAAGTAGTCGCGCTTGTAAACCTTTAGGAGATGTGGTAAGGTACCTAGCTGAATCTAGTGTCCGTTCAAGTGTTAAACCCAGTTCCGGCAAATCTACTTGGTGGCGGCATCCAGTTCCTGGTTACTGAGATATTGTAAATCCTATTTACTTATTACATTTACTATATAAAAGTCTCTCCATTGTTACATTATTGTAAATGATAGGTGAAGAAAGACAGAGACAGTTATTGTATTAAATTTATCTCCTGTCGGTGGGCGGTCCTGGAATTTAGAAATAAATAATGCATTTTGAGAAGTGCTATTGGTTTAAGCTGTAAATGAGAACCTAATTTCCTGAAAGGACAGACGTGATAGATCTTGTGTTTATACGTCTATAACTAACTCTCTAGACATCTTAAACCCGAAGGTTTATGGCTGAAGCAACACAGCCCTTTCATTTGTCCCTATCCTGGGCAAGATCAATCCAATATTTTCCATTCTTACCGATTTCCTTTATTATTATTATTATTATTAGTAGTAGTAGTAGTAGTAGTAGTGGTGGTGGTGGTGGTGAACATACCGGTTATTGACTAAAACCACTTCAAGCACTGGATAACGTGAAAGGGATTTTTATGCATTGTGCAGGATATCTATATATAAAAATGGATGTATGTGTGTGTGTTTGTTCCGGCATAACTCTCGAACGCCTGGACCAATTTCAACCAAACTTGATACACATATCACTTGCAACCTGGAAAGAAATAATGTAGGGGTAGGACACTCCTGGCACCCCTAGGGTGGGAAGGGGACATAAAATAGTATTCTGTTGCGTGGCATTTTCGTGTGTCAGATCCTGCAAGTTATGCTTTCCAGTTACACAGCACGGCGAATTTGGTTGCCTACACAGAAGGTGCGAAATTGATATGTAAATGCCATTCAACTCCAAGTTCATCACCTATCGGCATGGGGGGTGAGAGGGGGTGAAAAATGACCTACATTAGTGTCGAATCTATAGTTTTCGGAGTCGCTAAGTCACGATGAAATAAAATATAGTTCGAATTCATTATTTTCCTGTCTAATAGAAGATTGGGATAAATAAATACCCGGGCAACGCCGGGTAATCAGCTACTGTTGTATATAATTCAATTTTCAACAAGTAACTTTTGCTAACAGATCAAGTATTAGTATTACAATCATTTGTGGTAAATTAGTGTTTGGTAGTTACAATACCCATGAAACTTTCTATCGGTTCCTTTGAATTTTTTTTAAAAAACAATTGTACCTAATCAGTATTTTTCAGTAATTTTGAATCATTTTAAATTTTTTGGAGCTTACTTAACTATGTTTTTAGTTTAAGTTAATGTTTTTAGAACATATTTTAGGATTTGTATAGCCTATTTCAGGTACCTAAAAGCATATTTTTTAGAACCTTAAAATCAGAGGTTTAGTAAAAGCATAATAAAATGTATCGCATACCACATAACAATGCACATAATATACACTCCCACCAGTCTTCAATGATTTCCTCCTGGTTGGTGGTTCTGTAGGTTTCAGCGGCATTTCACCTCTTAATACAGAATTTCCCGCCACCATAATATAATTTTATAAGTACCCTACACCCAGCACTATAACTTTAACAGCCAAGATTCGAATTTAAGCCGGGTAAGGGATTTTCAACTTGCCAAACCACAGTGGCCGGCAACTGCAACCGCATTGCATTTTCTGATCATAATTTCCTCCCGTTCTTCAGGGAATGAACCTCAGCCTCACCTCCGCTGCTTGGAAGGAAAACAAAGCGCGGGAGCGAACGGGAATTATGGGAAATATCCGCCAAAGACTTCTGGAGTGTTGCCGACGTTTGTGAGCTATTTTGCCCTCCCACTTGCGTCTCTTTCTCTGAGAAATGGGTTCCGGAGCTTCTTGGGTGTGATGTGGGAATGGTCCCCCGCAGCTGCATCTTTATGGCGATGTTTTCCCCAGCACCCAGGGCCCCTGGGACCAAAGAGGAGACGGCGGACAATACCAAGTATCTCTGCTGCCCTGCCTCGTATACCTATTCAATCAACTATAAATTCAAATTGTTTATCTCCTTTCCCCCTCAAGTTTTTTTTCTTGTTCCCATTGTTTCCTTCTATAATTTATTTAGTTTCTCACTACGTTACCTCGCGTTGTTTTTGTTCAAAAATATGCTTTTTGCAAAGGAATATTCTTTCAGTCTGAATATTCTTTCACCTTCAGTCCTCTCCGTCTTTCACTATACTATATGTAGGGTCTCCCACACATCGCAGTGGTAATTCTGTCTCTTTGTAATCAAGGGATCCCAAGTTCGATCCCCATATATATATATATATATATATATATATATATTATATATATATATATATATTAGTGTCTAAGTATGCTACTCCAATTACATGCATCAATTTACCAAGAATTGTGCTTTAAAATATTAAAGAATTACAACGGAATATTAAAATACACGTTATGTAATCACAAAAATATTTTTTTTATGCAAAAAGAAAATAAACTTCGAATTTTGCATAATTACCAAGATATTTTTACTCTGCGAAAGTGCCTTGCTGCATTTTTGTGGACCCTTCGAAAGACGAAAATGCCACCACCAAAGTATCGGCTGGTATTGGTAAATGAACTTCAACCAATACATTCCGATACCTGTAAATAAAATTAGTTACATTTCACACTATACAGTCCGGAAAGGACGATTCCAAACGCGAGAGGGGAAGCAGGGAGAAGCACTCGCCAAACTACCCTGTGGTATTTCGCTTGCGTGGGTTCGCTTGTTGTGTTTATTACAGCTTTCTGTGTTGTGTTTGTGATGGCTCTTACAATTGGCAACAAACCATTTCGAAGTAGGATGAGGAAAATGGGACGTTTTGGCCCTGTTGCACATTCTACAATACACCCTCCTGTACTAGAAAATGTCACAAACCATTCAGTTACTACATTTATGTTTATTATACTATATACAACAATATTATTATTATTATTGAATACTATCCTGATTAATGTTGTGTACATTTGTGCTAATTATAATATTTACTAAGAAGATCAATTTAATTGAATGAAATAAAATAAAGCTACTGGTTTACAAACAAGTTTATCTACTAATGTGATGAATACTTTCCTGATATGTTCTGTTTGCTGATATAGTATATGACTGGCTTACATAATCCTTACATAATTCGTATACATCTCTGTATGTATTTTGGCGGCGATGTTACTACGTTGAAACTTCATTGCTGTTTCTACAGCAGACGATTTTCAAGGAACCCGCTTCCTGTCCAAAGCTGCGTCACCCCTATTTAGCCACTGAACACGTCCGGTTAGCGCATGCGCACTTCCGTCCATGGTCTCGGCTAAGGCAGCCAGACAATAGTTAGAATTCATTATTTTCCTGTCTAATAGAAGATTTTGATAAATAAATACCAGGTAATCAGCTAGTTTACGTATAAAACACAATTACCCAGAACTGAGTTACGTATAAAGCAGTCTCAACTGTAATTCTTTTCACAATGGCTGAAAAGAAACATGAATCCTTGTTCTTGACTAGCTTTGCATTTCGTATACGTTACGCACCTACCCAGCCTCTATTATAGCCCTGAATAATATTAATTTTGATGCCAATATTTCTGTGACGATTTAAACTCAATGATGATTCGAACAGACTGGTCGATACAGGAATATCATCATGGTTTCCTTTCAAGCTTACAATGCAGTTACGGTTTGGATTGAACACGCTACTTTTCATTCAACGCGAACTTTTTAGATTTAGAAAGGACTGTGGTTTTCTGGTGCTGTCAGGTGCTTTGTTTCCACCCGGAGCACACGGAGGTGACAGGTGGGTTATTTCGACCGAGGGAGGAGGGAAAATAACAACCGGGGAGCAATTTTAACTTATAAAGTCAATTAAAACTTTGCTGGCTTTTTATTTCCTTCGCTAACTTCTCATTCCCCGAACAACGGGTAAACAAGGGAGGGAATTAGCCGAACATTCTGTTCTCGTCCACTTTCCACGGATTTTGCAGAGAAAAAGATAAATGCTGGCGAAATTGAGGAAAGTTTCTTTCCCATGCAAGTTTTACTGAAGGAGTAATGACTGGAATCCAAATTTCTGACTTGCTTGTTTTGTTCCCGTGAAGACAACCGTAGACTTTCAATACAGGAGGTCAAACTAATGACTTTACTCGGATTTCACAGATGCCTTCACAAAAAGTCCCACATTTAAAAAAATAACTTTCTACAAATAACCATTTGCAAAGACGTTCAATGCTAACCACCTCTCCCACCACCCCACCTACAAGGACTTAAATCTTTGTACAACTTGAAACGTCCTTGTTGCAGTATTTTAAAGATCAATTGATTGATTGAGTAAATATTTTAAGTCCACTTTGTGCACAGTACGGCTAATTGGGACTGGACCTACAGTTTAAAGTGGGATCCGAACCATTATGTGCCTCCACCGGGTATCGAACCTGGGACCCCTTGATTACCACAACGCCATCGGAGAAGGCCTGCAGTATTTTAAAGAAAAATGACTATTTGTTAAGAAATCATCTAATAGAAGGCAAAACAATATTGCCGAAATTGTATTCTTTGCAAGTTTTCTTGACGTCATAAATCACACAACTACCAGAAATGAAAAAAAAAGTATCATCACTTAGATTTACACGGAATCAATGTGGAACGACATATCCATAGGGTAATTTAATCCACCTGGATGATTTTTTTTCCTGCAGCTTGTTTGTTACTTGATCAAGCTCCTTGTCGTTACCTGTCTGTCTAAAGATATTTCTTTCATTCTCGATCCTATATCCGAATTCCGATTCCTGGATACAGTACTTGAATTCCGAATCCTGAATCCGATATCCGAATCCTAAATCCTGCATCTGATATCCGAATCTCGAATCATTTATCCGAATCAAACATGTGAAACGCCAAGTCCGAATCTCGAATATTATCCGACAATATCAGAATTCTGGATTCGATATCCGAATTCCGAACCCTGGGTCCAATGTCCGAATCCCAAATGCAGGATCCGATTTCCTAATCCTAAATAAGATATCAGAATCCTGAATCCGTTATTCGTATCCTGAACCCGATATCCGAATCTCGAATCCTCAAACCGATATCCGAATCCTGAATCCGGTATCCCTAGAATATATAGTATTTCAATTTTCCAATTCATTGCACTAAGAGATATCAGCGTCGTTTTTCATCTGCATGATCTAGAACACGTCCTGTAATGCAGAGTGAACCAAAAGTAGGTGGACAGTAGGTGATGCTTCTTTCAAATTATCTTGTTTACTGGTATAGTGAGAACATGCATTTAACATTAGAGCAACAACTAAATAAGTCTGGTGTCACTGTTTGGGGTGCTATTTCAAGTTCTGGTGTTTTAGCGATGCATAAATGTTATCATTTACTGTCCACCTACTTTTGGTTCACTCTGTATATGGTGGAAGAGTTTCACGGAACTTGCACACACAAAAAAAAAAAAAAAAGATAAAATTCTCTGCCTCACACTACAAGTTCAAGTTCGTGGATACACAGGAAATCTTCCTAACTTCACCGAGGCGACGGAGCTTTCGGTAGTGGATTATTTGCTCCGACAATACGCAAAAACTCTCTCTCCCGAGTCCCTGTTTGCCTTTCATTTCGGAGCAGATCCGCGCCCAAGGTGCGTGCGAAAACCGCAAGAGGCTCCTAATAATTACCAATTCCCTCTGCAAACAACCACACCTCCTGGCCCAGGTCGCTCGATACGCTCTCGCTCGCAGGGAGCGTAATTTCAGTCGAAACACGTTCGAAATGAAATTGTATTTCACCGCCACTGACAGGGCGACGCGTTGCAGAGGGTCACGGGGAAGTCAAACGCAGATGATTAACTCGCCGCCTAGCGGCAGCGCCCGCTAATAAAAGGAGAGATGAAGGGTGCAGAGCGCTTCATCGTGATCTCCAACGAGAGTTAACACCCGTAGATGCTAGAACAAGAGTGGGGGAAAAAAAGGTCCACTGGCATAAATAAAAAAGGAGACCACGAAGGAACAAGAACAGAGTTGAAATGAAACAAATGCATAGGACGGTAAAGATGTGAAAGGGTTGGGATACTATCTAGACGAGACGAGGTAGGCAGTCTAGTCTCGAGTTTGAGGAGATCTGACTCGTTCTCGATATATATGTGTATGTATATGTATATGTGTGTGTGTGTGTGTTCATTATTTTCTGCCTAATTGGCAGGTTTTTCACTGCAATCTCCAGCTTTCCCTATTCTCTGCCTTTCGCTTCGTAATAGCATACGACCCAGTTATTTTAATATCATCCATCAACTGATATCTCTTTCTTCCACGGACTTTTCCTCCTCATTCCCTCCAAGGCATCCCTTAGCAGGCAGTTCCTTCTTAGACAGTGTCCTAACCAGTTTCTTTTCCTCTTCTTGATGGTCTCCAGTATAGATCTTTTTTCATCAACTCTTTTCAGTACGGCTTCGTTTCTTACCTTGTCCGTGCATTTCACACGCTCTATTTTTCGCCATGTCCACATTTCAAAAGCTTCGAGTAGTTTCTCTTCATTTCTTATATATATATATATATATATATATATATATATATATATATATATATATATATATATATATATATATATATAGGCTATATACGTATATATACGTATAGGCTATATTACTACCTGATTACCCGGCATTATCCGAGTATTTATTTATCCCAATCTTCTATTAGACAGGAAAATAATGAATTCTAACTATAGTGTAAAATGTAACTAATAGTATTTACAGGTATTTAAAAGTATAAGTACAGTACACAAATTATAAAGTAAAAGTTTTTACAAATTCACTATAATATTTTTCACCTCCAGGAGCAAGAATAAATAAATTGAACGGCACTGGGAGTGTCACGATTCATCTTAGCGACCCCGAAAGCTATGGATTCCACACTAATATTGGTTGCTTTCGATTATTTTTATATGTCACCCCTTTCCACCCCTCCCCTAGGGTTGCCAGGGGTTACCCCCACAGCATTTATTTCTAGATTGTAAGTCATATGTGTACCAAGGTTGGTTGAAATTGCTCCAGGCGTTCGATTTTCGTTATTGATTTGGTGTTTTAAGTCCTCTTTAGGCACAGTAAGGCTAATCGGGACTGGACCTACAGTTTAAAGTGGGATCCGAACCACTATGTGCCTCCACCGAGTATCGAACTAGGGACCACTTGGTTACAAGGCGAGGATGCCATCTGGCGTTCGAGAGTTATGCCGGAACAAACATACATACATACATATATACACACATACATTAATTTATATATATATAGATATATGGTGCAAGCAATACATAATACATACAGTATGACAATGCGTAAACTTCCACATGGTATAGAGCAAGTGAACAGATGTGAAACAGTAGGTTCGTTTAATTACGGATTAGAATGCGAAACGTTCGACCAGCCTCCAATATTTGTCGATAGATGGCATCCTACGGAACAGGATGAGCAATGGAATGCGCAGTAGGTAGAAAAAAAGGGCAAATGGGAGGGATGCAGTGGTTGATTTTTTCCATGAACATTTACGGATGTCCTGTGGTAGAGATAAAAAAAAATTCTGCTATATTCTTTCACACGCTTTTCTTTGTATAAAGAATGTTCTTACCGATTTTTTTACAAAAATATAAATGATACAAATTCCAAAACAAATATTTTTTCCAAATTAATACCCAGATAATTTCATTCAGTGCCGATTAAAATAGAAAATAGTAAAATATTTATTTATTTATTGAAATTTCCAGTACAGTAGAAGCCATTTTAAACCCACCAGTTGCAGTGTGGAAAGTTTCCTTGCTCCGTGTTTTATGTCTGGGCACTCTGAGCGAGAGTCCTGGAGTGGAATGCTGCATCTTAGGTTTCCATTAATGATCTTATGTAGTAATTTCATATGATCTCTCTTAGGTAGGTGTCTCAGGGCCGGGCACTCTTTATCGAACGATGGAGAGGAAAAAGAGAACACTGTCGATCTTGGAGGGGCAGCCATGTTCCAGATAGGTGAACAGTATTTTTGAATGGGGGACACAAATGTTTTGAAGGAAATGGAAAGTGCTCTCGGTTTATGGATTTCGGTGAATTTGTAAAGTAAGCCTAGCATACGCATTGCCTTTTTTGTGATGGTTGATATGTGATTATCGAAAGTTAGTTTAGAATCTATGAGGATACCTAGATCTCGGTGTTGTGCTTCTTTTGCTAGAGGGATGTCAGTGAGTGTATAATTAATTACCTTCAAGAATGTTTTGCTTCAATGAAATTGTTATGTAAGAGCATTTAGAAGGGTTTGTGGACAGTTTCCATCGCTTACACCATTCAGAGAATCTGATTATATCATTTTGGAGAAGTTTCTGATGGCTGTTTCATTTCTCTCATAATTTTACAATCATCGGCGAACATTAGAATGTTCTTGAGATTGGAGAATTAAAGAGATCTGTGAGATCATCCAGATATAATACAAATAGTGAATATAATCTACTCGCTTTTCACCCGATAAACAGTAGGCTATCTGCGTTTTCATATTTAAACCGCAAATCGAGTGTAATAAGGATCCGATAATACAAACTTACTTTTCTGAAAGCAAGATTAGTTGTGGATTAAGTAACTCTAGTGTAATAAAGGATACTTGTGGATTTTTGGGCCAAAGTTATTTTGGGCCGAAGTCCATTTTCTGATTTCATTCCATTAGAAAAGGAAACTAGTTTTCACCATTTTCAGAGATTAAACTTGGGCGTATAACTGTAAAAAAAATCAACTTGAGTGAACATGGAGAGAGAAACGAATCCACTTCGAAATGGATGTATATTCCATGAAAAAGCGAAAATATGCTGAATATGACCAAAAATCTACCAAAATATGCTGTTTAGTTAGTGTTTTCATAATATGAATTTCTATATATTTAGGGAACACATCACCCTTACCAAAAAAAAAATAAAAAAAATAGTAATATTGTAAGTCATGAAAATCCTAGGTCTAGTTATAAGGGTCTGATACACTTACTTTTGTGCACGCAAGTTAACTTCTAGACTGTTGCAAATTCAGTGTAATAAATGTTACTTGTGGCCTTCTGAAACTCTAATGAGTGAATTAAGGATCCGATTATACAACCGTACTTTGTTTCTAGGGGGTAAGATTACTTCTTTTGTACAAGTAAGGTTACTTGTAGACCTCTAGTTTGCATCATTCAACTAAACATTAAGATCTCCAGGCCGAAAAACAGAAAGAAAAAAACACCTGATAAATTCTTTCACTTAACGTAAAGCATTTGATATCCCTTTCTATGAAAGCATTCCAAAAGCCGCGGAGGGAAGAGTTCCAGGGGAAGGGGGAGAGAAGGAAGAAGCTCAGAAGAAATATGTGAGGACGCAGCCTCATAAAGGAATGCTGGGAACTTGTGACAGTAATGAAAACGGCAGAGGAGAATGATGGTCCTCGCGTAAGCTCCCAGAATCCTTTGCTTCCTCGGATAATACCGCGAGTCTAGTGCGTCAGGATCCGCCATCTTTGCACCCCCCTTTCCGTTCCCCGTTGCTCCCTGTGAAACTCTTCAAGCCTTACTTAAAACCGCACCCGCATCAAATCACTCTGGGAGGTGAAGAAATACTGTATTTCGGCCGCGAAGCGAAAAAAAATGTACACGTGATATTTTACCTCCGCAAGAAGTAGATCCAGGAGAACAAGAAACTTTAACGGTCTCCAAAATTCTCCCCCCCCCCCACCAAACCCCACCCCGTGCGTCTTCTTCCAAAGGTATTAAAGGATCCTTCCTTCTCTATACCTTCTTTGCACAACCCGTTAGTCCTACTGAGCTTCTGACTCATTAACCAACCGCAAGCAGAATTAGGTATTTGACTAGGAACACATTGCATACTTGTAGATCCTCGCACTGAGACTAAAGTTTCCCGCCCAAACAATGCTCTGTCGACTTTGGGGATTAGAAAACGAAAGATAACCAAGGGAACAGCTGGTAAACACTATATTAGCATTATAAAAGCTCTGCAAGAGACCGAAGCGAAAGATAAAGAAAAGCTACTGAAGAGGTGTGAAATAGCAAGCTCGTTTAACCTTCAATATTTGTTGACAGATGGCACGCTGCAAAACAGGATGCGCAATGAAATGCGCAGTAGACTCATGCACATGCGCAGAAGAGCTAAAAGGGTAAAAGGGCGGGGCTCTTCCCGCTACGTCAAGTTAAGTTGATCATTCAGGGGAATACTAAAAGATTAGGGCGTGAATATAAATTATGATGCACATTATAAGTTTCTGCAAGATATTTATACCTATCAAAATACAAAAAACTATAATAGTTTATAGACGAGGTTTAAAGCAAGATATACAGGGTGAGTCAAAAATCCCAGGACACCCTTTTAATTCGAAAACGACTTGACGGAGGGCGATGAAATTTTGGATATGGTTAATTGGGGTGGGGCACACCAGATGGGGCTAGTGTCTATCATAGCGGTCATCTTGAAATAGCAAGCTCGTTTAAACTCGAATATTTGTTGACAGATGGCACGCTGCGAAACAAGATGCGCAATGAAATCTTGGAATTACATTCAGATCTTCAAATGGGAAGGGGGTCCTATTTAAAAATCTGTATATAATTCCAAGATGGCCGCCACGATAGACACTAGCCCCATCTGGTGTGCCCCCACCCCAATTACCCATATCCGAAATTTCATTGCCCTCCGTTAAGTCGTTTTCGAATTAAAAGGGTGTCCTGGGAATTTTGTCTCACCCTGTATTTCTGACCCAGATCCCTGGATAGACACAGTAACAAACCATTTTTATCAGAAAGCTCCATAAACACGTCTCGTATATCTGCAGTTACTATAAACATATTGATTCTTGATCAGTTCATATGAACAAGATAATGTGCCTTCAATGGTGCTTTTAGACGTTGGTTAGAAAAACGGTAAAAAGAAACACAATGATAAATTTCAAAGAAAGCTGCTTATTTTTTAGATATGCTAATTGTTGGCGAGAGGAATGGGTATACATTGTTTTCCAAACAGCCTATAGATCCTTAGGTAATTGTTATCATATGAGAGAAAACTAGTCTACTTGAATGTCAAAAGTTACCTAAATATTTACAATATTCTATCGATAAAATTTAACAATCGCCTGTTAATTTAAATTCCAATATTTCCTATAGTTCCTAAGCATTGTTGGATTGCACAGATGGACAATTCGTGTCATCCTAAGTCATTCTTCATAGAGCTTCTCTTTTAGATAGACCTAACCGTACGATATAATTATCCCATTAGACCGAATAATATTCCATATACAATCTGATCAGAACAATAATAATACAGACAAGATCATTCATATGATGTAAATTAACCCCCCCCCTCAATGTAAAAACATGTAAAGTGAAATTACTGAGGGCTACAGTAATTAATTATTCAGCATGACTGAATGCAAAGAAACAAACTGTTATGCTTCACAGGAGGTGCAGTCAATCGTAAAAAGCGAAAAAAAAATTGAACATTTCGCATCAAAGGAGTCTTTGTGGCAAAATGAACACGGACGTAATAACCGCATTTAGAGCTGGCATTTTGTTGGAATCACAAAATTAGAATTCTGCTTTGTTGCACATCGCGATTCCGCATCATTTAGCATTGCTAAATTGGAAATTCTGATGTGACGAGAATCACGGTCCAAACTCTGTTAGTCCCGCGGGCATTGGTTAAGTTTTCTCTCTTTCTTTTTGTGAGAAAAAATATAATTTTTACACCACGGAGTACACTTGAGTTACAGCATGAAAGTTTGGACATGGTAATAATATAACGTGCGAGAACAATGGGACGTAAATTTTAAATGTCATGAGACAGTACGCTTTGCAGCAGTGTAATACCTTCGAAACGCAAATACTCTCTACGTCGAATGATGCCTGAATGAAAATTCGATGCCTGGAGGCTTGAGGAGTCCTCAAAAATTAGAAATTGGAAAGAGGGTTTTAATTTGGATAGATCTCTTTATTTCAAGAATTCTTAGAGAACATTTTTTTTTGTTACGGAGCAATGTATTCGAATAGGTGAACAAAAACTGGTCTCAGAATTCTATGAATGCCTATAAACTTGTAACACACTATCATTCCGAATCCAAAAGGACAATTTATAAACTATCACTTCATTCCTGTTCTCTGCTCCCCTAAGCTCTTACAAATGCATGTTGATAATACACTCTTCACCTGCAACAAAATTACAATAATGAAAAGCGGTTTCTGTTTGTCATTTAGAATTTGGTAATCCATATCAAATATGTTCCTACAAAATCTACTATCCAATAAGGATACTTTGGAGACTGAGTGTCCTATTGCATTAGGTGACAATATGTCTCGTTTTGACCGGGACAGTCCGTCCCAGAGGCATATATATCCCGGTCGTTCCGTCGATATTATTAAAAACACACTAATTGTCCCGTTTAATAAAAGTCTAAGAGTATGCTTGAAAAACCAAATCTAAATGTGAGAGATATTTCGTGCTAAAAAAAGTTGATCGAATTTTAAAACTAGTCTCCTTGTTACCCTTCTTCAAGTACTTCATAACAATCAAAATGTTCCATTGTCGTTCAGAACGATCAATTAACGCAATTTATTGTTGAAGTGTTAGGTCGTGTCGCGGGTTGTATTGCTTTGTGTGTGTGTGTCGTTATTTGTAGAACAGTGAATAAGAAGCGTATGTAGTTTCAATACTGACCTGCAACAATGCAAGTCATGCCGAGATTATAATAATTAATACTTTTGACAATGGAAGATCACATTTCATTCATTGTTTGTGATCAGTGGCGGCGATTGTGTTCCAAAAGGGGAGGGGGAGACAATTTTACTTTCCCTTGATACATAAGTGGGGGGGCAACTGCCCCCTTGCCCCTCCTAATCGCCGCCACTGTTTATGATGCATCATTTATGTAATCTATGCTTTAATAAATGGTATAAGAATACATATTATTTAATTATAGTTGTATTGCTTTGTGTGTATTCCGTTAAAACAACAATAACTTTTAGGCCTAACAGATTTTTCAGGAGAGAGTGAAACTGGCCTGCATGGGATGTCCCGTTGTTGGGTCAAAATATTATAGCCACCCTACTGCAGCATAAGCAGTGAAAAAAAATTCCTTTAGTAGTCGGTAATTGGCAGAAACGTTCGGGGACATCTGGGGAACCCTTACACCAGATAGACAAGCCTTCACTTGTTTTCGACCCGTCGCCATACTGTTTTCTTGCGGTTATCAAGTTATAGTGCCAAACCGCACATTCAGGCATATACTCTTTACTAACTAAACTAACTCTCTAGCCTTCTTAAACCCGAAGTTTATGGCTGCAGCAAAACAAGCCTTCCATCCGTCTTGTCCCTCCTGGGCAAGATCAATCCAATCTTTTCCATTCTTACCGATTTCCTTAAGGTTCATCTCAACGCTATCTCTCCATCTTTCTCTTGGCCTTCCTACAGGTCTTTTACCATCAAATTTCCAACAAGAATCCTGGAAACCATTCTTTCCTCACCAAAAATACTCTTTACACCTTTGCTAATGAAAATGTCATGTTACTTTGTATGAAGAAAGTCACTAATAGACAATGCGATGAGTACTTGAAACTCTTTAGAGTCGAACTCTCTCATTTTTACTTTATCTCATCTTCTCAAGTTCTTTTTTATGTCTTTTCTATAGTTTTTGGGGCCATAACGTGATAACTCACCATCTACTGAAGCAAATTAAATTAAAATCCTTTTAGGTTTCAAGTTTTCTGTGTTTTCATATTACATCTCAACTAATTCACCCTATATGCTTATTCAATCAAATAATTGGATGCGTATTGCATGTGATTGGTTCATTAGCCAATAGATAGTTGTAACTGACGTTGTATTTTGTCCATTACAATAGACGAACAATGCGTTAATTAACACGCAAGGATAGGCACAAGGCACAAAAAGTTGTAGATTCAAAGAACATCTAATTGCGTCATATTCGCATGTGTAGATTACAGATACAAGATTCGAAATTTTCAGATCATCTACGTGAAACACAACAACAAAATTTCCTACTCTTTCTTCAGCTCGAGGATATCTACACATGCATATTTCTTATGCAGATTTATGTTGGATATTTTGACCACAAAAGAAATGGTTTGCCGACCTCTGTGACGAAGTGGTTAGTACAGCGCGACGAGGCAAGGAGTCCCCGGTTCGAATCCCGTCTAGGGCATGAGTGCTTTTTGTGAGTTTCCCGTCACCAATTTCATCACATCATCACTCATCCTCATCTTCGCGATTAGCCAAAAGTGGCAGAAATGCGAAGTAAAATAAACCAAATCAATAATTCAGCACAATAACAGTACAGATAACAAGAAGAGAAAGGATTAAAGTTGTCCCGCGCATGCGCTAAATTCAACCAGGTTCTTTAAAAGCCTGCATGTAGTAGATTTGGAATTCCTCGTCGCCAATAAGTCCCAAGGCAGAGAGGTTAGATCTATCAGCTCCTGGCTTATCCAACATCAGACATCTCGGTTCGCGAGTGGTTAAACAGGATCGGCTTTGTAAGGTGAAGACATTGAAGGAGACGGCGGGGGGTGCGCGCGGGGGGATGATCTCTGGAGTAATTTCCGTGGCAAGAGGCTCCTCAGCTGCAGGATACCCTTTGGAAGATCAAAGTACCGAAACTCATATCTCAAACTTCAGATGAATCTCTTTTGAGATACGCATTGTGGAGAAGGAGTTTGTTAGTTTATATCTTCTCAGTACAGTCCAGTCTACTTTAGTCGCGACTATCGATACAAGTGCGCATGCGCTAATAGGACCAGTTCAGTGACAAAATAGGGGTGTCGGCTAGAATAAATAACATTTGAATTGAACTGAAATTTGCCGCATTATATTTCACAATGGAATTAAGATAAAATTGCAAAGCTCTTCTAGAGTGAGCTTATTTCCATAACATCTCTGGCTGCTATGCATTAACAGCTTGGGATCGAGTCAGAACTCCCGCAGCTTCCAATCATCAAGTGCGACGGTGACGTCATCTCGACTCGACACCTATCGCTAACCGTCTTGCTCACGCTCTACGCTGTTGGTAGGCTCGCTAGCTAGGTAGGGTGAGAATATTTCCATAACATCTCTGGCTGCTATGCATTAGCAGCGTGGGATCGAGTCAGAACTCCTGCAGTTTCCAATCAACAAGTGCGACGGTAACGTCATCACGACTCGACACCTATCGCTAACCGTCTTGCTCACGCTCTACGCTGTTGGTAGACTCGCTAGCTAGCTTCACGCTGTCAGCTGGTAATGTTACGAAAATTATTTGACTACCGTGTAAAAATACATAATACGCGTGTATTATTTAAAAGAATAACAACGCTACTGATGACAATGATATGGCATTACACTGCCACACAGGTTTAAAATTTTCAGCAAGTAAACACGGAGGAATTTGAAGTGGACATGAGCAAAAATCTAAAGCGCGAACGAACGAGTAACTTTTTCCGGCTTGTTTCAGAGCGTGGGCGTGAATTTTAAATGCTGCGTTAATAAATCATCGTCGAAAGCAGACGACCGGGGTTAATTTTCACGCATTTTAAACCAGGGCGTTGGAACAAATGACGTCAGAACATGGCCTCCATCTGACAGGAATGCTCCACTGTATTTTCCACCCAGTTACAATTACATATTGGTGATTTATGTGACTCGTGTCTTTTTTCCTCTGTTTGCTTTTTCCGTTTAACACTTCCCTTGCATTTTAATTCAATGCGTTCAATACGTTTGAGGCTTGCGTTGTAATTTAGTCTACTCCTGAATGTATGCAACCCAACAATACTCTTTCTTAAAATGAGCTCCCGACCATAAAACTTGTCTTCCTTGCATGATGATATAGAGACGAGAATTCAAGGAGACTCGGTCTCGTCTCGAACTGTAAATGTAAGTCCCGTTCTCGACTCGGTCTCGTTTCGAGTCTCGAAATACAGATAGTACAGTCACGGACATTTCTGGGTTGTAATGATTCCATTATTACAACCCAGAGTGTTCGTGACTGTACAAGCAATATATGCAGCGTGTCAATGCACCAAGCTCGACAGGATATACACTAGGTCATTACGAAAAGTGATAACACACACACATTTATGTATGACTCTCTTTCAACAGTTTCAATATTATATCTGAGAAAACTGTCAAATGATCACGCTCAATATATATATATATATATATATAAAAATATCAAACATTTCTATATAGACTTGTATACAAGGTCTGTCCCGAAAGTAATGAGACTATTTTTGGCGGGCCAACCAGAAGGGTCTGGGGATGGATCTATTGGGCACGGCGGTTGGTGGGGAATGTCAGGTATACCGTCTAATGTAACTCAATTGTCTCCGAGCCGTTCAAGCATTGGCATCGCCAGCAAAATGGGAAGCTGTTTGAGTGTCCCGTCACGGTCAAAAATGCAGCGCAGTTCGGGGCAGCTGTACGCGAGAAAATGTTGCGTCGAACTCGGTAAATTTGCTAGTGACACACTTCAAATGATAAGACAATCTTATTGGGATGACACATTATGTAAAGCACAAGTGTGCAGGTGGCAGACGCGGAGGATGAACAACGCCCAGGACGGCCAAACACGTTCAGAACTGCCATCCATGTAACTCGACTGAAGTCTGTATGGACTCTGACCGACGTTTCAATGTGTGGTTAATCGCAGATAAGATGGCGCTGCAAAATTTTACACGAAGGTGCTCTTTCGCTTGAGAAAAAGAGTCGCGCACGTCAGCCCAGAGATCGCAGACACCTGATGTCTCCATCACGACAACGCGACGTCTCACTCATTGCTCCACGTTAGGGAATTTCTGGCTAAGAGAAATATGGCAACGCTTCCCGCACCACCATACATCCAGTACCTGGCCCCGAACGACTTCTTTTTGTTCCTGAGGCTCAAATTCGGCCTGAAAGGACACTGTTTTTGGACAATTAAGAAGGTACAAGAAGCTGCGAAGTAAGCTCTTCCAAGGCATCTCAGGTCGAGACTTCCTGCGCTGCTACGAAAAGTGACGGCAATGCTTGAACCGCTCTATGGGCGCTCAAGAATCCTACTTTGAAGAATAGTAAGTGTAGTTGAATCTAGTTTCAATAAAACGATTTTTCCATAAATAGTCTCATTTCTTTTGGGACAGACCTTGTACTTATAAACTGAATTAATTATTACTAATTACACATACAGTAACTGACTTTGAAACGCAGATGACGTCGATATGACGCCATTATTTTGGTAATTTTACACCGCTTTAGTCCATGCGACGATGATAATGGATGATGAATTTGCGACCCATGACTTCATAAGCCTCGTCTCGTGTCTGCACCGTTTACACAACGTTCAAGAGCGGCGTAGAGTGACATGTAAAGTCATGTGGCAGTGCTAACCAATCAAACGAACTTGGAAAGCAGTTGATTCTTTAGGACTTGAACACCGCTATTCTTGCATAGCATCTACTTGGTTGAACACTGTGTCCTTGTATCAGCCTATAGGCATTATTCTATACTACAAAAACCGTTCAAAATGACTTTCAAGTACAGGGTGTCCCAAATTGAATGTTACCATTTCAAATATAAATAACATCTTTATTAATCAAATCTGTTGACAAGAAATTTCAATGACACATAGTATACAAACAGGAGATTCATTATTAGGTGTGGAATATGATATCGCATAGGTGGGCTCCATTATTCGCCAGACAGTCACTTGGATCTTTGGAGAACGGATAATCTCTCGATACTCTGACTTTAACTGGCCTCCCAGATCCCCTGATTTAACAGCACCACGCTTTTTTTTCCTATGTGGTACCTAAAAGACTGGGTGTTTAGAAGTAATCCCAGGACACTCCCCATTTCAAAAACAACATCCAGGAGGAGATTCAAGACACATTAAGAAAAGTCATGGAACAAGCCAATGGAAAGGGCACGTGTCTGTCTGGTGAATAATGGAGCTCACATACGGGGATATCATATTCCACACCTAAATAATGAATCTCCTGTTCGTATACTATGTGTCATTCAAATTTCTTGTCAGCAGATTGATTAATAAAGATGTTATTTACATTCGAAATGGTAACATTCATTTTGGGACACCCTGTACATATACTCTGTCCCGGAGCAAGGCCGCGCATAGAAGGGGGAAAATCGAGTTAGCAGAGCGAAGCAGTACATGCTGCTACGAAGTAACTGTGGTCGCTACCCACCCCCCCCATTCCTTCTCACGTGCTCATTGGTGGAGAGAAGTCTCCCGACACTATTTGCTCGCCTGCTCCAGAGATGCATAGGACAGGGTATAGCTAGTTTCACGTTGTCAATGTAGTTCTAAGGACTGATTGATTGGTTTATTTTACATCGCTTTTCTGCCACTTCTGCTTAATCGCGAAGATGAGGATGAGTGATAATATGATGAAATTAATGAAGAGAAAGAGCACGTATGCCCAGGCCGGGATTCGAATCCGGGAATCCTGACAGTAGTTCTATGGCCGTGTCCGAAAGTTAAAAGACCGTACTTGAAGCAAACACCCTTCGAGAACAGCATTGCAGTCCAGTATCGAAGTCTTGAACTGGAAGCGGAAATCTTTAGAATTGCACTTCGACTGCAGCGCCAAATACGATCCGTAGAACACATTGATTCTCCCGCGTTTTAAACACTTGTTTTTCACCATATAAATCACATAGCATTTTAAAAAGTTCCTATTGTTGACTTTCACGATTTCAAACAAAAGAACAACGAGTGCAGAAGTCTAGTAAAGAAGACTACAATCTCGCGTGCTGCGCACTATGGGCTCGATTCATCGTTTACTTGGAGCTTTCGATCTGTACTAAGTGACGTCACTTCCTACAAGACCATACTTCAAGACTACGTTTTGGACCCTTCCAATAGAGCCTTGTACCCTGTCCCAGCCCTCTCTGGAGCAAGCGAAGTAGTGCGCAAGTAGGGACGCGAGACGACTCCACCAATGAACACGTGAGATGGAACGGGATTGCGAGGAGGGGGTAAAGCGACTGCTGTTACCAGCCTTCGCAGCAGCGTGTACTGCCACTCGATTTACTCCTCTTCTCTGACGCTATGCGCGGCCTTGCTCCAGAGGTAACCGAGACAGGGTATAGTAGGTGCGAATTCTTGTCATGACTACTCAGCTTTTATGTCCGAGTAAGCATGCCCCAACAATGTACGTTTCAGTGGAAGTCCAGCAGACATACACCACCTACGGAGAACTCAACAATGTTTAAAACCTTTAAAAGCTGCGAAGGGATTGAAAACAAATTTAACGGCCGATTGAAAGCTGAAGAGGCTCAAATGACAGCACAATATGATGTATTTGCGAGTAAGGTTATTTTCACCAATCACAGCGAAGCAGTTGCGCGTTTACGACGCAATAAAAGCGTCCATAACTTTCGAGGCATCCGGTGCTTCCAAGAACACGTAGCTCCAGAACGGAGTTACAAATTCACTGGCAATTCATTAGCGATAATGCCTCCCTTATCTAGAGTCCCCAAAAGACAGCCCTTTAAAATGGATCATTGTTTCCCAAAAATTTCCGAAACTGACAAACCCTCTGGTGACGCACTCATCGATCACACAAGCAATTAACTTCAAGATTTTCTCGCTAGGTGGCAGATACTTTGTTCCGAGATTTATTAAGTCAGTCAAACGCTGGGCTAATGAGTCCGGGCCCTTGCGCATCTTCAAAGCCCTATTACATTGACGTCACCACTTCTTCATCGTCCCATTTTACGACCCAATAAAGTTTCGAGCACAAAGGAATGAAATGGGGCCATTTTTAAAGCCCCTCCTATCTCTCCCCCATTCATCAACAGACACGGTATGTTCGAAACTTTCCATAATACAGCTTCTTGAAAAGACGATAAGACAATTATGAAGTGGGAGCTTGATGCTTAAAGGAAAACGGCTCTGTAAACAGTATACGAGTACGCATACTTGATGTCATTAAGTGTGGACGAAAATTTGTCAAAGCATACTTAAGCGAAGCGAAATTATTTTTGCTGTAATGCATTAGCAGCTTGGAAGCGAATCATAACTCCCGAAGCAGCCAATCAACAAGTGAGGCGCTGACGTCATCTCCACCCATCACCTATCGTTAATCGTCTTACTCACGCTGTACACTGTTGCTAGGCTCACTAACTGGATTTGTGCAGTCAGCCGGGACTCTACCTTCACTCTTTCTCGGGAAACTGTGGGTCATAGCCGCGCATAACGGTAGGGAAGCGGATAAAGCGAGTGGGCGGAGCAAGGAAGTGGCTTGTGGCTCCGCAATGCACTCACTTCCTCTATCACGCGTTCATTGGTCAAGCCCTCTCGAGTCACTACTTGCGAAGAGGACTTGCCTTCGTTTCCTTGCTCCGGAGACTCCCGGTACAGAGTGTAATAACAACTCAGCAGAAGTTTCAGCTCGACCAATAAGAGAAAAAGCCCTTTGGTGCTTTCGTCGAACATTCAAGAAAGAAGCGAGTATGTGTGATACAAGCTGATGCTTGCCAAGTAATCATGCCCCGCTTTGCCAAAACTTCTAAAACACATCGTCGTTACCTTCAATCAGTGTTACCAAAAGTGTTTATTTCTTATAACTATTATGGAGAAAACCGTTCTCATCGAAAGAAGAGACATAAAATTTTATATTGTGAATTGTTTGACAAGAAGCAAGCAAGGGAGGGTATGGTTTGTGTTTGTCTTCAATTACACTTTTAGCACAACGACAAATCGGGACTGGACATAGAGCTTCAAGTTTTATCCAGGCCTCCCCGATGGCGTAGTGGTAGCGTCATCGCATTGTAATCAAGGGGTCCCGGGTTCGATACCCAATGGAGGAACATAGTGGTTCGGTTCCCACTTTAAAATGTAGGTCCAGTCCCGATTAGCCTTACTGCGCATAAAGTGGACTTAAAAGACCAATTCAGTCAATCAATCAAGTTTTATTCGAAGACGATTATAAGGCGACGACATATTGTCACTACGCCATCAGAAGGCCTTCAAAGCGAGGAAGGGAAGATATAAATATGGAAATACGGGGCCACTCGGGCAAGGGGGAACGGAAAGATAGAAGAATGCAAATGACTGTCTACTTTAATTCGCGAATTTGCTTGGGTTTATCTCATCTTGGTATAGCTGTACAACGCTAAGATGACATTGTTCTACGTTGTGACGAAAATAAAGAATGGCCAATGATGAAGATAACTCTGGACTCTAAGCATGAAGACATAAAACTTGGCACTGAAGCCCGCATCATGCGTATAAAGAGGAAACATTAAGAGAAAGAGGGGCAGTTGGTGTCCATCCAGACGCGAGGATCTGAAAATGATCTTTCTCCATCGACCTTTCCCGCGGCAAGCTGGAGAAAGAGAGTTCTGTGCGCTGGATGGTCGCTTGTCCTTCTGGGAATACCAAATTTTCGATGGCGTAGAAAAACGCATTAACGGAAAGAGGACACGTTGAAGATTTGATTTTATGTAGGAAAAGTCCACAACTTCCATTTGATTAACCGTAACTTAAAGTTGTTGCATTCTTGCTCCATAAGGAATGCATGGGAATCTGAAATTCATATTTATCACATTTTTCAACCATCGTGTGCAGCTTAATAATCAACTAAGGAAACCGCTTCCACTTGCAAAATAAAGATAAATTCGTACTCTCTTGTATAGTCGGGCCCCTTTTTAATAGCAGTACCCATTCCGATGATATTAAAATAAATGCACAAATGGTGCAAAAGTGTCCCCCTTCGCCTAAAACAAAATAGCAGCGGATCGTGAGGAGTCATCGATACATGCACGCAGGATAAAATTTTCTATCCAATACAGTGAAGAAAGCTCCACGAAAAAATATCAAACAATTAGTTACATAATTATCCTTGATGCATTGTTAGTAACATAATGTTCTAAGTGGGTGAGCACGTAGATTCACAATCTCTCCATCCTAAGTTTCGTGTTCGAGGTCTTGTAAGATCATAGGTGTTCCTTAAAGAGTATTAACATCCCTTTATCTCTTAATGTTTTCTCATCATATTCATAATCATTCACCGCCGTGATTACGCTAAGAAGACATAAAAGTGTAAAATCAAGTTTCTCATCACCATTGCTGATGTCTTGAGTACATTACCTGAGACACCTCCATAAAACTGATGTCTTGAATATCCAGCCAGCACACACTCGTCGCGAACTAGCAGACATGATGTTTTACCATAACATCATCAATGGTACAATTAAAACCGAATTTCTAATCAACCAAATTCATCTACGAGTATCCACACGGTGGACCCGCAACGTACAACTCTCTTACAACCCCCCCCCCCCTCACAACGCTCTCCTACAGCGGCCTTTTTTCTATAGGCTTCCTCACTTATGTAATAACCTGCCTCCAAATACAGACATATTCTTGCCAGGACAATCATCCCGAAGAGATTTCAATACTTTCAGCTCACCTCTCGCACACTAACTACAAATAATTATTTCTTTTCTAAAGACAATGAAGTCTCAAGACATTTTTTATTTTACATATACTTATAAGAACTAGAAGAAATACTTTGTTTACCTGAAAATTTACATAATATTTATTAAATTAATTGTACAAGAAAAAAATATTTCCTTGAAACGTTTCATGATTTTTAAATTAATATTTTGATTACTCTCTTGCTGCCATCTACATTTCACTAGTCACACTACAATTATACCACAGGCAAAAACCTGCGCAGACTCGGGACTCCTGTGCACTGTACCCCCGCGAGGAGGGGAGGGGGAGAGTGGAGCATGCGTCCTTTTGGCCCGAGTTGAACCGTTGGAGGGGAAGGTGCGCGGAGACTTTTGGCCGAAGGTTCTTTTCCTTTTGGTCGCTCTATAGTTAACCACCGCTCGTGCGACAGACTTACTTAGAACTAAACTTATCTATCGAGCACTGACATACACAGGGGGAGCTGATGGGACTATAGCCCCTCCAGAAATTTTGAGAAAAGTAAAATTTTCAGATCAATGCAGTAAAGAACTCGGATAAATAGAAGTGATACATGCAAACTAATCTTAAAATAACCCCTATTAACATTTTGGTCTGAACAGCTTTTAAAGTGATAATTACGAAATATTTTACAGTGTATCCCACCTCTACCTGGAACACAACTAAGTGATATCCACTTTTTCAATCCCAGCTTGTTTGATCTTTAATTTTCCCATACCGACTATGGCGATTGTCGTCATCATTTTAGTCTGATGACGACAACACCAGAGTCCCTCTTTACTCTCTGGCGACAGGAGAAACAAGGACTCACCATTTACTTACCGAATCATCACCATGTCCCGTTGCATTAGCATTTGTCAACAGCGGGCTCACCGCGACAGGGAAAAAAAGAACTTTATCTTTTATATAGCACCTTTTTGAATAGGAAGTTCTATCCTATTGCCAGTTACTTATGCAACACACAAAATGCATTGCAGGGAAGCGTGTATCTCAGGATATAGATGTTTCACTTTTATTTCCGCTGACTGTACATCTAATGCGATATAACATATGTTTGAGGTTCATTTTATGCTCAGTTAGGCTATTCTGGACTGGACCTACAGTTAAAGTGGGAGCAGAACCACTGTGCAATGTGCCTTCACGTTGGTGATGATTGCTGCTACGTCACAGGCGCGATTTCCATGTGGGTTTTGTAAACATATGTTCCGTTATTAGCAGCATATCGATTTCAGCAGTCCTGCTAGGAAAAGTGTAGCTATCTCAGCATCGGAAAAATTCCAAAAAAAAACTATATTAAGAATATCGGAACATGCGCGTAGAAGGAAAATTTCAGTTAGGCATGAAAATAAAGAAAGGATCCACCATTTCTGTGCAAACCTGGAAATTCGGCTTCCATTCATCTTCGGAGCAATCTCTCATGGAAATCCCCCTTCGGCCGTTGTGCGCCTGGAATGTATACAGCGAGCGTAACAGAGAAATTGAATGCGGCGAGGGAAAATGACATCGAAGCTTCGACGAGATCAGAACGCGATACCACTCCTGTCACCTGCGGGATGCCAAACGATCTGCCGGGAGGTTTCGATCAAGGAAAAAATACATTCCCAAAACTTCAATCTTTCCGAGGTACTCGCTGCGAGGCTGAATCAGGGTTGCCAACTCCCATTTGTTTTTTGCGTATCTGGTAGCAAAAAAAAAAACCTTCTTATGTCGGCTTTTCAAAGACAAGCTATCAAATGACAATTTCTGTACCTACTGTAACGATTATTATAAACTAGATCAACACCAGGGGAGCCTATCATGAAACGAAGCTAGGGCCGATCTTTCCGTGCATGTAAGTCTTATTGCATTCTCTTAAAATTATTTAACGAACATTTCGCCTTTTTCTTTGAAGGAGAAATGGAGATATATATATATATATATATATATATATATATATATATATATATATATATATATATATATATATATAGAGAGAGAGAGAGAGAGAGAGAACAACTTCTTGGTGTTTATAGAGAGAGATGGAGTGAGATAGAAAGGAGTGAGATCGGAAAGAAAGAGATAGAGGGAGAGAGAGAGATAAGGGGAAATATTGAAGAGATGGAGGGAGGGAGAGAGAGAGCTGGAGAGAAATGGTGGAGATGGGAGAAAAGAGATGGATGGACAGAGAGAGTGCAAGAAGGAGAGAAAGAGAGACGAAGAGGAGAGAGAAAGAGAGAGAGAGAGCAACTTCTTGGTGTTTGTAGAGAGAGAGATAGTGAGAGAATCGGAAAGAAAGATATGGAGGGAGAGAGAGAGAGATAAGGGGAAATATTGAAGACAAGAGATGGAGGGAGGGAGAGAGACGGAGAGAGAGGGAAAGAGAGAGAGATGGAGAGAAATGGTGGAGATAAGAGAAAAGAGATGGATGGACAGAGAGAGTGCAAGAAGGAGAGAGAGAGATAGACGAAGCGAGAGAGAGGAAGAGAGAAAGTGAGAGAGAGAGAGAGAGACAGAGCAACTTTGTGGTGCTTGTCGTACACGACGACAAATACGGCAAATAGAACTCACGACTTAACATTCTACACAGCTTCACTAAGAGCTGCACAGCACACACAATCTAACTTCTTACTTCTTAGCTGAATTTCCAAAACCCTCAAATTTCCAGATGTGACGAACCATTAAGTTCCCTCAGAAGTACATGACCCTTTGTCACTTTATTTTACATTTTAAGCCATTATTATTGGTCTTTTAAAAGCATTTTTAGATTCTAAGTGTACAGTAGGTTTCACTAAAGGAGAAAATGTTTGAGAAATATTCCATGTATACGCTACTATTATAATAATAATAATTCTTAGATCTATTTTGTTTTACGTCGTTATTCTGCCACCTTAAGTTAATCGCAACGACGAGGATGAGTGATCATTTATTGAATGGACACTCACAAGTGTCCACACAGGGATTCGAACCCATAACCCTTGATGTAACGACTTGCTCAAATTCTTAACCGGAAAAGTGTGAATAATAAAATTGATTTTCACACTGAAATATTAACAATTTGTTTCATTATTATGAAAATTAAAACAATAATTACATGCACCGTTTAAA
Organism: Lepisma saccharinum; assembly: GCF_977018435.1. Classification (NCBI taxonomy): domain Eukaryota; kingdom Metazoa; phylum Arthropoda; class Insecta; order Zygentoma; family Lepismatidae; genus Lepisma; species Lepisma saccharinum. Next base: position 35,758,830 of record NC_139258.1, on the reverse strand, counting down.
GTTTATGTTAATTTTACAAAACAAAAAGGTTTTTAATACATTTTCATTTAATATATTACGCGATTTGCCTACGATATTGTTCTTCCTTTGCGTTTCTAGCAGAAACCACGCGGCGTTGTCGCTATCCACTGCCCACCCCTCCCTCTCCCTTTGTTGGGGGAAAGCAACGCTACATATAAGCTACACTATGTATGCACAGTACAGTAACGACCCCCACGAAAATTGTATGAAACAAACTTCTTTAATGAAACATGAAAAAATTCGGATTAAACTACGAAATGGCAACACCCCAAACGTAGGAGCTGCTTCTCTGCTTCAATTCGCCCCTCTCTGTCCAGCACACACATTTTCCTCGTTTCCGATTGGCAGAGGAAATCCAGAGCTGGAAACGTAACAGGTTTGACCAAAAGCGGTTTTTTAAGTAATGTGAATGTGAAATTAGTTTCCAACATATAGTAAGATACCATGATATCATACACATTCGAATTTTACACATGTTCTCATATGTAGAAACATAGAGAGGACTGAAAAACTAAAGCTCTCTGCTATAGACACTCGCCTCAAATTTCTACGACTCAATAAGGTATTTCCTACGAAATTTTTACAAGAAAACTGTATTTTGTATTCTTTCCTACTAAACAATTAGAGCAGAAAGCACTGATGGAAACTGCTCCATCTTTTGGCGTATAATTAATTCATATCAATAGCGTGGTTACAAACTTTGTCATAATGTCTAACAATGAAATAAATATACACTATTATTAAATTTAAGTGCAACTACTTCCACATAAACTACATATTTTTCCATCTATCGCCAAAATAACAAATCCCTTGTAATTTATTGTTATACATGTGCGGAAAATGACAAACGAAATGGCTCCATAATGCTGCATATCTTAGAATATACAAGTATAATCAAAGAGTTGTTACACGCGCAAAAAATAATTTTCAAAGTGCAACACAAAGCGACATTATTACTTTTTATTTTAATTTAAATTTCATAAAAAACATTACTACAAATTGTACTGAGAAATATAAACTTTCCTATACGTAGTAAATATTTCCATCCCGAAGTTGCAACACTGCCATCGATATAATAACGCAGATTGGAAGGAACTATATAGGCACTTCGATCCAAAATGGTTGTGCACAAGTTATAGAAGCGGATGACAATCTCTTTTCACAAAAATCAATAACAAGCTAAGGCTGGGAATTTAAATATTCCACCATATTTCCATATGTATTGTGCAACAGAGAAAATTCACTTCACTCTAAAAATTAAGTCGACGCACTGGACACACGCGCTTCTCCAATTATCCGATAGATGGCGCTGAGAGCAAGCTCTATCGGGCCATCTGGCGGCAGGACGTGGAACTTCCTCCACAAGCAGAGTTATCGCAGCGAAGTGTTGCGAGATGAACGTTTTGCGTCATGGCGTTACTAGTATAATACGTAACTACAACAGTAAATATTGCTAATATTTCTACAATTTTTGATAATAAACAAATCAAACATACACTAAATGAAGAAGAAAATCGGAAAGATTTTTCTTTACATGTTTGTTAATTGTAATGTCTTCAATTAGACATTAACGAGGGCCTACCGATGACGTAGTGCTAGCGTCGTCGACTTGTAATCAAGGGGTCCCGGGTTCGCTACCTGATGGTTCGGATCTCACTTTAAACTGTAGGTCCAGTCCCGATTAGCCTTACTGTACATAAAGAGGACTTTACAAAACAAATCAAACAAACAAACAATAGACGTTCAAGACGAAAATCACATTTCCATCCGAGACTACGAACTTTAAATGTAGCTGATTCGACAGGCGTCTGTGATTGGTTGTCTAACCGAAGTCCTGAGTGGTACGTACTGGTACACTAATCAATAGCTGTTTATTTTTTTTCGATTTTTAATAGCCCAAATAGCCTGTGAATTTACGAACGTATCATCGCTTAGATAGAGGATAATATCTCTATGACTGAAATAAAACTCAAGTACAGGGTGTTTCAGAAGTTGCACAACACTGACTTTAATTGTCTATAGCTCGAAAACTGCGAGGGATATTCACAGCAGGCTTTCTGCAACATATAGTCTCGTCTACTAAGATATGTTAAAGGCCTTTGATTCACGCTGTATTTCATATAGGAATTATTAGCAATTAATGTTTTTAAAAAATGTTATAATCTACTGAAACAGTTGTGAGACTTTTGAAACATTCTCTATAATTTCAGGTGTCCAAGGAGAAATTTCCAAAAATTTGAAAGCGAAAAATAAGAACAATTCTTATTTAAAAAGGTATAAAAATTTACACTAAACTTTTAATAGTACTAGTATGTGAATAATTTATGGACCCTCCCAAGATGTCGAAAACTTGATAATTAACGATCTTAAATTTCTTCAAATCCACTTTTTGCACACAAAGGATAATCGGAATTGGGCCTACAGTTTATAGTTGGATTCGAGCTGCTATGTGCCTCCACCGGGTATCGAACCTGGGACCCCTTGATATAAGGCGACGACGCTAGCACTACGTTATCGGGGAGGCTATTTGGCAGTTTTGACAACTGAGTATATTGTGTCGTCTTGGACTGTTGGACAGTTTTCTTATAGACGATGTCGCTTGTCATTTCGGTGTGAAACCTGCGCGCCACATGTCGCTTGCCTAACAAAAAAGAGCAGAAGGCAGAGCGTACAGTCACCGTCAATAGAAATGGGATAGCTAGGTAGACCCTAATGAACTAGCTGCAAGGCGTTGTGTGTGTTGCCTAACTCTACGGCGATACGTGAATTTCAATAGCAAAATGGCAACTTCTATCACCGCCTTATACAACGTCGGATTAAAAATTATAGATACTTGAGTTTAAACTACAATTAAATATTAAGCAGTATACATAAAAACGAGTTACATTAAAATTTAGCTTATACAATTCTGCGTTAATCTATGCTAACCAATTTTCTTTGAGTATTTCTCCTATTTTTATCGTCGAAAGATAAAAAAAGGGGACGCTTTCTATATTTTTGCAAAAGTTCGCTTTCTTTGAAATTTTATAAATAAAAAAAAACACCTTTTCTTCTTAATTAGAGAATTTAAGTTTATATACTTATAAATTTAAGATTTAAACAATTTCTGAATTTTAAGATATTTAAAATTCGTCAAAAAACAGTTCTTATGAATTTTGCGAAACAACTTTTTCTTATTAGACACACACAGGAGATGTACTACGTAGAACTGTTAACGGAAAATGGAGGTTCGACCTGGACTCGAACCCGCGTAGTATTGGCAGAGACGATTCCACACAGGTAAAACAGCGGAAGCGAAAAATCAGGCGAAGCCAGGCCGGCTCGGTAGCTCAGTGGTAGAGCAATGGCACGGAATGCCAGAGACCCGGGTTCGAGTCCTGGTCGAGCCTTCATTTTCCGCTAACAGTTCTACGTAACATTTTCACAGTATTGGGTAGTGCAAAAAATACAATATTGATCTTGTTTGGAAGCCGTTTGCATCTGTTTTCAAATTCAATTATGATTGTCAATTCGCAATGCGAAACCGATTTTATTCAGATTTTTATTCAGCGGAGTAAAGCTGTACGTGGAACGTGATACCACCGCACACGATGACTCGCAGTGCCAGCCCAGTTTCCACGGTTCAACGGACACCGCTGTGTGCAGATTAACGAGAAATTGAATAACCTAAATTTTGATGTAACTCTTTTTTATGTAGGTCTACTGGTTAATTTTTAACTGGAGTCCAAACTCTAGTATCTATAATTTATAACTACAGTAGGTGAGTGTACCTATGGCTAATAACCTTTAGGCCCCAATTGATCCGGAGGTAGAACGAACCAGAGGAAACGACCAATAGATACCTTACGGGAAAACAAGAGACGTGAAAAGTGAAAGCAGGATTCACTTTTTCTTTTTCAAACTTTTACAAGTCCATGAGCGCAGTAGGAGATGCACGCAAATTAATTCTTCTCGTGGAAAATTCCACCTAATACATTCCCACTGGAAATTTCTTCGTGGTTACGTGAACGATAAGCTGAAACCGGTGGTGGGACTCCATAAACTGACTTATATCGATAAAATCAGTCGTGACCCTCAAGGAACAGTTGCGCCGTGCATTGTATATTCCTTTTCCGGAATGTCTGGAGTAGCAACGCGCAGAGGAGAAAGCTTGTGGGCGGGGCCAGACTAGGTGGGGAGACTAGTTGTCTTGCAAGCTGTCATGTTTTACAGAACTACTGGACCGCGAATGACCAGTCGAGTAGCCCCTCCCGCGCGAACCCCCCCCCCCCCCCGCGCTTCATTGGACGAGGCACAGACCCGCAACATGCGCTCAGGACGCGTTCGCGTTCTCTTACTCCAGACATTCCGGAAAAGAAATATGGTTTGATTGTTCTCTTTTACATCAGAGTAACAGTAATTTGACACCGTCTCGCCATAGGCTTCCTGCTCTCCGCACCGTCTCGCTTTAGGCTTCTTGCCTCAGACTTCGCGCTCTCGGCACCGTTTCGCCTTGGGATTCTCGCTCACGTCACCGTCTTGCCTTGGGTGTGCCAAAAGTTCTTGACAATAAGAATAGTAAAATGATTTTTTCATACCATGCAAGCTAAAGAAAAATTTAAGTAGTAATCACAGTTTAACCTGTGAATTAAAAATCACAGTTGTTTTTCCATTACAAGTGTTAGCCTACATCCTTTCCAGATCATAGAAAGAGCGTCCATCTGATGTAAATTATATAATGGATACTTGTCAATGGAGTTACGCTTAGAGAAATTTGTAACCTACCACTAACAAATATATTACGATTAGTACATTCAAAATTTGGCAACCAGCAGTAGCATTCCAGAACTTTTATAAAGTAGTAAGATGGAGTATTTTCTAAACCTTCTCACATTTTTGCTTTAACAACTTTAGAATATTCTAGCATTAGAGCGAGAAAAAAACTATTGATTACGATAGGCGGGATATGGCGGGGGTGGGGGCAATTATTACCTCTAAATTTTTCATGGGTTCCAGGTTCGAATCCCGGCCAGGGCACGAGTGTCGTTTGTGAACGTTATTTCATCAATTTCATCATCACTCATCATCATCGTCGCGATTAGCCAAAATCGTCAGAGAATCGGCGTTTAATGACAAAAATCAAATCGAACTGTGGCGCTTTCGAAACGTTGCTTGCGGCGGCGTGTGCGTTTAGCCCACCAAGTTCTTACTTCGACCGCGAGATGTCAGCACCGTTCGGCAGCCTCTGCATCGAATCATTTCGGCCAAGCATTCACCTTTCCCACAACATCCGAGAGCTTCCAAACAGCTGATTCGGAGGGGCGTGAGCTTGTTCACGAAACGAAGGGTTTGAAGCCTGAATGCACAACACCCGGTGTAACTCGCACGTAAGTGTAGGAGAACTATTCAGCAAATGAAAATCAGACACACCAGTTTGTCCACGGCACTCAGTCATCTGCTGTAGCATAGAGTAACTTGGTTCCCTCACCTCGTTTATGATGGGGTATTAATTAGTATAAGCTGAAGAAAAGTCCTTTATGCGCCCATCATGTCAAATATCTGCATCTCAGAAACTTCAAGAACAATATATGGTCACTGATAACGAGATGAAAGAACTTGGAGTTACATTCGATACAGAACTTACATTTGCAACACATAATGAAGGAGTTGTAAATGAGGCACACAGAAATAAAGAGTATGCAATTAGAACTAGAAAATATTGATTGATTGAATTGTTGTTTTAAGTCTAATTTTTGCACAGTAAGGCTAGTCGGGACTGGACATACAGTTTAAAGTGGGGTCCGAACCACTGTGCCATTTGCTTCCCCCGGGTATCGCACCCGGGACTCCTATTATATATGTTATTTACATGTTGCTAACACCAAAAGCTGTTTTTAGTGCAAGAAAGCAGAGTGGTAGTACAAAGCTTATATTTATCAAAGCCTGCACTACACCACTTTTGTGCAGTGAATTCGGATTTATTTCTAATGAAATTAGTGATTCGTTATATAAATATATATATAAAAAATCGCGGATATTCATACATTCATTATAAATTTTCATTGCATTTCCAGATTTCAATCAATATAGTAAAAGTCGAGTACTTACTGCTTATGAATTGGCATGTGTTGGACTTACCTGTAAAAAAAATACAAAATAATTAGTATATATAAAAACACTAAAATTAGGTAATACATTACATGGCGTGTATATATGTTAAAATTAAATTTCTGAGAAAGCCATTGAACACATTTTTACTTCGATCAACGAAAGTTGAAACATAAAGTAAAACGCCTACTGGAGCGAGCAGCAAAAACATTACTGAGTAAATGCATGTAATCAAGTGCCCGTTCGCCCAATGGGTCAGAAGAGCGATAAAGGAAAGGAGTGGACGATCTTACACTTTAATAAATGTATTTATCTAAATGACGTATCCACCACATCTGCCTTTTTTTGCAGCGGTTCCGCTCCAGTAGGCGTCCAGCTTAAGGGGTGAACAGCTGCATCATGAAACAGTGATAAGTCAAGTTACTTAATTATTTTGTGTTTCAAAGCACTTCAATCTTTCTCTGTGGTGGCAAATTTTGTTGCGCCTGGCAACACTGCTAAGATTATGCAGTCTCGATCGATATAGTGGGACCAGGCAAAAGGACCTGCGCAGTACCGCATGTCCTGTGCATCGTACTCGCGCATGGAGGGGAGGGGCAAAGTGGAGCACGCTTCCTCTTGGCCCGAACTGAAGGGATGGAGGGGAAAATGCGCTTGCGCCATGGCTTTGGCATTAGGTTCTTTTGATTGTGGCCGCTCTATATCAGGACAGCTGGAATGGAGCATGCGAAACTCAGAACAGGGTAGCCAGGCGCAACTCAAGATTCGTTCAGATATGTCATTTAAGGCTGAAATTATGGCTGCTGAATATTTATGCAATTGTATAGTCAGTACTTTAAATACATGTCGCCTGCATCTTCCGACAAAATTTTAGGAGTAAAGTGTTGCCAACCTAGATAATAAGCCACTAACATGTCAGTTTTTCATCTCTCCCACAAAATAGATATTATCGAAAGCATCGAGTGCTGCAAATGACCTGTAATTTGAGTTGTTTATTTCACCACTGACGACGGAAAGAAAAATATAAATAGCGGCAAGGCCAGAGAGTACGAAAGTTAACATAAAATTGTAGTATTCGATATTTTTTCTTCTTCTAAAAACTGCAGGTGGATAAGGATGAGAGAGAGGTGGCAACTCTGACCCCGCTTTAACGTCGCCATTGTTATTTCTTGTAATTTGTCAGTTAGTAAGGATATTGAGTATCTAGTGCGACCACAGAATATTGACCAGTGTATTACGTTTATAGGCTAACATCGAGGCACGAATTTAAAAAAGCATGTAAAAAGCGCGAAACTATGTACTGATTCTTTTATTATATATTCCTGATGGCAATGTGGTAACATCATCGTTTTGTAATCAGGGATCCCGGGTTCGATACCAGGTGGAGACACATAGTGGTCCAGATCTCACTTTGAACTGTAGGTCTAGTCCCGATTAGCCTATCTGTGCATAAACTGAAACAAACAAACATTCACCCGAAATACAGCAACTCGGATCAAGTCTCCCACTCCCCCCTCTCCCAGTTCGATCAGTCATACCATTACCATATGTATACCACACACCCCATTAAAACAAGTAAAACTGGATCAAAATGCTCTTCCAGTTCAGTTGCTCCCCCCCTCCCCTTGCCGCCACTTTCATTTCGTCTAGCAAAACACTTCTGTTCGGAATTAAGCTTTCAACTTTCAGAACATAGCGTGTTGTATGGTAAATTACATTTTATCTGCACGTTCATCGTAAGTTCCCCTCCCCCATATTTACGTATGGCGTGTTCGTGACAATATGGCGGAGAAAGATATAATCTGCTTGTAGATGCATATACACATATGCAATAAAATTTCTCCTAATGAACATCTGTGAATAACGGGCATTTCTTAATTTCCAAGGAATGGAAAAGTTACTTCTTAATAACGGACTAACCGATTTACGGTAAAACTTCCAAACAACGGAAAACCGTTAGAAAGACTTGCAAGTATGTATGTAGCGTGCTTCAGTACATGTACCGTATAAGCTGGAAAAACATATAAATTACACATTTCCGGATCCATGTTGCCATAACTTTTTATGTATGAGTAAACCATTCCTGAAGTTTTGAGCCGTATTTTCGTTACATCCTGTGCATGTGTGCGTCTCGGCTTTCGCAATGGATCTGTCAGCGTAAAGCGCTATGAAACCAGAGGTTTCAAAGTCGAATCTTGGGTAGGCCATGGATACATTTTTGTATTTGTTCCAGTATCAGGGGTGCCGACTTGTCAAAATTATTGGAGGGGGGGGGGTCTGATCACTGAAATAAATTAATGAATGACTCACTCTCTCCATTTTTAAAGTTTTGGCCTCAGTGTTCGGAATCTCATAAAAGCCCATGAATTCCTCAAAAATATCAAAATTTTTATTCACAGTTCGAATGCAGAATATCCACGGATGGATATGTCACAAGTTTCGTCAACCATAATAGCAAAATTTAATATCTGCTACCACGGATTCATGCGCATCGTCTTTTGAAACTCTTTTTAGTAAAAATATTAACAATACTCATAATTACTAATAAGTCACGTGTTTTGCTGTCCTCTGGCCATAGCCCCCCCCCCAAAGTTCATGGTTTAGCGGTCTCAACCCCCCAACGTTGATGGTCTAGAACATTTCAAATGTGTATTTAAAGTTAAGTTCATGTGGCACAATTCAGAGTAGACTTTACAAGAGAAGCAAAATACAATTGTAATATATTAGATCCTCTTAAGCAAAATTATTTGGGGGCTCTGCCCCCAAATCGTTAACATTGGAGGGACTCGAGCCACCCCAAGCCCCATGGAGTCGGCGCCTATGTCCAGTATACATTACATCAATTCATTCTCGTCGTCGCGATGAATATAAGCTCTTTTTTCACATAATGGCTAAAAAGTCATGAATTTAACTAAGATAAAACTACAGATTTTGAAATGTGATCTTAAAACATTTAATTTATTAATTAATACAAGATTGGATTAAAAACAATTAATTCTTCCACCAGAGTGACCTTCCTCAAGAAAGCTCAACTGGTAACAGCATGAATAACTATTAAATACAGGGTGATTTTTTTTATACATGGCACCATTTGTTTTGTGTACAGAAAGTAGGAAATGCAGTATGTAGGTTTGATATTGATGTTTTCAGGAAGAGAGTGTTGGGGAAAGTGGTGAGAACCATATTCGAAAGCATCGATGCATTGTAGCGGCGACCACACCTAACATTCCACAAAACAGTGAAGTGTATCTTCGTGTGCTCCGAGACATTTGTGTTCCCTTTTTGTTTGGCACGGTTGTTGATCCTTCCACCTGCTGGTTTCAACAAGATGGCGCGAGACCTCACACGGCAACAATAGTTCTTGATTATCTTGAGGAGATGTCTGATCACTGTGTGTGGTCTAACCGTAATCCCCAAGTGCACGGGAACGGGTTTGAATGGCCACCAATTTCACCGGATATGACCCCCTGTGATTATTTTCTTTGCGGTTATCTTAAAGACAGAGTATTTCAGACTAACCTTACAACAATGTAAGAACTGAAAAAATGCCGTACAAGCTGAAATATTCAATATTTCTGAGGACACATTAGCAGCAGTGGTGCGCAATTTCGTTGTCAGGTTGCGCCATGTCCGTGATAGGCAAGGGGCACACATTGAATATATTGTGGTTTAAACTCCCAAGTCTGTAGAACATTCCACTGAAAATTGAAAGGTGTATGACACGTGGTTCGTAAATTATGGCTAATTCCAATGGTTACATGTATAAAAAATCACCTTGTATATTCTAATATATCGTATTGTGGCACACTTTTACTGAGTGTGTGAACCTCGAAAGGTTCGGGGATCAAACCTGGAGCCTTTTAGATTAAAGTAATTATTCTATTGGGGGTTAGCGGTAGCTCGTAAGCTCTCGCTTGGCTGCATCTTCTATCTGCGGAGGTACCTTAATAAACTTAACCTACACAATCTTTTATTTGAATGGCAACTCTCATATTTTCGGTTAAAATGACCTAAAGACTGCAAAGGCAAGGTTGGCTTGAGAGAAAAGCGTATTACCTGTCTCGTTCTCGAAGAGAAGACCAATGAGTTTCCAAGTTAAACTCTCACTCACTTGCTGACGTTAGCCTCTTAAATTCTCACTCAGCTTCGCTGTGTACCACTTCCAAACAAGTTTCTGAAAGTCTGAATCCAGCCTCAATCTCCTTCAAAATCCAACTCACTCTCCTCTCTCCAAAACTCAAAACCCCGAATCACTCTCCTGTTCTCTTCCAAAACTCAAGCCCAACTCCCTTCTCTCTCCCGAGCCAGATCCAACTTGCCTCCCTCCTCATCAAAACTCCTCCCCTTTTTCTCTCTCATCAATTTTCCTTTGCAAATATTGGCGAATGCTTTTCGCTGAGCTGGTGCTGAAGTTAACACTTTCCTATACTTCCTGTCAGGCTGCCTAGCTACACGTAACTCGAAAATGAAAATGAGAGATACGTGACGGTATCCAGCTGGGCGAAAAAAATTCCTTTGAATTTTTAAAACGTTTAGACAAGTTGCAGGTACAGTGCCGGTTATGCCAATGCAGTCCCTTAGAAGGTCTATTTATTTAGTGAAGAAAAATAAAAATACATTTCACATCAGTGAAAATGAACACTACAGACTAACCCTAAAACTAAAGGGAAGGAAAAAAAATGCAGTCAAAATTAGATTTGGTTGACAGGTGTCAAGTCGTAATCTAATTTGGACTATCGAAGATCAAGACAAAAGCTCTGTGGGAGCAAACTTAAATTAAAAGCCGAGATGGCAATCAAAAATGAGAAGTCCAATGCCATATTTCGTTCGTCTCTTGCATGAATGAAATGAACGCGTGCGTACTACAATATTGATGCTGAGCACGCATACATTGGCTTCCAAGAAATGTTTATCAACACGAGCTAAGCTGTAACGTCAGCTCGGGTCAGAGAACTATGCTTGATACGTCAGACACACACACCACTGAACTCGGCCAAACCTCCCATGAGAGGAGTTGCTTATCACTTGTCTGCTGAACTGACGTCAGAATGGCCAAAGCCATAAGTTGTGGCTCCACCCACTAAGCATGTGGGGGGGGGGGGGGGGGCTGACACCAAAACACTAGGAATATGGGAGCAACTGCTCACGCCACAATAAATTGCAAGACAATTTGCACTAATATAAGAGGATCCTGGTGAATATATATTGTATCGAAGCACACGCAAGTTTCTCCGTCCAATGAATCTCTTTGAGAGAATAATATATGTATAGAAGATATAAGTACCATCTTCCAATAAAAATGAGAGAAAAAAAAGATTGTTGAAAATATATATACTGCATTACGTATTAAAATACCAAAATTGTCCAACACCGTCCATTAAATATGAGTAGAAATTTGAATACACACGTGATAAATAAAGAAACCCAACTTAGGCCACTACAAATACATAATGAGTGGAATATTAAAATCAAATGTCCATTATATGTGTATATCTTGGTTAATAAAAAAAAAATGAAAATCCTACAGTCCTTGCTGTATGGCGTAAAAGTTCCTATGTAAGGTCCGAAATGTTCTGAAGACACGCGAAAGCACTTGCGTGTAGTATCCACTGCATTCCATGGAGTCCGTGCAAAAGTGTTTGCAACTGCGAAAACCGGAACGAGGGGGTCACAATTTACATCCCAATCATCACTTGAGAATATCGGTCCTTTTATAGCTTAAGGAACGAGAAGTGTTCATGATTGTACCACTGGATGTAAAATTCTGGGTGAGGGACGTTTGATGAGGCGGGGGGTAAATCTTGAAGATCGGCGGGCGAACAGAAGGAAGAAACAGTTGGATTAATTTGTGCGGCTAACTGTACTGTAGAATTCATCATCCAGGGGAGAATGCTGTTCACCGGACTAGGGAACCTAGTCTCGTAAAGTCTGCCTTGCTGTAGAAGTAACAGCTAAAGTAGGTGTGCCTGGCGGGTTGCATATGACTGCACTCGAAGATGGTAACACACTTGTGGTGGGGACCGTACATGAAAGTAAGGCTGGTCTTGCTGCGTACGGGCGTCTGAATGGTAAACAAATCGAAGGATACTGAAGATGGGGTAAAATGTGTCATGTTTTCTTCTGGCCACTTGAAACTTGTAGGCTGGGACCCATGACGGGAAAAGTTTTCATCCACTGCATCACTTTGAGCTGGAATATAGTTCTGTCTGGAATTCCAGCGGAAATAAAGACAGTACTTCCGCTGAATCTTGAGGGCCGGAGCGTAGAAATGGGACAAAATTGTAGGTGTGCTCTGGTGGCTGGCACAAATCCCATCGGCCGACGGTCGCTGTGCAGTCCTGAGTTCGAGGAGGTAATGCGAAGTACTCGGCGGGTTTATGTATGCCGGGTGAAAACTGAAATTGTTGACTCCACGAACTGAGAGGCGATGGTAAATGGAGCTGCTCTCAGAAGGTCACCGGCGCGTAGAATTCCAATGTTGAAGGCGTCTCAGGTAATCTCTGCTATGCGATGTAGACGTCATGGAGATACGAGACATTATTAGGTGAGGATAGGAATGAGGTGGCCAATTAAAAAGGAACAGGGAAAGGTTTCAAAATACATTCTTTAAAATCACAATAACCCAGAGTATGCCATTCAAATAAAGGTACAAAATCACTAAAAATGGGGCCTAATGTCAAATAAAATATAATAACTAATAATAAAAAGCAATAAAGAATGTAAATCAATTTTAAATAACTGATATACTAAAATGTGAAGGTTCACGATGTGAGACATTATTTTACCATTACGGGAGTGTAAACGTGGTGAAAATATTGATTGAAGGCTAACAAAATTGCAATAATTGCCTCTAAATCTAAAGAGGTGATAATAAACAAAAGTAAATGAGAGGAACCAAATTCTTTGAATTTATCTTCAAATGTTAATTATGTAAGTGACGTAAAAGGAATTGAAGTGACGCAATAATGACGTAGTATCCCTTAGGTACTAGTCGAAGAGAAATTAGTAAACTAACTAAAAATGTAATTGAACATGCCTCATCTCAATTGTCGTGTCCATTGATTGGAATATGAACAATCTCATCAGCAAAAATAAATTGTCAAAGTACTTGTCATATCCATACTACATTATATATCTGAATGCTTTATTTAAATAACTCCAATAGTTCACCATTATTAGTACTGAATTTTTGTCTTAGATGTATGAAGATTTCGAAGTGCCAACTTGGAATTGATGTTTCGACGTCGAACGCTGGATCCAGTTATTATCCGAAGTGCAAGAAAGTCATGACGTCAGAATAACTCTCGGGGGAAAATTCTGGGGTGGGGAAATTCTAAAAGCTAAGCATGCTGGAACATGGTTCGATGTTGTCAGGCTGCGAGAGCAATACAGTCGCCGCTAGGCAACAGATTATGCGAAGTCAGGAAAAGGTAACGGGAGATGTATCGTTTCTCAGAGTCAGTTCCTTGGAAAAGGAGCGGAGTTAGCCATTGTGCATTGTCATATTGCAATCCTGTCATTGTATCAATTTTCATCGTTCGGCCGGAACTGTCCAAGGTTACTGGATGTATGGGAACGCTGAATCGCAGCCTTCGGAGTTTGCTGGAATTAACTGACGCCGGTAAAAGGGAATGGAGGAAATTAACTTGCAAGAAATTTGAGTCGCCGGGTGGGACGATGCTTCACTGGAAATCTGGAGTGGAAAAGGAAAAGGGGGGGGGGGGTAAATTCTTGATTTGCAGCTCGGATTCATCGCGGCAGGCTAGGAGCACGGGAAACGAGAACACAATAATCGTATTAAGAAAATATATGCCAAGGATCGCTATTATTAATATCTTATGCAAAGTACATACGAATACTGAAACGCTTCGAAAAATATTTCCGAAAATGATGACATCTGAACTGACGGGAAATTAAGATATAATATTATATTTACTAACAAACTATGCAAAGTGAAAAAGGTTGCAATCCTTTTTGGACCACTTAGTGCGCTGAATTCTCTTTAATTAGGTGTGATATGAGCTCTATATTGACATATTTAAAAGGATATCGTAGCTATGCGTTTCCTATTCTTTTATATTAATGCAAATTACAACTATTCACTTTGGAACTAAATATATGTAGGGTGGATGGGCAAAAAGGGGGAAAAAATATAATGCCTTAATTATGTGAATATAGTTCAGCCATTACTAGTTTTATAACACACGAAGGGTCAAGAAAATATTTTGTTCACGGGTCTCTATTAAAATATGCTTTGCATATTTATATATACGTAACATTTACTAAAGTCTTTATTCAGACTGGACATTATCGCCATTCTGCCGATAGCAGAAGGTACTTTCACCAGTTATTTTGGATCCCTGGGTAACTGGAGAAAATGGTATTCACTGAGCGTATTTACATATTATTTCGTATTTTTCACCATTTCTTCATTATGTGGAGCTACTTGATAAATCTCACTGTATAAATGCGCATTTCATAAACTTCTAACGTCGCCCTGTGAACGTCACACTCTTCCGCCTAACTAGTGTGCATAATTGGCAAATAAATTGACTAAAGTACATCCATGTGTTTAATAACCAATAAATATTCACATATAAAATTAATACTTTTCGTAAAATCGCCCAAATAGCTGTTGCCTGTTATTCGTGTTCTTGTGATGGACAGAGATGGTGTTACAAAACCTCTGTGACTGCTAAAACGCGTTCTCATGTGTTAGTGGTTGCTCAAATTCCTACGTATTCTCCGCTTGTTTAGGGTCTGACTGAATGTAAACACGATGAGGTCTTAAGCCGCAAGGCGTACAAGATTCTGCTTTATTAATTCTAAATATAGGTACAAATTCGCAAAACTTTAACATTATTTAATGAAAATTGATAATCAATTTTACCTTAAATTTAAACAATCTCTAACGTGTATCTGTTATTCAGTAAGTAAGTGATTAACGTCGTGATTAGGGAAGCACAAATCTGTTAATTAACGCTAAGGAACGTTGATATTGATGAATGCCGTAACTCGAAATATAAATATCGTAATTGCGCGTCAAGTTTGAACAATATATATAATATAAATACACATGAAATTTAAGGTATTAAAATTTGTCATGAGCTATAAAATGAATGCGTAGGAGGAATATTCAACTGTCCATCAAAGCAATAGCTCAGAGAGGGTAAAAAATATCAACAACAAAAAAAAAGATCTCGCAAACATGTGAGAAACATCCGCGCCGTGCTCTCTTAATTGTGTCCAGTTAAATCATTATAAGTTGGCTTTGCCTAACTTTTGGGTGCTTGAAACAGAAATATATATATATAATATGTGTACGTACTGATTCATATCACTAAAGCCTATTCATTGGCTTAAAACATCTTACACTCTGCCCTAGCAGACTGCTTTATTTATCTATATATGCGCTTTATTCATCATTATTCATTTCTCGGCCTATTTATGCATATCACTAAAGCACCTTTTATTTCTAAACCAGAATCCACTAATTAATCGAGCGGTTTATACTCTGAACTAATGGTAGCGTCACTCTAACTACGTACGACCGGCGTACAGTAGCGGACATAATTGCTGCTTCATTGCCAGAAGTATAATAAGCGTTTCATTTCTTCACATATCAACACATAGTTTAATAAAACAATTTAGTCCTTAATTAAGGTAACGTAAGGCAAAACGACTGACTCGTGAATTCCTCGACTATCTCCTGAAGCTAAGCATCCTTCTTTGAGGAGCTAGGAGCATTGTGTCATTACGAATATAAATGAGTCGACCGCGGAACCTTGTTCGTTCCCAAAACTACATTTATTTAAAATTAATATCCTCTTGGCAATAATCTGAACAGTTTATAGCTCATGCATTTTTGATCATCGACAAGTTACGGTCAGTTTTGAACGAAAATAAATTTTAACTTTAAAGAACTTTAATTAATAAACAACAAAAAAAAATGACTCAGCATACTCGCTGCTGGACTCAGTGAATACATAGTACAAATTAGTCGGAGTCAAGACTAAGTTATTTTCCTCCTTAGCGATAATCTCTCTATTCACTTTTAGTTAAGGATATAATTAATTAAAAGACGTGAAAGGTAAAACTGAAACATGATCTGAGCAAAATTATCGGGAACATAAAATGTAAAAAAATCGTTCACATAATGTCTGTAGCTTACTGCACTGTTATATCACTTATCACATAAATCACGTACAAAAGTAATGTAAAAAAATCATTCTAAATTTTGCGTCAAAGGATCATCAAATTTGAATTTGCACTTTTCAAAAGTAGATTAAATCCTGGAAATGATGAAAAGTTTCCAGATGGGAGATCTGTCATAGCCAGGGTACCGGGTTCGCGAGCGAACCACAGCGCTACCAGGAGCGAAGCGATAGGGAAACGTCCAAGGACGTCCCTGGGCCGGCCGCATTTTTGGCAAAATGGGCCTCCCTAAAGTCCGACAACACCTTCCGCGACGCGGGATGACGGACGCTCCCGATACCATAGTTCCTGCCCGACGCGGACAACCGCGACGAAGCTAGGGCGCAGGGCTGTACCCAGATCGCCCACGGCTATGGAAGAAAACATTCTATTTTCTTTTCCTCCGCATTGTATTGCGCTTGACTGCGGCGGTGATTAGCCTATCAGGGTGGGAAGTGACTCAAATTTCAACATCTTACATAATTAACAATCGTATCGTCGCTGCCAATTTCTTTTAAGAGTTTCACGTTCACCAATGTAAATTTAGATAGCTTCACTGCATGCAATTTGAAATAACATTAGTTATCGTTGGTAGTGCACAATTACTGTAATTTGGAAGAATGGGTGAATCTTATGTTGTTAAAGGGGCTCGCTGTTGACTGTTATTCCACACATTTTCATCACATCCCTTTGTGTCAAAAGAAAAGCCAAATCGTTGGGTTAGGGAGGGGGGTAAATGACGCTAATTTTCATCACATTTCGTATAGAAATTGATGAAATTCCGCACCTGCACCACGTCTTAAGACACAGGTGAACCTCGAAAGGTTCGGGGATCAAACCTGGAGCCTTTTAGATTAAAGTAATTATTCTATTGGGGGTTAGCGGTAGCTCGTAAGCTCTCGCTTGGCTGCATCTTCTATCTGCGGAGGTACCTTAATAAACTTAACCTACACAATCTTTTATTTGAATGGCAACTCTCATATTTTCGGTTAAAATGACCTAAAGACTGCAAAGGCAAGGTTGGCTTGAGAGAAAAGCGTATTACCTGTCTCGTTCTCGAAGAGAAGACCAATGAGTTTCCAAGTTAAACTCTCACTCACTTGCTGACGTTAGCCTCTTAAATTCTCACTCAGCTTCGCTGTGTACCACTTCCAAACAAGTTTCTGAAAGTCTGAATCCAGCCTCAATCTCCTTCAAAATCCAACTCACTCTCCTCTCTCCAAAACTCAAAACCCCGAATCACTCTCCTGTTCTCTTCCAAAACTCAAGCCCAACTCCCTTCTCTCTCCCGAGCCAGATCCAACTTGCCTCCCTCCTCATCAAAACTCCTCCCCTTTTTCTCTCTCATCAATTTTCCTTTGCAAATATTGGCGAATGCTTTTCGCTGAGCTGGTGCTGAAGTTAACACTTTCCTATACTTCCTGTCAGGCTGCCTAGCTACACGTAACTCGAAAATGAAAATGAGAGATACGTGACGATATGTTCGACTCTACCATATCGCTGAAGATATTAGAATTCGACTAGTGACATGGTATGTTTTTTTTATTTTTATTTAAGGAAATAGGTGATAGATAAAACACACAAACATAAAAAACAACACAATGTAGTCGTTATTTAAAAGAGGTAATGGAAAGTTCCATAAGCGAACTCGAAATATTGAAAAAAATAGAACTGAATTTGAAAAATCAGTCGCCAGATGAAACTTTTCAGGCACCTGTATTTTTCTACCCCTGTATAGATTCCACAACACAGAAAGCATAAAAGTGATGATATATCATCCGCCATTGTCACCCATTGAAATCCAGAGACATTTCTCGATTGTTCCCTGAATTGACATTTCGTCGTCACGACTCCAAATCAATAGCTCCCACCCCATCCCCTCCTCATCAAAGAACTGAAGATAAACGGAGAAAAATGCTTCTCTTGTTCTGTGTCTACAAGTAGAGACAGATGACAGATGTCGGGACTCCCTTGAAAAGCTGAAAGAGCCACGTACTTCTTATATAATATCTTCTACAAGACAATTTCCAAGTCATCATTTTTATCCTAATACCTTCTCAATCTTCTGCAGATTTTCCTAACGATTCATGACTTGATTCAACTTTTTCCTTTCATTCATATTTGAGTTTCAATTGCGTTCTCGTTGGAAGGAGTAATATAGTAATTACATTTTCAAATCAAGCAATGCCAATGAATGAAAACGAACTACTTGTTCGGAAGGAGAAATAAATCGACGGTTAACTACAAAATTCCGAATCGAATATAAAAACCATAGTCCTCTAGGATGTTTGAAATATCTAAATACTTAAATCACAAGCTTCTCAATCGTAAAGTTCACGTGCTTGGTAGAAGCAGATCAGTCCGGCATCAGCGCCTTTTGGTGAGTAGCGGTGGAAATTGGAAGTTCTTGGAATAACATGCGAACTGCTCGAGTGCCGAGGCTGGAAGGATCGCAGTGGGCTACAAATGAATTTAAAATTAATCTAAGATGTCTGTCATTCCAGTAAAACAATTTGTACATTCTTGCAGCTGTTTTAATAGCACTACATCTCAAATAGTTTGTTTTTAAATCACTCCAAACATGCGAAGTTTAGCATTCTTACATATAAAAAAATGCCATTATCTACTTATAGGATAATAATATTTATAATTATATATACGATATTTATAATATTTATAATTCTAAAGGACTGCATAGGTGTAAGATGTTAGATATTATGTAAGATATTTACACAGTATTTATTTATTTATTTAATTTAATTTCAAACATAAGTATTTGTACATTTTTCTGTCCCGTTTTTCCTTCATGAAACTATGAAAAATGTCCCGTTCTGTTGTTTTAAAACCTGGTCACGTGTCTGTAATATATCGAAAATATATGTGTGCAAAATATTTACAGGGTGGCCACGAATTAAGAGGGCACTTTTTGATCAATTACGTTTAACAATGACAGCATATTTATAATATTGGCAACTTTATATTTTCTGAAGATAGTAACTTAGACATCACAATGACAATTTTATGTTATCCATAATGATCAATTTGAGCTCCATTTAAGTCAATGCAAGCTTGGAGACGTGATTGGCTCTCGCTCTATCTGTTCGTGGCCTGCCGGATTTTTTTAAAGTATGAAACACTTCCGGTTGCATCAAATAACTTGTTAATTCTTGAGATAGTGTCACCTGTAAGTGCTAGAGGTCCACATCCCTCCAGCATTCGTCACTGAACTTCAGCTACACATTATTAGTAATTTGACACGCTGCTCAATACTTAGTCGACTCGCTGCCATTCTAAGCAACATCCACTTCTTCCGTTATGTCGGTTAGATTTTACATACGTGTAAAGAAAGAAAAAAAGAAAAGAAAAATAGTAGATCAAAAAGTTGCAGTGACAAAATGTGCCCCTTAATTCGTGGCCATCCTGTATGAAGAACTAAGAGACATCTGTAGCATGCGATACCTGAGATTGGTGGTATATAAAGAAGAGAAGAAAAAAGAAGATTATGAGTACAAAAAAAACGAGAGACTGAAAGAATGAATAATTGGTTCCTAAGTCTTTTCACCAGGAATTCCTCTCCCCCGACTAGAGACATAAAAAATGTGGAGGAGTTCTTTAAGCTCAATATTTCACGGTGTCTGCTCACGTCATCTTTGATCAATGGTAATGCTTCTGAAAAGAGGGAGAGAAGAAAGCTTAAAAGTAAGAGAAACGAACGCAAATCGACAATCAATACTGTCGCAACGTCAAAGATAATCATATCCTTGCTCGGCCGTTATTGCCACTTCACCACACACGAAAGGAAGTAGGAAGACATTCAGAAACCGGTTTTTCGGTCAGAGGCAAGCAAAATGGTTCCTATTTAAGCGGTCAGTAGTTGAAACATTGATAAGAAGACCTTCATTGATAGGCAGGGTTGTAAAAGGTCCAGGAACAAATAAACTCTAATGGGTTCTATTGGGTTCCGCTGCAGGACCGGAACCTCTTTTCTCGCATAATTTAAATTCGGTCCATGTTGCGTGTTGTTTCATTGAAAAAAGTTCCCGGACCGTATTTGAATTGACCAGAAAAAAGGTTCCTGGACCGCATTTAAATTGACCAGGAAAAAAGGTTCCAGTACCGTATTTATAATAATTCGGAAAAAAGGTTTCTGGACCGAATTTAAATTCAGCCAGAAAAAGGGTCCTGGCCCGAATTGAAATACTTTACAGATACACAGGACCGGAATTGAATTGATTAAAAATTCCTATACACAGTAATTATTAACAATAATGTAATTTTGAAAGAAATGTGATTGTTGTGTAGTGAAATGCATAGTACAAGTGGCGCTTATAAACATAAACGAATTTTAATAAATATTTTTTAATCAGATGTGTTTATATTTTAAAGTTTACAAGTGTTATTACTACAGAGGACGTGAAGTACCATGATATCAAAACTGGTAATAATAAATGCATAATTATTAATTTTATAATTCCCCCTCCTGAATGCGTATGTACTGAACGTGATATATTATGTTGTGTATACAGGGTGCATCATAAGTAATAGCGCAAATTGACATAGTTCAAAGTGCACGATAATAACATTACATAGAATAAAAAAATCACACATTCGCGATTATCTCGAAAACTGCTCGTTTGCAGACCCATGTTTACTGAGACTTTTTTGCTTCTGTTATCGTGTACTTTCACCTGTGTCAGTTTGCGCTATTACTTATGAGACACCCTGTATATATTAAAAGACCAAGCTTAATAATAGGTTAATCTATGGACGGCTGCAGATATTTTACTGGGCTGGCAAACGGTGCATATTTTCTCGCAAAATAGCGTTACCCGGTAAAAACACATCCCTTCAGTTTGAAGGTATCATGTTTCTGCAGCGCCCTTAAAACAATTAACATAGATTACAGTGACTGAAATGTGTGGAACATATCATTTTATGTTCACAATCATTTTCTCAGAGAGAAGGCATGACCCCTTTGACCCCATTTCCAGACGCCAATGGTTCTCGCAGGCGTCAATCATTCCACGAGTTCTGAGCAGAATCTGTTATAAATGTTGCAAGATTGCAAGGCGAGAGGCATCATGTTTCTTTCCTGACACAACGGTCCATCAGGTTGAGTGCGTTATTACGGGGTCCCGGGTTCGAATCTCGGCCTGGACATGGGTGTCTTTGTGAGTGTCCCTTCATCAATTTCATCGTATCATGACTCATCCTCATCTTCGCGATTAGCCAAAAGTGGCAGAAAAGCGAAGTAAAATAAACCAAATCAATTAATCAATCAATCAAATACTATTCATTGATACAGTAAGATGCCAGGTTCCTAAAAGCTGAAGATGTTCGAAGCGTAGTGAGTTAAGGCGTCTCATAAATTGTAATTTTCCCGCATCGCACCGAAGACGGACAATACTCGAACAAACCCAAGACACCAGAAGCCATGATACAGAAAGATGAATAGGTTAGGTAGATTAGGTTCATGCAAGATGAATTTCTGGGCATTAATTGAAAAACCTACCCAGATGTCGGGTACACTTCTGACACGACCAATGTTGCCAGTAGACCTCGTTTTATTTTAAAACGTACTTTTTAAAAATTAATATTTATTTATTGAGAAAATTTCAGATACAGCACAGGTGGCCATTTTACACTGAAATTGTTAACAATGAGAAAGCAATAATTATAATAAGCATAAAATAAAAAAATAAATAAAAAATAATTAAGAGTAAAAAAACAACATAAAAGTGAATAGCAAATGAACAAAAAAATAAGTAAAAGATGGCACTATGTGATATTAATTACAGGCATTTCTTCTGATGGAAGACCGAAAGGCAAACTCGGAGGAAAATATATCAATATTTGAGGGCAGATCATTATATTGTGCTGCAAGTCTGTAAAAGAGAGATCTTTTTTGAATTTCTGGTATAAAATAATCTTGTGTTGAGTGTTATGCGCATAGGTACTCGAAAGTGGAATTCCTCAAGAAGTGTGTTGCAGCGGATTTTGCAATTCACAATTTTGTATAAATAACTGAAATCATTCTGCAAACGTCGCTGATAAGCAGTTTGTAAGTTTAGAAAAGACAGGAGATGCAGAGATGAAAAATTGCGTAATGAGGGAACCCTGTGACGGACTATAGCTAGGAAGAAGTGAAAGACTGAATCGATTCTGGAGGGGTGAGTGGGACATGCCATGGACCAGACGGGGGAGCAGTATTCTATTATTGGGGAGATGAATGATTTGAAGTACATATTAACCCCATAAAATCGTCTGCAATGCATAAAATGCATGAAATATTATCGTCCTTTTATCAATTCGATAAACACCCATACAGACCATTAATACACATCGAAAATTTTTGACAAACGACTTCACTGCTGCCATTTATACATATTTGCTTCTGCTTCGTACAAAGACTTCTTTATACCTCGGTAACTTTTTCCGCATATGAACGTTCACGTAGAACATGATTTTGTTCTTTGATGTTCAAAAAATATCCACATAGACAAAGTTAATACCCAGTGTAGTTTCATGTCTCCCATCACTTTTGTACAAAATTTACGTACGTTCAAAATCTCGGTTGCGTGACTTTTCGGACATCCTGTAGAAAGGTCACTCCGCAGCTCCACTGAGACAGGACGGTAACAAAGGAACCGTTGCTGTGGTATTTATCACCCTTCCTTGATTAAAAAGGCAGTTGTTAGCCAATGAGGGCGTATTCACCTTCAAGCCTATTGTTTACGAGGAGTCTCATTAAGGGCGCTGATAACAGTTGAGCATTGTTGGGAAACTTTCTCTTGTCGGATAGGATGATGATCTCGACTCTAGAAGCTATTTCTCCGCAATAACAATAACAAAGTAGGTTATGCGTGTTTTAAATAGATTTGATAAATGAATAAAGGCTAAATATATTAATTATACAGGGCGATTCATAATACCATCCCGAATTTGGAACATTTATAGTACAAGAACTACAACACATGCAACAAAAAGGTGCATATCAATACATATAGAATATCTTCAAGTTTGGTGCATACCTTA
Source organism: Lepisma saccharinum (assembly GCF_977018435.1). Classification (NCBI taxonomy): domain Eukaryota; kingdom Metazoa; phylum Arthropoda; class Insecta; order Zygentoma; family Lepismatidae; genus Lepisma; species Lepisma saccharinum. Next base: position 35,735,493 of record NC_139258.1, on the reverse strand, counting down.
CAGGTGTTCGATGTGTACACTGGTGATGCAGATACTTGAAATCAAGTTCATTGCACACACGTCCCAACATATGACGATCAATACCAACGACTGTATGCGTGATCCTTTCGAAACATTAATTTACGCATACCAAACATTATTTCACGCATACCAAACATTATTTCAGGTTAACGCTGTTCGGCTGTTGATTTAACACACACCGTCACAACCGACTCACATTTAGTGAATCCTAAGACGTTGAACGCTTTAATGTGTTCACCAGTGCACGCCACGTACGCGTTAACTGCAATATACTGCCACCTAGCGGCTAAATCTACAATTACGTGATTGGGCCCATTACGAGTGCAAACTTGGAGAAATTCTTTATGTACTCATACGCATCTCTTTCATATATATGTTACAGTTCTTGTACTGTAAACGTTCGAAATTTCGGAGGGAATTATGGATCACCCTGTACATTCATTCTCTTTTTCATTTGTCAAATCTATTGAAAACTCAGTTCTTTCGTTCTCAAGTACACAGCAAGATTTCAAATGAAGCTGGACCCGGAGGGGGACTGATGGTGCTACAGCTCCCTCCGAAATCTTGAGAAAATCATCATTTAAAAAAAGTCAGTGAAGAACTCGTGAAAAACTACAGTGATAAATGCAATTCTCCCTTAAAATGACCCCGGATTGCCATTTTTGAGTGTGGAATGTTCTAAATATACGAAATATCTTACTGTGTATGCCGTACGCCTAGAAAGCAGCTACGTACTACCCCACCTCCCGCAAACAAAATCCTGCGTAAGCAATGAAGTCAGATAAAGTGCTCTTAGCTACGGGAGAAAGCATCAGCATCACTGCTGTCACTGTGACCGAAGATCATCGAATATCGTTAAGAGTAAAATTATGCATGAAACTGTTTTTGTGCGGTTGGTTACAAAACCATGATAATTCACGTCCGCACATCCCAATTATTGTTTCCGAATATCTGGAGAAAAACGATGTGATGTGTGTTCCCCATCCTCCCTATCGTCCAGACCTAGCCCCATGCGACTTTTTTTTTCTTTTAAAGGTGATTTTAGCTGTGCTACAGGGAAGAACAGACTCTCCATAGGCCTTGTGTAGGATGTCATAGACCTCAACTGAATATTTGTTCAGACGAAAGCTGCAAAATAACGACGCAGCGTATTGTTCGTCGTGCGTTACCTCAATTATCAATAAACGCGAAAGGGATTAAGAGCGAAACGGAACAAGCTCGAACAGAATAAACGCGAAGCACGAAACCAAAATTGAACACTGGAATAAGCGCGAAAGGAACATACGCGAAACTGATTAAACGCGTAAACTTCACTTTCGCGCTTAATCTCTTTCGCGGTTGTTCTAGCGACCCAATTATAGCATAGGCAAAGGTACCTTGGCATAGGCAGAACTGAACATGCCTCAACCTACATTTTTCCACAGGCGCATAACTGAAGTCAAAACAATGAAACTAGTATCGCGTGTACATTACACATTAAGCTAAAAATTTAACTAAAAAATGAAATTTTAACGGGAGGAATTATGTGAATAAAAAAATGTTCATTCTTTATTGAACAGCCCCTTAGTAATAATACGTTATGATAGATGTTCTTGAGACATTAACCCATGAATGAAATATTGTTAAATGTGTTAAACTTTAAAGAAAAATCAGAATTGCAAACTATGAATCTTTAAATGTACGTAAACTATATTCTGTAGCATAATGAGTTTTACTCTCTTTCCTCATTTCAATATTTGTAGGATGCTACCACAGATAAACGAACGTATTATACATACAATCACTGTGCGAATTAAGCATTCTGCTTTGGGAGGGATGCCCACTTTTTTTTGTTTTTTTTTTTTGAGCATGATAATTTGTATGTTACCAGTCAGTAAACTAAACTTGTTAACCCGGACTTCGATAAGCCGGACTTCGCTTAATCCGGACAGGAAAAAGGAAAAAAAAAAAGAGCAGAATGCAAGGTTTTAAATGTGGCCAGAAGTCAACAAGAGAACTTCCCAGCAGTCAACCACTGATGAAATTCTGTTTCCCGCAGACTTTGTTCTGTACTGTATAGTGTATTAGGCCTATGCCCTTTAAATACACCATAATAAACGTGTTTTGTTGCTATAAACGGAGTTTTAATGCACTTTGTACTGTTCTTTCTATATGGTAATGCATATATCAAGTGTGAGGTAACAGTTTCAACAGTGTTTCTGATATGCAGTTCTGACTCTGTTTCCCAAAACACATGAACACAAGGAATGGACCGTTGCTTCAGTGCATACATGTATGAGCAGTGGTGGCGATTAGGGGGGGGGGCGAGGGGGCAGTTGCCCCCACTTTTCACCACTTTTGCCCGCACTATGCTAAATCTTATATACAAAGGGAAAATACCCCCGTAAGTTACAGTAACTATTATTATTATCATTTGAAGTAGGGTTACATTTAACCTTACATTCTATTTTACACTGACCTACATGAATTAATGTTAGCTAAGCATACAGTTATGCAAATTGTTTATAGATATACAGAATATGGAAATTACAAATGTAATTAAAAAAACATAAGTAGTGGTAGTGGTAGTAATATAATAGTAATAATAATAATAATAATACAGTAAAACCTAGTTAATCCGGACTAAGGGAGGTGATAAGTTGACCGGTTTAACGAAAGTCCAGAATTAACTGAAATAACCTAAAAGAACAGTAGAAAGTGCATTAAAAGTCCGTTATAGCAACAAACACGTTTATTATAGGGTATTTAAAGGGCATAGGCCTAAATACATTATCCAGTACAGTCCAAAGTCTGCGGGAAACAGAATTTCATCAGTGGTTGACTGCCTTTTCATTGGGAAGTTCTCTTGTTGGCTTCTAGCTACATTTAAAACCTTGCATTTTGCCTTTTCTTTTCCTTTTGCCTGTCCGGATTAAGCGAAATCCGGCTTATCGTGGCCCGGATTAACGATGTTTTACTGTAGTAGCAAAGGTTCTGTGATTCTGCCCCCTGAGAAGGAGTTCTGTGGGCGCCCTTGGTTGTAAGGGCATATTTTTCAAAATATAGTGCATATTTTTTTTAAATTTTAGGTCATAAGAGCGTTTTTTACATTGCATACTTTGGTGATATTTAGGTCATAAAAATCATAGCACTATTGATTAAGATCATACGAGGAAAACAAGCTTCGATTTGCTCAGCCTAAAAAGGAAGTGCGTAGCTATGTATTCAGATATATTCACAGCTTAGACAATGGCACGTCTGGACGCTGTTCAAGTGGGTATCAAGGAGACTTGCAAATAAACATCTGGAGGAAACAATGACAAAACAAGGGAAGATAACAATCATATTGCATTACAAAGGGACAGGAAACACTTGTTGGGGAAGTTACTTTTCAACGCTGAGATGTAACAATCGTGTAGAAGGGGGAGGGGCAGTGGCACGCTGGAGAATATTCTTGGCCGTTTGCCATTTCTAATAAAAGGGATTCGCTTTCATGGTTCTCTCGTGCAAGTTACTAGAATAGAACATTAACATGAAACGCTGAGACGTAACTTTTATGCACAAAGGAAGCAGTAGTTCACAGCACCATTAATACGGTACTTGTTTAGAGTGCGGATTTAGCTTGATGCTATTCCAGATTATAAGAAACATTGTGTGTGCTGCTGGCAACACTGCGATTCAGCAGGATTCTCCAAGTGTACTGATGCTAAGTTCAAGTATTGGTGATTTCAAGCAAACGTTCATTTTGAGAGGGACTGCTATCCACTGAAAATGTACAAAAGTCACATATGTTACGAACAGTGTTTGGGAGTAACGCAGTTACACGTAACAGTCACTGAGGAAATCTAAGTGTAACTAGATGCATTTAACAGTAAGTAGTTCCATTAACATAGATAGTTTTATCAACAGAAGTAACGTTACTTTTACAGTTACTTTAAATTCTCGATGTTGGGATGAGCTAAATGTAGCAACTGTTTCCAACGTGTGTCTTCTCTGGATGCTAAGGTGAAAGAATTTTCGTAGAATCTCGTAAGGCAAGGAGGCCAAGCTTCGTTGCGTGTTAAATTTATATAGAAAGAAGTTATTGTCGAGGGACTGTTCTTATAGCAACGATATACAAAGAAGATATTGCCGAGGGACTGTTCTTGTAGCAACGAGATACAAAGAAGATATTGCCGAGGGACTGTTCTTGTAGCAACGAGATACAAAGAAGATATTGCCGAGGGACTGTTCTTATAGCAACGAGATAGAAAGAAGTTATTGTCGAGGGACTGTTCTTATAGCAACGAGATAGAAAGAAGTTATTGTCGAGGGACTGTTCTTGTAGCAACGAGATAGAAAGAAGTTATTGCCGAGTGACTGTTCTTGTAGCAACGAGATAGAAAGAAGTTATTGGCGAGGGACTGTTCTTATAGCAACGATATACAAAGAAGTTATTGGCGAGGAACTGTTCTTATAGCAACGAGATAGAAAGAAGTTATTGTCGAGGGACTGTTCTTATAGCAACGAGATAGAAAGAAGTTATTGCCGAGGGACTGTTCTTGTAGCAACGAGATAGAAGGAAGTTATTGCCGAGGGACTGTTCTTGTAGCAACGAGATAGAAATAAGTTATTGCCGAGGGACTGTTCTTGTAGCAACGAGATAGAAATAAGTTATTGCCGAGGGACTGTTCTTTTAGCAAGGAGATAGAAATAAGTTATTGGCGAGGAACTGTTCTTGTAGCAACGAGATAGAAATAAGTTATTGGCGAGGAACTGTTCTTTTAGCAAGGAGATAGAAATAAGTTATTGGCGAGGAACTGTTCTTGTAGCAACGAGATAGAAATAAGTTATTGGCGAGGAACTGTTCTTTTAGCAAGGAGATAGAAATAAGTTATTGCCGAGGGACTGTTCTTGTAGCAACGAGATAGAAATAAGTTATTGGCGAGGAACTGTTCTTTTAGCAAGGAGATAGAAATAAGTTATTGGTGAGGAACTGTTCTTGTAGCAACGAGATAGAAATAAGTTATTGCCGAGGGACTGTTCTTGTAGCAACGAGATAGAAATAAGTTATTGGCGAGGAACTGTTCTTTTAGCAAGGAGATAGAAATAAGTTATTGGCGAGGAACTGTTCTTGTAGCAACGAGATAGAAATAAGTTATTGCCGAGGGACTGTTCTTGTAGCAACGAGATAGAAATAAGTTATTGCCGAGGGACTGTTCTTATAGCAACGAGATAGAAAGAAGTTATTGCCGAGGGACTGTTCTTATAGCAACGAGATAGAAATAAGTTATTGTCGAGGAACTGTTTTTATAGTAAGATAATCTGTGTAAAATAAACTGTAAGCTTAAGTGTAGAACTACTTCAAATAATAATAAATAAAATCTTGTTGAGCTTTGAATTGAGAAAGGAACAGGTGCTAGTGAATGAGATGCCACCAAAAATTATATATAATAATAAAATAATGTACCGTGACTAGCAGAGAGCGTTTTTATCCAATTAAAATAGAAATAAATATTTTGAAGGAGTAAAGTCACAATTTATGACTTAATATGTAATGAACGACTCTCAAATTAAAAGGAGACTTAAAATGATTATTTTATTACCACTCCAGACACAATCAGTTCCAACTAGGCCCATCATCTAAGTTCAGAATGGCCTCCGCGATGGAGTAGTGGTAGCATCCTTGCCTTGTAATCACAGGATCCCAGGCTCGATACCCGGTGGAGGCACATTGTAAGATGGTTAGGATCCCACTTAAAACTCTAGGTCCAGTCCCGATTAGCATATCTGTGTATAAAGTTGACTTAGACAACAATTCAATTAATCAATCAAATCTAAGCTCAGTGTTTGAGTTGAAATATGTAACACATATTTCCTGTAAGTTTAGAGATTGATTTACTGAGTTCAAGTTTTAAGTCCACTTTATGGACAGAAAGGCAAATCGGAACTGGACCTACATTTTCAAGTGGCATCCGAACCACTGTGCAATGTCACTTCACCGGGTATCGAACCCGGGACCCCTTGATTACATGCCGAGGACGTTACCACTACGCCATCGGGGAGGTCCTGTATGTTTTGTGAGGGCTTTCATTTCCAGAAAGACCAACCCCTTAAGCTAAATACAGGGGAAAATTCAATATTTTAATGGATTGTAAGTAAGAAATTACCAAAGAAGGTCTTAAAATTCAAAAAAAGGCCTTACTGAATCAAAAATGCTTTTAAGATGCACAAAATAGCCCAACAAATCCATCTTGGAAGCCTTAAATTGTCAGAAAAGACGAAAATACTAAAGCAGGCACATTTCTGATTGATTGATTTGGTGTTTTAAGTCCACTTTATGCACAGTAAGGCTAATTGGGACTGGACCTACAGTTTAAAGTGGGATCCGAACCACTTGTGCCTCCACCGGGTATCGAACCCGGGACCCCTTGATTACAAGGCGACGACGCTACCACTGCGCCATCGGGGAGGCCCCAGGCACATTTCTGGATGGTCATGTATTGTTTGCTGGTGTTAGCTATAGACATGTCGGGGTGATCGCTTCATTTTAGTAATCTCGCCTGGGAAAATCACCGTTTTAGACGCGGAAGGATAAGACTTGCGTCATTTGCTCTTACATCAACCGACGACATTGTTAGTTTCAGACATCTCGTACGGGGGAGAGGATTAATCCAGCCATGTTTCAGAGAGGAAATAACGAAGAGGAACAATATGATTCAATCAGGACGTAACGCAGAAACACGAGGGGGCAAATCCTGGAGGAAAAGTTCTCTAAAGCCCAGCCATCCGAGGAGACCAGGTCATTCTCAGCATCTGCCTCTGCGGGGAAACTTACTTTATGGCGCTGGCAGCAGACCAAATCCCTTCCACGATTCGTTTCGCTTCTACTGGCTACGCCTTCCGCATCCGATGGAAATGTCCATAAGAGTTTCCGTCAATTTCCACTCTGGTTCTTATGACACGTCTTTTGGCCCTATCGTGTGGTGCAACGCTGCCTTAAACTTGGCTCGGAAATTTGTATTTTTAGTAATGGAGAGAAAAAGATGCTCTTAAATTCCTATAATTTTATGTTCCTTTTTGGCGGACATTCCAGGTACTGGCAAAAAGTATCATTATTATTTATTTTCTTAATTCAATTAAGACATGCAACATTTTATATAGAACTATATTACCCTAGCCGTACGGGAAACTTACCTCCCGATACATGCGCACCGCGTTCGACTCAATCCTAATCAAAATATAATATTCTTCAAATAGTACGACGTCACTTCTAGCGATCTCTAAATTTGGTACAGGTATAATGGTCATAAAATTGTTGTCTTGCATCATTCGATTGATTAGGTTATTTTACTTCGCTTTTCTACCACTTTTGACATCGCGAAGATGAGGATGAGTGATGATATGATGGAAGTGATGAATGGAAACTCACAAAGTACATCCATGTCCAGTCGGAACCCCTGGCGTCGTAACGAACTGTGCTAACCACCTAGTCACGGAGATTGCCCCCTCTACCCCTTATACGACGCACTATATTTCAGAAATGTTTATTATACCCCTCGAGAAATATCCTAAAACTACTAACAATATCGTTTCTTGATTTTAAGAAATCTAGTCTTCTAAAATGGGCAAAAGTAGAATCGTTCAGACGATATAATTTTTTTTTCCTATCCGATTTTGCTCAAATGCAATTGCTTTCTAGTCATTTCCGATAACTAGCTCCAGTGCGAATTTCAACTAAATCGCACTAAATCACAGATATCGGTTCACAATACTGACGATTTGTCACCCCAGCCAGCCTCTCCTGGAGAACGCAATATATTTCAAAGATTGTACTGCCGAGTTTTCAGTCCAGTGATGGCGTAGCAGCTCTATTAGTTGCGTACCCTAAGCTCAAAAATTGTAGCCTACACAATAAATATGAAAATGTCGAACTTGGCCGCAATGTGCACATATATATCGTTATTCAAGACATTTTCAGCGGCCAGCACCCATATTCATGTTTCACTAATCCACTCGACTCAACATTGATGCATAACCCGCGGTCCTGAGTTCAGATTTCACCAGTAGGGCCTCACCAAAGCATGTTTTCCTATAGAAAAATTAACTAAAAACGGTAAAAGATGGTGGGCCTCCCCGATGGCGCAGTATTAGCGTCGTCGCCTTGTAACCAAGTGGTCCCGGGTTCGGTGGAGGTACAAGTGGTTCGGATCTCACTTTAAACTGTCGGTCCAGTCCCGATTAGCCTTACTGTGCATAAAGTGGACTTAAAAAACCAAATCAATAACGGAAATCGAACGCCTGGAGCAATTTCAACCAAACTTGGTACACATATGACTTACAATCTGGCAATAAATACTGTGGGGGTAAGATACCCCTTGCACCCGTAGGGGAGGGGTGGGAAGGGGGTGACATGTAAAAATAATCGAAAACGACCGATATTAGTGTGGAATCCATAGTTTTCGGGGTCGCTAAGATGAATAGTGACATTCCCAATGCTGTTCAATTTATTTATTCTTGCTCCTGGAGGTGAAACTATAAATGTTGTTTATAATCAACCAACCAACGGTAAAATATGGCAACATTGAAATCGGTAAAAGATCGCAACACTGAAATCGGTAAAAGATGGCAACACTGAAGTCGGTAAAAGATGGCAAAGTTGAAATCGGTAAAGATGGCAACACGTAATCAGTATTGGAATATACGCGCAGAAAACGGGAAAATTCAAACATGGTAAGGAGATTCCATGCCTTATTAGAGGTAGATAAGTTTGTCGAATCAAAGGATTAAATCATTGACTTACGATCTCGCAATCGAAGGCCTTTTTTATTATTATTATTATTTCTATTATAAGTGTCTCTTTATCTGTTTCAACTTCGTGATTAGCCTAAACTGGCAGAAAAGCGACGAACAATAAGAGAAATAAGCAAAAATAAGTAAGTGTTCTTTGGCCATACTGGCTCTTATTGATCTTAGGGAACCCAACAGAAAAATTAGGCGAATTGCCAATCACCATTTTCATTCTGTCTGTTTTCCACAATGTGATGATCATGAACAGGAGTGAAAGGGCTGACCAAAATGTCAACATCTCTTCCAAGTGCTACACCTTGAGCTGAATTTTGCAGACTAGGCTCTGGCGTTTGGACTCATAGCCACTATAATCCTCTGTGAGGTATGTGCTGTGTCGTCCATACATGTTTGTATTTCTCCCTTCGCCCACCTCATCATTCATCCTCATCTTCGGGATTAGCCAAAAGAGACAGAGAAGCGAAGTAAAATTAAATTAAATCAATTAATCAAGCAAGCATAAAGGCACAGATAAGGTAAAGATAAAGTTCTCCGTGCATATAGCATGAAGGCACTTTTAGGGGATGTGGGGGTAGGGCCCAACACATTCTCGATCTAGGCCATTTTGGAGGTGATATGATCAGCACCAAGCTCCGGCCGCCTGTACCCCCCAGGTACCCATTGATTTGGAGCCCGGGAGCTGCTTTATGCGGTGACAAGGCCGGAAAAATTCCGACCTTAGATTACCCACCCCAGGAATCGAACCCGGGTTTCCGCGTTACAGTCAGACGCCAAACCGACTAGACCACAGCAGTTCCACATCAAGAACACATGAAGTAGGATAAAAAAGAACGAAAATACCCATGGTGGACATGCCTACTATTATTTTTTCCGTTGGTTGTACTTGTGATAAATGACAGAGCGAAATGTGTGGACGACGTCCCATACACGACACATTGCTGTGTGAAATAAACAAATATCAAAGCCTCATACATGGTACGCAATTTTTTGTGCAGTCATGCCACATGCATTTCAATTAGGTGCATTACCCTGATTAATTAGACGTTTGAATGCATTTTCAAGCGTGTCCTTCGTGTAACTTCACATTCATCGCACCCACGCGAAACACCCACAGGCCATTCTGCATCGATCGGCAGATCGTCTTTGACAAAGGTTAAGCCGTAAAACACGAAACATGCGTCTTATTTGGCATTTAACATGCGATGCGAAGAGCGAGGGCAGTGTTTAATGCTTGCATAAAAGAGATGCAAGTGTATCTCGTCGTCTGGGATTTGAACTCAAGACACTTGACTTTTGATAATCGTCGCGGAGCGATTAGGTAACATACGAGGTATTATAAATTGTCTTCAAGTGAAGGGTGCCAATGTCACTGACACACTTTTCGAAAACACTTCTGCAGTGCCCTCTGTTGTACGGGCTGGAAACCAGCTGTTGCATTCACTTTGACAGTAGGGAACAGTCAAGATCCAGGTCGGACGAGTAGGGCGGCTGCGGCACCAGTAGGATGAGTTTCCTCGCTAGGAACTTGTTACATCTCGGCTCGAATTGCGACATTCCAAAAGGGACAGGGACTCACCCCACAACATCTCTCGCGAATGAGGCACACCACTTGCCAAACTAAAGTCGTAGCAACCGGAAGTACGGTTGCCACACCCCTTTTTGTGGGAGTATGCATGTATAATTCCGAGATCTTTCTGACAATATCGCGTATTCCGTCTAAATGATTCTATCTTAAGGCAGGATGTGTGCATATATACACATACGTTAGACACATTTAATTTACTTACAATATTTCAGTAGCCTCTCTTTGCTCTCTAGTCTAAATAATAATTAACAAGCACAGTCCAAGAATTAAGTGACGTTGCTGTGAATGCTACCTATGAGGACAGACACATTCCCGAAAACAGAAGTTTTCTACAAAACAGAGTTACCCTCTGTACCCAAAGTGAAGCGTGAGCAGTCACCCAGATTTTCTCCAACACTAAATAACATTATAAAATGGAAAGAATTACTGCACTAATTTATATTTCCAGAACAAAATGCTACTAACTTCGCTCTAAAATACCTCCCCGATGGCGTAATGTTAATCAAATTATCCTGGCCAACAGCTTAAAGTGAGAACGGAACCACTATGTGCCTCAACGGTGTATCGAACACGAGACCCCTTGATTACAAGGCGACGACGTAACATTACGCCATCTGGGAGGCATAATATAAGGCAATGAGTGACAATGTTTTTGTTGTTATTATTGTTTGTTTTTTTTGGCAATGAAAACCTACTTTAAAGGAGACGAATTTTCGTAGTCTAATCAGGTACTGTGTGCTCGTTCATCTCGTACGAGACGTAACAACACAAGAAATGTCAGATTCTTTTGAAAAAGGAAATGGGATTGTGTATACAATATACACTCATATACAACGTGGAAAGAAGTTTTGCGAAAGTGCGTTGTAAGTTACATTTTGCGCAGGTCGGATTTTGATTTGAAGGCAACTAGTTATTGTATACGCCAGGCAAAAAGTTTTGCTTGCAGAATTCAAGCAAGCACAGAGCTACCATACCTCTAAGAAATAAAATTAGATGAGCAACTGTGTTTCAGTACTTATTTTCCAGTTAATGGACAGCTAAAACGTACATGATACATATATTCAGTTAATTTTGAATCTACTCCACTGCCAATTTCCACTGCATATGTTACTAACTGTCCCGCACCGTGGCACGGTCTAAGGCGTTATGCTTTGGAGGCCTCCCCGATGGCGCAGTGGTAGCGTCGTCGCCTTGTAATCAAGGGGTCCCGGGTTCGATACCCGGTGGAGGCACAAGTGGTTCGGATCCCACTTTAAACTGTAGGTCCAGTCCCGATTAGCCTTACTGTGCATAAAGTGGACTTAAAACAACAAATCATTCAATCAATCAATTTATGCTTTGGGCTCCGGCTGCGGGACGCGCGCAGGTTCGACTTTTCTCTAAGATGTCGGCCTGTGTATGGGATGGGTGGCCACCCGCCATCATGAGGAAATTAGATAACTACCAGTGAGTAGCGTAACCCGGTCATGGGAAGCAAATTTAACGAATGGGGGTTCGTCGTGCTGACCACACGTCACCCCGTAACTGAGGTCAGCAGTCGGAACGTAGGCACTAGCGCTCACGGGTTATTATTTTTCTTACGTTACTAACTAGATTTTTTTTAATTTAATAATTACCTGATCGTATATACATCTACACACGTACAGTCAACGGCAAAGATAATGGTAGGCAAATTGTCAACCGCTATTTTAATAACTTTTTAAGTCTACATCCTGTGTTGTTTTAAGGAATGAAACTATGTTGGTTCGAAGCTGGCATTGTTCTCTGATTATTGACGTCATTATTTCAATTCATTCTCATCACAATGTATAATACAGACCGAATTAAAATGGTGGTGGACAATTCGCCTACTGTTTCTTTCGGCATGGAGTACCTTTGTTTCGAGCTACTGTTAATCGCTTTTTTCCGATTGTGTTACATCATAATTACAAGATTCGATTGTTTGTAAAGGGGTTGCATATGAATATGGAAGTTCAGACATTTTGAAGAAGATGTAAGTTATGCATTAAATATTTGTTACTGTGAATCTTTGAGATGTTCTTTATTTCAATAAAGAACGCACGTCTACATAAATTGATCTCTGTCTACATACACGAGACGTACTTATTTATTTGTGCTTCCATCTATGAATGCAAAGAGCAAGCTGTCAATGCAAATATTCCGTTATGGCATTTAAAAAATTCTTGCTTTGTAACACTTGTAGAAAACACTGTTGGGCTACTGCTGGAAATAATGAAAGTATCAAGGAAATGATACACTATGTAATAAACGCAACCGTGGCTTATTTACAATTTAATTTCTGGTAGAGCTAAAAACTCATTTTTCTTTTCTACTAGCTGATTACCCGGCGTTGACCGGGTATTGTTTATCCCAATCTTCTATTAGTGAGGAAAATAATAAATTCTAACTATAGTGTAAAATGAACTTGGAGTTGAACGGCATTGGGAGAGTCACTAGTCATCTTAGCGACCCCGAAAACTATGGATGCCACACTAATATCGGTCGTTTTACATGTCACCCCCTTCCCACCATCACCCCAAGGGGTGCCAGGGGTGTCTTGAGAGTTGAACCGCATTGGGAGTGTCACTATCCATCTTAGCGACCCCGAAAACTATGGACTCCACACTAATTAACAACGTGTACCAAATGGATATTTTGTAAAACTGCTTGTGATTAAAAAAAAAAAAAGATTACAAAACCGTTACATGCGGCCCACCTTGGGAACAGGTCCCAAAAGTGGCCCACGGCATATGGTTGCTTAGAAAATGTTGTTTGTGCTCAAGAAAACATATTTATTCACGTTTCTACAATTTATTAAGAGAAAATTCTTGGTCTTAAACTTCTGATTGTTGACATGCATTATATAGAGTAACGAAGAATAGCCGAACTTCGCGGAGGACTGGTCTGCACAGTCCTTACGACGCAAAGGATTATAACTAAAAAAAAATGGCTGCTGGCAGCTCGAAACAGTTTGTTTTCTGCATGGTGCACCTGAAGGGGGCTGTAGTGCCATTTGTTAGGTGTGTTAAATACTAATATGATTTTCGCTCACCTACCTTATAGTTTTGGTAAACATAATTATTTGGATCGATAATATTTTGTTGGGGGTGGAGGCACTGTTTCTTCCTGATTGATAGCTTTCTTGCCGGCAACTGAATGATGGAGGAGCGCCACTTAAAAGAGAAGAAATCTGTCTAACCAGTTAAAAAAGAATACATGTTTATGTATTGATTCCTCTTACGGTAGGTGATTTGTGTGTTGACTATTTGCAGTACCTAGGAAGCTGGTTGTTGAGCATTGGACGTCTGTAGAGAGTCGTAAAATGTCTCTTGGCGTGGGACGTATGCTGCGTCATTTTAAGAGAGATAACAAGAAAAATAGAAAGATGACGAAAGAACAGAGGAGAAATAGACAAGGGGAGGTGGAGAAAGAGGGTAAGAGATGAAAGAAAGAAACGGAATCGTAACAGCTGAGTATTGTAGCGTATTATTTCATATCGACAATGTTACCGATAAGCGAGTGGCAACAGAGGCGTGTTCCACTTACAGTACTGCATTGCTTTCTTGCGAGCGAAAACAACGTTCTGGGATTTTCCCTCCGTATTTACAAGTTTCCTTCTTATAGAGGTTCCGGGATATGCAGTTTTTACTGTATATGTGTTTCGTTGTCAACTTTAAGGCTTGATATCAAACATTTGTGTTCTACGCATCAAACGCAAGTATCACATTAATTCAGTGATTTCTATTGTTTCTTTAAATACTGGTATGATTGAGTTGGTGTTTTAAGTCCACTTTATGCACAATAAGGTTAATCGGGACAACCTACAGTTTAAAACGGAATCCGAACCATTATGTGCCTCCACCGGTTTCTATTTCAGTAAATTGTATTCTATTCCGATATTTGTCCCTTACATTATCTTTCAATAAAATAATAACACTGGAGTAGGTATTTATTTGACAATATACCTAACTTGCTCCTGATAACAAATTCCACTTATGTTTAAGATTTTTCTTTTAAAATTCTAACAAGGGTAATGCAATTTTCAAACCTCATTCCCTAGGGTGCCGTGATTGTAAAAAGGTTGGGATCGCCTAGTGTTTAGTGCGTAAATTGCTTTGGTTACCGTATGATTTTACCAAACATTAAACATCACTCTGAAAATGGGAGCGGTTTGCATCTCCCCTCCCAACATTGAAAATCATATCGGATCACAGTTATATGACTGTACATGAAAATAGCAAATAGTTTCTGCTCTTGTACTCACCTTTGCGGTGCCAGAGTTGAAGTCTGAGAGGGAGAACGTGTCGACCACAGAGTGAAAGCGAACAGCTTTCTTGATTTTTCTTCTGGGGCAAAGTGAGCACATGGCGGCGGGCATATCGGTGGACTCCGGCTCCTGGGGGTCTTCGGGCTCGTCCCCCTTCCACCAATGCCACCACCACCACCACACCTCCACCAAGAGTAGCAGCAACAACTCGAACCACAGTAATGCTGCCGTGATGCCGGAGTTGAGAGACGAAACTTTCGAAGGAGAAAAAAGAATGATGGTCCGTGTCACGTGGGTAGCATTGGTCGTCGACAAGTATCCGAGCTAGCACAGTTCCTGACCCTGCACCAACTTCCGACGAGCTTCCATTGGTTGAAACCACTTTACGGGCACTTCCGATTGGACGACCACGACACACGGATCAAGCGAGCATGGCAATACTCCGCACTATGCCCCACAGCTTGACACCTCAGACACAATAGGACAACACTCATGAATTCGCTGCTTAAACCAAGGCAGTAACGTCGGTGACCTTTCTAGCAACTCCAAGGCGTAAAGGTCTCTTCTCCTCACCACGTGCTCCTGCTACCGTGTTTCTGAACTTGCCGCTCTCTCGCACCTCACTGCTATTTCCAGAATGAACGTGATTTGGTAGCGTGCGTGCTTCCCCCAGCGGAGATAGGTGGATAACGGCCGGTCTGCACGGAGAACCGCATGTCGATAAAACCCTGAATTTACGTCGAGATGTTCCTTCCACCTACTTTCCACGCACATCTACCGCTGCCTGGAACCAATGCTGGTGAATGATACATAAAGATGAATCCCCTTTAAGCCCTTACACACTCACACGATACATACTCACAAGTCCACCGCCTCCTTCCTTGTGAGGATAACAAGGAAGGACTCCCCCTTCCCCATCTCCCCCAAAGGATTCCACCGCGCCGAGTCAGGAAAAGAGAGAGAAAGGAAACCGACTTCTCCACAGGAAAAACTCCAGAAGTCTCGCCAACAATACATGCACCGACCTTTTGCACGCAAGTGTTGCTAACCGATAAAAGCAAAAAGCAACCAAAATTTCTCAATCTTTCTTGGTTCCTTGCTTCTATTTTTAACACCCACAACTTTCTTGCGTGTTTAAGATGGAATGGTTGAAGCAAAATGCACGGAAAGCATGACGTGTTTCATGCATGAATCGACGTCTCTCGGATTAACATAATTTCATGTGTTATTCATTGTCTTTAAAGAAGCATGTGTTTGTTTAAAAGAGAGATTGAAAGAGGAGACTTTCGAGCGCTTAACATTCATGGAAATATATTCTTTCATTTTTAAAACGCAAGTGAAGTATTTTCTAACAGCGGATAACGGTTGCGAATAATAAAAGCTCCAGACACAAATGAAATGCGTTAATTGCAGGAAGCACTGAAATTTTGCAATACATAATTGTAAGCTGCAAATTATTATGTCAAAAGTCTGTGTGTAAATTAAAACTGTAGATAAGACTTTTAGTCTTGTATGTAACACTTTATTTTTTATTCTTTGTATTATCTCTTGAAATGTGTCACTTTATGTAACGGCTTGTTTTATGTAGTCATCTAAATTTATTTTATAGGTAAGGTTACCCTCTGGACATTACACTATGCCATGAAGGGATATGATGCAACTCGCAACCTCGGCTATATCCGGAAGTGGAGTAATCATCACCATGCTCTAGCCGCCTTTAGCCCACCCCTCCCCGAGTCTAGTGTGGGGCACATCCAGTTTGCAACAAACGCTAAAATAATTGCTATGAGCCTCATAGCTCTTCTAACATAACAATACGTAACCTACAATTCCTCTTATGTCTAATAATGCATATGTGGGTAGGTTAGGAGGGGCGGGTTTAAAGTTCTTAGCATTTAGTTCTAGAGTTTGTTGCACACACACACACACACACACAAATTTATATATATATATTTACATAAACAGGGTGTGCCATAAAAATGTACCAGGTATAGAAGTATGAAACCGGAATTTGTTTGCAAGAAGTAAACGGCTGGTGTTTGCAACTGAGAAACAATATTTTATTCAAAGTAAGCTCCATTGCTAGTTACACATTTCTCTCACCTTTCCGGCAGGTTATGAATGCCACGCCAAAAAAAACGTTCTTCTTTTGAAGCGAACCAGTCCGTGAGCCATGTTCGTACATCTTCATACGAATTGAAGCGCTGTTCTGCAAGAGTGTGTCCCAGTGAGGCAAATAGATGATAATCTGAAGGAGCCAAGTCGGTAGAATACGCCGCATGCCCTAGTATCTCCCATTTGAACGCCTCGATCGTTTCCTGGACCCATTTTGCTGTGTGTGGTGAGGCGTTGTCATGGAGCAGGATGACCTTGTGTTGCCTTGATTCATATTCCGGCCGTTTGTCACGTAATGCTCGATGTAAATTGATCATTTGCTGTTGGTAGCGATCTGCGTTAACGGTTTCACCGGGTTTTAGCAGCTCATAATAGATGACGCCCCGCTGATCCCACCAAACACAGAGCAGTGCCTTTTTTCCGAAGCGATTTGGTCTTGCAGTGGATGTCGATGGTTCGCCTGGATTCACCCACGATTTACGACGCTTAGGATTCTCCATATATATCCATTTCTCATCGCCGGTCACTATGCGATGGAGAAACGACTTACTTTTGTATCTGGCGAGCAGCATTTGACAAGTGGTCTTGCGGGATCCTTGCTGTCTTTCATTCAGTTCATGCGGAATCCATTTGCCCGCTTTCTGCACCTTTCCCATAGCTTTCAACCGAAGAGAAACGGCTTTCTGCGTCACATTCAATTGTTCCGCGAGCTCCTGCTGCGTTTGGGTATCATCTTCATCCAATAAGGCTTGCAATTCGTTGTCTTTGAACTTTTTTGGAGGTTTCCCACGTTCCTCGTTTCGCAAGTCAAAATCGCCACTTTTGAATTTCTTGAACCACTCGAAACACTGTGTTTTCCCGAGAGCATGTTCGCCGTAAGCTTCGACGAGCATTCGATGCGATTCTGCGGCAGTTTTCTTCAAATAATAACAGAACACCAATGCTGTCCGCAAATCGTAGTTCGTAGGCACAAAACTCGACATGTTCCTGTCTGGCACTCGGGTTACTGTGTTCCGATATAACGTCCTCGAGAGTGGCGGGCAGCAGCTGGCGCTGCTTACGCGATCTTCCGCGCCCTCCACTGCCGGCTAGCACCATCTTAGGCCAATTCCGGTTTCATACTTCTACACCTGGTATACACACATGAACAGGAATATCAAAATCAAGTTTCCATTGCATTTTGAGGCACTCGAATTGGAAGAGGTAAATTACAAGAAGAGTCCATGCTCTCAGTGTAGATGTTCCGGACCGAAGAGTGTAGTTTTGTGAGTCGTACTTTGGAAAATGTGCCAAACAGATGTATTTAATGAAGAGATTTAGAAGAATACCCCCGCGTTCATCAAATCACACGCCACCAGACTTTTTGTATAGGGATGCATAAAAGTTAAGTTCCCGGTACAAAAGCGGCGAGAGGTGACGAATTGAAGTCAGCCATTGAACGCAAATGCTTCCAAATCGAAATGATTCTTGATGCTTGCGATTCAATTCTTTCGGGTTTCCAGCACCGCCTGGACCAGAACGGTCATCATATTTGAAAATAAGCGTTTGACACAGAAATTTTTAATTTTATAAATGAACTATATCTTGATAATCATTGACGTTTGTAATCATTCAAAGTGTTATAAATTATTGGGACACCCTGTATATTATGTTGTTTTTTTTTTCAATTATAAAGTCATGAAACATGTAGACAAATACTTTCCGAATTAATTTGAATACAGAAAGAACAACACATAATTTTGCAAAACTAATGGAGTTATTTTACTGAACATCCGCATCATTATTCCACTGGTAAGGCGTAATTGGAAACAACTTTTAAACAGACCCAAGCGAATGGAAAGTTCACTGGCAGTACTTATCAACGAGTCGACAGAAATGTCTTATGAACTAAATTTGGTGGTTTCCCATCTAAGTTGGCAACCGCGCCTACTCCTGATGGGAAGGGATCCTCTCCGATTCTGACGTCAGCGATATCGAAAATCTACTCCGGTGGATCCTGACGTGAAGGCTTTCGTAGGATCCGGCGGAAAAAAAGTTGGGCGAGCAGAGTGGGAGTGAGAGAAATAGAGGTGGGAGAGAGACAGGATCGAGAGCAGTTACTTATTCCTAAGGCTGTAAACATCTTCAAGGATAGAACCCGAACAAACACACTACTTCTCGTGTTCAATCAAACATTAACATGACAACAGTGAGAAAAAAATTAATGTAAATTCTAATATTCTCAAGGCCGCACACTATGTCACATTTGATCTTTCCCTCCATTGTCCTAATACTAGATGATTACCAGGCGTTGCCCGGATATTTATTTATCCGAATGTAAATAATGACAGGAAAATAATGAATTCTAACTATGTAAGTAATTTTATTTCATCCAGAATGCCACCAATTAGCTTAGAGACTCCGAAAACTATGGACTCGACACTAATGTAGGTCATTTTTCACCCCCTCTAACCCCCATACCGATAGGTGATAAACTTGCAGTTGAACGACATTGGAGTGTCACTTAGCAACCTCGAAAACTATGGACTGCACACTAATATCGGTCGTATTCGCAACGCAAACTCACATCAGCCTGAATGTTAGACAACCCGGGAAACACCATCGTTGTGCGGGACGCATAGTCACAGCTGATTTTTGTGCGGAATTTAATATTGGTCGTTTTCGATTACTTTTACGTCACCCCCTCCTACCCCCAATCCTAGGGGTGTCTTACCCCCACAGTATTTCTTTCCAGATTGCAAGTGATACGTGATCCAAGTTTTGTTGAAATCGCTCCAGGCGTTCGAGAGTTATGCCGGAACAAATATACATATATATATACACACACACACGTACTTCCTTTTTCCATCGTGAAACTATAAGTGGACTTTATAGGCTATAAATTTTGGAAAAATCTTTTTCGAGGCACGTCAAGGTCCAGCGATGAGGATGAATCGAGAATTGATGAAAGGGACTGGTACAGTTCCAGAATTCGAACCCACGACCCTTGCTCTATAGTGTACTACGCTAACCACTCGGACAGGAAGCCACAGCGGGCTAAAATACTTGTGTCCTTAAAGAGGTACAGTCAACGGCAATAAAAATAGAACATCTAGACAGAGTTGTTAAGGGTACAGGAATTTTAAATAAATGCAATTCCGGTCCAGGAGAGAAAATCATCAAGCTTAAACGGGTTCTGGACCGTAAAGAACATTTTTATCTGTAAAGTATTTCAGTTCGGTCCAGTAACCTTTTTCCCGATCAATTTACATTTGGTACAGGAACCTTTATTCCAGGATCAATTTAAATACGGTCCAGGAACCTTTTCTTTCGAATCAGTTTAAATAGTTCCGTATTGAAATGAAACAATACGCAACTTGGATCTAATACGAACCTGACGATAAACAATTATCCACTTGTGAGCATGACAGACTAATCCAGATGCTGACCTTACGTTACCTCATCGACAGCCTTTATTGGCTGCAGTTCCTGGATCGGATGTACAATGTACAGTAACTCTTCGATAAGGGAGTTTTTGAACGTGGCCCACGAGAGAACTAAAGCGGTATGATTTATGTCCTGCGATACGGTTTCTACAACCGCAATGTGACATTCCAGTGTAAGCGTACTGGCGGACATTTTTAGAAGGTAACTTTTAATCGGTCAATCCTGGTCTACGAATTGTAAATAAATTCAATCCCTGACTGGAAGAGAAAATCAGTAAATGTAGAAAAAATAAGTTCTAGATAGTGTATAAAAAAGGTAAAGTGCTCCCATGTGCTTAACACCACGACATGAAGGCGTATAGGGGGTGTGGGGGTAACGCCCCACACTTTCTTGATCCGGTCGTGAGTGGGGGTGATGTGATCAGCATCACGTCCCTGATCGCCTTTACCCCCCAGGGTTTCCCTCAGGTACCCATGTCATTCGACGCTGGGTGGGCGCCGGGGCCGCTTCCAACGTTAGAAAAGTTCCCGGATTTGAACCGGCCGGGGATCGAACCCGGGACCTTTAGCATGGTAGTTATACGCGTTACCGACTGAGCCACCGCGGCCAACTAGACAGTGTATAACCTTTTCATATTTAAAACATTGCAATTCGGTCCAGGCACCTTTCTTCCGGATCAATTTAAATACGGTCCAGGAACCTTTTTTTCAGAATGAATTTCAATTCGGTCCAGGAACATTTTTCCGGAAGAATTAAAATTCGGTCCAGAAACCTTTTTCCTCCATAATTTTAAATACGGTCCAGGAATATTTTTTCAGGAACAAGTAAAATACGGTCGAGGTACATTTTTTAATAAAACAATACGGAACTTGGACCGAATTTAAATTGTACGAGAAAAAAGGTTCCGGTCCTGCAGCGGAAATCAATAGAACCCATTAGAATGTATGGGTTGCTGGACCTTAACCGCCCTGCATCTAGATCCTTAAATACTCTGTTCCCTGTAAGGCGTTGCGTGTGTTGCCTAACTCTAAGGCGTATTTTAAAAGCACATTTTCAATCGCACTTGCAGAGTTAGGTAACACACCTTGAAGGGAAGCGAGTATTTAAGGACCTAGGTGTTACATTTTTATTGTCGGTGACCGTACATAAAACCACTACCAGGAACTATGTGGTAACAATATTTCAGTGTCGCAGACACGCGCTCAATCCTTGCGGTAAACACACAGCACGTGGGTTGGGCTCCTAGGAGTCCCGTGACAAGTGAACTCCCCTAATAAATCTGACGTCAACGCGACATGCAACATGGTGGGTAGAGCGTCTCGGCGAAGGACACTGGCCTCTCCAGATGCACGAATCGTATGGATTTCCAATACGCGTCACGACTCGGCCCGAGCAAAGAAGGCTTCCTCCCTTTAATTTTTCATCTTAAGACCGATGTCGCTCCTCGGCTGCGCACTCAAGTCGCCGACAAAGCATCAGAATGCGGAGGGACAAGGCGTGGAAGGAACCTGGTACTTTGGCGTTTGTCACCAACGGGGACCTCGGTACATGGCCCGGACCCACCTTCTTCGACTGAAAAACAATCTTCTATATTTCATTATTCACGTTCAACACCACTTAACGTCTTCTAATTTCACCTTTGGTATTATAAAAGCCACGTAACGTAAACAAGTCTGCCGATTGCCTTAGAGCTAGAGTTGGGTATTACAATCCGAATTCACAATTACACGACGAATTCATATCCAGGACCTGACATTCAAATCCCACCAATCGTGAATCCTGAATTCTATATATCCATCTCGAACCGCATCTACCAATCCAAAATTTCCTACCTCCGTAGTTAAAACAGCGCTCTACGATGCCAACGGTCTCGGGTTTGCATTGCACCACGCCATCAAGGCGTATAGGGGTGATGTGATCAGCACCACGCCCCTGGCCGCCTTTACCCCCTCAGAGTTTCCTCTAGGTACCCACTTTATACGACGCTGGATGGGCGCCGGAGCCGCTTGAACAGGTGGGGAAAAAAATATGTTTGTGAGTGTACCTTCATCAATATCATCACTCATCCTCATTGTCGCGATTAACCAAAATTGACAGAAAGGCTTCGAAACCTAATCTTGGATACAGGATGTGTATCCCGGACCATGGATTATTATCTTTATAATCCGAATTAATTACAATTCAATATGTGAATCTTCTAGAACCAGTTTCCGTCGCATGTAATATTAGCTTAATGGGACAAATATATATTGCATTTGTGTTGCACATAAGATTAAATGCGTATATGAACGTGCTTTACATGTCTACAATTTGCTGTTTACTGCTAATGACATGTGTTAAAATTACTTCCAAATATGTTAGGAAAAATATATAATGTACTAAATTCATAGCTTAATTCCTTCGGTCTAAAATCTAAACCTAACCAATTAGCTCATTTTAAAATGCTCGTATTTCATGTATTCATTCATGATGATAAATGATTGATATGTATTCTAGTGTCGCCAACGAAAATGACTTTCTTATAAAATAACATTTTCAATAGTCCGAACTTATAAGCTATTATCTTCCTAATTATTATCCATCCAAAAAATTAATGTAAGATACGCGATGTGTTTCTACAGTGACGTCACCAATAATTTAGTTTGTTGCTTTGGTGGCCATGATTTCGAATTCTTTCTATCTTTCTCTGTCAATGCCAATTCTATCTATCAATTTCTCCCTCTGTTTCTCTTTCTATTTCACTGTTTTTGTCTCCTCTTTCTCCATCTCTGTTTTGCCTGAGTTTCGCTATGATTTCCCTCTCTCTCTCCCTTGTTCTTTTTCTGCTTCTTTATTCTTTCATTTTCTCTGTCAATCCATTTACGTTTTCTTTCTCTCTCTACCCTTGAGTGGTGTGACTACTGCTCAACCACAGTGCGCCTGCGTTACTCGCGACCATGGACGCAAGTGCGCATGCGCCACCTGGAAGAGTCCAGCGACAACGTAGGGGTGACGGCTGCAAGTTGAACGCAGACGAGGAAGTAAGTCCCGAGAAACTTATTTTTGTTGCACTTTGAGGGAGTTTGATACGAGTCTCCACATGAATAAGAAATTACAAAAATATACAAACAAGTGATAATAAACAATCGAACGCACACAAGCGAAATACTGCTCTCTAGCAAACAGTTTATTATTTTCTCATCCTTCTGCCGACGTCTACTTTTGTATTTAGATTGTTCCACTATGGTTAGGTGTGACTTCCACATTTAGGTTATTTGCGTGGGCAGGGGAGCTTGGTCTGAGACTATATTGTTATTGGTTAGAGCCCTCCGTCACACGCACTGCACTGTTGGTAGAAAAGCCTCTACTAACTTTTCCATCCCACTTACAAGTGAAATGAACATCAGCCGCAGCGGGGTCAAACCTAAAAATTCCCCTTCACGCTCAGCAACAGACATCAAGAAGGAAAAGAGGACTTTGTGGAAGGACAAAGAAGAAAAACAAATGAATAAAGGTAAGGACGAGGACTGCGTTCATGCGACGGATATCAGAGTTAGACGGTTCATAAAGGACCCACCCACAAGCGACCTCATGGGTTATTCATAGGGGTATGGCATGAGGGAGCGGGCAAATTACCCCTTCTCCATGGAAAAAAGAGGCTGGGTTCATTACAGTTTTAACCCCATCTCGCGGCAACTGTAAATAACTCAAAACAAATGGAATATGTATGAACTGCCATTACAGGAAATGTTCCCACGAATGCTGGTCTGCGGTGTGACACGAATATGTCTCATCTAACACGTTTTAAACATTACTGTACTTCAGACGGCTGAAAATGACTATTCAATAATTTCAAAAGGTCTAGTGATATCATAATCAATTCTGATTATAGAGCGTCATTAGTTTAAATGTTTCCTTTGAGTATTTTAGTTGCTTGACATTTGAGAGTTTATTGAAGATAGCTGTCGCCTTGTAATCAAGGGTTCCTGGTTTGATCCCTGCGAAAGCACATTGAATAGTGGTTCGAATCCCACCTTTAACCTGTAGCATCAGTCCGATTAGCCTATTTCAGCATAAATTGCGCCTAAAACAAGCTATGCGAATGAACATTTTAGTTTTCTGAAGTGAATGAAGCCATTACTATCACTTTGTATTAGGGTTAGATCTATAGGATCTTACATTAATATTTTTCTATTTTACGTCACTTTCTGGAACTTTCGCTAATAATGAAGATGATAATGGAACTGATGAAGGACCAGCCACGGCCTGACCAAAACTCGAACCTGCAACAGTCGACCTACATGACGAAGTGGTTAGCACCGCACGCTACGACTCCAGAGATCCCGGCATCGAATCACGACCTGGGTATGGCTGTTCTTTATAAATGTCCCTTCATCAATTTCATCGTTACTCATTCTCACCTTCCCGATTAGCCAAAAGCGGCAGAAAAGCGAATGAAAATATCCAAATCAATCAATCGAACCTGATATACTTACAAACCTCTGACTGTTCAGCTTAACGTGCTACGAAACGAGAGTTTCCAGGTTCGAGACCACCAGGCCTCCCCGATGACGCAGTGGTAGCGTCGTTGCCTTGTAATCAAGGGGTCCAGTGTTAGATAACCGGTGGAGGCAGATAGAATTTCGGATCCCACTTTAAACTTTAGGTCCAGTTTAAATCGTAAATGAGAGAGAAATGGGAAATATGACAATAATTTTTACCTTTTTCGGGACCCTTTGGTATATATAATTTTTATATCTTCATTATACAGTGCGTTCGAAAAGTCTCCGCACTCATACTTTTAAAAATGCTACTAAGGCATTCATCTCGATGAGTTGGTAAGTCTGCCAGGGGGAATTGGTATGACCTTGAAGAGCGAATTTATGTTATATTTAGAGCATTGTTGCTGTTACAGTTGTACAATCACAGTTTGTCAACAATGTATTTTAAGCACACTGCCCACTGAGACGCGGGGAAACGAGGAGAAATGCGGTAACGGAACTTTTGTTCTCTGCTTCTATTGAAATCAAATGGTGTAACGCCCACTACTGGGAAATGCGCGGAACCTAAGCGCGGAATATCCGTGCCAGAAGGGTGTTAAGCTTTACGCGCACAAACCGAACCGACATGTTGGAAGCATCTTTTGAGTATGTCATATACGAAATGTGTGGAGAAATGGAGAAGTCTATTTACCGATGATCCGGCACAAAGTAAAACAGCAATGGATGTTTGATTCAAATTTAGTTTCAATTTTCTTCTTTGCATATTTCAACGCGCCGAAAGTGGTTTCCCGTTTTGTCTTTCTGTTACCGACCTCAGAGATAGCAGTATTACTCACATATAGTTCACAAATTTTTTACTGTGTATTTCAAGATATAGTTAACAAATGCATGTATTCATTACGTTGACAAATTCAATAAATTATAAGCCAAAAATTCTCAAACTTTGAGTGCGGGGACTTTTCGAACGCCCTGTATTTTCCTTGTGCATTCAAAGGAATATAATGAGAGGGATAAGATAATTGCGTAAATTATTTGTTTCTAATAGCAATATCAAGCATAAAGATTTTCCATCCACAAACTTCACAGTATATGGACGCAAGAACGAATTCGGAATCTCTCTCAGGAACGGATCACTCTGGCAGATAATACAGTAAAGCTTAACGCTACTTAGACGCGTGGAAACGCGGCTACAGAACTTCTGTTGTTTGCTTCTATTATAATCAAATGGTGTAACGCCCACTACAGGGAAACGCGCGGACCCGAAGTGCAGAACTTCCGTGCATCTTAGTGGGCGATAATCTTCAGTTTAGTTGATGGGAATTCATGGTGATAATTCAGGCTTAGGTAAGTGAAACTTGCTTCCCCCCTGCAACTGTCACTGCTGATACGACAGAGAGTTGGGCTTCCCTGGTGGCGCAGTGGTATCGTCGTCGCGTTGTAATCAAGGGGTTCCGGATTCGATACCCGGTGGAGCAACATGGTGGTTCGGATCCCACTTTAAACTGCAAAAACTGTGCAAAGTGGACTTCAAGTGCAAGATCACTCACCCCTTCCCTTCACAGCACTTCTCCCTCTCTGCGTAAGCTTGCACTTGATTTCATGTATTTTAATCAATGAGAGCACAGCATCACGTGAGCTTTCTGGTCATGACTCATGGCTACAGAGATTCTTTTCCTCGTCTTTCCTTTCTCTTTTACTCTATCTCTGTTTCTTCATCTCTTTCTTTCTTCCTATCTTTATCTCTTTTTCTTTCCCTTTCCATTTCTTCCTTCTATTTCTTTCTTCTGTCTTCCTATTTTTCTTTCCGTTTCTCCATCTCTCTCTTGCTCTCTTACTACCTCTTATTTCTCATATTTCTTCCTCTGTATCTTGTTCGTCGTTCTTCCATATGCTGTTTATCTTTCTGTTTTCCCCTCTTCTCTTCGTCTTTCTACATTTCTCTATCTCTTTTCAGAGGCGGTGCCAGATTTTCTGGTGTGCGTAGGTCACTGGATTACAGTCATATACAGCTTGGCCAAGATAAGAATGCCCCTGTGGTGCTGTAGTCGAATATTCCACCGCAAGCAAGCGGAGGGGGCGTGGTCGATGTAATCAGCTGCTCCCATTGTTCCTGTGTTGCCAAATTTTACAGCACTCTCAAAAGGCACGAGGGAAGGAGGAGCGAGATGAGAAAACAAATGACTGTGCACTTTAGTTCGCTACTTTGCCTGGGGTTTTGGTTATGTTGGTTAAGCTGTACTTGGTCATATCTTAAAATAAATATGCAGTTTCATATTCACATTCTTATTATGTGATCCATAGAGGACCCGGGTTCGAATCCCGGTCTGGGCATGGATATTTGTGAATGTCCATTCATCAATTTCACCATATCATCACTCATTCCCATCTTCGGAACTACCCAAAAGCGAAGTGAAATAAATAAAATCAATCAATTATTATGTGATAAAAGCAATGAAGTTTCCCATAATTATCCATACACTTTCATTTTATTTTTATCATGAAATTTACCTATTGTATTTTAACAGGGTGTGCCGCGGTTCCTCTGGTCCTACCTACACTCCGCCCCTGTCTCTTTCTATCAATGCCTGCCTCACGTTTCTCTACTCTAAATGATTTTGAAAACATACCTGCTGATAATTTGAGCTGGTTGAAAACGTGGATAACACTATTTTATGGTAGAGATGCTCTCCGATTGACTTTCCTAGCAGGTTGCTGAAATAATGTCTAAAAGAAAATTATGTTCTACGGTTGACATTTTGTCTTACGAAGAGGCGCGGCTTATCTCAACTGCTGATTGGAAACCAGCTGTGGTCCCACCAGAATCGTCACGATCAGATAAGACTTCGTTCTGCAGAGTAACTTTCCCTGTTTCGTTAAAACAAAAAAAGATCTGGTAGGGAGCGAGAAATGAAAACGGATTCTGTAAGAAATAATGGCTACGGAGCCTCCCCAGGGGAGGGAAGGGCGGCAATGTAAGAGACAAGGGTCGTTTCCCTCAAGACTTTCGCATGCACAGAAATCTTAGGCTACGATGGGGAGTGGTCTTTTTATCTATCGATTTTCGTTTTCAGAGCTTCTATCTCGAATTTATTAACCTCAGCCAGTAGCTTGAGAAGGAAAGAGAAGTTTCTTCGATTAATTCAAAGCACTCAGCAAATAAAAACGTAAAAGGTTCCGCAAGGGAAGAAAGATGTGGAGGAGCAGCAGGGGATGAATTTGGAGAAGAAAAGTAAAATATCTTCATGATTAATTCTTGGCCATCTCCCGAAACGAGGTAAATAAATTTTAAAGGCCATTCTTCAATTCCGTGCTGATTTTATTTTTCTGAAGAACTTGGCATGATGACAAGGAGGAAAAATGAACGAAAGTGATACTTTGTAGGGTTCTACTGATGCTTAGAGAATTGGGGAAGATGTCACAATGATGCCATGTTCGGAAAAAGCCAAGTTTATCGAATATTCTATTGTGTGACTTTACCTAGCCATTTCAGACGTATGACGAACAGCCCAATGAAATTATAGTTATCACTAGATACGACTGTGCGATATCGATATTCGATATTGTTTGAATATCGATATCGATAATATCTTTGTTCGACGTTTGAACTGCAGTTTGACTAAGACACACAAAGATTCGATTTGCTCTTTGAATAAGCTAAAACAGAAATCCCAAAACCCTATGGAGAGCAGTGATTGGCTCTGCAGTAAGTAATTCTAAACCAATCCCCTACTCCTTTTGCCATTATCGAGGAACTACAAATAAAGAAGACTGAATGATGTTGTTGCATTCGTCCAGTTAAGTCACACACAAAGTAGTCTGTGAACGCCATGTAGATCCCGGTAATATCAGTATCGTCGTTGTCGATAATATCGATATCGAAGTCGGTACTACGAACGAACTACGAAGCCAGAGGTGACAGGAAGGAACCCTGGTTAAGGCATTGTGTTCGTCCCATCATTACCCTCTGCGACGTGAAATAACGGAAACAGAGAGAGAGAGAGAGAGAGAGAGAGAGAGAGAGAGAGAGAGAGAGAGAGAGAGAGAGTTGGAAAGTATTGTAAATCGTATTTTACTACTCTGCAATTTCTTTGTTTATATACATGCAAAATGTTTCAACTTGTTTGCAATTTGCAGACGACACATGTTTAATACTTGCATTCCATTTAGGAAATTTTAATCTAAGTCTCATTGCCTCCAAGACGGGAAAGGCAACAATGAGAGTACACTTGCTGGCATTGTGACAATGAAAAACTAGCAATAAAGTTTCTTTTCTTAAAAAAACAAGCACAGAAGATACTAAATTGAAAAGTGATTGCAGGAGGCTAACCAGAAGATCTCTTTCCAGCAAAGTATACAAGCGAAGTTTGGAAGAGAAACATCTGGTTCTGAAACAAGATGAGAATTTGCGATGAGCACCATCGCGTAAGAAGCGAACGACTGTGCGCTATGAGAAAAGTAACTCACAAGTTATACTTCTTAAAAACAAGTTGGAGCAACATTTAATACGTGACTGGAATATGGTCCATGGGTACTAATCAGAAAATTGCCACATCGCCCGGTTTAATGGTCATTAATTTTTGATGAACTGTTAATGAGAAATAGAACTAGAGATTGCCGTGAGTGCAATAACACTACAGTATCTGGGGATACTCTTTTCAACATGCAGCCGCGCAGGGAACGAGAACACATGGGATTTTTTAAGGAGAAAAAATAGACGAAAGGGATCCAAATCTACGCCAGAAAATTAGGGACGGGAAAACAACGTAAAAAGAGAACAATACAAAAAATATAGTTCAAATTATAACAACACCACAGAGAGAAGGAGAACGCTTTAAACATAGTGAAGAGAAAAACACATCACAAGTATACAGAAAAGGAAAACAACGCTACAAACAATGGAGAAAAGGAGAACAATGTGACAAATATAGA
Source organism: Lepisma saccharinum (assembly GCF_977018435.1). Taxonomy (NCBI): domain Eukaryota; kingdom Metazoa; phylum Arthropoda; class Insecta; order Zygentoma; family Lepismatidae; genus Lepisma; species Lepisma saccharinum. The sequence continues at coordinate 35,705,903 of NC_139258.1, read as the reverse complement.
GAAAAGGAAAACAATTCCACAAACATAGAGAAAAGGAAAACAGCGGTGGAAACGTAAAGGAAAGGAAAACAACGTGCAAACATAGTGAAAAGGAAAACAACGCCACAAACAATGGGAAAAAGTAGTACAACGCCACAAAGATAGGGAAAGGAAAAACAGTACAAGCATAGTGAATAGAATGAGAACGCGAAAAACATAGAGAAATAGAAAACAACGGTATATAGAGACAAAGTAAACAATGCCACAGAGTACTGGACATCACCACACACGTAGTGAGAAAGAAAACAAATCCACAAATATAGACACGAGGAAAATGACGGTACAAACATAGAGGAAATTAAAACAACGTCAGAATCGCAGAGAAAAGGAACACAACGCCAAAAGAGATCAGAGGAAAACACGCAACCCAACATAACAAAACGAAAAGCAACGATACAAACCGAGAATAGTGGTGAAGATAGTTATTTTGTTCGTTGTTTCAGACTAAGAGGACAGTTACCCTGCAACTGAAGCCATATCCGGAGAGAGCTCTTGGTATGAAGTCCCTTCGTACCGCATTATGCCAACAACGCCAGGGAAAAATAATATACAACATTTCAGCGAAGGTGTAGCAGAAGCAATGATGATTCTCACCAGCTCATACAACTCTCATAACCTGTCGAAATAAATAAGAAACGTTGGCAATACCCGAACAAAATCGCCGCATGCGGGAACGAAAATGTAAGCTTTCCATCATGCTGTCGGATAAATGCAATAAAAACTGGTCCATAACGTTATTAATGACTTCCCATTCGGCTATGCATTCCCAGCAATTAATTTGGTCGAGTCCTGCAACCCACTCCATTTGACGTAATATTCATCTATCGACGTCGAGGTCTCTCTCGTGTTATCAATTCAGCTGAAAACTGGACGGACCTCGGGCGGTGAAATACACCACCAGTGGGCTGCTTTGGCAGCAGGAGAAAAAAAAAACAGCAAATGAAAAACATTTTGAATTCAATTTTGGCTTTATTCCAACAGGCACGAACGGGAGGAAAGAAGTATCTCTTGTTTGCAGTAAAATGCAGCTAAATCCTCGTAATACCGCAACAATGAGTGTGTCTCATTAGCCTCGTGTCCGAAAGGTTCCAGGTTCGAGTCCCCGTGGCGGAGTGGTTAGCACATCGCGCTACAACGCCAGGGGTCCAGGGTTCGAATCCTGGCCTGGGCATGGATGTTTGTGAGTGTTCATTCATCAATTTCATCGTATCATCAGTCATCCCCATCCTCGCAAATTAGCTGAAAGTGGTACAAGAAGCGAAGTAATTAAATTAAATCATTCAATCATTCATCCATTCGAGTCCCCTGGGCATTGCGACGCTTCTTCATGAATTTCAGCTACACATCTCTCATCCTCATCGCCGCGATGAGCAAAAAGTGACAGAATTGCGGCGTAAACTAAGAAAAGTACAAGAAAAGAACTACCAAAGCTAAAGGCACTAACTAAAGACAATTCTTGTCCGCTCTAGTCAAGAACTGATATTTTACAATCCATGTATCTGTATCTATGTATCAGTGGATTATGTTGACTATGACGGGTAGGGTCTATAAATGATCTGTCGATTATACGGATACTGTCGCCTCGTTGGCCCAGCATCCCGAACTCACCACCAAAGGATCCAGATTCGAATCCCGGCCTGGGTTTGGGCGTCCCACATCAATTTCATCTAATCATCATTCATCTTTATCGTTACAATTAGCCAAAAAGCGGCAAAATCGAAGTTGAATAACAAAAATGTAAATTAACTTTTAACGTCACAGCAGTAACAACTTAACTGACTGAGCAACGTCAAATCCGGAAAAAATCCAATGGCAAAACCATGCCTAAGTAATGTATGCGGAAAGACGACAATACTGACAACACAAACACAATTTATTTATGTTAATTATTTATTGATTTGCTTTATTTTACTTCGCTTTTATGCCACTTTTGGCTAATTACGAAGATGGGGATGAGGGATGATATGATGAAATTGATGAATGGACACTCACAGACATCCATGCGTAGGTGGGAATTCGAACCCGGGACCCTTAGCGTCGTAGCGCGATGTGATAACAACTCCGCCACGGGGGCCGGCAACACAAACACAAATATAACTGCATTGCAGATAATTATTGACCACCCTCGTATGCGATATAGAGGCTGAATGTATTATGTTAGTGGGCAATGGCCCCAATTGAGGAACGTGTCGATGTCTTGTTTTTATCTCATCCGAAACAGATATTCTAGGATAAATGGATAAATAGTCATTATACACATGCATTGCTTGGAGTTTTCTACCTACGTGCCAAAGAAATGCCAAGAAGTACCCATTGCCTTCTGTAAAGATACGAGCTCAGAAAATATTACAAAAACCAACTAGACAACCTCTCAGGGTGACCAGCAGGTCTCGATACTGCGATCTTCCTACTACGAGTGTGTCATATTAACCAACTCTTTGGGTCTCTAACGGATGCTACAGGCATCTTACTTTTATGTCACTAATAGCCTAAACACACACAACTACAACGACGAATGTACTAAAAGAAGGAAAGAGAAAGAAAAACATCAAAGTTACAAGAAAACAAGGGACCGAAGAAAAGCGAAGAAAGTTTTAACCATGTAAATCTTCGACCAAGTTCTTCAGGACTACTGGCTAACCCCTGTCGCTTGCTACTTTTCCTTGTTTATTCTTACCGTAAAGAATCCGAACCGACCATACAAAAGACATTAACTTCTTGCAACCATGCGGGAAGCAGTCCTTCGTTGTAATGCTTTCCTGCTTTGAAAGTTTTAAGTGCTGTTAATGCTTTAAATTTATACACTCTTTTCCCAAAAGAACTTACGTTCGAGTTTGTCTACTGGAGAGAAATGCAGAGGAAAGTCTTACAGAAAATTAAACAACCAATGGCAAAATAATGGGGCAATATCGTCTGATTCAATGCTACAAATAAGAGAACTTCAGAGAACAAAGCTTAATTTCAAACAGGAAAATGTAGGAGACTGCAATAGTCTTGAACATTACGCTATAGTTTAACGTGCTGCACGCTTGATGTGTTATTTCAACGTTCATTGCTTTGAAAAATATAAATACACGGTAAGCAAATAAGAATGCACAGTTATTATGATGTAACTATTTATGATAGAAATCAATCTTTGAAACAGTCAACCACCAACTAGCATGGATCCGTGTGGGAGTGGCGTGAAATCTACCAGGATGACGCAATTTCAAACACCAGATAAGCAGTATAGAAGCGCCCCAACTGGATGAGGTTTCCCAGGCAACGGATAAACTACTCCATGGCAACGAAACAGTATAAATAGAGAGGGAAGCGAATTGGACCAGATGACATTGTTACGGCTGGTGCAATGCCGAGAACACAGCTTTGTAAATTAAACTGTAATACAGAGAAATCTAAAGCAATGTAAAAATAGGAAATAAACATTTTCCGAAATCAGGCTTTTCGTTTCACATTCCTACATGGGATGGTAAATGGTAGTCTAGTAAAGGTTGAGGCCTCCGTGGCGAAGTGGTTAGCACAGCGCGCTACGACACCAGGGGTCCTAAGTAAGAATCCCGTCCTGGGTGTGGGTGTTAATTGTGAGTCCCTTCATCAATTTTATCATATCATCACTCATCCTCATCTTCGCTACTAGCCAAAAGTAAAGTAAACGAAAACAATGAATGAATAAATCAACCCAACAAAGAGAATCACATCTCTACATAAGGTGCTAGGGTAAATATCTGGTAACGCAGTCAGAATAAGGGCAAAATGGTTAGCGCTCTCCCCTTTGGTGCGAACGGTCCCGGTTCGATACCCGGTGGGAGTTCCCAGACTTTCGGCGTTGACCCAGCAACAATTTGGAAGCTATTTGAAAAGAAGTAGCGGGTTTCGATCTGGGAAGCCAGAAAAAACAGCGGCGATGGGAATCGATGCATCACCCAATAAAAAATCAGCTCTGGAAAGCCTTGGTTCTTGAAGGTATGTTGTGCCATGGTTAGCTAGTTTAACAGTAAAGGTAAGTTACGCAGACTACTTCCCTAAGATTGCAGCAGCGAATTGCACCTGGGACAATTCGTGTCGAAGCAAGAACGTGGACGTTCAAAAAACCCAGACGGAAATTAAGTTTCTTGATAAATATAGCTGCCAGTGGTAGCGGGCAAAGACACACAGAACCGTGGCTTATAATGGATGCCTCCCCGTCTCTCAAATTGCTAAATCATGAGCTGACTTTTAGAACTTCTTGGGCGATAGCCAAGCGCAGGACGAAATAGGAAACCAGCAGAACTTGTTGCAGAAATTCATGCCAAAATGAATGCAACAGCCACAGAAACAAAAGGGCACGGACCTCAATCAGATTAAAGATGCAAAATACATGACGACTTCTCCATTGATGGGAGACCACCGCCGTCCAGCCTCAGCCACGATGCATGACATTGATTAAGACCCGTGGCGGGAGAAGGTGATTAATTTTTCAGGCCCGTGCAGCGAGGAAGTCATTCACCCCCCTTCCCCTCTTTTCATCCGACGGCAATTTTCCTTCGCAGAAGAATTACTCCTTATAATGGTAATGCCGTTGGCGTAGAATCAATAGTCGTTATGTTCAGGACATAAATAACTTCTGTAAGCGTTCAGCTGCGGAGTTTAACTCCGTTGATTTGCAACAATGTGCAATGGTTCTGACGTCCGCAGTAATACTGGAATTCACAATTTTCAAATTTCTTTAACGATGTTTGATTAATAAATACATCAAGAAGACTTATGTGGGCAGGCCATGTGGCACGAATGGGAGAGGAAATAAGAGTTTACAGGATTTTTGTTGCGAAACCTGATGGTAAGAGACCAGTAGGAAGGCTGGATGGATTATGTTGAGATGGACCTAAAGGAAATCGGTAAGGATGGAAAAGATTGGATTGTTCTTGCCCAGGATAAGAACAGATGGGAGGCTTGTGTTGCTGCAGCCATACACCTTCGGGTTTTAGAAGGCTAGATTGATTGATTGAGTTTGTGTCTCAAGTCCACTTTATGCACAGTAAGGCTAATCGGGACGGGACTTTAGTTTAACCTATAGTTTAAAGTGGGATCCGAACCACTATGTGCATCCACCGCGAATCGAACCCGGGACCCCATGATTACAAGGCGACGACGTTATTACCTACGTCATCGGGGAGGCTGTTTAGCAATGTGAGGAAGGTACTTTTCATGTGTCGATTGGAGCATTACAAACATTATCTGTGTGGAGAAACACATGTAAACAAGGCAAAGCTACCACTGCACATTGCCTTCAAGGTATATGGAGGTGACGTGATCGGCAACATACTCATACTTTATTTTTACCAATATTGTGCGTGTATGTGTGTATGCATATACAATGTATGTATGTATGTATGTATGTAGGCTATGTCTGTGTGTTCTCCAAATAATTTTAAGTTGAAGTTGCTTGAAGCAATAATATAATCAAATGAAATAACAATAATTGTTTCGTTCAATGACTATATCTTTTCAACTGTACTAGAAAATTCATATTATTCTCCATAGAATGATTGATTGATTGATTGATTTAGTTTATTTTACTTCGCGTTTTGTGCCTCTTGGCTAATTTGCGAAGATGGGGATGAGTGATGAAATGATGAAATTGATGAATGGACATTCACAAACAACCAAGCCCGCACGGGATTCGAACCCGGGACCCATGGGGTCACAGTGCGATGTGCTAACCACTCGGCTACGGGGTTCGGCTCTCCATAGAATGAAACACAAACATAATGCAAGTATAAATTTGAGAACTTAATTTGTGTTATATCTGGCTTTATTACAATACAAGCCCTTATGTAAGAGCGTTAATGGACAAAACCAAGCGTTATTAGGGTAACACTAGTGACAAATATGGAAGTGGTTGATAGCTGAAATACGTAACTGATTCAGGAGAAGAACCAAACAAGTTAATATACATCATAATGTGGTCCTCACTTTGCGGTTCAGTTTCAAAATATCCTGCATTGCGTAACATATTACGAAGCCAGAGGTTCCAAGTTCGAGTTTCGTTTGGCATGGATATATATCATGGTGTTTATTCCATCACTCATTTTATAACTTAGCAGACACACCAAGTTCTATTCCCAAGGTCCGAAGTTTGCTTCATTCACAAACTCCTGCAAAGATGACCAGCGCCTTGTGTCTATGCAACCAACTACACTGAACTGCACAACGGGCTTGCATAACACGCAGGAAACCACGTTTTAAGTAGGCTGAAAATGTACGAGAACCATCAGTAACATCACAGTAACATCAAAGGGGATGGATACCTGTGTAAGCACAATAATAATAACGATAATTTACTTGTTCACCTATTAGGCTCTTTATATCATATAGGCACGCACATTATCTATGCCCCGAGATTACAATACTACAGGCACTTTTCCTGCATATGCTCTTTATTGGATTGTGTAAGATTTTGCTTTTACACATGTATATTCAAGCAAAGACGAGCACAACACAAGATAAGAGACGAGAACGAGACACACCTCTGCACAACCGAGACGACAAGATATTTACATTTCGAGAATTTGGTAAACTATAACTTATGATATCTGAAAAGCAAAGCTATGTTTCTATGCGACTTATTCAAACATACCAAGCGGATATTCACCTGATTATTTATACACAGATCATGTATTTAATTTATGTTTGATTTGATTTGATTGTTTTTAACTTTTACTTCGCCTTTCTGCCGCCTTTGACTAATCGCGAAGATGAGGATGAGTGATGATATGATGAAGGAACGCTTACAAAGTACATCCATGTCCAGGCCCGGATTTGAACCCAGGCGCGCTGTCATAATTGATTGATTGATTTGGTGTTTTAAGTCCACTTTATGCACAGTAAAGCTAATCGGGACTGAACCTACAGTTTAAATTTGGATCCGAACCACTATGGCCTTCACCGGGTATCGAACCTGGGACCTCTTGATTACAAGACGACGACGCGCCCTCACAATTGCGAAGTTAACCCATTAGTCACAACTGTAAATATGTGCAACGGTTGTCTACATTCACATTGAAATTACGTTTTCCCAAGTTTCGTACACAGTTTTTGCATTCGAAAGCTGAAATAGTTTTCTCCACGAAATATGCTGACGACACTGTAGCCAAGATAACTACAGTGTGATACCTGCCTAATATTGAGAGTGAAACGACCCAAACTGAAAAAGTTCAAGAACTGAAACAAACGAGAAAACGTAGGAGGTCTGTTTAAGCATGAATTTCTTAGCACAATCAAGCAGTAAGATCTGCCAGGCTACCCGGGGCCGCGGTTATAAACACGTGAAGGTCATATTGACGTTCTCCGCCCACGCTGTACAAAAAAGAGAAAGAAAAAGTTAAGCACGGTAGACTTGCATACAGAGAAGGCAGCCGAACGAGAGTCCCGAGATCAATACCAGCCAGTCACCTTGCCTAGCTAGGCCAACTTGGCACACGCACAAAAACCCCAGCTTTGCTCCTGCCAGCTACATCGTGTCGAAATAAGCGTCTCGTTCATCAGGACGTACTTCACTTGCAAGGAAAAACCCTCCCCGTCGATACGCCGACAGAAATAAACGAGTGCAGAGACCCCTGGCGTGGAAGTGACCAACTGGGAGATGCGCAGCGGGGAGAGGGAGGGAGATGTCTTGTTGCTATGGTTACGACCCACATTCCTTCAGCCAAGATTGCACTGTATCCATTAAAAGACACTTGGAACGACACACACACTGTGACGTACACAACACTTGCACCAGCAGAACAAGCACGTTAAAACCACACTGCACTGAAATTCAAGCTTCAACACGAGCCATTTTACCTGTACTAAATATCGAAACGCATGCCGTAGTAGCTCCCAGGTTGAAACTAATTCATGTGAAACGACGACAGCGAAAGAAACAAAACACTGTCGCGATGTACCGATCAGAGCATAACGGAAACGTAACTTCCGGTATATGGCTGCATGGTAACACGCCACGCGGGAAAGGTACGGAACGAGTTTCCACCGTCGCTCACCAGATGGCAGCGTGCTCTGCCGGAGAAACGTACACAAGCGAAAACGACAGTCGTGTGCGTGCGCGCGTGCACGCACAATCCCGGGGAACACTCTCGCGAGTTTTTAACCCGGGGAACCGGACAGCGGAACAGCAGCGCCTCTACTGGACCAAAGAAAGTCTAGATCGTCTTCTCCGTTTCTCGTTTTTCCCTCCCAAAATTTCCTCCTATCTTCTTTAATCCCTTACCGTCCCACCCAGTAGGTCTTTGCGTCACCAGCTCGGCGGAGCCAAAAACGCCCCGGCCTCAGCACGAGAGCACATTTTAATCGATACCGCAAGTGTTGCAAATTCGCATCACGTCTCACCAAACCTAGCTCCGCTGGCTCGCCAACGCTGCGGTCAGAAATCAGTGACCCAAATCACGATCTTCGACACGAACCGCTTGTTTCATGTAAATGGCTACGTTGTTCTGGGCGGGGGCAATCTGTTGTACCAGGGATCCTGACTGACAAGCAATATCCGAACGGTGCTGAACCCGAAGATTAATAAAAGCTATCCAATTTATCTGAGAATAGTGCATTACGCATGTTAAGTAAGGTGTGCATTTTCCGGTTCTGATAGTTTGCATAACTTCTGTGTTCTGTGTGGTGGCGCTGAGAAAGTGATAACTCTGTAAAAACTAGTAACTGGTCTCTCTTTTAACGTAAACTTTATTCACACACATGATTAGTTTAAAGTTTACAGAAACTTTAACAGAGAACTGAACCAGGGACCTCCTATCTTCTGACGCACCACCTAAACATTACACTCTCTACTCTTCATGATACTTTTTTTTAACCAGATGAAAATATCCATTGTTGAAGTACCCATGAATTAAGTTCTCAGGGGGGTATTAAGAGGGATTATCGGTCCCTCTCCGATAGCGAAGTGGTAACGTCGTCCCCTTGTAATCAATGGGCACCGGTTCGATACCCACGGAGGCACATGATACAGTGGTTCGGATCCCTTTTAACTGTAGATCTCGATTAGTCTTTTTGTGCAAAAAGTGGACTTAGAACAACAATTCAATCAATCAATCATAATATACATTATCGGGTCTGAATCCACCCATCTACATGAACCATTTAGCCAAATTAAGATACTTTTACATAGAAATGCTCCGCATTTGTATGAGCTGTGCAACAACGATACAATCGTGAAGTACACGTGTCCATAAAGGACTATAATCTGAAACCCTATAAAATCAACCTTAACCAAATAAATTTATACGTCACTCGGATAAAAAATAAATTCGAACGAGAAATGAGTAGTGTAAGTTAATCAAGTACAAATAAAACAAAAAAAATGCTTCAATTCGTTTTAAATTCAAATCAAATATGTATATTTCAAATGGATGAAATAAAATGAGACGCCAGGAAACTGCTACAGAGAACTAAGAACCTGCGTCTTCAATTATTCTTATTTCAATTAAACTACCCCCTCCCTCCGCCAAGTTGCCCCAGGTACTCATTGGTTAGAGGCTGAATGAAAACTGATAACTATATTTTGATTATTTTCCTATGTATATATTAGCTAAATATGAAAAAGTTATGTCTTAATAATCACTTGTGCTTTATAGAATGCAATTTGTCTAGAATCTTTCAAAATACCTGTAAGGAGAGGGTATAACTGTATGTGGATACTTTAAACCTAAAGTAAAAGGTTTAAATATCCACATACAGTTATACCCTCTTCTTACAGATATTTTGAAAGATTCTAAACAAATTACATTCTGTACGCACAATTGTACATTAAAACATAACTGTATGTGAGAATCATATAGGGCACCTTATTATACGTAGATAATAAATCTGCTCCGAGAATTATTGAGGGCATACGCATAATATGACAAAATTTTCTCTTTTGGGCAACCAGAAGAGGAAAATATATTCTACGAATTTAGATATCTCTAAACTGACAATAAATCGTCAAAAAACAGAGAGTAATTGCTCATTACGTCTAAAATTACGCGATCGGGTCTTCAGCGACATCTATTAATGCTGCGGTCGACAAATACAGCACATATATGATTTTTTAACGCCTCTTTATGCGCAGATTACGTACAGATGGCATACCGTTTAGAATGAAATAGGAATGTCTGAAATATGACCATATTTGAAAAGCACATGAAGTTCAGAATCGTGAAGCTAGTTGTCGGACCTATAATCTCTTGCAAACAGTACCTTGAGGTGCAGTGCCCTTCTACGCACGCGCTAGAACAACGAATAGCATTGAGTGGGCGGGACTTCTCTACAACGTCAGAATCTAGACTCGCTTTCAACATGCTCTTGAGATGTGAGAAGAGACGTTATGAAAGAAATCCAACTCTACTATAAACCAACACTGCCTCATTAAACACTTCATTTGCTTGTTCTTGAAAACGGTGATCCAAGTTAATATTTGTAATGTTATTTTCATTTGATGGTTCACACACAGCTTTTCACTCCACAATATTACATTGCTGTTTAAATAATGCTATAGGGTAAGCGGGGGAATTGGGTGGGTGGGGTAACTGGGTGGTATCATTTTATTTTATTTTTATTAATTTCCTGTATTGTCATAAAACAATAACTAGTACATGTAATGATAGCTTCATTCATTGGGCACTAATTGTATTTCTTCAGCATTTTGCTTCAATTCTCTAGCAAGAAAAAAAATATTGTTTCGACTACTGCACTTTTCTGACTTTAAAAGTGAAAAACTATGTTTGTCCTGCCTTAACTAAATGTAACATTATTTTTTTGTCAAGTGGGAATTGTTTGATTTTTAGCCTTAAAACAAGTAAATATACTCCAAGGAGTATGAAGAATTTTTAAAAATCTTAATACATGCACTTTAAAGGGGGTTTAAGAAGGGGAGAAAACTACCTCCCAATTACCCACATGTTTTTCAAAGTTTTGAGATACTCTGAAAAATTCTAGGTTGTACCAAAAAATTTACTGCATGTATTATCATTTACCTACATATATAAACTGTAAGTAGTAGGTTTTCAAAGCCCTAGAATACTGGGATAATATTGTTTTATTTAGTTTTAAGAAAATTGCGAAGTTTTCTTAAAAACATTTGTAATTTAAGAAGATATATTTAATTTTTCCCTCCTATTAAAACTGAGTGTAAAATGTAGTTTTTACTTTCTTTTTTAACCCCATGGGGGTAATTGGGTTGTAAATTACTTTTTAATTTTTTTAATGCATAAAATAAGGAGGTAAAACAAATTAAGTGTGTTTAAGAGATGGTAATAGATGGTTCTCAAGATAATAAATTGGGTCCAAAGTCTTAAAACAAGTATCAGAGTCTACACAGCTTCGTTTTAAAAACATACTTCCCAACCCGCCCCCCCCCCCCCCCCCGCTTACCCTAGTTGGTTTTACTTTCGCATTTCCTTTATGTCTTTAAACAGATTCTATTCAAGCTATCCTGGCAACTGGGGCAACAGAAGAAGGTAACAAGGTGAGGAAATTCATCAAAAGGTCCCAATGCCTCTTGTCCATTAACCCTGTGCACATCAGGACGCTAGCTGAAAAATACAGGGTAATTATAAATGAAGGAAAAACTTTGTTTCTTTATAAAGAAACTAGTGATGATAGAAGCATGTGTGAAGCACCAATGGATAGAAAATCTCTCAAAGTTTATGGACATGTACTTGATGCTCACACATTCTCACGCTTGGTCAGAGGCGCTGTTCACTATTGTTGCAAGGTAGCGAGGGACCAGTGTTGCCAGTGTCCCTCGTAATATTGTGAAAACATCGATTTTTGGAACAGCCCATTTATTCCCTTGTGCAATGTTTTTGAAACTTCGTCAAAGTTCTTTTTCTGTCAAATTCAATAGATGGCCATCCAAACTGTTCGTTGGTATTGAGAAATGTTGCAATAATTTACCTCAGTGAGTTCTGTGCATCAATACACACGATTTGCAAAAAAAAATATTTTCCGCCTTTGGCAACACTTTGCTTATTTGTTATTAAAACATGCATGTTCTTACATATATTTGTCTTTCTAAATTTTCCCAATATACAGGGCATTCTCTTGGCAGAAAGCGTTTCTTCTCATTTCGTTTCGCTATTCCGTTATACGGTCGTAAACACCGGGTTGCGTGACTTTCCGGACACTCGGTATTATAATACGAACAAAGGAATACATACACTAGTCACTACATTTATGTAACTGCGACACACTCCATAGAGATTGATGAGTATAATTGCTGTGAACACTAGTTCTAAATGCAATTCCTACAAAGCAAATCGACATATAAAAAGATTGAAATTTAATGGATTTATTGTTCCAAATGCCGCTGTAACAGCTGCCCTCATAACTGGAATTACGTTGTTTCGACACAATGTCATTTATGTATCCCTAAAGAGAGTTATCACACGGTGTCAAGTCCGGACTTCTTGCGGGCCATTTCATAAGCCCCGGGAATATTTCAGAACCATGACCTATCCATTTTTTAGGATAAGTGGGCATAATGAGCCGGAGCCCCATCTTGTTGAAACCAAACTTCATCTCTGATTCCAAGTTCATCGAGTTTCGGTATAAACCATTGTTGTAACATATTGAGATATGGTTTACTGGCCCATGAACATGGCATTGCATAATATTATGCGCAACAGCACACAGACAACTCTATATACTAGATACATAAGATATACGAATGGGTAGGGACTTGCGGGCCACTCTGTATTTTAGAAAAATATATAAATGTTGAATTTTATATTATTTGAAGGTAAAAGTCTGCGCCATAATACCCCTCCCCCTGTGAGCACCCCTAACTATAGATCTTATCTCAAATTCGTTTTGATTTGATTTTTGTTATCTAACGTCGCTCTTCTGACACTTTTGGTTAATCGCGACAATGAGGATGAGTGATGATGATGAAGGGATACTCGCATAGAACACCCATGCCCAGGGGGGGAATTGAACACGGGACCCCTGGAGGCGTATCACGCTGTGGTAACCATTCCGCCACGTAGGTCGGTTCATCTCGATTTCAGAAACATTTGTCTCTTCTTGGTACAGTCAGCGGCAATAAATATAGGATACCTAGATCCTGAAGTGCCAGCTTCCCTGCAAGTGTTATGTGTGTTGCTCATACGGCGCCGGTAGAAAATTGCCATTGAAAATTCGCTATAAAAATCCACTAATCGCCGTAAAGTCAGGCAACACACATAACAGAGTATTTCAGGATCTAGGTGTCCCATTTTTATTGCCGGTGACTGTACATACCTATTCTCAGTCTAAAGCAAGTTTGAAGTCGATGAAAACAAAGAAACGTGACTTACGAGAAATCCTATTGGTTGATTTGGACGATAACTGTTACGCAGGAACGGTTCGTAAACCTACGAACAATTTGAGTTGAAAATTAACAATTCGGTCACATGCTTGTATACACTGACCACGTTCTTGCTGTCTTTGTCTTAAGTCCACTTTATGCACAGAAAGGCTAATCAGGACTAGACCTACGGTTTAAAGTGGGACACGAACCACTATGTGCCTCCATTGGGTGTCAAACCAGGAACCCCTTGATTACAAGTCGACGGTGTTATCACTAAGTCATCGGGTAGGCCCTCCTGCTCTTGAGAGAGATTATATCTGTATAATCTATCCCGGCTACTTCTGGAGCAAGGCCTCGCATAGCGCCACAGAAGTGGGGAAATCTAGTGGGTAGAGCGAAGCAGTACACGCTGCAAGAAGGCTGGTAACCGCAATCGTTTTACCCCCTCCAAACAATCTCGTTTCCTCTTACGTGTTCATTGGTGGAGCCGTCTCGCGTCACTACTTGGGCAGACTTGTTTTCGTTTACTTGCTCCAGATATAGTTGAGACGGGGTATAGTTGAAAGAACATTTGGCGAAATTTTGCACCCATGACTCACGTTGCTATAACAACTTCGGGAGATAAGCGAAGGCGTTTCCTCCCCCTGAGAAACAAACAATTCACCCGCCTGCACTTCTCGTTTGCAATGCAACACCGAATCCAACGTTGCACAGGAGCGGGAATCGGCCCGCATTGTGGGAGGTCGTTCCTCCCGTATCGACTGGCACAGGAGGTAAATTGTAGCTGTTCGCTTGGCGCTGTGCAGAGACTCGTCAACTGAGCACTGACCCGTGATAGAGGACTTGCGTTTCCCCGGAACAAACATTAAAGCGATACCGACAGAGACCCCTTGAAAACACGTGCTTGATTATTGATAAGTTTCACATATTCCAGGTTCCCTATTGCGCTGTTACATTTGCCTATAACGTTGACATAGGTTCCAAGTTTCAAGTTCGATAATCTATATATATCCTCCGACATAATAATAATAATAATTAATTTAAGATAACATCAATGTAGCTATGTAGCATGCATGGGAAAGGATATAAGAGTTGCAGGGAAGAGATCTGTAGGAAGGTCAATACGAAGATGGAGCGGAAGGAAATAAAGTGGACTGACTGATCTTGACCAGAATAGGGAGATGGAAAACTTAGAGCGGGGGGAGAGGAAAAAGGGAAAAGGTAGAAAGAGAGAGAGAAATGGAGAAAGTGAGATAAATTGAGCAAAGAGAGAGAGAAAGGAAGAAGAGTGATGGCAAAAGAAAGAAATAGAGAGAAAGCGATAGCAAAAGAGTGAAAGGAAGAAAGAGAACCAGAAAGGGAAAGAGAGAGGGAGAAACTGTAGAGAAGGTGAAGAGAGAGAAAGGGAGAGAAAGCGATAGCAAAAGACTAGAAGGAAGAAGAGAACGAGAGGGGGAAGAGAAAGGGAGAAAGCTGTAGAAAAGGTGAAGAGAGAGGAAGAGAAAGGGCGAGAGAGAGAGCGATAGCAAAAGAATGAATCGAAGAAAGGGAACCAGAGGGGAAAGAGAAAGGGAGAAAGCTGTAGAAAAGGTGAAAAGAGAAAGAAAGGGAGAGAGGGAGAGTGAAAGGAAGAAAGAGAACCAGAGGGGGAAAGGGAGAAAGCTGTAGAAAAGGTGAAAAGAAAGAGCGATAGCAAAAGGGTGAATGGAAAAAAGAGAACCAGAAAGGGAAAGAGGGAGAAAGCTGTAGAAAAGGTGAAGAGGGAGAGAGAGAAAAGAGAAAGAAAGTGATAGCAAAAGAGTGAAAGGAAGAAAGAGAACCAGAGGGGGAAAAAGAAAGAGAGAAACTGTAGAGAAGGTGAAAAGAGAGAGAGGGTGAAAAGAAGAAAGAGAACCGGAGGAAGAAAGGGAAAGGGAGAAAGCTGTAAAAAAGATGAAAGGAGAGAAAGAAAGAGAGAGAGCGACAGCAAAAGATTGAAAGAAAGAATGAGAACCAGAGTGGGAAAGAGAAAGAGAGAAAGCTGTAGAGAAGGCGAAGAGAGAGAAAGCAATAGCAAAAGAGTAAAAGGAAGAAGGAGAACCAGAGGGGGAAGAGAAAGTGAGAAAACTGTAGAAAAGTACGATAGCAAGAGACAGAAAGAAAGGGAAAGAGAGCTAGAGAGAGAGAGAGCTAGAGAGAGAGAGAGAGAGAGAGAGAGAGAGAGAGAGAGAGAGAGAGAGAAAGAGAAAGGGAGAAAGAGATAAAGGAAGAAGGAAGAGATGGGTTTCCCTTTGTGGATGTCTTTTCATCAATTTCATGATTAGAAATGTGTTCCATGTTACATACTTGGTATATTACATATTTTATGTTTACTGTAAATATTTTGACATGAAATGCGGTATCTATGGGACAAAAATTGAAAATATAATCGAAATATTAGGTCATTTTATCTTTAGATATATGAGCAATTATTTGCGCCCAATACGGTGTTAAATATTAAACAATAAACAAAAGTTTATCCTTTCCATACTAAAGTATTTGAACGAATAAGTTAACTACAATTTAACACGAGGTTGTATCCATTTAAAAGTACTGAAAGTGGGACTACTTTAGGCGTGGTAACATAATGCTAACGGAGTTTCGGAGGAGGTAACGCGATACGTCTTTCCTGGAGCTGAGGAAACTCGACAACGCTAAAATCTCCGCATTGGGAACCTGAGTGAAGTGCAAATGCGCACGAGTATCGAATCTAATTATAACGTCATCAGCGGAGACAAAGAGCAGGAGCTGCAGACAGTTGAAGGAGAAATCGTGCCTCATGTATCAAGACGAGGAAGATCCTGCAGATCTAAGAGAACTGTTTCTTTGGGACGCTAAACGCAGCACAAGAACATGGTTACACTATACGGAGCTCCAACTAGGGAAGTGGTTGAGCACTCTATAGGGTGTCCGATAATCCGATAAGTCACTCCCTATTTTAAACTGATTATAGTTTCGTTATTTTCTAACAGGACGAAAGAGAACTATAGTGGGAAAGAGAAAGGGAGAGAAAGCGATAGCAAAAGAGCGAAAGGAAGAAAGAGGACCAGCGGGGGAAAGAGAAAAGGAGAAAGCTGGAAAAAAGGTGAAAAGACAGAGATATAACGCATTTTATGAAACTAGTGTTATCATAGGTACATTTCATTCTGTTTGACATGACGGAAGATGGAGGACAGCAGACAATGATATGTTCACAAGCAGTCCACAGAAATTCGTATGTCGAGGGTTTCATGACAGTGACATCTCTTGTCATGGAACTGCAACAATTCTCATGACAGATATACACCGTGTACCAAAAAGTACTTTACAACTTTAATGTCATACAGCACCACTTGCAATTGACATAAAAGACAATACTTTGTTTTAGGTGATTCACCAATGCCTAATGTTTTTGCCAGGTATTGAATAAGATGATGCACAACCACATTGGATCTTAGACATGAGAGTTGTCCTGGACTGGACATTCCCAGCACGTTGAATTGGTCAAATTGCCTGGCCTCCTAGATGCCCTTACATTACAGCCCTGAACTTCTTTTTGTGGGGCTATGTCAAAGACCTTTATGGACACTCTGTACATTTCAAGCTATAGATGCTTACAGCTTGTAATTGTTTCTTAGTTCCCCATTACTTGAAGCTGTGACCTTTGTTGCATATATATTCAGGATAAGAATCCGTACTCGGCTGATCGTATCTTGAAAACAAGGCGTAATGAAGGAAAAAGTTGCTTGTCTAAATGACCACCATATGTTTTGCAAGTTCTTGCAGGGACACGACGTGTATGTTGTTTATACCAGCGGTTCTCTAACTCAGCCATTCCCAAACTGTGGTCCGCGGACACCTGGGGGGTCATGAACTGCCCTCTTTTTGAGGAAGATGAACTAGCCGAAGCATCTTGTGACTCTTCTTTGAAGACCCTCCAACACAACTCTACGTCTCTGATAGATTTCTGGATCCATGCACGTCCCCTATACCCTGCCATTTCTAGAAAGGCAATACTGCGTTTAATTCCATTCACGACAAGATACCTGTGTGAGTGTACTTTTTCTGCTCTCACACAAATCAAAACGAAGCACAGAAACAGAGCTACCGTAGAGGCTGATCTGCTGCTTCGAGTGACTACCCTTGAACCAGACCTACAACGCTTGGTCTCTGGAACACAGCACCATCCGTCCCTTTGATCCAACAACTGTACCAAGTGAATTTTCTCAGATAAGTTTCCAGATCCAGACTGTTGTAATTAGCCAAGTGTCACATTGTTTTATAATTTTTATGCATTTAGGAAGTATGTTTATGTAAATGAAGTTTAATTAAACTTTAAAAAGTTGGTACTACTTTCATATAGGTGCGACACCTATAAATCATTTATTTCGCACTTCTTTACATTGCTAACGTACTATTCTGCATTGCGGGACATTTCTCTTTAGGTGAAATAATGAATTTCTAACGAAAATAATGTATATTTCTTACATTTACGAGTACTTACTGTTATTCGTTATTTCGATTCTGTAACACACATTATGGCGATAGCGTACTGGTTCATCGCGCGTTGTGCGAGTGTTTTGTCGATTTATGCAGTGTTGCAACCTTGTTCACCGAAAAATACCTACTTTCGTGCCCGGATTTGAAATTATGCTCATACCTCGCAAACCATTGACGTTAGCCTCACAAACTATTGACGTTAGCCCCACAAACCATTCACGTTAGCCCCACAAACCGTTTCTCGTAAGGTTAGGTTAGGTTAGGCAAGCATAATTTTAAAAAAATAAAAATACTCGACACGTCATGTTATAGTGAAAACACGGCGAGGTTTGAAACACTCACTATGGGGTATACGTCATCTAACACACGGAACATTGTGCTCTCGTGCAGAAAGCAAATGGCGGTAGCAGCAACAGCGTGTCGGACAGAGATTTTCGCAGAAAACAACATGCATTCGCATTAAAATTGATCAAAACTACATTCACGAACTTCCACAACGCTACAGAAAATGATTTGCGTAAGTACTTTCTCCTGTAAAAAGTAAGAAATCCGTCGCACCTATATGAAAGTGTTACCAAAAAGTTTAACGGAAAGTAAATATTAGGCCTATATTATACGAATATAATCAATCATGGTCACATTACAAAATTCTATCTTTTGTTTACTGAATTAAGTATTATGTCCTGTGGCTAGGGGGTCCTTGGATATGCGTGCGATATGCTGAGGGGACCTCAGATAGAAAAGGTTTGGAAAACCCTGCTCTAACTTATTTCTCATTGTAGCCTTTAGTCGTGACTAAACGACTAATGTACCCCCTACCATAGGTTTTCTCCGAATGTGGATTTTGGGGAGTTTTTTTGGGCTCCCTGATTGGTGAGACATTTTTGATATGTTGGAGACACATAGAGAAACATGGCATTCGGACTGTATGTGGAAAGATGGTAAGCAAATAAACATTGGAATTCTACGTTTATTATTTTCATGGTCGTTCCTACGTTTACAATCTTTATAATTAGTTACAATAATAAAAATGTGAAACACATGTATGTTAAAAGTACATACGCGTAAAAAAAAACTTTAATTTTTCATATATTTTTTCCAGAGTTGAAAAAACTTAAGAACATAAATAAGTTTGTAAACAAACTGTGAAGCACAATCTTGCAGTTTTCATTGTAAATCCTCAGAATTTCTAGTGAGAAGGATATGCTTGCATAGCCTGACGCACTTTCTTGATGTCTGGTTGTGCACTTAAAACTTTCAAGCGGGGATTCGGCTCTAAGCTATTTCGGTACTTGTTTGTTAGGTACACCATGGATTAAAAACCAATCTCCGAGCTGATTGAATACCCCCTTCAAGTAGTTCATGTACCCCTTCGAGACGAGAAGGAGATGGATCTTCATAAATCGAAACGAGACCGAGATTCTGCCAGTCTCGCCCCATCTTTACAATGCAGGACTCTTCATCAGTGTATCCTTTGAAGTGGGGAACAACCTGAAATGTATAGTTCAGGACACACTTAAAGAAACTCTAACCATATTTCCCTCACAATCTTGACGAGGGGTGAAAAAGCGTGTGGTGTGTCTTAGATGGTGCCAATTCTTGTAAGAACATCCACACGAACCATGTGCTGGCCACCTCTTCTTTACTCCTTGTCAAGGTTGTGAGGAAGATAAGGTAAGAGTGTCTTTAAGTTTGTCCTGAACTACAGGGTGTCCCAAAATATAATGCACACTTTTACAGCTCTCATAGTTTTCTGACCTTTTCAGGTTGAATCAGTTTAAAATATTGGGTGAAGGCAGACTAAGATTTGAACAAAGGAAATTCATTCTAAATTGCTATACTGGAAGTTTGAAAACGCAGTTGAAGTGCAAAGACAGTTTAGGAGAGAGTTTCTGACAGCTACACCTAGGGGTCTTACCACCACTCGAATTGAAACGATTTATTCCCGATTCAGGACTTCCCAACTCAGGAACCATGGAAAGTCCAATCAAAGCAGTGAAATCTCAGGAACTATGGAAATTCCAAACAGAACAGTGACATCTCAGGAACTATGGAAATTCCAATCAAAACAGTGCCATCTTAGGAACTATGGAAATTCCAATCAAAACAGCGAAATCTCAGGAACTATGGAAATTCAAATCAAAACAGCGAAATCTCAGGAACTATGGAAATTCCAATCAAAACAGTGCCATCTTAGGAATTATGGAAATTCCAATCAAAACAGCAAAATCTCAGGAACTATGGAAATTCCAATCAAAACAGTGCCATCTTAGGAACTATGGAAATTCCAATCAAAACAGTGCCATATCAATAACTGGTCTTTACCAGTGAAATGAAGTGACGCCTCGGGGAAGGATGAATGGCGTTTGAAATATGCATTATGCACGCCTAACCTACAAGTAAAAGATTTGCAATATACTCACAATATGTTAGAGGCAATAAGAAACTCCCCGTAAAGAATAGCAATTTTCTGCAAATGGATATATAAGTACGTAGCATTTCAGGGTAACGGGCTGTAACAATAAGGTCTCAAAAACCGGTCCTTACCTCCCCCCTTCCCTCCCGAGGCAGCGGTTCCTGAATTAGGAACGTTCCATGTGGAAATATCGGTTCCTGAATTGGGAACTTCCGTCATGATTCCTGAATTGGGAACTTTCGTCTTGGTTCATAAATTGGGAACTTTTTCATGGTTCCTGAATTGAGACTTCCTCAGTTGGGACATCACTATTGAAACAGACCAAACTGTACAGAATGTCAACAAGAAACACTATGGAATGCTGCGGGAACCAGACGCTAAGGGGTTTGAATTCGTTCAGTTCAAGAAAGGTTTGCTCTTGACAACTATCAGATTCTGCATGATGGTGACAGTTATTCAATTAAATCAAGAGGACTTAGGTGGGTAGGGCACGAATGGGAGAGGAAAGAAGAGTTTACATGATTCTTGTTGGGAAACCTGATGGTAAGAGACCTGCAGGAAGGTCAAGACGAAGATGGAGGTATAATGTTGAGATGGACCTAAAGGAAATGGGTAAGGATGGAAATGATTGGAGTGATCTTGCCCAGGATAGGGACAGATGGAAAGCTGGTGTTGCTGCAGCCATAAGCCTTCGGGTTTAAGAAGGCTAGAGGGTTAGAGTTAGTTGATAATAGTACTTCACACTTTCTTCACTAGTGTCTCTACATTTACCATCAGGAAACTTAAATATATAAGTTTATCGAATGGAAAGAACCAAAAAAACGATTCGAAACAATACTCGCAAACTGTTCTAGTGCACTTTCCAAAACATTCACTTGCAACTCTTGAAATATTTCAGACGAAATAAAAGAGGACGACATTGTACTGTCCACGTCTGATGTTGTTTTATTTGGAAATTTCTCACATACGAGATTGGCCGACACAGATCCAATCTTGGATGCTCCCTTAAAAAAAAGCAAGAAAAAAACCGCCACAAGATGGCGCAGCCGTCGTGCCCATGTGCCTTGAAGTCGTGCTCGGGGAAATCATCGCTCCGAACACTCGGAAGAAATCGTTGCTTCCCGAAATTAAGGCCGCCAGAAAACATCTGAATTCACGAACGTACTTCCACATTTGCACAAAAAAAGCCGTAGAAAGATTAAAGCTGGCGCATCGCCAGTAAGTGTTGCCAAGTACAAATTGAAAAAAAATCGCTTCGTGAGGATTGAAAGAAAGTGGGCGGAATCGGACGGAACGAGAGAAACGCGGTTTTCATTCTAGAATTGCTACCTTTTTGTCTTCTATCAAGAGTTTCTTCCATGCTTACTTTAGTTCTTTAACACATACATACCATCATGTACGAGGGTTAATAAAAAATTCGTGACCTGAGAGATGGCGCTACAGTTGCTTAAATATTCATTTAGCATTTTATTTCGCCATCTTTTCATATTGATGGTACCGAGACGAGACTCGTTCTCGGTCTCGTCTCGGATTTTTACAAGTCCATCTATGTTCCACTCTTAGACTTTCATAAAGATATAAGGTCTAGAAACTCAGCGTTAAGAGATGAACGTAGTCGTCGGTGCAACGTATAGACAGACAGACATAGACACTGGATCGTGGATGTTGGGACTGATAAATTCTTTTAGCATTAAGCAACTAGTAGATCCATACTATTTTATATTCCTGTCTCTTGTAGTTCTCGAGTAATCGATGCAACTTGACTAGAATATGTCCGTTTTATTTATTTTCATTTTCAGTTCACTTTCGGTTCATTTCACTTCCATTTGATATTCCTGGCGCGAGAAAGAGAGAGAGAGAGAGAGAGAGAGAGAGAGAGAGAGAGAGAGAGAGAGAGAGAGAGAGAGAGAGCTCTGTTTGGTTGTCTATTTTTGTGTTGCGATAAAACAGAAACGAAAACAAATAATATGACAGCTCCATTGATGCAGTATGCGTTTAAAACAAATACAGCTTGGTCAACAGGAATTAAGTAAAACATTAAGATGCTGACCAAGGCATATATTGTGAATATTCGTCTGAAGAAGATCCCGTTAGAGGTTTTTAGTTACGTTTTTAGTGTATAGTTTTATACTATAAATTTTGCCTTGGTCAGCATCTGAATGTTTTGTTAACATGGAAACAAGGCTTAACATTGTTACCATTGGACATTATCCGAGGAATTAAGCTTTCTAATACATGATATAGGACAGAGGGGGAGAACCTGTTATGTAATGTTTCCAATATGGCAATCATTCTGAAGTCCGCCATCTTGGAGTCAAATTCACATTCTTAAATGGAAGTCGGTCATGTGACATACCAAATTACAAAATGACATATGCTCAAAAATCGAAAAAATGGTTCGATTGTCATATTAAGGGTGGTTTGCTAT
The DNA here is from genome assembly GCF_977018435.1 of Lepisma saccharinum. NCBI lineage: Eukaryota > Metazoa > Arthropoda > Insecta > Zygentoma > Lepismatidae > Lepisma > Lepisma saccharinum. The sequence goes on along the minus strand of NC_139258.1, from coordinate 35,683,211 downwards.
AAAAACCAGATGAAAAGAATGCATGAGAAAAAATAAGGAAACAAATGGAAGTACATTCGAAAACAAATGAAAGTTGATCTCTTGAACACCAAGAGTGTGCATATTATAGGTTTATAAGATAGAAATCAAAAGGCAAACGCGATCTTTGCAGTTTCAGGTGATTTATGTTCTAAACAATATAACTTCCTATTTTGGTGTATAGGTGGCACAACAAGGTCATTAGTTTTAAAGAATACAAAACACTTGAAGTTAACCGAGTAATATTTATAAATTCATATGCTGTAATTAAATTCTAAAAGAGCTAATAATATATACAGCTTTAAATTAATTTAATCAGAAGAATTAAGAATGAGAGTTCAATCTATTCTGTGTTAAAAAGATACATGACTGGTTTTATCTATTGAGTTCAACAAAAGACACCAGTGCTTAAAAATTTATCCATAGCCTAGTATATAACGAAATCATTTCATCATTTATATCGATTTGGCTATTCAGGGAAGTATTGTAAATAAAATCTACAAAGTGAAAATGGTTTACTGTATACAATTTCAATGTCTGTCATCCGAGAGTAAGATATTAAGATAATCGGTAAAGAAGACATCGAATTTGTATGCTGTTTAATAATGTGGAGACCTTCATTATTAGTAGGAAATTTCTTCCTCGACACTGTTCTTTGAATTATGATTTCCGATTTCCTTGTACACAAAACGGAAAAATAAATTGTAGGGAAATTGTATATCGCTATTTTTGTTCAATCTGTTTTCCACAACGTTGTTGTTATTATGGAAATTTAAACGTCAATTTGCAGAAGATAACATATTCTTCACATCAACAGCCTTCTATATCTTAAAACAACAAAGGAAGTAGAATAAAGACGAATTAAAATAGCGATGGACAATTTACTTACTATTATCTTTGCCATTTGGTGTACAAGAATGCATTTTAACTGAATTATTTACACGTATTCAATCACTCAAGCTAAAAAAGAACCTGTATATATTATACAGGGTGTCGCAAAACTCTTTCAACAACGCTTGGGTGCTGGTAGATATCATAAAAACAAGTAACTTTTCCCTATAAAGTTTACCCCGAAAGCGCTTAGGTTCTGAGCTATAAGCGCTTAAAATCTATCCTGTACGTATGCAACCCAACACAGCAAACGCTTGCTCTGACATAACTACCAGGGGCGCGTGGCAGGGTTGCCACTAGCGTTCCTCGTTAACAGAGACGACCTGAAAACAACAACCTGGGAGTCTTGCCTGAGCAAAATCCAAAACATTAATGAAACTTGCGATGTTGTAAGAAGCATTGACAGTATTTATAAACTGACAAGACAAATAATAAGCAGACTGAAACTCAAGATTACTCATTCTAAAATATCTCCATAATTGATTGATTTGGTTTATTTTAATTCAATTGGTTTATTCTGCAACCTTTGGCTAATCGCGAAGATGAGGATGATATGATGAAATAACAAATGACACCAATGTCTAGGCCAGGATTTAAACCCGAGATACCTGGCGCCGTAGCGAGCTGTGCTGACCACTTCACCACGGAGTGTTTCGTGTATCATGCGATATCAACAATTGCAAGGGAGACGTGAGATATGGGAAATCCACGAACGAACAAATGTAAACATGATGTGTTTACTGCCTCGTTTCGAACACGCAGATCCGCCTCCCGTGCCGGAGTGGTTAGCACATCGCACAACGACGCCAAGGGTTCCGCGTTCGAATCCTGGCCTGGGCATGGATGTTTGTGAGTGTCCATTCATCAATTTCATCACTCATCCCCATCTTTGCAAATTAGCCAAAAGTGGCACAAAAAGCGAAGTAAAATAAAGCAAATCAATGAATGAATGAATCAATCAATCAATCATTAAATTAAAAGAGCATTGCAATTATTTCCTTATGAGACGAACACGATTAGCAATAACGCTAGGACAGATAGGAATAATTTTCTAATAAATAAATTTTAATAACATTACAGTCTGCGTGTTCGAGACGAGGCAGCAAACACATCATGTTTACATTTGTTTGTTCGTGGATTTCCCATATCTCACGTCTCCCTTGCAATTGTTGATATCGCATGATACACGAAACACTCCGTGGTGATGTGGTCAGCTCAGCTCGCTACGGCGCCAGATATCTCGGGTTTAAATCCTGGCCTAGACATTGGTGTCATTTGTTATTTCATCATATCATCCTCATCTTCGCGATTAGCCAAAGGTTGCAGAAAAGTGAATTAAAATAAACCAAATCAATCAATCAATTATGGAGATATTTTAGAATGAGTAATCTTGAATTTCAGTCTGCCCATTATTTGTCTTGTCAGTTTATAAATACTGTCAATGCTTCTTACAACATCGCAAGTACCATTAATGTTTTGGATTTTGCTCAAGCAAGACTCCCAAGTTGTTGTTTTCAAGTCGTCTCTCTTAACGAGGAACGCTAGTGGCAACCCTGCCACGCGCCCCTGGTAGTTATGTCAGCACAGAAACTAAGCGCTTTCGAGGTAAACTTTATAGGGAAAAGTTACTTGTTTTTATGATATCTACCAGCACCCAAGCGTTGTTGAAAGAGTTTTGCGACACCCTGTATATATTTGGCCCACCCCCTCAAAAAAATCCTGGGTACGGGCCTGCCTTAGACATATATTGATTTTATTTATGACAAGGGGCCCCTTATAATGTGACGGGTGCAAATATCCTAAGTGTTGTAGAATCCAGAATTTTTGTTTCAATCAATCAACTCAAATCTTCCGCATGACAGTCAGGCGCTTTACTGTCAGGACCTAGGGGTAGCACGCTCTAGGGAGTGGGTGGTCAGGTGGCATAGAACCTTTTCCAACATGGTGAGCGTGGAAAAAAGGATAGAGCGTCATGTACAGTCACTGACAGTTCTGGGTTGTAATAATTATATTGGAAGTTAATGGTATCGTGTGAGTTTTTGTTTAAAGTCCCCTTTATGCACAGTCCAATCGGGATTGGACCCACAGCAAAAATTGGATCCGAACCACTATGTGCCTCCTCCGTGCCCAGGACCCCTTGATTACAAGGCGACAACGTTTCCACTTCGCCATCGGGGAAGGCCCCAAAAAGTCAATGGTATCGTTACAACTCAGAAGTGTCAGTGACTGTACATCGTACATAACTGAAACACAAAATGGTGAGTGGGTGTTTTCAAGGACGTATATAAGGGGGGTATGGGGGTCCGGGTCCCCCAAAAAGACTTATACATTCCAAAATCTAAATAATGAAAACATTGTTGTTTAGCATTTGTTGCATAATCGAGGGTTATATATTCCCGCCGAACTTATTGGAAGGCAAGGATTATATTGGGATCTTACGACTTTCAATGACAGTACTAAAGAAGATTTATGCACGCTACTAGCTATAATAATATGAATAAAATATTAATTAGGAAATTTATTATTCGCTATCTGAATCTAACATCCATTTGTTATTCAATACATATTCAAATCTCCTTCTCAAGACAGTTGTTTTTACACAAATTTAGGCGATCTTAACTACACGTAAGCTGGATAATGATTACATGCTGTTATATCTACACTAGTGTCCAAAATTAAAGCAACAAACAGAAATGCTTTCCTCGTGTGATCTTTTTTGATAAATTTGCGAAGTTTAACCTGTTGCTATCGTGATTTTTTTGTTGATAAATCCTGGCACATTAAGGTTAATTTATTTTCTATCTTAAACCAGTTGTCTATGACATCATAAATATTACTATCACCTGATCGTATTATGTGGTCAAATGGACACACGGGGAAGAATTTCCGTTTGTTGCTTTAAGTTTAGACATTAGTATATATTTTTATACAGTCTTCTTACCTATTCATGTAATTAAAACAATTATTTAATATTTTAATGAATATTATTTTAATCAATCTAATAGAATTATAATGTGATTATTTAAATTTCAACATATTATTATTATTTCTGAGGCACCTGGCTCAGATACGTGCCTGGGTGTTTCGTATCTTCCCCTACCCCTCCCTCGAAGGGAGTGTCCGCCACTGGACCACCCTGACTTCATTTAATCATTTACACATGAAAAATAATTCTTGCCGGTTCCAAAGTTTGCACTAAAATGTCTTCGACTCCAAACGAAAAGGAGCTCAGCCATTTTTAACTGAAGCCGAGATCAGGATGCAGAGAGGAAAACTTAACGATTCGTGCGTATTCCTTTCACTTGTAGACATTCAATTAATTACCAACTTACAACATGCTCAAAGTGCGTATCTATTTCTCCTTCTGAGCAAATATTCATTCATGCCTCCACTCCATAAACGCCCTGAGGGACAATTCGCACCGACATCGGAAAACATCGATCCGAACAATTCCAAACCGAAGCGGAAGTCGTTTATCGCTTTCTCGGTAGATGGCAGTCAAGTGCAGACCAGAAAAACGGCCCCATTCAACAAATGGAACAGAAATAAACTAAATGTTCCACGATATTACTGCAGATTAATTTATGCAGTGTGCTTATTAATAAATTAAAATGTTTAAAGACAACTATAAATAAACACTAAACTCATTGAAGTTTATGTTGTGGAGAATTCAATAAGATTAAAATTTTCATGTTTTTTTTTGCTTAAAAAACAGTCCAATTTATAATTCTCTTGAGTTACACATTACTAGTGTAAATATGTCACATCAACATTTCGTAATTGTTTTGCATGTTATTCCTATAAACTTACATACAGAAAATAAAAAGCATCATATTGCATTTGACTTCAAATACTTCAATTTATACAACTATTATACAAATTTATTCTTACGAGATGCATTATTATTCCATCAGCTGAAAAGATGCATCAAAGAATGTTTCTTTGTACTTCAAACGAAATTTAATGCATTTTCTTGCATTCATGCATGTCGTTGCATAATTAAAAGGAGTGGTCTACAATCCTAATATTTTTTTTCTCATTCTTCTTCATTCTTGTTAATTTATTGCTAAATATCTGAAAGAAAGTTGTCGTACGTAGAAAGGTGAAAATGACTAATATTTAAAACGCTACGTAATATACAACATTATTTTCTGCATTCCAATCAACATAACCTTATTTCTGCCAAGTGTGGCGCTGCGATCGTTCGAAGAATGTAAATGTGGCATTCCATGTGAAAGTGTACAAGTACTTTTACAAATATTAATATTATATTATAATATTAATTTAACTCAAAACTTGACTATGAACAACACTTTTAGTTTCATGTCACCCCTTCCCACCCGGACCCATAGGGGTGCAAGGGGTGACTTACCCCCATAGTATTTCCATCCAGATTATAAGTCATATGTGTACTAAGTTTGGTTGAAATTGCCCCAGGCGTTCGAGAGTTAGGTCATTTTTTACATTTTACTTTTCACCCCTCTCACCCCCCATCCCGATAGGTGATGAACTTTGAGTTGTACGGCATCGGGAGTGTCACTATTCGTCTTAGCGACATCGAAAACTATGGATTCCACACTAATATCACGTCACCCTCTTCCCACCCACCCACACCCCTAGAGGTGTCAGGGGTGTCTTGGAGTTGAGAGGCATTCGGAGTGTCCCTATTAATCTTATCGACCCCGAAAACTATGGATTCCACACTAATATCGGTCGTTTTCGATTATTTTTACATGTTAGCCTCTTCCCACCCCAACCCTAAGGGTGACAGTTGTGTCTTGGAGTTGAATGGCATTGGAAGTGTCACTATTCGTCTTAGCAACACCGAAAACTATGGATTCCACACTAATGTCGGTCGTATTACATGTCACCCCTTCCCACCCCTACCCATAGGTGTGTCAGGGGTGTCTTGGAGTTGAACTTCATTGGGAGAGTCAGTATTCATCTTAGCGACCCAGAAAACTATGGATTCCACACTAATATCGATCGTTTTCGATTATTTTTGCATCTCACCCCTCCCATCCCCCACCCCAAGGGGTGCCAGGGGTGTCTTACCCCACAGTATTTCTTTCCAGGTTTGAAGTGATGCGTGATCCAAGTTTGGTTGAAATACATCCAGGCGTTCGAGAGTTATGGTGGAACAAACATACATATACACATACATCATTTTTTATACAGGGTGACTGGTAATTAGATGTATTCCCTGAAAGGGGTTAAAGTAGAGACAATTTGCAATAAATTTGACCATATGATACCCCGCCCTAAAATTAGTAGTTTTCGAGATTTTCGAATTTCAATTGTTTTTTTAGAAAATGACAATTTTCCACATAAAAAGATGAATTGAGGAAAAACTGCTCATTGTATGGAACTTATTTCAGCGTTTTCTGATAGCTAACAAATAAGTGGTTCATTTAAAAAAAAGTTTTTCCCTAATAACAATCACATGTAAGTAACGGGTGGGTCTAAACTTACAAGTGATGATAAAAAAATGCACTCTTAGTTTACTTGGCAACGTATTAATAACAAAAATGGTATGACACGAAGCGTACAAATTACTTAAATTACTTCCTTGAGTCATCAGCTATCCAAAAAGGTACAAATGTTGCTAACATTTACATTTGTGTACAAGAAATAATACTTCATTATCATCATGTGACTGGAATCAATGAACAATACAATTAAAGAACATTACACGTCTTGCTCAAAATGGGCACCTCCGTTACGAATGCAGGCACGCAGGTTTTTACGGACATTTGTTCTCTTAACTCGTGATGTGATGGTGTCCTTGATGTGTTGACCAACTGTTAAGATCCTCTCCCTGAGCTCTTCTTGCGAGTTTACCTGTGTCTTGTCATGTGGCTCCAAATATAAAAGTCCCAAGGCTTCAAATAGATCGGGGGATTGAGCTGGGCAGTCATCATGCTGATAAATCATGTCACGTCTTGTTGCTAGAGGCACATCCTCCAACAACATTGCCATCCCGTTCCGCAAAAAATGTTCACAAGTGATGCCATTTAAGATTTGGGGCAGGAAACATGGCTTGATCAAATGATTGTTGATTACGACCATCCATACTTTTGCCTGGGCGTGCGACAGTGGCTGGATGAAAATTACCCAAAGAAATGATTGGCCGAGGCGGTCCGATTCCATGGCCGGCTCGATCCCCCGATTTAAAGCCTTGTGACTTTTACATTTGGAGCCACATGAAAGACACCAGTAAACTCGCAAGAAGAGCTCAGGGAGAGGATCTTAACAGCTGGTCAACACATCAACGACACCATCACATCACGAGTTAAGAGACCAAATGTCCGTAGAAACCTGCGTACCTGCATTCGTAACGGAGGTGCCCACTTTGATCAAGACGTGTAATGTTCTTTAATTGTATTGTTTATTGATTCCATTGACATGAAGATGAATGAAGTATTATTTCTTGTACACAAAGGTGTATGTTAGCAACATTTGTACCTTTTTGGATAGCAAATGTCACAAGGAAGTAATTTAAGTAATTTGTACGCTTCGTGTCATACCATTTTTGTTATTAATACGTTGCCAAGTAAACTAAGAGTGCAATTTTTTATCATCACTTGTAAGTTTAGACCCACCCGGTACTTACATGTGATTGTTATTTGGGAAAAACTTTTTTTTAAACGAACCACTTATTTGTTAGCTATCAGAAAACGCTGAAATAAGTTCCATACAATGAGCAGTTTTTTCTCAATTCATCTTTTTATGTGGAAAATTGTTTTAAAAAAACAATTGAAATTCGATTATCTCGAAAACTACTAATTTTCGGACGGGGTATCATATGGTCAAATTTATTGCAAATTGTCTCTAGTTTAACCCCTTTCAGGGAATACATCTAATTACCAGTCACCCTGTATATTATAAGATTGTGAGCGAACAATCTAAAATTGTCTGTTGGATAAAAAGCAAGTATTATACATAATTAATTTAGAAAGTATGACTTTTTGATTTTGTTGTGTTTTCTAATGTGTCCACTCGTGACACCAAAAAGACAATTAATTTTTTCTCTAACTGTTTCATTTCCCCTTCAACTCCCCTACAATATTAAAATGTCAATTACCTTCTCTCTTTGTCTTAAATAATTTATTTTTCATCATTTGAAAATTCACAGAAATTAAAATAAGTGAAAAGGCAGTGTTTCGTCTGTCCCACCAGTGACACAAAATTGTTCACTCGTGGCTACAAATCTGGGAAAGTATTTTAAGGGTAGTTATGTTAAATCAACAGTGTTAAGTTTCATAGTTCATTGCCCAGAAACATTTAAGAAAAATATTGCTTAACTATCAGTAGAATAGTTACTTTAATATAAAAATGTAGTCAGCTTGACAATGGAATGCCCGTAATGGACAGTACTGTTTATAATATCTTAGAAAACGAAACAGATTGTGCTCTTTGTAAATGCAGTTTGATATAAATGATTAGTGACACCTTATGTTAAGAAATACATAATATAAGATTATGTTCTACATATCTTTTAAAATCCACTCGACGCCTTAAGAACAATCAGCGTGTTGGATACACAACAATTAGTATTATCACAAAGCACTAATAAAAATACTTTATTCATTTCTACGAGTCGAGTAATATGATAATGATATTTATAAAAAAAAACCTCTGTAGCGTTTCTAAACCCTAAGCAACACAAGCCTTCCATCTGTCCCTATCCTGTGCAAGATCAATCCAATCTTTTCCATCCTTACCGATTTCCTTCAGGTCCATCTCAACGTTATCCCTCCATCTTTGCCTTGGCCTTCCTACAGGTTTCCCAACAAGGATCCTGTAAATTCCTCTTTCCTCTCCCATTCGTGCCACATGGCCTGTCCACCTAAGTCTTCTTGATTTAATAATTCTAATAATATCTGTACATGAATACAAATTATACAGTTCTAAATTATGTAACCTTCTCCACTCACCTGTCTCCTCATCTCTTTTAGGTCCAAATATTCTTCTAAGGATTTTATTTGCAAATACTCTGAATGCTCCTCTTTTAATACATATGAAAAGAGAGATGCATTTTAGTGCTTATCTAATATCTGATGTATTTAATTTTAGCTTGAAGCTGCAGTTTTTCCTGACCTATTGGCTTCAGTTAATATAATGCGCTTACGTGGAGTGAAAATGGAGACAATTAAGCAGCATATCACCAACTGTTGTTGAAATACGATTCTGGGACACCACAAACCTATTTCGAGCCATTGTTTCGACTCATTGTGAGAGTTTTTAGGGGAAAAAAGGATATCAGTGAAGGCAAATGGCAACAGACACTCCAGCGACTCAGTAAATCGGCTTTAATGCAACTTGTATTGTCATTGTTCCTTCTCCTTTGTTGCGTGAAGAAGCCCCAAGGGTATTTCCCGCCATAATGAAGGGATAAAACACGAGCTTTGTTAGGGTTTAATGAAAGCTTTTCCCACTTTTATGGAGTTAGGCAAATGCAAGTACTTTCGTTGGCAGTAGAATACGGACGATATATGGAAAACAAAACTTCAGGTAAACAAGCATTTGTAACAAATAATTTAAAGCTTAAATTAGTTATTTTTATTCACGAAGAAATAATATATAACGGTTTTTCTCAAAATGTCAATCACTTTTCGGGTTAAAACTAAGAAAAACAACGTCAATTTGTTGAATATAACTTGGAGAACTTCTGTAAAGTGTAAAACTCGCGGTTTATTTGAAGTAATGATGTATAGGAACGGACACTTCTGGGTTGTAATGAACCATTTGACTTTCAATGGGATCATTACAACACAAAAGTGTCCGTGACTGAACAATAAACATATGCGCAGACTAATTTATTTGGGGGTGCCTTTAAAGGAGTTTCAATTGCCTATCTGTACATATTAGCATAATTGACGTAACTTCATGTTTCTTTTTCACAGAAACTATTATATGATGATTGATTGATTTGCTTCATTTTACTTCGCTTTTTGTGGCACTTTTGGCTAATTTGCGAAGATTGGGATGAGTGATGATATGATTAAAATGATGAATGGACACAAATAAACATGCCCAGGACGGGATTCGAACCCGGGAAACTATTAGATTCATTTCAAATGAAACTATATTTCTTACTTTCTTTAACACGGATATAATTTTCATTACTTGAATGGTAGTTACTACTAATTTCTTTTTAGGACATATTTTGGACCCCAAGACAATAAACCATCGGTTCCAAACTTGTTGTCCGTGGACTCGCAGTAGTCTTGCAGAAATGTTACCAACTTTTCAACTAGTTGCGCAGGTGTGTAGAAAATAGACTGTCAATCATTAAATAAACCAATTTAACCCCTTGCACTTCATACACAAACTTTGAAGTTACATAAACTAAGGTGTTTTTCCCCTCAAGACACTGGCGTACGCAGGATTTTTTTCGGGGGGAATGGGATTATAAAGGTGAATAACACATATCTGCGTTTTAGAGGGGGGAGGGGCTGGATGAACAAAAATATTTTGTTGTTGCCATTTGTAACCTTCGTTTTTAAAAATTGCTCAAAGTCAAAAAATTGTAATCAGGGGTCGTTTCAAGACAGGTTTCCAGTACCGCTTTGCCTTTACCGAAGTTTTTTTAGTGCTTTCATTTGTTTTTCTAAAAATTACACATTTAGCTGTGTCAACTGATGCATTAAAAGTGAAATTTTGTTACCTTTGAAATCATATTGTCTGATCTTCCCAATTGATGTATTTTTAGTGCATAAGATAATGAAAGTACCTTTTGTGCATTTCTGTGTGTATTTTGACACACCAAAAATGTATAATTTGCAGTTTATGCACGTTAATATGTTATTGGAGCCAACATATATGTGTCAATTGACACACTTTGGATTCTTTGAGCGATTAGCCTTCCTGTGCATAAAGTGGACTAAAAACAACAATTCAAGCAAACAATTAATTTCCCTTCCTTGAAATGTGCAAAGAAAAGACAAGATTAGGCTTAACAACGTTGCTACAGGGACAAACTATGTTCTTCCTAGAACGTCAAGTTAGCAACTGAGATTGCCACCTGCACCAATCCATACATCCTCGAAGATGACTGACTAACTAACTCTCTAGCCTTTTCAATCCCGAAGGTTCATGGCTGTAGCAACACAGGCCTTCCATCTGTCCCTATCCTGAGCAAGATCTATATACTCTTTTCCATCCCTACCGATTTCCTTTAGGTCCATCTCAACGTATACCTCCATCTTCGTCTTGGCCTTCCTACAGGTCTCTTACCATCAGGTTTCCCAACAAGAATCCTGTAAACTCCTCTTTCCTCTCCCATTCGTGCCACATGGCCTGCCCACCTAAGTCTTCTTGATTTAATTATTCTAATAATATCTGGACATGAATTCAAATTATGTAGTTCTAAATTATGTAACATTCTCCACTCACATGTCTCCTCATCCCTTTTAGGTCCAAAGATTTTCCTAAGGATCTTGTTTTCAAATACTCTCAATTTATGTTCCTCTTTCAATGTAAGGGACCAAGTTTCGCATCCATATAATAATACAGGCAAAATTACGGTTTTGTATATTTTAACTTTTAGTTTCTTAGATATTAAACGAGAAGACAAAAGTTTATGAATAGAAAAGTAACACGCATTTCCTGAATGAAGCCTGCTTTTTATTTCCTCTTTAATATCATTTTCATTTGTTAGTACTTGAATTTGGAAACTGGTTCAAACCAGTTGTTATAAATAATTAGATTTTGATTATTACCTAACACTTGATTTCGACCTGTAAGCATATATTTAGTTTTCTCTTTGCTAACTTCCAAACCTATCTCTTTAGCGCCTTTGAAAAATATTTTAGCATTATTCTTAATTGTATTTATATCATCCCATAGTAAGTCTACATCATCTGCATATGCTAACAACTGAGTCACACAGTCGAAGACGACTGGCAGATAGAAACAGCTGCCAGTAGAAAAGTCGTTTACTAATATATACACATGCAACAAATAAAACGAAGGGAGTACTCACCTGTTTGACACCGTCCCGCATGATGTGCTGCGTCATAGTTTCCGTCAGTATCCGCTCTGTGGCGCTCTGCCGCGGAACGCCGTCCAGGGCGGACACCTCTTTGAGCTGCGGCGGCGACGGAGGGGGCGGGAGCTCTTCTTCTGCTGCGTATCGCGATTTCTGGAAAGATTTTAAAAAATGGAGACCATTAAGAAACTCGATCGTCATTCTCAAATTAAAGATATACATACAATATATACGATGTGCGCAAACTTGCTATCAAAAGGAAGCTAACATATATTAACAATTAATACATATTCACACGTCATAAATATACGTAGAACCAATGTGAGTACTGACAAACAGCACATTTCCTTAATGCAAAACATGCTCCACATGCTTCTGGTGCAGAGATTAAGGTACCCGCTCCCCCCCCCCCCTCTCTCTCTCTCTCTCTCTCTCTCTATATATATATATATATATATAATACCGTATCAATTCATAGGATTATTCTTTATTTTTATTTTAACTTTCTCTAAGCTTCATGTCACCTAAGTTCATTCACTTTGCTACGTCCCTCCCCGCGTACACACACAATTACCACACTCAAAACACTTCAATTAGGAGGAAGGTAAAGTCTACCCATAAGTGCTAACTTCCTTAATTCAATCGGTGGACACAGACTCTAGATAACTCAGGGCTAGCTGGGTAAAACGTGAATATATATGTTTATTATAAACTTATCGTAAGAAAGTCTGTTAGCACACTAGTCTTTAACTTTTATCACTTACGTGCATTTACATTTACCCTACACGTGCATTCACCACTTCTGGCCTCAAATTAGGGCAGGGACCGTTTAATTTATTTCTCGCAGTGAGGCGCCAGGGGGAGTATAGGGACCTAATTTTATTTAGGGCGCTGGGTATAGGATTAAAGGATGCCGCGACACCCCCAGCGCTAACTAGGAATCGGCAAGCCGACCGGTGTCTCCTGTACAAGGGCGGCAGGTTAGGAAGGAGGTCCTGGTGCTCCCAGACAAGCCGGGCAGGTAGAAACTGGCACCTATCAGCCGAAGCGATTAGACCGGGTAGTTAGGTTGCTGCTAGGCTCTTCTTCTTTCTTCCTCCCTTCTTCCTTCTGGCATGGCTGCTAGGCTTCTGGCTGGATGGCCGGTTTTTTCAGGATGTTTGCCAGTTGACATCCGGGAGCCAACTGAGCTCCGGTCTCGCTCAGTGTTGCCACAATCTGTAAGCACAATTTCCCTTTGCAAGGGGTAAAATTTCCCTTTTTCGCACATTTTTTCCCTTCATCTAAAGAATTATTATTATTATTATTATTATTAATAATAATAATAATAATAATAATTATTATTATTATTAATAATAATAATAATAATTATTATTATTATTAAATATTATCGTTGAACCATGTATGTATGTATAATATGTTTAACTTTTAAATGCTACTACGCCAGGGGTCCCGGGTTCGAATCCCAGCCTGAGCATGGCTGTTTGTGAGTGTCCATTCATAATTTCATCATATCATCACTCATGCCCATCTTCGCAATTAGCGAAAAGTGGCAGAAAAGCGAAGTGAAATAAACCAATTCAATAAGCAATAAAAACAATAACTTTTAAATGTTTTTTTTCGGAAAATTTAGATTTCATTGCTAAACCAAGCCATTTTTTTCGTTTTGAGATGAAATGTAAAACCATATGCTAAAATTACGTTAAAGTTGGCAACTGAAGATTTTCATCAGTATAAAGCAAAACACACAAACAGAGATTGAATTTTGGGAGGCCAATGCCCCATGTCTTCATCACACAAGAAGAAAATGAAAAATATTCTACACTAAATGCTATTCTAGCACAGATTTATTATATATATATATATATATATATATATATATATATATATATATATATATATATATATATATATATATAGTACATACATGAGCAAATGTTCCATTGTCGTAAATTTCACATATTAGGTGGAAACTTCTAAAACACAAGTTTTTTATGAAAATTTAATCCATTTAGTCTGAGAAGTATTGTTGGCCACTTCTTGCAACTCCGCAAGGAATTTTTTAACTTCTTTCCGCGGTCTTTTATCATCTTCCGATAATTCTTCACGACGTTTTCTAATATATTCTGGAGTTGCAGATAGTTTCCTTTGCTTCCCTTGTTATTCCATAATCCAAGACGGGCACAACCTTCCACCAAACACTCGCACATGACGAATACCCATTACCCAGTGTCCATTGAAGACTAAAGTAAAGATAATTTGCGACAAAGAGAACTTTATGGTTTGCACATGTAGTTTTCGAGGCAAAATTCAGAGAAAAACGGGGAGCCTTACAACATAAACAATACCTTCGAACTCCCACTCCCAAAGCCGGGACATAAGGGTGAATGGCCAATGACCTCCGGCCCCAAATGGTAGCCAGATGTGGATCAACCCAAATTCCACCCTTCCTCTCAGAACAAAGTATACGACAAAATAAAAAAATTAAAAGTTCTCATTTTCAAAACTGGAAACTCTTATAATGTTTAATATAATTAATGTAGGGTCTGTTTTAAAATTTCCCTGAAAATTCGCTATTTTTCATCGAATTTCCCTTTTCCCTTTTCACTTAAAATCAGCTCCAAATTTCCCTTCAAAAAGGGAAATTTCCCTTCATGTGGCAACACTGGTCTCGCTGCGCTGGCTTTATACTCGCGGTGGCGCATGGGTGGTGAAAATTTTAACTACAAGTACGCGTTGCTAACTCATTTTTCTTACATATTGCAAACTTCGTACTGAGAAATATCAAGGTTTTGACATTGAGAAATCACTAGTGGGAAAATCACTAGATGCACGTGTTAATATATACTAAAACTGTGTGCATTCAGACAATACAATTAATAATGAGCCTCGCAGGACTTTGCAATTCTAAACAACGAGTTGAACAGTGTAAATGACAATAAATTATAACATTAAAAAGAGTATAGCGACCACGCAAGGTCTAGTAATGAGTGAAGCTAGTAAACGTAGAGGTGGAAGGTTTAACATTTTCAGAATACATTTAAACTAAAAGCGTACGCCTCGCAGGGACATTCCGCTTAACTCTTTCATCCGATTAAAAAGAATATAGCGACCACGCAAGGTCTAATAATAACTGAATGACGACCAAGCAGGGTCGTTACAACTTGTTTACACCAGCTGTCCGGTCCTCTCAGGTAGTTTGAATTGTGCACAGTCGAATGTTAAGCAGACTTCCACTTCCTGATATATTGGGCTGCAAGGTTTACATGAGGTAAACAAGAAGCAGCTTACATGAGTAGGAAGGTAAAAACTGACTGATCAGCGGATAGGAAGTCTGCAGAGGGAGGTGTGAGAGGGACGGACAGACTGGGAAGAGAGCCACTTATGGTTTTCATTAGAGACAGGCAACAGGACTTGGAAAAGGACAGAAGGAGCAGTCTGACTGACTTAGGTGAAGTGCCTACGAAGCCTAGAGAGAGCTTAGTTTATTTACTCTACCTTTCCTTAAAATTCATCATGGTTTTTCTAACTGTAGACAGGTAATTATCCTAACCATAACATGCATGATTCAAGTTCAAAGGTTCACAAAATCGAACGAGTGACTATTTGCAATTTCTAGTGGTATATTTAGGTATTGTATTTCAGTTGTACATTTCGCAGCCAAGCATACAACTTGTCATGAGGACAAGTGGTCTCATCTTTAACGAGGATGGATGGTGAATAGCTACATTTTCTATTTAATCTATTGGAGTGGTTGGTTCGATCCCATCATTCAGTAGAATGATACGATACACACACACTTGCGTGCAAAGAAATAGACCCACCTCACACTTTTGACATAAAATGCTTACTTGTTCTTACTTTTTCTTCCAACTGTTTGAAGGCACATGAAATATTTATCCAAATAGAAGCGTCTAATCCTAGTTATATGTAGATAAAATTCAGTAATAAATACGTATGATGTTAATAAATTTAATAACATTTTATGTCAAAAGTGTGAGGTGGGTCTATTTCTTTGAACACAAGTGTGTGTGTGTATATTATATATATATATATATATATATATATATATATATATATATATATATATATATACATAAACATTATCGGTATATACTACATTCCATTCCATTTTATTTTTTCAATGATTATTAGGCTATTATTATTATCAGTTTGGCGTCTGCACTTTGGAAGGGCAAGATCTCTTCTTGGGTGCGCCCTCAATACCAAGTGAATATTTGCTTTCACTATTCACGTGAAGTAGAAATAGAAGCTAAAATTCATTTCATTTAAAAGGTAATGGACATCAGAATATTTGTTATGATTGTCTAAAATTGCAGCATTGCTTATAAAATTATAATTTGAGGATATTTCTAGAGTCGACAACGTTATCTATAGATGGCGACACTTGTGCATGGGCGCTCAGGCAGAGAAACAACGCGACAGATATTTCAGAATTCCTGGTGACCATGCCTACATGCAACTCCGATGCAAGTGACGCGGACTGGCTGTCGCAGTCACGTGACTGCACAGACCATGCGGATCCATTGGCCTTCGTATAAGCCAATCTCTGGAGCAATCCCGCGCATAGCGGCAGAAAAGGGGAATCGAGTGGGCATAGCGAAGCAGTAAAATCTGCAGCGATGGCAGATAACTGCTGTCGCTTTCCCCCCTCTACGCAATCCCATTCCCTCTCACGTGTTCATGGTGTAGCCGTCTCGCGTCACTATTTCCCTTGTTTTCGTTTCCTTGCTCCAGTGTAATGCGAGACAAAGTATAGATAAATGAAGACAAAGTACAGACTTTATGGAACTATTCTAAATCGTAAAGGCTTACTTATTAAATTTGTCTGTGGGGGTTGAAGGGGTGGGCAGATTACATTTATGTGATTCGTGCTCACTCTATCCGCTCTTGGTACTGTCTACAATACCTAGATTCCATGAATTCTCCGCCACTAGAGCATTGTAGAATGGAGATGGTGATTATGTAGCTTGTCCCATTTCCTAAATCGTCCTCACAATTACCACAGCGTTCTCTGTTTTTACCATAGATATTCCTCCAGAACATTGCTTGTGGTTACAACAATATTTCTCCTGGCAACGTATTGAAAACTGAGAGAGTTGAAGAGGAATCAATGTCCCGAAGCGAAAGGAAACAAAATAAAAAAAGAAGCTCAAATGTTGCTGGCGGAGATTCAAATTCGGCGACGCTTCACGCCACTCATTCGAAGCAAAATAAGCGAATCGTACAAGGAAGCAGAAAGGTCGATTTAAGAGCCAACACCTGTTGCATAGATTGGAATCGGTTGGGTTTTTCCTGGCAAGTGTAGGTTTAGGTACAACTTCATATTCATTTATATCTCTCATTAACAAATTCGCTTTTTTTTTTTTTTGAAAATTTCAGCTCCATGCTTCTCTCTCTAATATGCATCTCTCCCTTCATCATCTCATCTTCCCTCTCGCTTCCTCCTCCTCTCTCTGTGTATGTATATTTTTATTGCCTCTGTCGTTCTTTCTCTTTTTCCATGTTTGTCTGTCTCTCTCTCTCTCTATCTCTTCTTCAAACTCCATTTCTCTCTCTGTGCCCCTTTCTCTATCCCTGTTTCTTATGCTTTCTTTCACTGTCTCTCTCTTTCTATTCCTGTTTCCTCTCCTTTCTTTCTCTCTATCCCTGTTTCTTCTCCTTTCTTTCTCCTTATGTTTCCTTCTCCCTCTATTCCTGTTTCTTCTGTCTTTATCTTTCTGTCTCTCTCTCTATCCCTGTTTCTTCACCTTTTCTTCTCTTACTGTATCTCTGTTTCTTCTCCTTTCTGTCTCTCTCTCTCTATCCCTGCTTCTTCTCCTTTATTTCTTTTTGTCTCTCTCTCTCTCTAACCCGTTTCTTCTCCTTTCTTTCTGTTTCTGTCTCTCTCTCTAGAACTGTTTCTTCTCCTTTCTTTCTCTTTTTATCTCCCTCTCTCTAATCCGTTTCTTCTCCTTTCTTACTCTTTCTGTCTCTCTCTCTCTCTCTCTATCCCTGTTTCTTCTCCTTTCCTTCTCTTTCTGTATCTCTCTCTATCCCAGTTTCTTCTCCTATCTTTCCCTTTCTGTCTCTCTCTATCCCTGCTTCTTCTCCTTTCTTTCTTGTCTCCCTCTCTCTAACCCGTTTCTTCTCCTTTCTTTCTGTTTCTGTCTCTCTCTCCCTCTCTCTAACCCGTTTCTTCTCCTTTCTTACTCTTTCTCTCTCTCTCTCTCTCTCTCTATCCCTGTTTCTTCTCCTTTCCTTCTCTTACTGTATCTCTCTGTATCCCTGTTTCTTCTTATTTCTTTCCCTTTCTGTCTCTCTCTGTCTCTCTCTCTCTCTCTGCTTCTTCTCCTTTCTTTCTCTTTTTTGTCTCCCTCTCTCTAACCCGTTTCTTCTCCTTTCTCTCTGTTTCTGTCTCTCTCTCTATCCCTGTTTCTTCTCCTTTATTTCTCTTTCTCTCTCTCTATCCCTGCTTCCTCTCCTTTTTTCTCTTTCTCTCGCTCTCTCTATCAGTCTCTTTCTCTTCTTTGCATAATACACTCGGTAACTGCTGTCTTGCAGCCCAACGAGGGCCTGGTGCCTGGACTCGCGTCCTTGATCCATTTCACCTTATCAGTATTCATCCTCGTCTTCGCAATTAGTTAGAAGCAGGACAAAAGTTAAGTAAAATAACCAATAAATGTCCTTCCGTGTATGATGGGTTACATTTGTTATGAATCAATCTCGCTAAAGGGGTGTAAGCTCATCTAATTGTCAACCTCACTTCCACGAATTGCAACCTGGACTGCATTTTGCAGACTAGCGAGGCACTGGCGTCTGGGCCTATGGCCAGTGTAATCCTTGTAGGAGTGTCTTGTGTTTTGTCCTTACGTGTGCCGAGTGCCCCTTTACAGCCTCAGTTTTTAACGCAAGTAAGAATATTTTAGTCCGGCATTTCAGTTATGTTATGTTATGTTAATTATATTTTAGTCATGGTAAGGGGCTGAACCCCGTATAATGTGACAGGTGCAAAATGGCCCAAGTGCTGACGCACCAAAAAAATTCAAATTCAATCAATCAATCTCGCTACAAGCCTCTCTTTTTGTGCCACCTTATTTGCAAAAACCCTGTATACTAGGTAAGAGAATCGTACTCTTTAAGTGAGCCATTTAACACAAATGTGGCCTCGGTCATTCTGCGCGAGAGGAAGGCTTTGAAGCAGGCAACTGACAAATGAAAAAGTGGGCAGAAGAAAATTTATGGGTCAAGCACTAATTAACTCCTCAAATAAAACGCTGCCGAAATTCTTGGTAAGGAGTCGCCGACAAATATCCAACGCCTGTGGCAGGGGCACGCGCGGAAGCGAACACGTCATCCATCACATGTAATCGTCTGGCTACCTCAGCTGCCGTTCTCAGGGATCCTGTAACCGGAAGGTAATTATTTCTCAGGCATGTGCGGCTCGTTTTCTCATGCATTTCCTACAAACGTACAATCTTGGGTTTTTAGTACAAAGAGAGGCCCAATTTCAGTGCTGAATGTTCCTTTCATTCCAGACTAAGGACCGCTCTAGCATTATCGTAACAGTTCTGCTACGATCAAGTGGAGAAATTTTATTCCATCTTGATGCCATAACACAGTGCCTTTCACGGTCAAGTTAGCCGTAGAGCGGCGGCTAGCGCGCCGGGAAGTAAGAGCGCGTCTGCCGGCAAACTGGATGAAACATCCGCGTAACTGAAGCCGCTAGCTACGAGGGGGGGGCTGGAAAGTTCATGAAATCACCCAGAAGAAATAAACATTGAAACAAATCGTTGTAGCCATTAGAAAGAGCATATATTGTAAACCTCTTATCCTGCATATGATCCTTTTGTCATTGTTATTTTTTTTTGTTTCACGTTCAGTAAGAAGAGATGGCGGAGGGCATAAGGAAATTTGAGAAGAATGAGCTTCGCAGTGTCATCAAATTTTTCATGTTGCAAGACAAATCCCCCATGGATATCCATAAAACTTTGCATGAGACTTTGGGGGAACATGCCCCAGGATATACAACAGTAGCCAAATGGGTGAAGCATTTTAAGACTGGACATGGTGAGACTGAAGATGAACCCCGCTCTGGCAGGCCTGCAAGTGCAGTGACCAGGGAAAACATTGTCAAAGTGCACGACATGTTCATGGAGGATAAGCGCATATCCACCAAAACCATTGCTGCGTATCTGGGGATATTGCATGAGCGTGTGGGTGTCATAATATCAGAGTATCTGGACATGCGGAAGCTCAGTGCGAAATGGATCCCAA
Organism: Lepisma saccharinum; assembly: GCF_977018435.1. NCBI lineage: Eukaryota > Metazoa > Arthropoda > Insecta > Zygentoma > Lepismatidae > Lepisma > Lepisma saccharinum. The sequence goes on along the minus strand of NC_139258.1, from coordinate 35,663,032 downwards.
AATGTCTGAATGCTGACCAGAAGAGAACACGGGTGCAGATGTCACGGGAGATCGTGCGCAAATTTCAACACCCTGATGATTTTTTGCGCTGTCTGGTGACTGAAGATGAAACATGGATTCACCATTATGACCGACAGACTAAAAAGCAACCAATGGAGTGGCGCCACCGTGGTTCTCCTCGACCGAAAAAGTTCCGAAGTCAAAGGTCAGCAGGGAAGGTTCTGGCATCGGTATTTTGGGATAAGGACTGTGTCATCCTCATAAAATATCTTAAACAGGGTGAAACCATCAATGCTGCTGTTTATTCCCAATATTTGATTGAATTGAAGGCGGCTCTGAAGGAAAAACGTCGGGGAAAAGTGAGCCATGGTGTGCAATTTCTCCAGGACAATGCGCCCTCGCACAAGGCCCATCAAACAATGCAATTGCTGGCGGATCTGGGCTTTACCTGTGTACCCCACCCACCCTATTCCCCTGATCTTGCCCCATCCGACTATCACCTCTTTCCAAACCTCAAAAAACATCTTAAGGGCACACATTTTCCATCCGAAGAGGCACTGGTTGAGGAGGTGGACGGCTGGTTTGAATGGCAGGACAAAACCTTCTATTTGAAAGGGTTACAAATGTTGAAATATCGTTGTGAAAAGTGTATTGAGCTTCGGGGGGAATACATTGAATAATGTATTAAAATGGTTGTTCCAGCTGTATTTCTTCTGGTGATTTCATGAACTTTCCAGCCCCCCCTCGTATGTAATGAAATAAGCTCGTACAATTACAATGACGTTACAATAATGAGCAAGCCTCTTATTACAAGAGGTGTTGGGAAAGCCCTCCTGCTTCCACACATTTACGGCATGTTTTAAGGCAGTAGCGTACGCAGGATTTCATCAAGGGGGGGGGGGGGTTATATCTAAAACTATCTCCAAATTCACTTTACCATTGTTTTATTATACTTTAATTAAATAATAATACTCATAATTAATTAATAATACTTATAATTAATTAATTAGTTGAATTACTACTAATAATACTACTAATACCACTACTACTATTAAGTAGTAGAGATCTACATAAATATAGTATTTATGAAAGCAATAAAACGAAATTAATTTATAGTAATTCGATTTTTAACAAATTCTAGAGCATTTTTTCTTTCTTACGAAATAATTGTCTACTTAACGAGATGAGACATTTTAAGTGTGAAGAAAATCCATAAAAACAAGAAAATATATTAAAATAAATTGAAATAACCAAAGTACGGAACTCATCCAAGAAGCTGCGGGGGTCTGGTCAGTAGGGCACCTGACAACCATGCTGGAGATCCGGATTCGATTCCCGGAATTGGTTGGAATTTTTCCGGCTTTGTCCCCGCATAAATATCCCCGATAATTCACATCTGGATTGTCTCACTGTTATTACCAACAAAACATTTTACAATAATTAAGCTTATTGTCGTTTGAATTCAGAAATTCAAACGTGCCGCGGGAAGGCGGACTGGTGACTGAGTTATTCTTGTCGGCCTAGCCTTTGTCTATACATTAGCCGCTTTCAACGAACCAAGAACTTTCTTTAGTTAATGCTCATTGTTCACACAAAAAAATAAATGATCATTGAACATTGTTGCAGCAGAGATACAAAAGAACTTTTTTGCTCCTTGAAATCATAGTTGCCCCCCTTATACATTATTTTCAAGAATTCGTGTTTATTTTCAAGGCATTCACTCTTAAAGACGCGTGTTTAGAATGCTGTGCTTTTCATCGTGCTGCATGGGAATAATAATTCAAATTATAGTATTATTATTATTATTATTATTATTATTAGTAGTAGTAGTACTGTCGCAGGTCCTTGACAGTGATAAATTGGTCATTTTTATTTTTTCCACAGCATTTTTCATATAATTTTAAAAGCTCAAGGGGGGGTTTAAACCCCGTAACCCCCCCTTGCGTACGCCACTATTTTAAGGTCATTTTCACTAACACGTATCAGTTCCTATTCTGAATTGCTTCAATTTCTTTCCTGATGTATGTATGGCTTCAGGTTTAAAAGTTTGGTAGCTGACCGCGCAAGAGCCATGGGAATGTCTGTTCCTTGTGCATTGAGACCGAGGGATTTTTGAGGAGTATGTTCGAATCAAATCGTGCTCCAACGTCGTCTAGTTTTTCCCAAAGTAAGCTCACGCCGTTTTACCCTTCGCTTCTTATCAAGAACAGACCCCGTTTCCCTAAATTTGTTCACAAGTTTTGGAACACTGTTTCTGTGTGAAACGGGAACATCTAGGAATTCTGCTGCAAAACGCATTCCAAGTTCTCTACAAGAATTAGTAATAACGTGAGAGTCGTACATAAATAGCTATTCGTTGTTTTAAATTTTACGTATAGCTTGTCATTATTAGACCGTAGAAATGCACCAGTAATATATAAACTAAAAGAAAACAATCTAAAACACTTGTTAACAACTTGTCACTTCACAAACAAGTGCAAACTGGACACCAGCTATCTGGATACTGAAGCACTGACGCGTCCAATCGAAAGTCAGCGTACAGCTGTGGGTCTAAAGGCCGGCAGATACACTCCCACTGGCCGACCGCGAAAAACTCTGTAGTATGGCATATTTCACAAATAGAATCGATACATAATTTCTTATCATCTCGCCTAGCATAACAAGTAGCGAGCTCTCCAAGTCCCATGGGAATTCCAATCAATGGCGCTGTTTCAATACATGCATGGAATAATACACAAATTGCTCTATTGTAAACACCATGCAATTGCCAATGGTGTGTTGCATGGTTTGTTGAAACACAATAAGACACTCAGGTGCAAAGGACTTCAGGCCGCTGTGCAGAAGTGTTGCCAGAATATGAGAGCACAATTTCCCTTTCCAAGGGGTAAAATTTCCCTTTTGGACAATTTTTTCCCTTCGCCTAAGCAAATCATACAACAATAATAGTAGCAGTCTCGGTAATTTTTATTATTATTAGCGGTGGTGGTGGTGGAAGCAGCAGTAGTAGTATTTCAGTTGGTCCACTCTTGACAGGGACATGCTACGACCAGTATGGACAGAGTTGGAATGTTGATGCATACACAGTGTGTCTACTAAGTTTTTAGACTGGCAACACTGTAACAAGGTGAATGCTGCCATCTGGCGTTTGGTACATGTATTATGTAGTGTCACACGTGGTGACTGTGCAGTGAAATCGGTGCCTGTTTCGGTACAATATTGAGTGAATTACAGCTTTTAAATGTGTGCAGCGTTTTCTACCCGTCATGCATTTGAAAACAGAACAAAGAGTGACGATAAAGTTATGTGTAAAAGCCCATAAAACCGTTGACATGCTGAGAACTTCTTACAAGGCAATGAAGAATTGGCATCGTTGATTCCGTGACGGTCAGCAAGATGTGGCGGATGATCCAAGTGAGGGTCGTCCGTCCACCAGTAATGAATGAAAACCGTGCGCAGTCACCGAGGCTGATTGATGATTACAACTGTGTATAGAGCCATTTTGGAGCGCTTGCGCGACTGAGACCAGAGCTGGTTGATTCCGGTTCCTGCAGCACGACAATGCGCCAAGGCACAAGGCACCCACCTTATTCGCCAGATTTGGCCGACTACATTTTATTCCCGAAAATGAAGTCCCCCCTGAAGGGCCAACGTTTTGACAATATTTTGGAACTCACAATTGATGAAGCTGTGACGAGGCACATAAACATAATCCCAAGAGATTTCCACCTTATTGTATTGTCAGTCTAAAATCTTTATAGACATACTGTGTATGAACCACTTCTTGCTATTTAATAGTGATTTTATAAACAGCCCCCTTTCAGAAAATGCTGGAACTCAAATACAGAAAAGCCGGCCCCCTGGGCGGAGTGGATACCCCAACGCGTTACGACGCCAGGGGTCCCGGGTTAGAATCCTGACCTGGGCATGGATGTTTGTGAGTGTCCATTCATCAAGTTCATCATATCATTACTCATCCCAATCTTCGCAAATTAGTCAAAAGTGGCACAAATAAGCGAAGTAAAATAAAGCAAATCAATCAATGAATCGCATACAGAAAAGGACGTAGAGAACAGGAGAGGTAGCAACATTCACAAGGGGAGTGCACAGAGAGGAAGAGCAGAAGCTTTCCTCAAGTGAAGACCGGTCTCCTGCAATGTATCTGGCACGAGGCCAAGAGGAAGCTTTGGATAATTATACTTTCGCACGTGCTGCCGGGGTCTGGAAGGAGACACGCTTCTATCACAGAAGAGATAAAGGAACCGTCATCTACTGTCCGAAGCAGAAGATGAGCTTGAAAGTCCGTTTGTACACACAGAGGCTTAAGGAATGAATTATTCCCCTAGTCTCGTGTTATGCAATGTTCTGTTCCGAGTCGCCTACTGCCCATGCCTCATCCGGCCAGTCATCGCTCCCAGATATGCGTCCTTGGAAACAGCGCCAGGAGACACAATGGAATGTCGGCGGAAACATGCACAGGTTATATTTCAAAAGCCTCGTGGCGTGATTTGTCTAGGAATTAAGTTATTTTCCTTAAGCGACGTGTAGAACCTGCTTTTCCTCACGACTATGGCTAAACTGCCAAGTCCAGCAGCCAAGGGCGTCCGCAGGATTTCATATCTTGCTCCTCAGACACAGAACTTATATTTCACATTTTATTATTATTATTTTACAAATCATAGAATTCAAATTGAGTGAAAATATCTTGAAGTATGGTAAAGGTACAGTTCGCCGTGCTATGAAGGCACATTTTAAGGGATGTAAGGTTAGGGCCCCACATCATAGGCGGAGTTCTGGAGGGGCCAGGGGGGCCTGGCCCCCAATTTAAAAAAGATTAAAAAATAACACATGATTAAGTTCAGTTACTGCATTTTTTGTTATGAAGCCATACCGCAAATCTGGACGTTTGGAATGATCTCATGTGCGGTAATTTTTCTAAAATTTCTGAAGCTTACTATTGTACCGTAGTAACTTTTCTAAAGTAATACGATCATTGTATCAATAAAAAAATAATGAAATGCAAAATGCAATAATCGTACTGTTTTGCGTCTTTTAAAACTGACAACCAATATACTAATTAATATTTGTTTACTTAAGTGAGGAAATTTAACATTTTCAAATCTAAAAGGCTTAGAACTCAGTGTCTTTAAGTTGTCTTTTTTTTATTTCCGGGGGAAGGCCTCCGGCCCCCTTATAAACTAGGGGATATTCAATAACCCTCAGGTACATCATATGCTTCTCCCAGAGTTAAGTCCCCCCAAAGCAAAAGCTCAAACTCCGTCCATGTGGTGCCCATTCGATATCGAAACTCCGGCCGCCCTTACCCTCCCCCCCCCCCCCGGTTGCCACCAACTACCCATTGATTTGAGACTAGGTGAGCCCCGATGCTGATTTATGCGGGGACAAGGCCTTAAAAATTCCGACCCGGGAATCGAACCCGGTCTCCCGCTTGGCACTCAAGACACCATACCGACTCCTTTTTGTTTTTTTATAAAGAATACCCTATGCGGTAGTATCCCTATCATTCACAATTTTCTCAACTTTCACACATATCAATTTTCACTATATTCTCGGTTTTTCTCATTACCGACATACACAAACATCCATGTACTATCCGGGATTCGAACCCGGGACCCCTGGCTTTGTAGCACGACGAGCTGATCACTTCGCCACGGAGGGCAACCACCTTCCGACTTGACCCACTATTTGAATAGAAACTGCATCCGCCTTGCTTCCTTTCCATCAACATGTATCACTTGGGTGATGAACATTTCATTATCTTTTTTGTAATTTTTCACGATGCACAGATGTCAAATAGAAACCACTTAATCACCATTACCTATGATCCATGTTTTCCCGCATCGAAGGGTAGAGTATAAAAAAGTAATTCAAAATGACGATGTGTGAATTATCAAGGTCAGGTGATGACTTCGGGAAATAATTTCCGAATTTCTATATGCTGAATGGTCGAGAAATTCTAACAGATCGTATTGGAAAGTGGGAAATTCATGGCATTTCTTTTTGCACTAAAAGTGTCAAAAAATTCTTGAAATTAACCGCTTTGTTCCAGAAGGGGAAATAATGTGTAGAATTTGGGATTTTCACAGCGTTCGGAAATTTCGAAAGATTCCCGTCCCGGAACTGGTCCGGAAATGTCAAATTTTCTGTCCCGAACGTCGGAATTATAAAAATTTCCCCTTCCAATATCGTCCTGACCAATAATTTTATGATTCTGTGGTGAAAAAGGGTTTTCCTTTCTTTGTTAGACATGGGAATAACTGCTGTACCTTGCAGCCTGTAAGTCACAGAAAACAGTATTATTTATAATGAAATATCACCATTCGAATTATATTGTCTTTTCGAAGATATTTCATGGGGGGTACCCTCCTTCCCCCCTTGACAGTAGCGTAAACAGAACATGGCAACACCAGTAAAACTACAAGTTACTAGAGCACTCACTAAATATTGTTAAGTTTACTTGGCTTAAGTAGAATGTAGTAGCTAATATATGTACGTTATACACGAATGGAACGAATGGACGAAGATGGAGGGATAACGTTTAGATGGACCTAAAGGAAATCGGTAGGGATGGAAAAGAGTATAAAGATCTTGCTCAGGATAGGGACAGATGGAAGGCCTGTGTTACTGTAGCCATGAACCTTCGGGTTTAAGAAGGCTAGAGAGTTAGTTAGTTATATCTATATTATACCACTAGATTCGAATCCTGAGAACCACTGCGTTTTCCCCATCATCCATTTCATCAATATCGATTGACCAAAGAGGTAGAAGCGAAGAAAGATAAAAGAAATGCAAAGAAAATGCCGTTTTTCTGCCACTTTTGGCTAATCATGACGGTGAAGGTGAGTCATGATGAAATGAAAGTGATGAAGTGTACTCACAAACAGCATCCATGTCAAGGCCGGGATTGGAGCGCAGAAACTTCGGTCGCGGGCCGGCGCTTTTCTGCATCTTTAGGCAAATTGTAACAATGAGGATTAGAAGCTGCTGATTAAATTAAATGAACACACGTGTCTACGACAGAACACGAACCTGAGACCTTTAGTACAACGCGATCGTCCCAAGGTGACGGAAAGACAGAGAATAAGGATTTGCGAGAGATATAAGTGTGTGCGTATGCGTGTACACGGTCGGACACACACACAACCTGAGAGAGGGGAGGCTATAGGTATAGGGTACCTATATACACACACGCGCACTTAGATCTTTATATCTCTCGCAAATCCCTATTATCCTTCTTTCCGTCACCTAGTGTGTGTGTGTGTGTGTGTGTGGAGAGAGAGAGAGAGAGAGAGAGAGAGAGAGAGAGAGAGAGAGAGAGAGAGAGAGAGAGAGAGAGAGAGCTATATCGTACTAAATTACGAGCGTCCCTAGATTAGATCTCCGAAGGAATTCCAAAATTTCGATGCTTTTCCAGCATCCTAAGGAAAATGCTACTTAGAAATAATACCAGAATCCATTCTTGGACTCGGAAAACATCGGCGTGTGTATGATCACCCGTCAACCAATAAAACTCGCCACGGCTTACTTATAGTTTCCAATTTCATTAAACGTTCGAAAAGAAATTATGGAATGAAATGCAACCAGGTATGAGTCTAATTAACATTTGCCTCTGCCAGTAATCGCTGTAGTCCTCGTTTGTTTAGAAGTTCTCAACTGTCAAAGCAAGAACATAATATTATGGAATATTTGTTCAAAAATCACGGGAAAATGTCCGAATTGACTATTCTTTGTTCGCATCACACTACTTACAATTGCAAGACTATAAGGATGACATATGCTTTTACAACAAATCTTCATTGCCACTATCCTATGAGAGGATTATGATACATGAAATCGTAAATATAACTAGTACTAATAAATATAGTGATGTAAGTTTTAACGATAAAAAGGTAAGAAATAAGGAAAAGATATGCAAGTAAAATCTCGATATTCATTAACTCTTTATGTGAATAAATGGCAAATTTCAAAACATTTTAAATGGTTTGTTCATTCTTGGAAAAATCAGACACAAGTGTATTGTATGCTATAAATCAGGTTTAGATAAATAGTTCTGGAGAAGAAAGCCTCAGCATTTCTTTCGAACTTGTACTTTAAAAGAATATGGAGTTTCTTGGTAATATTAAAGTACCCAATAGTTTACAGTTGAAGAGGAGATGGAACTAAAACAATAGTCTCATCAAGTAGTAGCAGTAGATTTCAGTAGTTTTCATCTCATGGTACTATCTTGTAACTCATATCAGACTTATCCTCGAGGGTACAATGAAAAACATTGTGATTTATTTATTTCTAAGTTTGAGGAATGGAAAATGGCCCTTTATTTAAAAATATCTAATAGGAAGGTAACAAGTATTTCAAGGCGACATCTAAAGCGGAAACAGGATGTGTTTATTAATTGAGCTAGATTCGCGTCAGCGAAACGACCATTCATTTTCATCTGCTGAGTGGTCAATATCGTAGGATATCGTGGGAAGGAGCTTCTTCCCACTGACGTAAGAACTAATGTTACATCTCCGCAACCACAAGGAGCAGATAGTTTCAGTTGCAATACACACGCACAGTGGTGCCAACTTAGGCTCGAGCCCAAACAATAATTTGCCTGTTACTATATTCTAACGGGTGACCCCCCAAAAAGGTAGCTGAATAATTTTCGTTACCTTATGTTTCGGTTACCTTTTTTGGGGCAACCCTGTATTTTAGAAACAATCCCAGCATATCCAACAATAATTTTGACATATGGCATAGCGCTAAAGCTATCGGCTTGTAATCAAGGGATCCCAGTGGAGACACAGTGGTTGGAATCGCGCTTAAAGTAAGTACGAAATTAGTGTAAACAAAATCACGTGATTTATGGAAAACAGTTCCTTTCCTATGATTTAATTCTGGTGTTATTTTGCCCATGAATATATTGGTCGTAGCTGTACAACTCATAATATAATGCCCCACAACCTCATTATAGCAGCTAGATTGATTGATTGATTGATTTGCTTTATTTTACTTCGCTTTTTGTTCCACTTTTGGCTAATTTACGAAGATGGGGATGAGTGATGAAATTGATGAATGGATTTAAGTCCATTTTATGCACAGAAAGGCTAATTGAGACTGGATTTACAGTTTAAAGTTAGATTCGAGCCACTATGTGCCTCCCCGGGTATCGAACCTGGAGCCCCTTGAGTACAAGGCGACGACCACCACGGAATCGTGAAGGCACGCCACTCACAATCAGTTGATTGCACAGTTTAAGATCCTAAATCATCGTCAAACACCTTACGCCGGCCCCCGTGGCGGAATGGTTAGCACATCGCGCTACGACACCAGGAGTCCCGGGTTCGAATCCCGGCCTGGGCATGGATGTTTGTGAGTGTCCATTCGTCATATCATCACTCATCCCCATCGCAAATTAGCCAAAAAGTGGCACAAGAAGCCAAGTAAAATAAAACAAATTAACCAATCAAAGACCTTACCTCTGTTATCGATATCGCATTTATTGCTGTTTTTCCCCTTATAAAGCTGGTTTCAGATATGTATTAAAAGCACTGCACACGGAGCGACAATACAAGATTTTAACAAATGGTACACAAGGGAACGCAACACAAACTTCTTAAAATATACACGAGCACCACACACACACACACACAATCACAACACGCACTAACAACCGGACGCTTGTCAACCGATGCGCAGGCAACATACGCGACGAGAGAACTGCAGCGGGTCACGCGTCAGATACCCGCCCGACCACTCCGGCTTTTGGGCTTCCATCGCGTCGAGCCACAAGTCAAGGTCAAGTGATTACAACCACGTCACGGACAGTAGCTGGTGTCTCCTGCAGTTCCGCTCGAGTGCCACGGAATGGCGTTGAGTCGCCGTCTGTACAGTTATCATATCCTTCGTTTGGAAATCATTGCAAGCAGAAAAACAGCTGGAGGACAATGATCCCAAGACCAAAACAAATGAAAGTATCGTGTGGGAGTGTTCGTAGTCAACCGTTCCAAGAATGGTCGGTTCGAGAAAACTCGGTATCAGCTTCTGATATGATTCGTACCGTCATATCATCGGATAAATTATCCAAATGATAATATATGGGTTAGCGTCTCGTCCTGTTCGCGTCTGGCTATATTCTCATTATTGGAGTGGATCTTGATTTCGATTCGAAGACTCACCACTTATATACATAACACCTCTACACCAAGAAAGAACAACTGTGCGATTGATATATTGCAATATGAATAAAACATTACATAGGAAACAAATTTCTAAGGCTTGTTAATATGATAAAAGTATGCAATAATGAAATAGAAAGTATAATTAATTCCTGAGGGTATTAATATGTCTGACAAATTTACAACTCATGATTGGTTAAAACAAGGAGATGCATTGTCTCAATTGCTCTTTAATATTGCTTTAGCATATGCTGTAAGAAATGTAAAATAAACTAACGAAGGACTAACATTAAATGGTGCGACTCGGATGTTGGCATATGCAGATGATGTAGACTTATTAGGGGATGATAAAAATACAATTAAGAATAATGTTAAAATATTTTTCAAAGAGGTAGGTTTGGAAGTTAGCAAAGAGAAGCCTAAATATATGTTTACAGCCCGAAACCAAGCGTTAGGAATTAATCAAAATTCAATTATTGATAACAACTCGTTTAAATCGGTTTCCAGATTCAAGTACTTAGGAGTACACATGAAAATGATATTAAAGAGGAAATAAAATGCAGGCTTAATTCAGGAAATGCATGTTACTTTTCTCTTCATAAACTTTTATCTTCTCGTATACTATCTAAGAAAGTAAAAGTTAAAATATAGAAAATAGTAATTTTGCCTGTAGTAATGTATGGATGTGAAACTTGGTCTCTTACATTACGAGAGGAACATAAAACATAAATTAAGAGTATTTGAAGATATAATCCTTAGATTGATTGATTGATGTGGTGTTTTAAGTCCACTTTATGCACAGTAAGGCTAATCGGGACTGGACCTACAGTTTAAAGTGGGATCCGAACCACTATGTGCCTCCACCGGGTATCGAACCCGGGACCTCTTGATTATAAGGCGATGACGATAGAATTATTAGAAAAATATTTGGATCTAAAAGGGATGAGGAGACAGGTGAGTGGAGAAGGTTACATAATTTAGAAGTACATAATTTCTATTCATGTCCAGATATTATTAGAATAATTAAATCAAGAAGACTTAGGTGGGCAGGCCATGTGGCACGAATGGGGGAGGAAAGAGGAGTTTACAGGATTCTTGTTGGGAAACCTGATGGTAAGAGACCTGTAGGAAGGCCAAGACGAAGATGGAGGGATAACGTTGAGATGGACCTAAAGGAAATCGGTAAGGATGGAAAAGATTGGATTGATCTTGCTCAGAATAGGGACAGATGGGAGGGAGGCTTGTGTTCCTGCAGGCATACATCTTCGGGTTTAATAAGGCTAGAGAGTTAAGTTAATTTCTAAGGCACTGGTTCTCGCCACCGAATTTCCCGGGTTCGAGTCTCTCCTGGGCATGGATGTTCTTTGTGAATGTCTCTTCATCTATTTCATTGAATCATCACTCATCCTCATTGTTGCGACTACACATATGTGGAAGAATAATACTAAATAATAAAAATACAAATATTTCTTCGAGCTTTATTGTTAGTATTATCATTTTGAATATATTTGTGCGGGCTTGAACCCCCAAACTCCTTCTCTGTGAACGCCATTGCTAAATCAAATAAAATGTAGTCCTATCTCATTCAGTAACGTTGCGAGACTGAATACAAAACGATGTTCAAGGACCGACTGGATAAAAACATTTAGGTTCTATGCTGATTAAATTCTGAACACAGCAGCAATCAGCCATATTAAAGTGCCATAACGCAGCGGTTGGTTTTTCAATATAATCCCCACGTGATGCGTACGAATGCATATAATTGAGCAACCTGAAAATCAACCACCATGTTCCATTGACTGAAGACTTTTGTGGTGTGTAATTTCCATGGTGTGGTGTGGACGACAAAAACGTCATGATGGAAATCTCCAAGCTCTAATTAGGAAGTCAAGCAGGTTTCGTAGAAATCTCATTTGCATTTAGAGCCAGGAAAAAAAAAACAATGGAAATTGTGGGGGAGGGGAGTAGAGAAGGAAAGTGGAACTAATTATTCGTCTCACGAAAGAAGTAAGTTTTATTCGTAATACTGCTTCCAACTCTCTTTTCATGTTTGCCTGATGTGTTGAGCAAGTTTTGCCTGGATGACTTTTACGTTTTCACTGAAGCTGTACTAAAATCTGTTTGACATTTATCACGAGGTTTTGAAGGAAGACATGTGCTTGCAGGAGGTTGCAATACAACTGCCAACTGCAGACGTTTAATGAATTTTTCCTATTATTTTAATGCATTTTAACCAAGAGTTTTGTAAGACCAGTTTTGTAAATTCCTAAACAAGTTTACATTTCAAACAAATGTGCTTAGGTGATCTGCCATGCTTGACTGTAGTTTATGTTCAAGAACAGACATAATGATCATGGAATCGTATTGACAATTAACTAACTCTCTGGCATTCCTAAACCCGAAGCAAGTTTAACGCAGCAATATACCGTCTTCTCCCTGTCCCTATCCTGGGAAAGACTAATCCACTCTTGATCATCTGTCGTTCCATCTTCTTCATGGCCTTCCTCCAGGTCCCTTACCATCAGGTTTCCCAACAAGAGCATTGCCAATCTCTCCTATGTGTGCTACGTAAGCCGCACACCGAAGTATTTGTGTTTTAATTATTCTATTTATCTCAGGAGATAAATGTAGATTAATGAGCTCAGTATGATGTAATCTTCTCCACTCGCCTGTTGTTTAATGTACAAATACCTTTAAGACATTCTTGTGTTACTCCTTGAGTGTAAAGGACCAACTTTCCGCTATGGCCAAAATACGACAATTAAATTACTCCGATTATAAGAAAATATTGTTCTTAATACTATCTTGAATCTGCAATCTTGAATTATATTTGGTCTCTGAACTTATGTACAAGAATGTACGTAACTATTAATTTAAAATTTCATCCGAATGCGCTATCGAGTGGTCAGCAGCCCATTTAGCTGCAGACCCTTCCACAACTTTGATATCCACTGTCAATATCCTGCCTTCGTAGCGGAATGGTTAGCATACCGCGCTTCGACGCCAGGGGTCCCGGGTGTTCCTTGTGAGTGTCCTTTCATCAATTTCATCGTATCATTACTCATCCTCATCTTCGCGATTAGCCAAAGGTGTGCAGAAACGCGAAATATAATACACCAACTCAATCAATCGACTGTCTATAAAACTTTAACTCTTTAACTCCAAAAGAGAACAAGCTTTAATTAGTAGATCACACGTTTCTGTCTGTGCCCTTTAACAACACTAGGTTGATAGTGACTTCCCGTTTTGCCTAATGGTCACAAACACAAGATACATTTGACAACCATCCGCAATTTTGGGCGAAACGGGAAGTTGAAGAGAAATAAATCGATGCCCATATTTGAGACAGGAAATTCTGAGAAGAAACAGGAGAATATATACTTGTAATGCAGACCTTTTAATGTTTACCTTACTGGTAAAAAAATCGTAGTAATGTACGTCTTGATAGTGTGTAAAAATCTTTAATTTCCATATATCTTTGATATTTAAGCAAGAATTTTTGGTGACTAAACTGTACCACTCTAACTGTGCATGTTAGCGTTGAACAGATTGAGTTACGCAAAATAAATCTAAAATGTTAAAGAAACGTGGGCCTCCCCGGTAGCGTAGTGGTAACGTCGTCGCCTTGAAATCAAGGGGTCCGGGTTCGATACTCGGTGGAGGCACATTACACATTCCACGTTAAACTGTAGGTCCAGTCCCAATTGGCCTATCTGTGCATAAAGTTACGTTAAAACAAAAATCTAAATAAATGTGTCGTCCGTTATGCGTACTAAATCCCCAACAAATACCAATACATTTATCTGAATCTTAGATGCAGGCATAAGTAGAGCGATCGCTCCGTGCGGTGCGAGCTTCCCGCCTGCTTACTGCGCCTCAAGGCCAGTAGGCATCAGAGCAGGAATGGGGTATACTCGTACGTTGAGAGATAAAAGGTATTGAGATGGGCAAGGCGTCATCCTTTTCACGGAACCCTCTCCTGTTTCTTTTAACATGATCACAATGACACCCTGCACTGTTACCCGCGGATCAGATGGCATGAGATTTTCCATTGCACGAACGCGATCGACGAAGCCTCCTGTCTCACTTCTTACAACGCTACAGCACCGCCGCTCGCTCTACTTGCTCGTTTGAGCAGGCATGTTTGTAATGAGTTGTGAGATTTTCATAATGTTTCACAAGCAATTTCGTATCCAAACGAAAATTTGTAATTAGTCGGTAGGGTGCCGATCTCTGTAGTGGGATGGTTAGCACAGCGCACTACGATGCCAGGTTCGAATCCCGGCCTTGTGAGTGTCCCTTCGTCATTTTCATAAATTCATCACTCATCTTCATCTTCGCGATTAGCTAAAAGTAGCAGAAAAGCGCAGTAAAATACACCACATCAATAGGATGTCTGATTACCCACACGAGAGACCCGAATTCGATTCCTGGGCTGAGTCTTTTGAGGTAGAAATTCAAGCCTAAAATTGGTAAACGCTGCAAGTGCCACAATAATTCAAACACCGTTTTCCACGTTAAACTGTGAAATGTGCCATGCTTTAAAATGTGGTAAACGTGAAGTGTGGCTGGTAGCCCTCTAAGTAGTTCAAAGGGCGTGCAAAGAGGTCACTAGTGTGCACGTTCTTACGGGCTGATGTGCGGAACGATGCGATTTCCCAGCACTTTCGCTTTTGGCACTTACAACGTTAACCACTTTTAGTCCTCAATTGTTCGATAATATTCCTGTTCTGTGGCTTACATGAATGCGTACGTAATGAATATGTATCTAGGTGTAAAGGCGACCGGAGCGTCGTGCTCATCACACCCCTTCCATTATGCACATCAATAATGTCTGGTGGCCTCACGTTAACACCTTCCTATCTTTATCCCAAAATCATATTTACTGACTGGGTAGTGCGTCACAGAAGAAACTACGAGATACAAATTTCCTCTCATTTCAATTTTTCCCTATTCCGCTCCGCCTCAAATGGTGAGCAGGTTATAATTCACAATATCATGTACTGATACGCTACGCCAAAGAGGAATACACGAGCGGATATACGAGGGAAAAATAAGAACACGGCAGTGTGAAATGCAGTAGCTTCATTCACAATTATTCTATCACTGGAACAAGCTGGAAGCTTGATTCAGCAAGGAGACTAACCATAAATTAGTGATTGCAGAATGACAATGACAGAAGGGCAAATGAAAGAAAGGACATGTAATAGAACTAGTTTCAAAGTATGAATATTTACAGGTCGTTAAATATTCCGACCGTAAAGTCAAGTTTACCTGAAAGGGCACGCCGGGATATGTTAGCACGTTACATATGGGCGGGGTACACATGTTGCCACGTTGCCTAACTTCATTTGGCAAGTACGGCTTGCAGAACTAACATCCAGGATATTTCAGTGCAGAACTGACCACGGTAGTGTTAATTTTTAAGTTGTAATACTAATAACAACAACATAACAGGTCCTCCCCGATGGCGAAATGCTAACGTTGTTGCCTTGTTCAATCCCCAATGGAGGCACATTGCACAGTGGTGCGGATATTACTTGAAACTGTAAGTCCAGTCTCGATTAGCAGACTTATGCATTAAATTGATTTAACACAAATCTTGGTCGATTTTTGGCACCTGCAAGATTTTTTTATAGAGGGAGTCCAAATGAAAGATTTGAGTCGTTATGTTCGATAAAGTGAGATTATGTTTACGTGTTATTGTTGCTGAGTTGGTGTTTTAAGTCCACTTTATGCACAGTAAGGCTAATCGGAACTGGACCTACAGTTTAAAGTACAATCCGAACCACTATGAGCCTCCACTGGGTATCGAACCCGGGACCCCTTCATAACAAGGCGACGATGCTACCACTGCGCCATCGGGGAGGCCTTAGGTGTTGTAATAAGAGCGAAAAGGTTTAAGGAAGAGATCAATAAACAGAGAGCGAGAGGGAGAAGGAAAGAAGAATAAATTTACAACCCAGAGAGAAAGAAAAATAAATAAAGAAACACTAAGAGAGAGAGAGAGAGAGTGAGAGAGAAAGAGAGAGAAGACAAAGGAAGTAAAATAAATAAACGACACACAAACACACGAGCAGAGAGAAAGAGAGCGTAGAAGGAAAAATGAAAGAATATCGATGATGCAGAAAGAGAACAGTAAGAGAATTTATCTGACAGAAAAGAGGGGTAAAACAGGAAAGAAATGGTATCGTACCCAAGGTATTGGGTAAGAAGTATAAAGTCTTAGCATAGCAGGAAGCAGAGAAAGGAATGCAGAATAAGCAAGGAGGCAAACGTTAAGGGAGTGACTCAGGAGGTGTGATCAGTTGGCGAGAATAGGAGAGAGAGTAAGGTCTGCGGATTGTGAGAGAAAAGCAAAGTGGAGAACGATTATTGGACGATGGTGTGTGATAGATTCGATGTCTGACAGGGAGGTCAGACAAGTGATAGTTGAGAGGACAAGTGTAGGAACAATCTTCATATATTTGTAAGGCAAGTAATATCCTTTTCTTAACCAATCCATATCGGTTGTCATGGAGAGTATAAAACCCATATCTAATCTAAGTTAATTTCTATCGCCATTCCTTTAAAAAGTAACCTCTTGCATTTATCACATTTAGGCCAAGCGAGTGATAACCATCTGAGAGATGAATGAGAAATAACTACATCACCCAATTCAATCTAGAGGTTCTTGGTTCGATCCCAAACGCAGCATGGGAGTTGCGTTACGAAATGATCTAAACGAGATGAAGTAACCACAACGAAGAAAAGCTCGAAGGAAGATACCAATAGACAAGGGAAAAAGTTACAAATAAAATAGAAAAATACGTAGATTTTTTCTTCCTTCGCTTTCTCATTTTAGACTTTCATCAATCAGCTGCAAGTTACTGCTGTGCCTGTCTTAATCACATAGTAAAAATCCAATCACATGAAAGTACACATGTAGCATGTGCGGACAACAGATACATGGGTGTCCATAGAATTATTTTTAAGGAGGAGGGGTCAAAATCATTAGAGAATCAATCTTATCTGTAGAAAAAAAGTAGATCTGTTGGGTGTTTAACAGCTTTCATAATTTTACAACCATGGAGGAACATAAATAAATAGTGTACCTGAATTAGGTGCATCCTGTATACGATTTAGAGAAATAATCCAAACAATAACAAGTCAAGTACCCTCATGGAGTAAAATCAAAATAACTGAACTTTAGTTTAAATACTATGTAATATGCGAAGCATGTTCAGTGTATCCGGTAATCAGAAATTTGCAATGGCGTTAGTCACAGTTGAACATACTTGATCCATTGATATTAGTTATAAATGTAGTTGCCGTGTCTATCAATGTTCTTATGCCAACGTACCACCAGTGAAGCGATAACCTTGGGGTGGGGGGGGATCTCAACCAGCTAAACTTTCTCATCGTTCCCCAAAAAGATTTTTCTTAATTCTTCTCTGGATCTTTAACCGACATCAGCCAAATCGTTTTCGAAAATTCCTCTTTTCGAACACTGTTATGATATTCCAAATTAATAAAAATTACATCTGCTTAGAAATTATTCTAGAGCATTTTCTCATGGCTTGGTTTCGCTATTATCTAGATATTTGTACTGGGAAATAGGCTTCCGTAGTCACGAAACTATTTCATACACCAAGGCAATAGCAAAGCCAAACCACACGAAAGTTCACGCGAATGTCCTAGAAGGAATTCTAAGCAGACGTAATTTTTCATAATTTGAATATCAAAGCTGTTTTTCTAAAAGTGAGGAAATTTCGAAATCACTGGCGTCGACCAAAGTTACGGTCGAGCCTTGAAAGATCCTAAGAGCTAGTGGCCAAGTCCGGAGAGTAGGGTAAGCACTTGTCTGAACGTCGGAGCAGCGGTATGTTAACAGGCATTGTCATGTTGCAATCAATATATAAAAATGTATATGTTAAAGATTGCTATGGGGCTTCCGCAGTTAATACAGGGAATTCGGTTCCATTAATAGTAGAACAAGTATGGGAACTTTTCTTCATCGGCATTTTGCGTGAGATATTATTACAAAATTCTGGTTATATATTGAACATACCTTGTATAATACCTTCTTGATGTATCTTGCAGAATAGTTTTTCAGTAATTTTAGTAGCATTACAAAAACTGAAACGTAAGTTGTATAGTTAGAACAGTACATACCACTGTCCCATAAAATCAATTTGTTATAGCTAACAGCTGCGTAATAGCCAAGTTGTTGAAATGACAGGAATTAGAGAGAGGGAATTTTTTCTTATGCTTAAGTAAGGATAGGTAAATTACAGAAGTGTATTTGTTGTTTTGTCACACGTTATAGCAGAGGAAAACAAACCTTGGAAGATACTTGTAACAAACAATGTAATTAACACTGCCATCTTCAGGATGATTCTCTCAACTTCGTTTCTGAGAGAGAATTGTAATTAGGAAACTCCATTTGCTCTATTACTAAGGGTGTCCCAATGCAATTTGATGATCATGTAATATGCACAATACAGATAAAGGCGAATGCGTGACGGGTTGCCCCACCCAGACATAAGTAACATTTCCGCTAAAATGAACTGTAGGTTGTATTCATAACGTACACCCTAATGAACAATGTGACAAACTATACTGAGCAAGTTTAGTTTAACTGGTTCCCATACCAATAGAAAATGAATGCTGGACAACTAGGAGCCAATGGAAACCAGGGAAGCAGCTCTTACATATGCGCTGTTGCCACTTCGTACTTTAATCCTTACTTTTACATGTCTTATTAATGTTCATTTTGCGCAGTTGACGTAGTAGTCTAGTGGTTAGTGTGCTGTGCATACATTTGTGCATTATTGTGTAGCTTATCCGTAAACTGACTTCCTTCCTCTGTGGAAGTTGCAGCGATAACAGTGTTTGATTTCTAGAAAGGCGTAAGCTCGAAAAGAACAATAGTTTAGAACAAAAGCGTTTTCTTAGTATTGACATTATTATTAATTATCTTAATAGGGTTACAATTAGGCCATGCGATATGTCTCTACAATGAATATTAATGCAAATAATTACTTTATTTTCTACATAGTAAAAAAAGGACACGAAAAATGAAATTAAAGGATCTAAGTACTCCAATGCATACAAATGTATATAGAAGCCATCTAAAGAAAAATAGAATGTACAGCGTATTTCAAAATAATTTATCCAGTTTCAAATGGTCGTATACTCAAGAGTTTTCAACGTCATTGCTAGAGGAATTCGTGCCATACTCGCTCCAGTATGTTCCTTACCACTGACAACACCAATGCAGTTCAGAGTTTCTGCTCCACAGTTGGTCTCCTAAGTCATTGGATCGACTTCTGGGGATTCATTTAGGATGACTGCTGAAACTTCGCATAGCAACTGCTGGGAGTTGGTGACAACTGAAGCGAATATAACACCTTGACCTTCATGTTGTTCGTGTAACTAAGGAAGGTGACATCCTTCAGATTGATGTGAGACCACTTTTATGCACGGATAGGCTAATCAGGACTGGACCTACAATCTAAAGTAGGATCCGCACCACTATGTCATGTGCATCCACCGTATATCGAACCCGTGACTCCTTAATTACAAGGTGATTACGTTCAGATGATGACTAAGCACTCTGACGTTGTAAACTCCCATTTGAAATGCGACAAATCATTTTGAAACACCCTGTAGAATATATTATAGGATATTAAGAAATCTTACAAAAAAGTTTCACCTTCGATCGTAACTTTACGAGAAAATTACTAAATAGTGATGAACTTCGCACGATAGGACTAGGAAGCTATATTCTGGTCACAAACCAGCCCACACACTGCCTGCCAGGGAACATGAGTGAAACAATGAAGCTGAAACAGATTACAAGATGTGTTCCAGGAATCTAACACACTTCTCCTATTTTCGGCACCTTCCCGTTTCCCTTTCGCCATAAACTTCAGTTAATTGTGTTCTTCGTTGAGTCATCCCTGACATGGTGAAGCGAGCGAGCGGTGGTCTTGCGTGTGTGAAAAGGGGGGGGGGGGAGGAGGAGGAGGCTGCAACGTCTGCCTGGCTATATATAGTCCCGTTTGCAGCAGAGAGGCATCAACCCGATAGCCGGAATGTGGAAGCGTCCAGGTTAGTCTTCGCAAGACAAAGAATGTGTTTGGTTCCACCAAAAGGCTCCTTGTTGTCCCTGTCCAGATTAGAATAGCGAATCGTCTTTAGGTTTGAGTTCGCGAATCGTTCCTCTTGTACCAATTCCTTCGAACCGTTTTTTTTGTCGTTGTTACGCCAGTGAGCTCCGTGACAGAGTAATTAGCGTATCGCTCTACGACGCGCGGGTTCGAATACTGGTCTGGGGATGGGTGTTAATTGTCAGCGCACCTTCATCAATTTCATTACATAATCACTCATTCTCATCGTCGCGATTAGCCAAAAGTGGAAGAAAAGCGACGCAAAATAACAAAAATCAACAACAGGATAATTGGGATAATCGTGTAGTTGGACGATAGGCGTGCGCACGGGGGGGGGGGGCAAGAGGGACCAGTTGCCTCCCCTAATAATCTCACTTACATTTCATTGAGTGATTGAGTTGGTGTTTTAAGTCCACTTTATGCACAGTAAGTCTAATCGAGACGGGACCTATAGTTGGGCCCAACGCAGATGGCATACAACCTTAGTGACAATGAAGTTCGACCAGTCACAAATATAGGAGTGCGTTGTGAAAGAAGGAGAACACATGCATATGCTGAACATATTTTATTCAGCAGGCTACATGGAACAAAGGAAAACATAAATTTCCGCTGCAACGCAGCAATGTATGGTGTCCACACAAAATAAAACATTTTCGTCCATCTACACGTGACATTGAAGCTCGACCACTGTTAGAGGGGATCCTGTTTACCACGGTGTGACGCCGCCCCGTCGGCGAATAACTGTGCCAATGCGTCGGGGTATGCTGCGGACGAGTCTTTCAAGGTATTCCACATCGATGCGGTGCCATTCCTCCTGCAGGCAGGCGATAAGAGCAGCCACTGTCGTGGGTCGCCTCTGTTGCACACGTCGCTTAAGAACACGCCACATATTCTCAATGGGTGAGAGGTCGGGACTCGATGGTGGCCATGGCAGAGTTCGCACGTGATGGCGAGTCAACCATTCTCTTGTCAGCCGCGCTGTATGAGGCCTGGCATTGTCGTGTTGAAAGATGAGACGCCGCCTGTGGAACAGGTGCCTTCGCACTGTGGGAAGATGCCGCTCCAGTATGCGTGTATAGGTGTGTGCATTCACAATGCCCTCACAGACGTGTAGTGGGCCAACCCCAGATGCCGTCATGCATCCCCATACCATCACTGAAGCAGGTTTCTGTACCCGACGTGCATAACATTTGGCTTCATTCTGTTCCTCCTTCCGACAAATGACTGTTTTCCGTATTTTCCCGTACACAACATTGAAAATGGATTCGTCCGTCCACAAAACCCTGTTCCACTGCCGAAATGTCCATCCCCGGTACATTCGTGCCCACCGTAGTAGATTGCCTTTGTTCAACATGGAAAGGAAGGGTTTACGTTTCGCCTTGTACACTCGGTAACCGAATCGCTGTAGGTAACGGCGAATGGTTCTGGTTGACACTTCAATGTGAAAGCGTTCTCGAGTCCACAGTCGTAATTCGGCCACAGAAACATGATTGATGGTCTGGATATAGCGCCTAAATATCCGTAGGTCACGCACGCTCAGCAGGCGTTTTCGACCGGGGGCCTTACCTGGCTCTGTAGTACCCGTATTTTGGTGGTGTTTGATGATGCAGTGGACGGTTGACTTGGGTAAGTTCAGTTGGCGCCCTATTTCCCGTTCACTGAGTCCATCCCGTTGCAACTCCACCACTCTTCTCCTCACTGTGTTGTCAATAGGTTTGCCCCTGGCCATGGTGATGATGCACTGCGGTTCCTCGGTGCACAGCACGCGCTTATATACGGTGGACTCCCTTATCGTGTCCGTGACGTCATGCTTCCGTCGAATGCGCCACTATCTGGATTTTTCCGTATGGGTCTGGTGCCTGGTCGAAGTTCAATGTCACGCGTATAGTTCCCCGTTTTCGTTCTTTACGTGACCTTGGGTGCAACATGCTGGGATCACGATTCTTGCCTGCTCACACGCCTCCTCTTACACACATGCGTCACTTCTGCGGGTCACCCATTCCACCGCCTATGCCTCTGTGCATTTAATCACGTATTCCTTTCTGGTCGAACTTCATTGTCACCAAGGTTGTAGAACACAATCACCCTACCATCTCTACGAATGAAGGCTGCTTGCCAGGGAGTTACACAATTTCTCCCAATGGGATGACCGATTGCGCTCACTGGAACCACAGGACAAATATTTATGGAAGCTAGCACGCGCACCCTTAATACACGGGATAAGCCGACTTTGCATTCTATAAATTCTCCAGAAGGACCAGTAGTAAATCCTCAAGAAATATTGGAATTGTTGGCAGATCAATTCCAAACACACTTCAAACTCAACGAAGGACTCACAGATCCAGAAACGGAGCAAATGGTCCAGAGGATGTGTGATCACCTCTCACAACTTCCGTCAGTCCTAGATGCTCCGCATGTTACTCCACGAGAAGTCCAAAAACTGCCAAGAAAGCTAAAACCTAAAGCGGCACCTGGTATAGATGGAATTCCACCAACGGCTCTTCAGAACTTAACCAGAAAGAGGTTTGTTTATCTAGCCAGACTTTTCACTAATAATCTTCATCTGGGCTACTTTCTAAAGCAATGGAAACTTGCTAAGATTATTGCCATACCAAAAATAGGCAAAATTCCTCACGAGAAAACTAATTATAGACCAATTAGTTTATTATCACATGTCAGCACACTTTTTTAAAGGGTGCTGTGCCAAGGTCTCACAATCATCAATGAAGAGCATCATCTAATTTCAAACCACCAATTCGGGTTTAGAAAAAAACATGGAACAACTGAACAACTCGTCCGAATAGTAATTATATTTCAGCACATAACAACAGAAAACAACTCATCTTAGATGTACAACAATCTTTTGATAGAGTATGGCACAATGGATTACTGTCCAAGTTACACCCGTCTTATCATACCTCAGTGCTATACAAAAATCAACTCCACGACCCATAGAAGCAGAAGTGCCACAAGGCTCTGTCTTATCACCCACACTATACGCACTATACACGGCGGATATAACCTACCCAAAGGAAAGTCTACTTGCAACATATGCAGATGATATGGCGTTCCTAGTACATCCTACCTGTGAAAAGAGAGTCCACAAATATGTCCCAGCATTGGTGCAATGGCCACAGAAATGGAAAATTAAAATAAATCCAACAAAAAGTAACACAATAGTTTTCGCTCCAGGTGGTGAAAGTTAAACTGCAAATATTCCATACATACAAGTTTCGTTAACTAGGAGTATGCTTTGATACCAGACTGACATTTGGCCCACAATTGGATGAAACAACCTCTAAGGCAAAACAAAGAATAGGCTATCTTACGCCAATGTTAAGATCGCCAGCACTTCCACTGGCAACCAGAATCCATCTCTATCACATGATGGTAAGGCCCATATTATTATATGCAGGACCAGCATGGCTGCAGGCTGCAAAAACACATCTTCAAAAACTCCAATATGCCCAGAATAGAGCTCTACGATATACTGGCGATTATCCTCGATCTACACGAATACAACAAATGCATGATGATCTGGAACAACCCAGGATTCAAGAATTGCTTCAGTTGCCCCGGAATAAACTGTGGAATAGGATACCAACGCGTCCAAATCCCCTGATGCAACTATTGGACAGATAAAACCTAGAGTGGACAAGGTCCCTCTACCCAGACCATGACAGTTAATGTAACAATTTAATGTACTGAAAATCAATGTTTTGCAATATACCAATAACCATTGTAAATGTTCTTATGCTTGTAGTAGTGAGTAGATTTGGGTATCTTCTTAGGGAACATTGAATATTAACCTAACGCAACAGTTACGTTAGACTATGTAAAACAATGTTGTATAGAAAATACTATCCTGTAACAGAAATGTATATTATTGTAGACTCCAGCTAATGTTATAATAGAATAAACAATACGCTGGGACACACAAGTCATGACTGCCCGACCCTGTGGCCGAGTGGTTAGCACATCGCGCTGCGACGCCAAGGGTCCCGGGTTCGAATCCCGGTCGGGCTTGGTTGTTTGTGAATGTCCATTCATCAATTCCATCATTTCATCACTCATCCCCATCTTCGCAAATTAGCCAAGAGGCACAAAACGCGAAGTAAAATAAACTAAATCAAATCAAATCAAAATCATGACTACAAAAAAAACACCTTTTTGAAAACTATTTCAGAACCTTCTTTTCCTTTCCAACCATAATTTTGCACCTTAAAATCCTTTCCCTAGTAATTACACACAGTGGTTATTGACTAACAAAGGATTGATTGATTTAGTTAATTTTGCGTCGCATTTCTTACACGTTGAACGATAGGGATTGTGATAAGATGGGTGTAGAGACAATCACAATTTCTAATCATATCCGCAAACCGAGAAAGAAAATTATCATAATTATATTCATATTATTCATGAACGATTTGCACTATTAGAACTCACTTTTAAGGAGGGGAAAGTGATAATTGTACTAGTGACAGATGCAGATTTGTGATGAAATGCATTTTTAAACATCCATAACTTTTACCAAATGTTTTCGAAATAGTATTATACTTTGTTTCTATGTTACCGGTGGCCATAACATTAAAAACCATATCGACATTTCTAAGCTAGTGTAAGACGCATCAAACCGTGATGATACAATTTTTTTACAGTCTTACTGTAACGTGTCGCATGAAATTATAAGAAGCCTTTGTCGTGCGATGGTATACATTCGAGGTTAACATTACGATATTACTTGGGAAAAATTAGAAAAAGTGTGAGACTTGGTGCATTTTATGAGTATTTTCTTATTATCGGAGTGCGTCTAAAGATTTGATTTTTCTTCTTTTTTTTGCAGCATCAGTTGTTTACGTCAGACTTCTGCTCCATCCATACGCAAGAAATTAAGAGATTTGCGATTTAAATATTACGATATAATAGTAATTAATTTTTCGTGATTTACTATTAGAATTAGTAACTTAAAAGATATGTTGGGGGTAAACCATCCCTTGCCCCCCTTTTTTTTAATTCAAACACTGGTAGTGTATAAAGGTAGAAGAGCGACTTAAAAATATAAAAAAATAGAAATGCATAAAGTCCGGTTGGCCGCAGTTGGTAACGCGTCTCATTGCCAAGCTAAAGGTCCCGGGTTCGATCCTCGGCCGGTTCAAATGTGGGAACTTTTCTAACTTTGGAGGCGGCCCCGGCGCTCACCCAGCGACGAATAACATGGGTACCTGGGGGAAACCCTGGGGGGTAAAGGCGGTCAGGGGCTAGATACTGATCACATCATCCCCACTCACAATCAAGCAAGTGTGGGGCGTTACCCACACACCCCCCATATGCCTTCAAGAGTGGTGCTGAGCACAGGGGAGCACTTTACCTTTTTTTTACCTTATTTACATAAAGTCCAGTGTAACTTCACGTGATGACACTGTAAAATCTACTGTAATTCACCGTAGGTTCGTTATTACATAGTATTTTCACCGTAACTAAGATATACTCTAAAACACTGGATTCAACTTCTCATTCGCAAAAACCGTACATTACATAGCAACAACCAATTAAAAATATATTTTAGAACTGTTGTAATAGATTTATTATTATTGTGAGGAGTACAGATTGATAAAATATAAAATACTTAAGAGTACTTAAAATTTGATATTCAAATAAGAGGAGTTTCACGCTACTGCCAATAGAGAGCACTGCAGGCAAATAAAACGTGACGAACATTTGTAAGATTTCTATAGTATTTATTCTTTACGGTGGAACTACTGTATTTTTAGTAATAGCACAAGCGTTCTATCCTGATCGCATTTTTTACTGGCGGCTGGGAAACAACGAAACAGCGATCAGTTGAATTCTCTTCGACTGACATCGGGCATTTTCGTGTCACGAGGCACCGAAAGTTACTGGCGGGACGAACAAATGAGCGTCAGATACACAGCATGTTGCCAAACGTACTGTAAAACGGGGAGAGAGAGAGAATTGATCGGCGCCGTTACTGGATAATAGTACAAAAAGCACGGAAAATTAATACGCTTGGCAACGTTGCTTCGGGAGAGCGATGTTACACACCTACAGCTTTTACTTCGCAACTGAGGTTCTTGACACTCATCGAGGCACACACCCCAGAAGACAATTGGTGGACAGATAGAGAGCCGTCAGTTGGGCCGCGATCAGTATAGTAATTTAATGGTAAATTTACTGGCAAATTTTTACAGTGCAAACTTGTTTTGGCTTTATGGTTTCCCTAAAGCAATCAACACGGCTGCACACTTCTACTAGATCCTAGTTTGAAAACCTGAACAGGAAAAGCGAGAATATAAGCAAATGATTTTTCACCATTCTGGCAAGCCACCAGGATCCGCGTGTGTGGATCATAACTCGGAAGGAGTTACGGTCCTGTCTGGCTCCCACCTTGCTGCCTAGGGGGCGCTCGGAGCGAAAAATATCAGACGAGTTTCTGATAAGTTGAAGGCACGAGGAGACGGTTGACAGAACCACGCTGGCAGCGGACCAAAACCATCAAGAACTCTTTTGTTTCAAATAAAACCTGGGGCAGGAGTAGATTACCCCCGGCCTATGCTCGATATTTACTAGGCAAGCAGGGAAGAAATACCTAGCAACAGGGGGTGGACACAATTCAAGCGGGTGAGAGAGGACGGGAGTGCAGAATGTGTGGGGAAGACGAGACGAAATTTCACATTCTCCTCCAGTGCAAAGAAACGACAGAGGCAAGACGAAAATACATGAGGTAATGATGATCATTACGGGGAAAGAAAGGACGGGGAGGGAGGAAACGCAAATAAGGGACCTGGAAAACATGTTACATTACGTCTGGACAAAAAGGACGAATAGGATGAGGGAGGGGAGTGAAAGTAGTTGAGAGCGATGTGTGGAAAGTTTGTTGTCGTCATAACTCGTTGATATCAGTGTGTAAAGTGTAGAAAGAGACCGAGGAGGGTGGATTGTAGTGGTGAAAGAACCCAAAATTAACACGGACAGAAAAAAACTGGTATAAAGAATAAGGAATATGTAAAAAAAAACATAGGTGTATGGCAATGTATGTACAGCCGGAAAGGCTCATATGGGAAATAAACTCTATTCTACAGGCTGGTCCCCCAAAAAGGTAACATAAACGTAACGAAAATGATTCGGTTACCTTTATTTAGGCCACCCTGTATTCTATCGGTATGTTATAATGGCGCTACTGAATATATTAAAAATATTACCGTCTCTCACGACGAGAAGAAGTCATTATAACTCGGCTTCGTATTGGACACAGCAGTCTCACCCATGATTACTTGCTGCAAATGTTGTGGACCTTTCCACGTGTCATATATGCAACGTTCTTTTAAGTGTACGGCATATTCTTATCGAATATGGCGATTTCAATTTCCTCAGACAAACATCTAATCTTCCCAACTAACGAAATCTCTAGCCTTATTAAACCCGAAGGTTCATGACTGCAGCAACACAGGCCTTCCATCTGTCCCTATCTTGAGCAAGTTCTATATACTCTTTTCCATCCCTACCGATTTCCTTTAGGTCCATCTCAACGTTGTCCCTCCATCTTCGTCTTGGCCTTCCTACAGGTCTCTTACCATCAGGTTTCCCAACAAGAATCCAGTGAACTCCTCTTTCCTCTCCCATTCGTGCCACATGGCCTGTTCACCTAAGTCTTCTGGATTTAATCATTCTAATAATATATGGACATGAATTAAAATTATGTAATTCTAAATTATGTAACCTTCTCCACTCACCTGTCTCCTAATCCCTTTTAGGTCCAAAGATTTTCCTAAGGATCTTAATATCAAATACTCTCAATTTATGTTCATCTTTCAATGTAAAGGATCAAGTTTCACATTCATATAATACTACAGGTAAAATTACTGTTTTGTATATTTTAACTTTTAGTTTCTTAGATATTATACAATAAGATAGAAGTTTATGAAGAGAAAAGTAACATGCATTTCCTGAATTAGCCTGCTTTTTATTTCCTCTTTAATATCATTTTTATTTGTATTTGTTAGTATTACTCCTAAGTACTTGAATTTGGAAAATGGTTGAAACGAGTTGTTATCAATAATTAGATTTTGATTATTACCTAACACTTGGTTTTGTCCTGTAAGCATATATTTAGTTTTCTCCTTGCTTTCCAAAACTATCTATTTAGCTGTTTTGAAAAATATTTTAACATTATTCTTAATTGTATTTACATCATCCCCCAGTAAGTCTACATCATCTGCATAGCTAACAGCTGAGTCGCACCGTTTAATTTTAGTCCTTCGTTAGTTTCTTTTACATTACTAACAGCATATTCTAAGACAAAATTGAAGAGCAATGGAGATAATGCTGTTTTAACCCATCATGAATTGTAAATTTGCCTTCCCAACTAGTGCAGTCAAAATAGGAAAAATATAGGAACTAATTCATATCAAGCTGAAATTTCGTACGTAAGTTCCTTATAACGTTAATAAGAACATATCAAAAGTCCTGAACGATCATGTTTCCGCTAAGGACGCCATGTTGAAAAATGACGGACAAATTCAAGGTTTCACGAAATAAAGGAACTAATTCACAACAAGATGAAATTTGGTACATAGCTTCTTTATGACATTAATAACAAGATATCATCAATCAACGGCGATCACCCTGCCGCTAAGTCCACAAAAATGGCGGACAAATTCAAATTTCTTAGCGGCAGGGTGATCGCCGTTGACTTTTTTATATGTTTTAACTAATGGTATATAAAAGGTATGTACTAAATTTCAGTTTGATATGAATTAGTTTATTTATTTCGAGAAAATTCGTCTAATTTGACTGTACTAAATTGTTTATCGTCCGTGATGGGAGATGATGGTAGTGTTTTAACAGATGTTTTAGCTTTTTGAGAAGAGCAGGCCTCTTACACTGTTTCTGGGGAAGTTCTTTTCCTTCGCATACCGTTTCAAGTGTTGTGTTTGCCCTGGGCAGGTCCCTTTAGAATCTTGCAGTTTTAACCTTCCCCAAAGGGCTCTATACACCCTTTTTTTACCTTTAAAGTAAGGTTTTTAGATAAGATTTTTTCTGGTATATTTTGAAGGATGCAAACGCACACATTCGTAACAATTCAAGCACCGGCTATGCCTAATTGAATGAGATATAATTAGACTTTTAAACAAAACCTGAAACATATTCTAATAGGGCATCATTTTGGCCTGGCTTCTAAAAAGAGGCGTTTTGTTTTGCTCATGTATTTACAATGCTATTAGGATATATTTCTCAATGTAATCATGCATTTCACACAAATTTATTTTTTAAAAATTAATATTTTTAAAAATTAATATTTCAATGAAGCGAAATTCCAACTTGACTGGTAACAGGTAAGTAAAATGTCAACTATTGTTTCGGTTACTTAGGAAGTTTCCATGCTATTTATAGGTTCCGAGTTATACACCGAGTCAACCCTAGCCCAGTCTAGTTCGCTGCACTTTCTGACACTAGGTGTAGTGCAGGTGTATCCCGGTGTCAGGCTGGTGGAAGGAAATGACGTTCAACCAAGTAGACGAATAGCGTGAGAAGATTCAACAAATGCCTGTCTGCTGCTTTAAACGCTCAATTGATTAGTTAGCAGGCACCACGTGACCACACACCACACACTACACCGCTCCAGAACGCAGTGGAAACGCTGCAGACACAAAGTACACCTACTTGACACCAAATCAACGATGTAGACGATTCGGTGTTGCACAGTGTAACCAACTTCACGCGTGAGTGCAGAGAGAAAGTCAGAAAGTGTCGCCAAGTAGCATTACACTTTGATGGTAGGGTATCCTCGCAAAAATACATTACTCATTCACTCACAAAAATTGCTTTGCTGTTACCAGCAGGGTTGTTAAAGGTCCAGGAATTTTAAATAAATACAATTCCGGTCCAGGAGAGAAAATCAGCAAGTGTAAATCGGCTCTGGACCGTGAAGAACCCTTTTTATCTGTAAAGCATTTCAATTCGGTCCAGGAATCTTCTTCTCGGGTAAATTTAAATACGGTCCAGGAACCTTTTTAGCGGATCAATTTATATACGGTCCAGGAACCTTTTTTCAAAGAAACAATACGCAACTTGGACCGAATTTAAATTGTGCGAGAGAAAAAAAGGTTCCGGTTCTGCTGCGGAACCCAATAGAACCCATTAGAATTTATGGGTTCATGGACCTTCAACAACCCTGGTTACAAGATCCTAGCCAAGGGATATTTTCTGACAGAAGAAAACTGGAGATTCTTCGCTCATTTTAGATAAATGCCGCCAGGATAATTCCCCTGCAGGAACCTTTATGGAAACAGATCGTAGGCACGCTCCTCTATCCCCCCGTACCCGCCCTGATCACCCTAAAGAGACAACTTCGCTATTCTGCAACTCATGAGTTTAGTCACGCTCTCTTATGGTTGGCGTTAGGGTAAAGGTTGAAAAATGCAGGCGGCGTGGGAAGAAAGAGAAGAATGATCCGTCGACCTGGCTGGGAGAATCGATTGAGATAAGCATCACGCACTAATACAAATAGCGCCATTTTTCTTTCTCGTCGCACGACATAGAGCAACTTTTCTGACGGACAAATGTTGCAGCACATGGTTGTGACTTGTCTACATTTCTCATCTGTTTCCCCAAGAAATCCTCAGTCGAAAATGAGGAGTTTTTCAGAATCGCATGCCCAGGAATTTCTCAAGAAACATCTCAAGTATCTGACGAGCTCCTTGTAGCGTAGGCACGCCACTGATCCTCCATTTACCTATGTACAGTCTCGGACACTTCTGTGTTGAAGTAACCCTATTGAAAGGGCAAAGCTTAGCGTCAAACGCCTTGTGTATAGACAACCCAAATAACATTACAACTCTGCGGCTTGCATAACTTTCAGGAAATGAATCCCGGTAGACAGCAGTGATGGCAAAGAGAAATAACAAGATGAACTTTGTCAGTCCTAATCCCTCGTGTATTTCAAGTGAAGAGATTCTTCCTTTCCCAGAACGAATGAATCATATTTACGCTCCATTCATTAACCTACATTTCATAATAATAATAATGTAATAGAGGAAAGTAACATTCAAGTCACATGCACACTATTCTTCTTTCACATACACTCTAAGAAAATACTGAAAAAAAAAAATCAATTTTGCAAAGGAACCCAAAACCGTTAATTCGAAGACAGTAAACACTGGATTCTTCACAATGAGAATACATCTGTTTTGACACAGTAATTGGTGTTAATAGATAATGAAATACGAGTAAACATGACAGAAATTAAAGGATATTTGTTATTCCGACTGAGAAGCAAATATTCTAAACTACAAGGTCGATGTTTGTCAAAGTTCATTTTACGTAAATTTTACGTGCAGATAGGATAATGAGGACGGAACTACAGTTTAAAGTAGGGTCCGAATCACTATATGCCTCAAAGGAGGATCGAACCCTTGACTTTAAGGCGGAAGTGGTGATGGTTAAGTTCTCCGGGATTTTCTTTCCCGGGTGAAAATCAGAGGCGCTATTGACTAGACCACCGGAGTGATCTAAGGTCGGAAATTTTCCGGCCTTGTCTGGCTCTGGGGTTCATCCAGCCTCAAATCAATGGGTACCTGGGGGCAACCCTGGGGGGTAAAGGTGGTCGGAGCGTGCTGCTGATTACATCACCTCTAAAAAAATAGACTAGATCGAGAATGCATGGGGCACTACCTCCACATCCCCAAAAATTTGCCTTCATGGCACGGTGCTATATGCACGGGGATTCTTCTTTCAGTATATGATATCACATGGTAAAACTTTAAATAGCTATTTAATGAATAAAAAAATGCGGAGCAATGTATTCGAACGAAAGAACTTCTGCATTGCAGTTTGGTTCCGTAGATAGAAGACCTCTCTCTTACAATATTTAAGCACCAAAGCATAACCACAACCTCTTCATTTGACCACATTAAACGTATTTCAATTTATCATTGATTCGACCCAAGGATAGAAACCACAGCACCACCTTAGCCTCGACAGAATTCGAACACCAGCTTTAATGGCGCTCCAATCCATTCTAACAAGGCTACTAGGCATAATATATTCCTCGCCCCTACTAAATCCAATAGCCGATAGCGGGATATATCGGGCATTTGTTTTTAATCAGCATTTCGATAACGCGTCTCCGTTGCGTGTTCAATGAAGCAAAAGTGGTGATAGTGCGAGGGGATGATTTACGGAAGCAATTCATCGGCTTCGATAGCTTGTTAAGTCGATTGGATTCTCCACAGTTTTTTTTCTTGCTCGTTAGTGATATTCATCGATTTTGCTTCTTTACATGTGCAGTCTAGAAATTTTCATTACAGTAACGAATGCCCTCGGCAAGTCGAATATTTTTACCAATTAATAAAACCGGTTGAAGGAAGGAATATACTATCGTCAAGTTTAACCTCAGTCACTTGTTTACATAATACTACTACTACTTTTAATAATTATGGCTTACATTTGTATGTATCGATATATATATTATCTTGATTTAATCCATGAAAATCACATGCTTCACTAAAGCATATTTCTCAAACAACCCCACTGAGCCTTCCCCGATGGCGCAATGGTAGCGCTGTCACCTTGTAAACAAGGGGTCCCGGGTTCGATACCCGGTGGAGACACATCGTGGTTCGGATCCCACCTTAAACTGTGGGTCCAGTCCAGATTAGCATTTATGTGCACAAAGTGGACGTTAAAACAAATGTAAAGTTCCCAACCACGTTATAATTTAAATATATACTTCATTTGATCGGCTTTATTTTAATTTGCTTTTGTGCCACTTTTGGCTAATTTGCGAAGATGGGGATGAGTGATGATACGATAAAATTGATGAATGGACACTCACAAACATCCATGACCAGGCCGGGATTCGAACGTGGGACCCCTGACGTCGGAGCGCGATGTGCTAACCACTTCGCCACGGCGACCGGCAAATAAATAGATACATATGTTCTAATAAGTATATATGCCATATAGGTATGTCCTGGGGTAATATGTACTATGTTATACGTATATTCAAGGGGTACGGGGACTTCTTGGACACCCTGTAAGTGTAACATTTTTCTTGCGGATGACTGTACATCAACCGATGAGAATTAAACCGAACAGGAACCCGGAAAGTTTTCCTCCACACCAGATTCCTCCTGCGTCACGAAAGCAGGACAAGCGGTGCAAGGGAGTCTGAAAATGGATCTTGATAATGTTCCAACCCGCAGCACGTGTTATTCCACGCGTCTTCGATATCCGGGACCAAAGGTATGCAGCGCAGTGTTTGGGAAAGGATGGTTCCTGTAATTCGGCAATGAAATGGGAAAAAACCAGAGCATAGATCCTTTGATCCAAAGGCTCAGTCCAGCCTAGTTCTAAGCTTTTGATCTCGCTGTCACATGTGGCCATCGTCTGTTGTCAGTTTGCAGGCCGATTTTGTCTTGTCCGTCAGCAAGTCGAGGCTGAATCCAAGCAGGCTCCGGAGAAAACTCATCCTCTTTATCAAATGCGTAGTTGTAACTTTCTTTCACTTGTGTAATTTCCTTGCTTTAATGTATTAAACTATATACTCATAATATATTCCATGTTAATTTGTACTAATCCGAACCAAAAATGACTTGATTATGAATTTATCAATTTGCAACATGCAGGGCTATCGTCCCGGAGAGATGTAGGTGGGCGCTGGCCCATCGTAAAATAGCCGATAGAAGAGAAATTATCAAATATCGCCAGCAAACATTTTGAATACGAGAATTAATCATTTATAGTGGAGTTAAATTTACACAAAGAGGAGACCAAATAATTAAAAGTGGAAAGAAAGACAATGACGGAATGAGTAAAAGGAAAACAAAGAGATGAAAGCGAAGAGAAAATAAAAGAAAAAGAAGTGGAAAGAAACAAATTGACGGAAGGAATAAGAGGAAATCAAAGAGAATGAAAGCGAAGTGGAAAGAAAGAAAATGAAGGAATGAATAAGAGGAAAACAAAAGGAGGAAAAGTGGAAAGAAAATGAAGGAATGAATAAGAGGAAAACAAAAGGAGGAAAAGTGGAAAGAAAATGAAGGAATGAATAAGAGGAAAACAAAGAGAATGAAAACGAAGAGGAAAACAAAAGAAGGAAAAGTTGAAAGAAAGAAAATGACGGAACGAATAAGAAGAAAACAAAGAGAATGAAAACGAAGAGAAAACAAAAGGAGGAAAAGTGTAAAGAAAGAAAATGAAGGAATGAATAAGAGGAAAACAAAGAGAATGAAAACGGAGAGAAAACAAAAGGAGAAAAAGTGCAAAGAAAGAAAATGAAGGAATGAATAAGAGGAAAACAAAGAGAATGAAAACGAAGAGAAAACAAAAGAAAGAAAAGTGGAAAGAAAGAAATTGACGGAAGGAATAAGAGGAAAACAAAGAGAATGAAAGCGAAAAGGAAACAAAAGGAGGAAAAGCGGAAAGAAAGAAAATGACGGAATGAATAGACGACAGTCTCTAAAGGCTAAACCTTCTGAGGTATGAAAACGGTATCAATTAATATCCTTAAGGATAAGTAGGTCACATGACCATAAGAATCGTGCAACAATTAGCGACTAGAGCTGTATCGATCTAGCCATTACTTGAGCATAACTAAACGTGAGTACTCTCCCCATGGGTATATTTCACAGCAGGACACTTCCCGCCCTGGTTTCCCCACTTTATTCAAAGCCAGCTGCATTTGCAAACGACCGAGGGCAAAGACATCTCCCAAGCAACGGTTATGACTCGACGTCTTAACGCCAACCTAATGGGAGATTCGGTCCTCGGAACAGGCCATAAAGTGAACGCCATCAACCGCTCGGTAGGAGAGGCTGAGGAGGGGCGAGAGCGTTTCCTGACGATGGAGGATACGCAAGTATGGACCACGCAAATCATTTGCCAGAACCGAGCGAGTAAATGGGCCGTAACCTTATGCTCCGAATCTGAAGTGCATTGTAACTGAGGTTTCGTTTCAGTCACTTGCTTAAAATGTAACCCAGTTACATTTACTAATTACAAGCAAAGTTACTTTTGTTTGTAACTGAGTTTTAGTGGTTTTGTTCAAAAACTAAATTAACCACAATTAATAATTTCAGCTCAGAAACAGGCGCAAGTGAAATTGATACCACCACAATCAGTAGACATCCAATCAACCTCACTTCCAAGACTACATTTTTCAGACTAACGAGGTTCAGGCGCCTCGATCCACGGTCCGGATAATCAACTGTGGAGTTGTGCTTGCCCTTGAGTGTACTGAGCGCCCCTTTACAGCCTCAGCTTTTAATAGGTAAGGCTATGTTAGTTCTCTTTAAGTAGTAATGAATAGATAGTTTTGCGAATTGAGTTAGAAAGTTTTTAACAGACGATTATATTTTCTTGTTAGGGCGTGTCCTAAATTTTGTTTGATTAAGGGCTAATTCCCGTACTGTCTAAAGGGCAAAATAAATAACCTGTGTGCTGAAATGCACATAATTTAAGCACCAGTTAACCAGAATCAGTACTATAGTCGGCGTGCCGAACGATTTTTCGAATTAAAATCATTCAAATATAATTCCTTCTTCCATCATTTTTTTTTGTAAAAATATAAACATGTGAAGACTTACTCTAAAAGTTACTTAGGTACTTTTCACGTACCAGTAACTGTGACTCGGTTACGTTTTGAAACAAGTAACTGTAACTTAGTTACTTTTAAAAAGTAACTTTCCGAACACAGGTCGAAATGAAGCTTCAAAAAAGAGACATGTTCTTCGAGCTGATACCACTCTGAACCGATAGCGATGTCGATACTCTGTGATTCCCACCGTAATTAAAAGTTATTCAAGATATTCATTAACAACAATGTAAGTTTTCCACTCTAATTATATGCATCAATTGACCAAGGTTTTTGTTTTAAAATAAGCAAAAATTACATTAGAATGACTTACTTGACTTATTTACTGTTACTCCGCTACGGAGCATAGGGCCTCAACGAAGCATCGCCAAAGGACTCTGTTTCCAGCCATCTTCCTTATCTCGTTCCAGGCCTTTCCTGCTTCCCGTATTTCTTGCAATATTGTCCGTCTCCAACTCATTCTTGGCCTTCCTCTCCTACCTTGTCCTTGTGGGCTCCAGCTCAATGCTTATCTTTCTATTGCCGAAGGATCGTTCCTCGATGTGTGTCCAATCCACTTGCACTTTCTTCTTTTGATCTGTATTGCCACCGATTCCTCTTGTGTACGTTTCCATAGATCTTCATTTGAGATAATATCTGGCCAATATATACCTAGAAGTTTCCTTAGGCATCTATTTATGAATGTCTGTAGGTCTTTAGTAATTTTCTTTGTTACTTTCCAAGTTTCACATCAATAAAGGAGAACCGACTTCACATTAGTTCTAAAAAATTGCAGCTTAGTTATTGAAATTTCTCTGGCTTTCCAAACCTTATATAGTTGAATAAGTGCCATATTTGCTTTCCTAATTCTCGATCTAACATCTTCTTCTGTTCCCCGTGTATTTGTCACCAAACTCCCCAGATATGTAAACTCCTTAACCTCTTCAATATTTTCCTCATTCAAATGGAAGTTTCTCCATCTTTTTTACATTTGTTCTTAATGATTTCGTCGTTGTACTATTTATCTTTAAACCAACTCTTTTCCCTTACTTATCCAAATCTCCTAGTTATATTAGAGTATTAAATTACATGTTATGCCATCACAAAATTTAAGTTTCTCCACACAAGAAACTTTGAATTTTGCATAATTTCCAGGATAATTAGACTCCTTGAAAGACCAAATAGCCGCAAAGGTATCGATAAACACATTCTAACCGATACTTTCCGATACCGATACCCATGCCCTAGCGCTTAGGTAACTTAGGTTGGTATGTGTGCGAGTTAGTACATACATTAAGAACGATGAACAGCATATGCATACTGATTTTATGTGGACGACGTACAGTACGAACACGTGAGTTATTTCCCAACAATTGGTTGGTTGGTTGAGTTGGTGTTTTAAGTCCACTTTATGCACAGGAAGGCTAATTGGAACTGGACCTACAACTTAAAGTGGGATCCGAACCACTATATGTGCCTCCACCGGGTATCGAACCCGTGGCCAATTCCCAACAATTGGAAAGAAGATAAATGTATATATGTGAGATAAACCGACCTACAGGGAAAGGACTGGAAAATGAAAACGACGAAAAACGCCACAAGGAAACGCTTGATAACGTCACTGAAGATGATTCTGCTTCATAAAGAAATACGAGGGCCATTCTTCTTGTAGTGGCAACACTGTTGGTATACGCTTCTCAGTTGTCGCTGGGACAAGAGACGATCAGGTCTTGTTTGTTCTACGGATCGTGAGTAGGTGTTTGGTGCTATATAGTACTGTTGTGTGGTAGTTGTTCACGCTGAACTTTCGTCAGGATATGTGGTATCCATTTTGTCGATATCTTACGCAGGCGGAGGTCCTGAGTTAGCATCTGGTATACAGAGGATGGTGAAATCCTCAGTTCATTTGCTAATTCACGACATGTCCAAAGCCGATCATTCTCCAGCAATCTGCGAAGTGCATCAAGGTGGTGTGAATCTGTTGCCGTGCGAGGATGCCCGCCATCATGTTCTTTCATGGCTGATTCACGACAACTTTCAAATGCCTTGGCCCATCTGGGAATGGTACGATACGGTAAAGCGTGGTCCCCATATGCCTCGCATTGACTTGGGAATTTGCCGTGCATTCCTTCCACGTGCAACCTGAAATTTGATGAATATTCGCTGTCCTTCCCGCGTGAACGTTGTTCAGGGCGGTATTATACACACACTTCACTTTAACGTCTTCTAACTACCACAGAACAGTACTATTTAGCACCAAACACCTACACACGATCCGTAGTACAAGACTAAACAAGACACGATCGTCTCTTGTCCCAGCGACAGCTGACAAGCGTATACCAACATTGTTGCCACTACAAAAAAAATGGCCCTCGTACATACGTCTCAGCGATGAGTGCAGTGGCTGGGAAAAACAGGGTGTTAAGGTCACCCACAAGAGCTGGATTCGTTCGGTTTATGCTTATCGAGGGCGTTCGATGAGTGCCAACGGGGAAAGAGCGGAGAAAATCGGTTAAATTTACATCTGGAGGGGTTGAAGGCTGAGAATATACAGGGACAGAGAGAGAAAGGTTTACATCTCTGCGCATAAGCCATATATTTTCATGGAAGTCTATCAGAATTCGAAATCTGGTTAACATAAATAGGCCTCCATGCTGAAACTATTATTTACAATAATAACTGGGCTTTTAGCGAAGATATGCTGCGCAAACACATACAAAATATGTCGAAATGCTAAGTTTTGTTGTTTATTTGAATTCGTAACGACGAGCATAAATGGTAGGGGAAAGTGGGGCAATTGTGCGCGGCGGGTAATAATGGACGCACCAAAAATCTAAACTTCCCTGGTAAATATTTGACCATGATATGTGCTGCCACCTTCCGTAGGGAATGGAAACGTGAATTCATAGGCGGCATCTTACTGAATTTAGATAGTTACCTTCAGGTCATTTGTTCCGTGTATTTTTTTTTCTACAATTTTCGCGCGTCAGGAAATATGCTAGCGAGACTGCGTTTCTCACGGCGTGCTACTGTTTTAACTAGATACATAAATTATGAAAAATGAGCCTTTATTATTATATTATAAGAATTCATTAATTATTCAGGATAGTCTCACATGGTTCTTTTAGCGTACAATTTTATCTCGAAGGCGAGCGTGTAGTAATTGGGCGAGGTTAGCAACAATGACTATATGGGTAGTCACAGAAATAGTTCATACCTGAACACTATTAAGTATACGCAGATAACAAAAGTATGCAGATGACTCGTACCTGAACACGGCCACAATATGCCTTTATTCTTTATCTCTACCTTTCATTTGTATCTCTATTCTGTTTTTTCTTTTCCGGTTTTCTCTATTTAACTTTCTTTTCTCTATTCTTGGTCTCTATTTATGCTCATTTCCCATCTTCTTTATTATTTCATTTTATCTGCTTTCCTTTCCGTTTTGTTTTCTTCTTATTCTCTCTCTTTCTCCCTGTCTCGCTTTTGTATTCCTCTTCCTTTCTTTCCCTTTCTCGCTTCTTAATCTCTCTCTCTCTTTTACTTCTTTGTCTCTCTACCTTTCGCTTCTTAATCTTTCTTTCTATGTCTCTCACTTCTTGATTTCTTCTCTCTTTGCCTTCTTTTTCTATCTGTCTCGCTTTCTTGGCACAAGGAACAGTTTCTTTCCTTGTCCAGCCAGACGTGAGGACCCGAAACTGCTCCTCCGCCGCCATCCTTTCCTCGCAGCGAGCTGGAGAAAGAGAGGTCTGGCCACTGGATGGTTGCAGGAAGGGGAGAAAACGTAGCATTTCGCTTATGAGAGTATTATTTTACTTGTTCTCGTGGGAATATCAAACTTCCAATAGTGAATAAAAACACATGGACGGAAAGAGAACAGGTCGAAGATTTTCTTCGCGTTGGAAAGGGTCGAAACCTCCATGTGATTAGCCGTAACTTGAAGTTAATTTGATAGGGCGCCATGGCATCAACTCTGTTCCAACATTTTTTTCTATATGCTCGTTCAGCGGCCTTACCAAGCGCCTAGGATGACTGGAGGGAGCTTTACAGCTACGGCTCTGAATTGTCTTCACGAAACTGGGACAACACTGAAATTATGGATCTCAAATCTTGGATAGAAATTGCTTCGCTAAACGGGGGGGTTAGGGATGACCTTTCGCGTTGTATACTAACTAACTAACTCTCTAGCCTTCTTAAACCCGAAGGTTCATGGCTGCAGCAACACAGGCCTTCCATGTGTCCCTATCCTGAGGAAGATCTATATACTCTTTTCCATCACTACCAATTTCCTTTAGGTACATCTCAACGTTGTCCCTCCATCTTCGTCTTGGCCTTCCTACAGGTCTCTTATCATCAGTTTTCCTAACAAGAATCCTGTGAACTCCTCTTTCCTCTCCCATTCGTGCCACATGGCCTGCCCACCTATTCGCGTTGTATACCCAATTGTCAACCTCACTTCCACTTTTTGCAGACTAACGAGGCTCTGGCGACTGGCCCTTTGGCCAGTATAATTCTCTGTGTTGTCTTTTGTCCTTACGTGTGCTGAGTGCCCCTTTACAGGCCTCAGCTTTTAACTTAAGTCAGAATATTGTAAGAATTTAGTTATCCGACATTACAGTTATCTTATTTGTTATGGAAAGGGGCTGGACCCTGTAAAACGTGACGGGTGCAAAGTAACCTAAGTGTTGACGGACCCAAAATTTTAAATTGAAATTCAAATATTAAAAAAATAAATAGGGGCCGTATCTATCTGTATGGAACCCCACTTCCATGCCTATTCATCAGTCAGCCTCTCGTTACACATAGGTACAGTCATACAAAGGAAAACCTTTTAAGATTTATTGTACCCTAATGCAAATATTTGATTGGTCACAAAGCATATGTACGTCGCTAAACTTGACTTTCTTGACAGTGACGAATTATCAACATTCGTGCCCTGAAACTTTGTATGTTTATAAAAACATTCGTTGACTAGCCTGTCATTCAAGGGAAATTGATGTTTCTATGCATGCTCAAACAAACAAGTATCTTCACACAGCATGTCCGTTTTCTAGCTACAGTGTCTAAAGTTGCAGTGGAATGATTGGAACACGAGATATGTAGATTTGTTTCCTGCCAGCCGCCAGGTGCGCTGGTGTCGGCATGAACACAATTTCGCCTGCTTGACATGGTGCTTAGAGTATCGTTGCAAATGATTTAATTCTTTTCATTCTAACATTTCTACGAATGTGAAAGTTAATATAATATTTAGTACAGATCTGCAAGATAGTAAAAAACATTTTGAACAACAGGAAATTACTTAATATTGTGACTGATTAATAACATTACAAAAGTAGGTATGCAATGTTCCATTATAAAAGTAGGTTCATTATCCTTGCATGGACACTAAATTGTAAACAAACATGTTGAAAATGATTATTTTAGTTCTTGATGATTTAGTTTATGTGTATGTTAATCTTATCTATACCCTGTCCCATCTAACTGTGCATCAAGGCCGCGCATAGCGTCAGAGAAGGGGAGGAAATCGAGTGGCCAGAGCGAAGGAGTACACGCTGCTGGCAAGGCAGTCGCTTTGCCCCACTCCACGCAATTCCGTTCCTCTCAAGTGTTCATTGGTGGAGCCATCTCGCGTCACTACTTGCGCAGATACTTGACTTCGTTTGCCTGCTCTACAGTTAGCTGGGACAGAGTATAACAATTTGCTTACAAACTCAAAAACACGAAACATTGATTGATTTGCTTTATTTTACTTCGCTTTTGTGCCACTTTTGGCTAATTTGCGAAGATGGGGATGAGTGATGAAATTGATGAATTGAAACTCCCAAATATCCATGCCCAGGATTCGAACCCAGGACCCCTGGCTTCGTAACGCGATGTGCTAACCACTCCGCCACGGGGGCTCAGTGTTTATCCTACAGTTCGTACAATAATAAGTATATTTGTTCTTCCTAGATATGAAAAGAAGAAAGGAATAACATGAAATTCTTTAGGGGTGTAGAAACATGGAGTGGTACTGTTGCGTGTACTTCTTGGTTGTAACGATTCAACTGAAAAAGTCAAGGAGATTGCCGCAACCCAGAAATGTCCAGGACAGGCAGCATATGGATCTGTGAGATTTTACCGGTTTCTGCCGGCATTCCGTATCATGTTGTGTCGCAGGAAGCTTCTAGAATGCAACATTTAGTTGCTTCGTGCTGCATGCCACTTGCCGTCATACGCCGAGAGTATTCTGTCGAAACCAGCGTCATCGAAGCACAAATGTGTTTTATTTTTGTGAAGGGTAGCAGGAAAGAAACTATTTTGGATGAAAAGAGAATAATTTATGAGCATGGTGTCCGGTAGTGGGGAGGCAAGAGGGGCCACGCCCCCTGAAAACGAATAGATGCCATAACTTTATACATTTCAGTCACAGAAATTGACGTTCATTATTATAAAGGCTTGATAATTATAATAAAATGTCTTGCTTGCTCTTCCTTGAAACAAAATCATGTTTATGGACGGGCAAGTATCACAACATAAGTCCATTCACATTTGCAGAACTAGTCTCATCGTTCGACATGTACAGGGTGTCCCAACAAGAACGCCGGGATTAATAACGTTATAAAGTTAACTTATTCTAATGAAATGGTATATATTTCTACATCCTTACAAAGGGTATATGTTATCAGTTAAGTATGAAAAACAATATCTGTCATTTGTGCCCCACGACTTGATCTACATGTAGTTACTCTATCGATGAATGACATTACTGGTGACTTTCAAACAGACTTGCTCCTCGGTTTGGCCGATGACACGTCGAATTTCCTACTTGAGTTCTGGTAGGATTCGGGGATTGTTTTCATATACTTGCGATTTCGCATGGTCCCAAAGGAAGAAATCGCAGGGTGTTAGGTCACGTGACCTCGCTGGCCAGTTCTGGTCGCCGTTGCGCGAAAGGACTCGGCCCGGAATTTTGTCGTGCAGTAAGGCAATCGTCTCGTAAGAAGTGTGGCAGGTAGCACGCCATCATGCTAGAACCACAAGTGTTCTATATCCATACCGTTCTAATAAGACCACAACCATTTCGTAACCATATTGCGTTTCAGTGCTGCCAACCCAACAACAAGACAATGTCGCAATTCAATTTCGGCATTCTTGTTGGGACACTCTTTATACAGAGCATTCCCTGACATTGGCTACGAGACTCGGCGGCAAGCGGCCCGGCATCAGCGCTTGTCTTTCCCGGTGAACGGGTCCACGACAGTCGCTTATATTAAATCTCGTAAAAAAAAGTTTATAGTAACAGGGTCAGTTCTGAATAAAAGTGGAAAGAAAAACGGGGAAATAAAGTATACAAAGACAATCCGCACACCATGCGTGAGTTAAAAGAGAGTATTGTACGAGAAATCGGGAGAATTACAGTAGAAGAACTTGCACGTGTAAATGCCAATTCGGAGATGCGAGGAATGTGTTGCAGCAGAGGGACATAATTTTCAACACCTTCTGTAGTCAAGGTTAGTACACAATATGAAAACTGTAATTTTAATAGCCGACTCGAGCGACTGTCGCTGAACCGTTCACCGGGAAAGACAAGCGCTGATGCCGGCCAGCTTGCCGCCGAGTCTCGTAGCGAATGTCAGGGAATGCTCGTAGTAAGTAACTTGTCGAACCGGTAGCGTGCCACGAGAAGCAAGAATCAACTGTCACTTGCATCACTGCCGCATGTTGCTTCAATGACAGGGAAGAAGGTGGAATTTCTTACTGTCAAAAGAATATCACTGCCAAACCACCGCGGGTAAATCTGACACAAGAATACTAACATACATGGGTTAGGTTATAGAGCCTTTGGGAAGAATTTTAGGGGGTGTAAAGGTGTGTTAGGAGAGCATGTGGGTAAACAGCTGCCAACAAAGGTTAGACTTACCTTGTCCGCCCAGCAACAGTTGCACGACAGGTACTTGCTCTTCGCAGGTGGCTTCTTGCGTCTTCTACGCCGAACCTTACTAGGGACGGCGTACATGTAGTTGGAGAAACGACGCCTTGAATGGCGAACGATTGAAACCCAATCGATCATCGTAACCGCAGGCACCAGGGTGAATAACTTAAATAATTACTATTATCTGAACCGAGCCGCGCACTCCAAGACGCAACGAAACACAACCAACGCCCTTGGACCACTGCACTCCTGAACACAACTCACAATCACAACGAAGGGCAACACCAACCACTTGCTCACTTCCTTCGTGGAACGGAGGAACTCTATGTATCAGGAACGACACGCTGTGGTCTCCTCTCCTTCCAGCCTTGTTGTACCCACTTCGGGATATCCCGTGGACATCCTATCCCGCCGTTGGGGCTATGAGAACTGTCTGTCACTCGTAGTCTTGAAAGAAGAAACGGTGCCCGAATCAGCAGCCTGGCTGTCAGAACGTGGCCGACTATTTAAAATTTCGCTCACTAGGTGCCTCTTCCGAGCTCCTCTCCGCCTCACGGACCCCTTCTCCAACCTGTCTTGCCCCCCTATGCCGCCCTTTTTTTTCACTCCCTCTCCTGGCCAATCTAATTTAGAGCTCCGGACTATATTGAGGGTTGCCAGACGTAACAAAGTTACCGTGGCGCCATCTTCCGGCAGCTGCTTGCGTCAGCAATGAGTACAAAAGCATAATGTGTCTGGCCAC
The DNA here is from genome assembly GCF_977018435.1 of Lepisma saccharinum. Classification (NCBI taxonomy): domain Eukaryota; kingdom Metazoa; phylum Arthropoda; class Insecta; order Zygentoma; family Lepismatidae; genus Lepisma; species Lepisma saccharinum. The sequence continues at coordinate 35,618,454 of NC_139258.1, read as the reverse complement.
AACCCACAGTAAAGATGCACGCGGATGTTTACGTGTTTGCTGACTGGCAACTTATGCTGTTGGGAGGAAGGGAGTAAAACAAACATTATATCAACATTAGACAGCAACATTAAATATACGTGTCATATTTTTCACCAGTGGCCTTGCAGACCACGTGGCGATTCCACGACCGTTGTCGTGACAATGGATAAAATAGTAACTGAAAATATCAATTTCATAGTTTCGCTACGACGCCAGAAGTCCCAGGTTCGAATCCCGGTCTGGGCATGGATGTTCATTGTGAGTGTCCTTTCAACAATTTCGGGTGTAAGGGTTGACCCTTCCACGTAGTACACCCTGGACTGCATTTTGCAGACTAACGAGGCTCTGGCGTCTGGACTCAACACCAGTATAATCTTCGTAGGGCTGTAAGTATGTTGTCCCGTGTTCTATCTTTATGTGTGCTAAGTGTCTCTTTGCAGCCTCAGCTTATAACCCAAGTAATAAAATTTAAGTCTTCCGATATTACAATTATGTTACTTATATTTTAGTTATGGTAAGGGGCTGAACCCCGTATCATGTCACGGGTGCAAAATAGCCTAAGTGCTGACGCACCCACAATTTTCAATTCAATCAATCAAACAACCTTCAATAATTGAATCATATCATCCCTCTTCAAATTTGCGACTGGCTAAAACTGTAAAAAAAGCAAAGTACATCAAACCAGTCAAATCAAATTATTGGTTATGTGGGTTTTATGTGCATTAAATTTGTGACGCTTTCCCTGGCATATAAACAATATATCAATGAGATTTCTTCCCCTTAGTGGAGTACACGGATACTTGATCAACCCACTCTGGGACACCCTGGACTGAATTTTGCAGACTAACGAGGTTCTGGCGCCTAGAGTTCTGTAGGAGTTGTGTCGCCCACATGTATTTATGACTTTCCCTTCGTCCATTTCATCATAAGTTAAAATAAACCTTAAGTTAAGTTAAGCCTTCAGTTAAGTTGGTCCTAAAGTTAAGTTGAGCCTAAAGTTGAGTTGAGCCTAAAGTTAAGTTGAGCGTAAAGTTAAGTTGGAGCCCTAAGTTTAAACTTTATTAAGCATAAAAAACCTAATACATTTTTGACAATTACCATTGGAGAATCGTGACTACGAAAACGCAAAGCACTAATTTTGTTGTTTTCTTGGCTTGCATTAAATTGTGAAAAAGTTCATGCCAAATAAGCAGCAATCAATCTGAAAACTGATCAACGCGTTGAGTGTTCTCACCACAAAAGATTAAGGGTTGGGAGGCCGGTCTGAACCAAACCGACCAAATTGGAGCAAAAACACCAAGATGATAAGATGCCTTTACGTCGAACTGATTAAAATTTACAAGTGTGCAGGGATGAGTTCCGGAGTCCTCCCCCCAACCCCCCGAAAATTTCAGGAAACCTGGCAGAGCGTTCGGACAATAGCTAAGAAATTTTGCAACCACTTTCGTTTAGGCTTTTCTTCATTCACTCTAATTTAAAGTAGAACTTCTCTTCTGTGTCTTTTTTTGTAGTAAGGACTAATTCAGTCCTCTTTATAATTAAAGTCAAAATAACGAACGCATTTAAATTATCGTTCGTTTGTTAAATGCTAAATTAATAAATATGATGGATCAGGATACACTTCAAGCTCGTGTAAAGGTGCCAACTGATGAAGGTAATGAATTGATAGTTAATTAAACCTAATTTCACTTAATTGATTTAATAACATATCAGATGTAAAGCCTCACCGATAGCGCAGTGATGGCGTCGATGCCTTGTAATCAAGGGGTCCCGGGTTCGATATCCGGCAGAGGCACATAGTGCTTCGGATGCTACTTTAAACTGTAGGTCCAGTCCCGATTAGCCTTCCTGTGCATAAAGTGGACTAAAAACACCATATCAAGCAACCAATCAGATGTAAGGAACAATTTAAAAATATTAATAGGGCAGGCCATGTGGCACGAATGGGAGATGAAAGATACCTGCAGGGAGGGATAACATTGAGATGGATCTGAAGGAAATCTGTAGGGATGGAAAAGATTGGATTTATCTTGCCAGGATAGGTACAGATGGCAGGCTACCGCCATATACCTTCGGGTTTAAGAAGGCTAGAGAATGAGTGAGTGAATTGTATTGTTTTATTGGTATTATAATTTGATTTTTATGAACCCCCACCTCCTGAGGAAAGTGGTGGATTCAATACTAGATGAATCTTAAGTAAATAGAGAAAACACAGGGAAACCTTTATTACTCGCTTTACTTCCAATTTTCAGTAGCTGGCAACCTTAAGTCAGTGGGGGCATCCTTATGAAACCGTCCTTCCCCCACCCTCAAAAAGAAAACAAACAAGACGGTTGGCACGTACTCCTCCCGGAAGCCTTTTGAGAGACACAAGTTCCTCTCCTGTCAGTTGAGCGGGATATGAAGATGGCACAGGCCAGCATCCCTTTCTCCAAAACACCAACGCTCATCCACCAACACAAAGGCATGATTGATTTCCCCGGATTCTTAGCCGAGAGTTTACTCCCGGTTGGAGAGTCAACACAGTTAGTTCCAGCTCTCCTGCTTGGTGGTTGTGCATTAATAATGTTTCTTGAGGATGAAATATGTTTGCAGTTTCAAGCCACAAATGGGCTGTACCGTTATTTCGGACACAAAAGGACGCATGTGAACTTGAACGAGTAGGTAATGCCGGAATTCTGAAATTTACGCCTGCCCAAAAGATGGCAGCACTTGTCTTAAAAGTTGATTCAAGGCGCCAAATATAAACTTTTCATCTCGCAGGACACAGTGGGTCATTATTAATTTAAATTTCCATAATATCCATGTAGAATTTGTTAGTAATGTGCCTCAGAGAGTTTCCAATAAACTCTAAGAAAATTCGACTAATTTCTCACATCACGGAAGATTTTTCTATCCTTCACAACAGCCTGAAGTTAGAAGAGATTACGTTCAAGTCATTTTTAACTTTGTCTATTAGGTTCCAATGGATATACAAATGCTTGGTACTATAAAGAAAGAAAGCAGAGCACCTAAATATTCACACGGTGAAAAAAAGTACATAAGCTATTGTCAAGAACGTATTAATTTTGATAAATTTAGACAATTTATCCTATTTACCTCCTTCGTTACAATGAAAACACTGTGCTTAAACGCACATATTATGCGGGTATAATACACATTACGAACATCTGTCTTCGAATTGTCATGTGAAGATTTTTATTGGTTTTAGCAAATATTTACATATGTATTTTTCTTGTTGTAATGTCTTCAGATACCACCATAAATTTTCTAATGTACACTTGTAAGTATTTTTTCGGCCTTTGAAATGATATCAATGTAACAGATGATAATCATGTGAATATTTTGAAGTTGAGAGCATGTACCAAGCTAATTATATGAAATATTTAACAGTATTTTGATATACTTTTATTGTTGACTAAAAATAGGAGCGATGTACATTAAAATTAATAAGATATCCAGAAAATGTTTACAATTACAAAACTTCATCTTCCGTCACAAGAAGATAGAATTGAATAGTTCCAGGAATTTCAGTGAGTAATCCTACAAATCTTAATTTAATACCATTTGGTTCTGTTCCGTAGAATGTAAAACAATGCAATAACAAGTATGAATAAATAAGTGTAACACTATGTGCGAGGAAATTAATGAACGTTTTGCTTTACTATCAGTTTAATGTTTTTCTCTAGTTATAGTTGGCAACCCCTCAAAATCACTCTGCATATAGCATAATAGTATATGGAAGGCATCGGGGAGAGTCACTTTACCCCTTCCCTCCGGAATAAGAAAACTTTCTAAATCATCAATTTCTGTTATATTTGTATTGCTGTTGTTTTGGCTTCCTTGATAGATTATCGGATTCTATCCCTTCCTTCTTAGAATCTATTTTATTTACTAACTCTCTTATTGTATATTTCTTTCACTGCAATTTTTTTCCATTTTCTGTTTCATTTTTCTTATTCCCTTCTCTTTTATTTTTGTTAATTTCTCTTTTCTCCTTTCATTTTATCATTATTTCTAGAGCTTCTTCTCTCTCTCTCTATCTGTTTCCTACATTCTCTCACCTACTCTCTCTCACACTGTCTGCCTGCCTCCCTGTTATAACATTTCTATACTACGATGATCCGTAAAAAGGACTCACTTTGTATGTATTGTTCATTAACTTCTTCTTGGGGTGTAAGGGGTGACCTTCTGGTAAGGCACCCAATAGTCAACCTCACTTCCACGTAGTACACCCTGAACTGCAGACTAACGAGGCTCTGGCGACTGGTCCCATGGCCAATATAATTTTGTTTGTATTGTCGTGTGTTTTTATTCTTATTTGTGCCGACTGCTTTTTTACAGCCTCAGCTTTTAACGAAAGTCAGAATATTTTATGGTTTTAGTTCTGCAACGTTAGAGTTGTTATTTGTAATGATAAGGGGCTGGACCCCGTATAATGTGACGGGTGCAAAATAGCTTTAGTATTGACGCACCCAAAATTTAAATTTCAATTCAAATTCAAATTAACTTCTTCTTCTCTTTCTCTGTCTATTGAAATGTTTCTATTTTGCGATGATCCGTAAAAGTGACTCTTTCTATCTATATCTGTTAAAACATTTATATTCATCGATGATCCATAACAATGAGGAAGTTTTAATATTTATCCCACTGCAGGACATTCTCCTCCTTTAGAACATCTAATGGGGCCGCCAATTTCTCTCGCCATGTTCCTACCGTTCAGTTCGTCCATATTGCACAACATCGACAGATACACTTTATCAATCACTTACGCACTTCCACCCACACGCACAATTGAAAGACGAAGAACAAGGGTATCGGAACCTTCAGAGTTCTTTGAAGCCCGGCCTTAAAGTTGTTTTCTTTCCAAGTAAGCGACACCCCGTAATCACCTGCTTCGATTCACTTCGCGCCTTTGACGTAGCACACCTCCATTTCCAAATACTGCACGCAAGCAGTGATAACATCGATCGGCCGAAAATTACATGTTCGTCTTACGAGCTCTTAAGCCGGAATTAAAAAATCAAAATCTAAATTTAATATTGCTTCTTCCATTCAGAATTTTCCATTCAAGATTCCACAAGTTTCCAACTTGTTTTGACATAAACTACAGGCTGATTCAAAAGTCTCGTAACACACCCTATAAAATGTAAAGTAGGAATCAAGATAGAAACAGCTTAGGCCTAGAGGGATATTCGTGTGTTGAAAGCGGACGTCCGCCATATTGAATTCAACTCAAAATTTTTAAATGGTAAGAGGGTGTTGTGCTTTATCAAATCAGGCTAGAATTTTACGAGAAATGCAATGGTGAAAGGTTTTTTGACTGACTATCTTTGATCAGGAAAAAGTTATGGCTGCATAATTGTAACAAATGTGTCATTTTTCAAGTGTGATAAAACAGTGCAAGAATGCTCCTAACGTGTGAGGCTGTTTCTTCGTTGGTGTAAGTTCTGGGACGTCCTGATCGTGTCTCCCGGAACTTTTGGAGTAATTCTGCAACTGTCACGTGCGACTGGATCTCGTTGGGATGTCGTTTATTACGATCATTTGAAAAGACACGTGAACTTCTCTTCCCAGCGATAAGTACGATCTCGATGCGTTCCTGCGCACGCATACCTAACTCCTTTACATTTTATAGGGAGTGTTAGGGGACTTTTGAATCATCCTGTATTTGTTGACCTACGCAAATTTTCCGGCGTTGATAGAATCGACGGATAATACAGAAATATAAATAGATGAATTAATTTTTAAGTGCATCAGAAATGGAAAACGTACTAAAATCATCTGCAAATTATTAATACAATATTAAGAATGCTTAACGCATTTTATAAATTTCTTCCAATCCAAATTAAATTATATTGAATGCTTAAAATAAAATTAGTCAATTGATAGTAGGAATAAGGTTTCGTTTATTTGTGTGCTACGTCGTCGTTGATTAATTGTGTGTACTGATATTAAACTGAAGAGAATTTTCAGGAATTGGCCAATGTGAAGTTAAACTTCTGTGGGAAGATTACATAACTACATTTACAATTACCTGGATATTTCTAGGAATAAAAGCACAACAAATAACGTTTAGATAGAATCATTTTATCATTCTATCCCAACAACCGTTATTCTTGTTACTATGGCAACGTCAATGTTGCCATACACATGTACGTACATTATACAACTTTTCACAGAAAACAAACAAACATATTAAACATAAAGGCTGATTGATTGATTTGATGTTTTAAGTCTACTTTATGCACAGTAAGGCTAATCGGGACTGGACCTACAGTTTAAAGTGGGATCCGAACCACTATGTGCCTCCACCGGGTATCGAACCCGGGACCCCTTGATTACAAGGCGCATATTAAATAGAAAGTTTAAAACACGTCGGAATTATGCATTTTACGTTTACAAAGAAAGAAAATGAGCTTGTGCTGTGACACAGAACAGTTACATTCGAATGCAGAAAATAATAGTGTATTAATTAGATCCTATTAGTAAGGAAAAGATGAGGAAAGCAAACTAAAGTGTTTAAAATGTATTTGCTTAGGTAAAAGAGGCAAGTTTTCAGTTTTTCGGAATCGCAAAATAACACGAATTTTGTCATTTTCAGAATAACACCGAATTTTACTCTTTAACTCGAAAAACGGCTCAAAATATGCTGGGAATAACATTTCTTCTGTTCAAAAAGAACTATCTGAAGCGCTATTAGATCTGTCATTTCTAGTCTATCTGGTGATAGTTCGATTGAAAAGAGATTGTCACGCTTCATTTATTGCAGTTTAGCACAGACATGACTGTCAGTGTTTAACCTCGTCCTGAAATAGAATCGCTCGGGGGGTGGGCAGTTTTTGAGGTCGCAGAGGGATTTCTTGGCATTGTTAGCGAAATGTGATGTGTATGATTGTTTTCAAAGATTTGTGTCTTATCATTCAATAAACATTTCATATTTAGTGGATGATGCGACGAAATAGTTTTCCAAATGAAAGAAATTTGGTCATTTCTCACAAAGGTAAGCCACAATTTTTTTGTCATTAACACTAAAGATTGTCTCAATTTTTCAGAACTAAAACAATGTGGAAATGTTAAGCATAGCAAGAACAGTAAAAACTCATGTAAAAATATTACCGATTTCAAATTAATAACACCGAATTTTGCCCTAAACCCCGAAAAATAACAACGAATTGCAGTAAAAAATAACATCGAAATTGAGAGAAAAATAAGACGAAAACTTCATGTTTCTACCTTTTAGTCATTTTGAACTCTGCGTGAGAGAACGTATCTTCGCATATCTAGCATTATATTAAGAGGAATAGAAGAATTGTATAGTATGTACGGATAGTAAACCAGTAGTATTAACAAACAGCATAAACGCAAGAAAATACACTAAAGTTTGATTCAATCACAAATGAGCGTTTCAGTGTCTCTCTTGATACATTTTTAACACATAGCTTTCAGCTGATGCATTGAAATGCATCGTAACAAGTTTTCATCAACGACAAACCAAGAAATAAGCAATTACACGTACAGTTGTATCAACTGTAGTGCATAAATTAAATTTGATGCATTCTAGTTTCTGTGTGTAGGAAAAAAATCCTCTCGAACTATGAAAATCTCTGCACCTAAGTGACGTCATTGCAATATTCTCTTCTACATTAGTAAACTTGCTTGGGCGTTGGCCTGCATAGCTATTATGAATATTCATTCTTCCAGAAGGCAAGACATCGCTGGTCTTGCTGCTCCACGTACTAAGTGGATCCGCAATTCTAACATGACTCGATTCATGTACGTTTTGCAGCTCACTTGACCAGAGCTGCTGCGTTGTCGGCTTTTTGTCAATAACAGGTTATGGCCCATGTAAATTTGAGCTGTGCTACAGTGTTTGTTCGTTTTCATTCGACTCGCACCATGTGGGACACGTCATTTGGTTTTTGACCATTTCTAGTCAGTTTTCAATATTTCTCAAGTCTTTATTGCAGTTTCATAGTTTTTCTTTTTACGTTTGCGCCTTCTCGGTTGGTCCATGCATCTTAGATATACGTGTATTTGCTTCACCGAAAGCTTTAGTATCAGCGAAAATTCGTCTCTTACTTCAGGAACAGAGAAAGGGTCAGAAGAAATAGAGATAGAGAGAGAATGAAAGAGAAAGAAAGGGGATTGGGAAGAAGACACACAGAAAGAGGAGGGAGTAAGATAAAAGGATTAGAAAGGGAGAGTGAGATTAGAAGGGAGTTAGTGAAAAAGAGAGTGAAAGAAAAAGAAGGGATTCAGAGCGAATGGATTAGAAATAGAAGGAGCGAAATAAAAGGAATCAGAGAGAAGGAGAGGCAGAGAAAAGGGAGGCTCAGAATGAGAGTGAGAGAGAGATAATAAGAGTTATCTTGGCTTTTCGCAGATAGCAACAGAAATAGGAAAGAGAAACGGAGACTTAATTTTTCATGCAGCTGAAAAGAAAGTACAACTGCACTTAATTTATTATTACCCCAAAACTCGCAAATTTATCGTGTGATTCAAGTCATGTATGAAAAATCCAAGATTTCATTTTAAGATCTAAAATTATAAGTGATTTTAGAATTTTCTACGTTATTTTCTAAATATTTTAAAGTCATTTTTAAGAAACGTTAAGTCTAAGCCCTAGTATCCTTGTCGGAGTTTTGAAACAGTTGGCTCAAGCAAGTCTGTAGCGAAATGACATGCGACATATCACTTAAGTTTGCAGTGCTATCAATTTTATATGGTATAGATGTGTTTATCTCAATTTCAATAACTAAAGTAAAATTCAAGTGCACAGAAGTTCTTCAAGGACCAAGAGGAACTTGAGTGCGCAAATCAGGAAATGAACCAACGATATTTGAAACCCCCAAGTTCAGGAGAAAAACAACGAAATGCAAGGAGAAGAAATGTCCTGGACTCCTTCCACAGATGCAGTAGACGGGACTTTTCGGAGTTTAGCAGAAGTAAACAACGGTATATTTCACGAAAATGTTTACCTTTCCTCCCAAAGTTTTTGGTAGATAGCAGAAACTTCTCAGGTTTTCTCTCGTTCTTCCCACATTTCCTTCGACGACTCAAATGACCTTGGATACTGTTGGCGACTTTCTATTTACCGTTTCTTGAGGCTTCCCAGAGAAAAAGTTTATCTCTTCACCTTAGAAGAGCTAATGAAAGTCGGTAGTAGATGTGCAGACGGCAAGACGACAGTTCTGTGTGTACAGCAGTACTATACCGCTCGCATTTTCAGCTGGCGGCTGGAAAACAACGAATCAGCGATCAGTTGAATTCTCTTCGACTGACATCGGGCATTTTCGTTGCTGGCGGGACGAAACAAATGAGCGTCGGATACACAGCATGTTGGCAAACGTACTGTAAAATGGGGCAGGGGGGAGGAGAGAGAGAGAGAGTTGATCGGCGCTGTTACTGGATAAAAGTTGTACAATAGCACAAAGAACGGAAAATAAGTACACAAAACACCCAAAAACTGTACATACAAGTGATGTTACCGCTTCAGCTTTTACTTCGGAACTGAGGCTGTTGACACTCATCAGGTCACCCGCCAGTTGGAAGTGCTTTCAGTATAAGAAGAGATAGATCGTGGACAACTCACGAACTAAAATGGGCAGGTATTTGTTTTCCCCTTCGCTTGTGCTCGAGTGCACCTTCGTTGCCTCGTTACCTACCCTCTTGTTGTCAAAAAATTGAACAGCATTAAATATTATGTCTTTGCATTCGCTGTACACTTTTCCCTGAATAAAAGTGACAACTACGTCATTTGCGTAATGAAAAGGTAGTATTACACACGATCGACTAGCGACAGTGTAACAGCACCAAACCTGACCTGCCTAACCTACATACGTATGCATCTAATAGCAGAAATAAACATAGAAACAGGTTAGGCAGGTTAAGTTTTGTTTATTTCTTCTATTAGATGCATACGTGAGTAGGTTAGGCAGGTCAAGCTTGGTGCTGTTAAGATATATCTCAAAGCTACTATGGCTGTCGCTAGCCACTCATGTATTACACGGGAACCAGCTGATTGCATCACCCATACTCTAGGTCCGCCCTCACGAAAGATGTTACTTATACTGAACGAGAGATGGCAGTCGTTCTCTTGCAGCAAACAGACCATGTGTCCTTTGGTCAAGGGGGTGGGGGGATAGACAAAATAGAAAGAAGAAAAAGAGGAAATTTAAAGCACAAATATACTAAATAGAACAATAGAAAGTTGGTGCGCAAAGGCAGTTAAGATGAAAATTGGAAGAGCATTGATCGAATGAGAAAGTATAGAGGTAGAAGAGAAAATTTAAGAATCAAGGTCGGAATACAAAAGTATGCACTTGCACAAATGGTGCGCCCCCTGATTATGTGACAGCCTTAATCAAAACATACAATTTGATTTGTTGACCTGTTTCTCAGTTAAACATAGAGACAGGACAAGACTTGCCAGAGTGTCCTGCTTTTGCAGTTGATCTGCCTCGACAAGTCTCGAAGTGTCATAGCTAAAGAATCAGTGGCGCCAACTTATATGGGCTGTGGGGCTCGAGCCCACCCAATAATTTGCCTGTTATTACATTTAATTTCGAAAATAAAATCTCATTTTATTTTTTATTTTATTTATGATCATTATACATCTAAAGAATTCTCACAACTTAATTACTGACCTGAGTATTACAAAAGTATTTCATAAAAAGCTGTTACATTTCCAATATAATACTTTTCAGTGTTCTACTTTATTACTTTCTCTCTCTTTCCCTACATATATATATATATATATATATATCTATATCTATCTATCTATCTATCTATCTATATATATATATATATATATATATATATATATATATATATATATACACACACACACACACACATACATACATATATGAAGAGAGAGCCGTCTCGCACTAAATTACAAGCGTTCCTAGGTTCGACATCCGAAGGAATTCTAAAATGTCGATGCTTTTCCAGTATCCTGAAGACAATTACTTGAGAGAAATAACAGAGTTCATTCTAGGAACCAAGAAAACAGCGGGTGGGGATGATCACCCGACACCCAATAAAACTCGACAGGGTTACAGGGTTTACTTACAGTTTCCAATTTTATGAAACGTTCGAAAAGAGATTATGAAATGAAATACACCAGGTTGACTACTCTTTCATCACACCGCACTACTTTCAATCTCAAGTATGTTAGTGTTGACTGTTCCATTTTCGTTTCTGAAATATATATATTGATGAAGGACTGGGGTGACTGTACGGAGGTAATGGCCCGAAGGGTGAGGGACTCTCGATGTTAGAGGCTCGGATCTTTCTTGGAGCCTCGTCCTTCATCAATATATATATATATATATATATATATATATATATATTGATGAAGGACTGGGGTGACTGTACGGAGGTAATGGCCCGAAGGGTGAGGGACTCTCGATGTTAGAGGCTCGGATCTTTCTTGGAGCCTCGTCCTTCATCAATATATATATATATATATATATATATATATATATATATATAAAGGGTGGGCCATATTGATGGGACACATTTCAAATGCATATGTGGAGCATGTAGGAAGCAACATTTATTACCAAATATATGGAAAACATTGCCAAAGGACGGGAGTTTCGCACTGTGTTCAGTGTTTGAAGATTACATCCCTGAGATGGATACCATCTTGACGAGAACATTCTTTGGCTCTAACAGTCATGCTCAGCATAGTTTTGCCCAGGGTTTCGGCTGGGATGGCCGCTATCTCCCTTCGGATGGTAGTGGGCCTTGTGTTGTACACCTTGTCCTTTAGGTAAACCCACAGGAAGTAGTCCGGTGGAGTTAGATCCGGGGATCTGGATGGCCAATGGACATCCCCGAATCTCGAGATGAGCCGTCCCGGGAAGTGTCGTCGAAGGATTTTCATTGACACTACTGCTGTATGACTAGTGGCACCATCCTGCTGCAGCCACATGTCCCTTAGGCCAAGCAGTCTCATTTCAGGTATGAAAAATGTTCCTAGCACCGTGTTGTACCGCCCAGCGGTGACTGTGACGGTGTCATGCTGTTCGTATTAACAAACGTTCTCGTCAAGGTGGTGTCCATCTCAGGGATGTAATCTTCAAACACTGAACACAGTGCGAAACTCCCGTCCTTTGGCAATGTTTTCCATATATTTGGTAATAAATGTTGCTTCCTACATGCTCCACATATGCATTTGAAATGTGTCCCATCAATATGGCCTATCCTGTATATATATATATATACATACATACATGTAATATTATACTATGTACATGTATATATAACATGGATGTGGATCGATAAGACTAAAATTTCTCAAAACAGACAAGCAGAAAAGCGCCGAAAGCGAATATAGGTAGATATTTTGCCATTTAACTGCGCTGAAAATGCACTTCTGACAAAACTAGGAAAAATCAGCCACAATGTATTTATTCCCTTCAGAAATGATTTTTAAACGTAAAACCCGACATTTTCAGGCCAAGTTATCAAAAAAGGCAATTTAGGGAAACTTTTCAGCCTACTTACGTCCTCTTATTGCATAAAATTATGAAAGAAGTCTCCGAGTTTATCCACCATCAAAATTTGGCGCCACTGTAAAGAATACATCAAAAAATGAAAGCAGAATAACGACGAACTACTGACAGAAGAGTTACGAGAAAGATGGCGAAAAAAGGCGCATGGAGAAGATGAAAGTACAGAAAACAAACGCCAAGGGATACTGTAAGAACACAATTAACACAATATACGGCTTCAAAAATCTGCAAAAGGAACCTTACAGTAAATGAAACGACAACATCTGGTTCAGGGCCCTAACTTTCGAAGGACACTAAACGTCGACATTTCGCTGCAAAAATAACCCTTCTGTATATGCAGACACCTCGGACAGCCAGTAAATATTCCTCCTCACAAACTGTCTGTTTCCAGTCAACTAGAAAGGTATTTATTTTTACAATAGCTAAGGTGACGTTAAACCACCCCCAAAGAATGTCTCGATAGGCCGAAAGGTAAAACAACTAGGCCATCAAGAGCTTACATGACCTTACATGAATTACAAGCGAGCACGTCAAAAATAGGCTGCGTAAAGATACTTTCTGCCTACAAGCATAGGTTGGTTATGAACAGCGAACGGATTTATACGTAATAAGAATAAGCTAAATATGTAAATACAAATTTAGTTATTTTCACCAAAATATGGAGTTAAATAACTTAAAGACTTAACATTGTAAAAAATTAACTTGTTTATAATATGAGACACTACACAAGCTACATAAACAGTATCCTTACATTGACATTACTAATTGTAAAACAACACAAAATGTTTTTTTTCATTTTCTGTTTCCAAAACAATGAATAACAAAATGTTGTTGTAAGTGTTCGAACGTAAATTTCCTTTTGTTGTCTCTTAAGATGGATTTATATCGACTAAAACTGCGTTTAATATCGCAAGAAGTAATGGGAGAAATTTGTCACTTGCCCCCTCGATGGCGCAGTGGTAGCGTCGTCGCCTTGCAATCAAGGGGTCCCGGGTTCGATACCGTTGGAGGCACATAGTGGTTCGGATACCACTTTAAACTGTATGTCCAGTTCCGATTAGCCTTACTGTGCATAAAGTGGACCTAAAACACCAAATCAATCAATTAAATTTGTCAGTTATTCGCAAGAAATTCACCCAATTCTTTCGGTTACACAGGGACATGTCGTTATTGCGGGAATATGGAGTGTATGTTGAGAAATGTTCCGAAATATGGAAATAATATGTAAAAATATGTAAAATATGAGGCGAAACCTAATATATGTACAAATATGAAAAATAGACACTGAATTTTTCGAGTCTACATGCCGTGGTGCGCAAAGATAATACAAAGTACTGCATAACTGACTTCAGCTTCATACAAAAATATGTATTTACATATAAATCCGTTCCCTGCTGATGAGTTTCGTACAAAAAAATGTACCTGCATCCCCGATGGAGCACTCGCCTTGTAACTAAGGGCTCCTGGATTCGATACCCGGTGGAGGCAGTGGCGGCAACTGGGTCCCAAAAAACGGGGTGGGGGGGGGGGGGCTCAACGTGCCGAAACTGGGTGGGCAAAGAGAGTACATTTCCCTTCGTAGATACGATTGAGTACACTGGGTGGAGGCACATAGTACTGTAGTTCAAATCCTACTTTAAACTGAAAGTCCAGTCCCGATTAGCCTATCTGTTCATATAGTAGACTTAAAACTAAGAAAATGTACCGTACACAGAGTTAAGTGTCAAAAACGAGCAACGAGTGTATCTGTATTATCATTTTCAATCGCTCTCCTAACACTGTTTGCTAATCGCGACGATGACGATGATTTTTAATTACATTAAAGTAATGAAGGGACACTCACACAAACAAACAATCATGGCTAGACCAGGAATCGTTCACATAACATTCTGTAGCGAGATCGTAAGCCTATTACACAACCTACTGTGTCAATGCTTCAGCATGTAGCGGCTCTGAGGTTCACTAAGCCTCTAATAAACAGGTAACTTGGGGGATAAAGGCGACCGGAGCGTTCTGCTGATCACATCACCTCCAAAAGTAACCGAAATTGTGAATTTGTGGGGACCTATATTCCCACCAATATGCCCTCACCGCACGTCCCATTGGGCACACAGGCGAACGCAGGATATTATTTCGTATGGGGCTGGACTTGTAAGGTGGATATTGCATTGCTGCATTCAATGGGGGATATACAATAAAATATTTCATAATCAACATTTTGAACCTTCAAAACCTGACAAAATTCGTAGTCGCTGGTCATTTTGAGTTGAGTTTGCATATAGTGCTTTAATTTGCATTTTCTTTATATTTCTCAAATTTTTGGAGGGGCTGTAGCCTTATCAGCCCCCCTTGGTACGCCAGTGCACACACACACACACACACACACACACACACACACCAAACTGAAATCCATGGTGTCATATCTAATTCATTTTTGAGAAAGTGCAAAAACTGTTTGTAAAACAAGTACAGATAGAACAGAAGTGGTTTTTTTTGTTTTTATGTTTATGACTGTACAAACTGACGTTATACCAAATAATTTTCAACATGAAACCCGTTTAATTTGTTACAACATAAGATTTAAGACATTTCATCGCATAAAAATAACATGGCATAAGGTTTTTATATATATATATATATATATATATATCAGAATACAATTTGTTAGATTCATGTTATAAACCCCCTTGTCATTGTGCAAAACGAGGTCCTTTCATAAATACATGTGTACTACGCCACATTTGAACGTATAGTTTAGGCTGTGAGTATCTAGATGCACCAGTGTGTATTTAGTCAGCCGCGCGGACATTCGCGATCGACTCTTTTAACTCAAGTTCTCTCTTTCTCCTGTAAGGTTGCATTGACCAAACACATCTACAGGTACAGAAGGAGCTAGGAATGTGGCGTCTTCTCCAAGATTCTTCTCCTTTGGCACGAACAAAGGAATGCAAGCCGTTCACGACTACAACAGCTGGTGGCTTCAAACGATAAAAAGACACTTGCACCATTTTGTTCGCGAACTCTTCTGTGTACATGTTAACAAATTTAACTGCTCCACCACAAACATCCGAGTTATACAGGGTGTCCCAGAAATAGGTGGCATAACTTAAGGAGTGTGTTCCTCACATGTTAACAATGAAAAAAGTTTATATGAACATATGTCCGGAAATGTTTGGTTTCAGAGTTATAGGTTGTCATAGAATGTGCTCACTTGAATTTGTCTATCTTCCACAGGTGGTTTCCTGTACCACCCAGCTATTTGATAAGTGGTACATGCTGAGTGAGCCTTGTTGAGACCACGTACACCAATCAGGAACGAGCAGATATGCACTTCATGTATGGTTTGGCAGATGGCAATGCAGTACAGCCCCGTCGTTTGTACCACGAAAGGTACCCACACCGAAGATGCCCAGATAGAAAAAAGATTGTGAGTATCCATCGCCGCCTGTGTGAATTTGGCAATTTTGCACCTCGTGTTGTTGAAAGAGGATGATCTCGATCTACGACTCCTGTGCAAGAAGAGGAGATTCTGGATATTGTGATTGCAACTCCTGAAATCAGCACACGAAAGTTAGCAATGCAAGTGGATATTCCTTATTCCACTATCTGGAGAGTATTGCGAGAACAACAGTTGTGCTCTGCCAATGGTTTCTGCAGCAATGTGTAGCAAATCCTAACTTTCCTGGGCATCTTCGGTGTGGGTACCTTTCGTGGTACAAACGACGGGCATATACAGCAGTGCCATCTGCCAAACCATACATGAAGTGCATATCTGCTCGTTCCTGATTGGTGTACATAATCTCAACAAGGTCCACTCAGCCTGTACCACTCATCAAATAGCTGGTTGTGTTACAGGAAACCACCTGTGGAAGATAGACAAATTCCAGTGAGCACATGTTATGACAGCCTATAACTCGGAAACCAAACATTTCCGGACCTATGTTCATATAAACCTTTTTCATTGTTAACATGTAAGGAACACGCTCCTGAAGTTATGCCACCTATTTCTGGGACACTCTGTATAATGTCGTACCTGTGCAGATCAAACACAACAAGGCACCGTGGTTTGCTGGACCTTTGACTGACGAAAGCGGAACCGTTATCGAAATTTTCCCTCCTTTCGAAAAAATCCTATGCAATTCCAAAATCTGAAAATTACATGTGCTTAGAATTCCTTGTAAAGCATTCACGTTACGTGAATCTGTGATTTGCTTCCGCAGTTGTCTAGATATCTGCAATAGTTTCTTGGCTACCTAAGCTTATTAAACTACTAGCTCATTGCCCGGCGTTGCCCGGGTAATTATTTATCCCAATCTTGTATTAGACAGGAAAATAATGAACTATAGTGTAAAATGTAACTAATTTTAAATGTGAGCGTGAATTTCACCAATTAGCTTAGCGACTCCGAAAACTATGGATTCGACACTAATCTAGGTCATTTGTGGCATTTTATTTTTCACCCCCTCTCTTTTTCTTGATAGTGATATGACAGAAATCCTATTCCACTCAAACAGACTGAATCAGCCATCTACGTGCTCTGTGTATTATTATGTATGGCGCAGACAGAGAACTCTTGCTTTGGGATTATTACAGGGCAAATCTAATTTTCCATGCTGACGTGTCACATTACCGTGTCTATTTCACAACCTTTTGAAACTCGAGGCTCCCTTTGTACTCACGTTACATTTATGTGCTCCCCTTAATATTCTTGTTACGCCTGGCCTCTCAAAAGGTGAAATCAAGTTACACCAATAGGCTATTTCAAATAGGTAGGCAGACGACACCTCGTACATTCTGTCCACGTATATCAATATTCTAATAGCACTATACAATCCACATTAAAAGTAGGCAATCTGTAGTTTATCTTCCACAATGGCGTACTGGTAACTTTGTGGCCTTGTAATCAAGAGGTCTCGGGTTCTATACCCAGTGGGGCCACACATGCTTCGGATCTCATTTCAAACTGTAGGATCAGTCCTGATTAGCCTATCAATGGCTTTCACAATCTCTCTCTACATAAAAATGTATGTATGTGTGTGTGTTTGTTTGTTCAGCAATAACTCTCGAACGGCTGGAGCGATTTCAACCAAACTTGGTACACGTATCACTTGCAATCTCGAAAGAAATACTGTGGGTAAGACACCCCCGGTACCTCTAGGGGGGAGGGGTGGGAAGCGGACATAAAATAGCATTCTGTTGCGTGGCATTTTCTTGTCATATCCTGCACGTTATGCTTCCTGCAACACAGCACGGCGAAGTTGCTTGCCTACACAGAAGGTGCGATATTGTAATCCTCGAGCAATTTCAACACATATCACTTACAATCTGGAAAAAAAAAAATACTGTGGGGGTAAAACACTCCTGGCACCCCTAGGGGTGGGGGTGGGAAGGGAGGGTGACTTAAAAATAACCGAAAACGACCGATATTAGTGTGGAATCCATAGTTTTCGGGGTCACTAAGATGAATAGTGACACTCCCAATGCCGTTCAACTCCAAGTTCATTTTACACTATAGTTAGAATCATTATTTTCCTGTCTAATAGAAGATTGGGATAAATAAATACCAGGGCAACACCTGGCAATCAGCTAGTTCACAATAAGAATTCCGAACATTAAAACACGGCCTAAGCATGGAACCTTCTATGTGAGCAGAGCTGGGATGATCGCCTATTTAGAGAATGAGTGCTCTCTACAATACGATAGACAAAGAGAATAAAAACGTCGACTTGTTCGCGATGCCATATTGGCAATTCAAGAAAACAGTCATGAATCCACGTTCTAAAAAGCACATTAAAATATGTTGTGAAACTGTACACTAGGCTAATGTGTTACGTAAGAAACTGTGCTACTACAATTGGTGTAAACCTTTTGAGTTCAACAAAAACAACAACAACAACAACAATAATAAAGGACCTAAACGAAATCGGTAAGGATGGGAAATATTGGATTGATCTTGCCCATGATAGGGACAGATGGAAGGCTTGTGTTGCTGCAGCCAAAAACCTTCGGGTTTAAGAAGGCCAGAGATTTAGTTAGGTAGTCAGTTAGTAATAATAAATAATCTGTGCGTAAAGTTAACTTAAAAATAAACACACTCAAAGTTATAGTTAAGAATCAAACCGTTTAATTTAGTAGATTAATGTTGATGTTGTCTCGAACATGTTATTATTTTGAAATCTGGAGATGCAATTTGATGAACAACAAACGCAGAAAAAAAACACTGATCATGAAGACAACAATCAATCTAAAACGATATATCGATATCTTCGAAACTATACGCTATCCCCGGAATCTCTGGAGCAAGGCCGTGCATAGCAGCAGAGAAGGGGTGGAATCGAGTGGGCAGAGCGAAGCAGTACACGTTCGGAAGTAGGCTGGTAACTGCAGTCGCCTTCCCCCTCCTCGAAATCCCGCTCCCTCTCACTTGTTCATTGGTGGAGCCGTCTCGCGTCACTTCTTGCGCAGAGACTTCATTTCGTTCGCTGGCATCAGAGATATGTAGAGAGTGTAGCGAATGCGAATATCTGATGATTTCTAAAGTTGAATACCTAGCAAATGCTAGTATAAAGCGATATAAATTATTCTCATTGGTATGTTTTATATTACACGTCTATTGTTTCCCATTGCAACAGGATTAGTGTTCGACCACGGAAGACGCGCTTAGATCAAGTGGGCGAGTCAAAAAGCGAAAGCGGTGACAGGTACAAACATGCACGGTATTTCACTTATGCATGTTCGGTTTTTATCGCTCGCTTGTTTTATGTTTGTGATTGCGATGACTGGTACAACTCGTAACAAGTGGAACAAAGTGGTTTCTCTCGCGGGTTCCGCTTCCGCATACAGCCATCACCCCGATTTGATAAATGGACTCTTCCAGTTTGCGCATGCGCAAATTACGTCGACGGTAGTGACGAACGCAGACGGGCTCTAATATGGTCGCATGTGGTTAGTGAACACATTACAATTGCAGAAATATATGTGGAGACGGCAAACTCGGAAAAATATCGGCCTTGTTTGTCCTTGAAGCGTCAACACCCTCATAGGATGAGTGATGATAGAATAAATAGATGAAGGAACAATCACGAGCACATACGGACAGCACAAACCACAATTTCCATGGGTGAAGACGCCAGAGCCTCGTTAGTCTGCAAATTATAGTCTAGGGTGTAACACGTCGAAGCGTGTTACACCTTACACCTTCAAAACTTTGGAGTATAGATTCAGTATAGAAGGGTGGTTCGCGAAGGAGGGTTAGAATATCTAGAACCTATCTATAGAAATTTTACCTTGAGCTAAAAGAGCTATCAGAAATACTAGTCACGTGAAAGCAAGAGGACCTCCATTCGAAATAACATATCTTTGAAGAAAGAAAGGATACAGTAACCACTGCAAACACAGATGGATCCACACAAGTTCTTGAATTGCATTAAGCCCCCAAAGGACTGTGTGAAATGTGTCTGCAGTAAGTTAGTTTGAACTTCTGGAAGGCGAATCGCCCTTCCCCCCTTTCCTCTCCAGGCGCTGATAGACCAGACGTCCCCGTAAGTGAGGGTTGGTTCGATAGTCGGGTCTCCCCTTTGATGCGTCCTCACGTCATTAAGGGGGATGGAAAATTTAAGCCTTTGTAACAAGGTGCGTAGTTCCGCCGTGATCATAAAAGAAAATTATTTCGTCTTCTCGCCTGCTCGGTGGGCGAGGACGTTAAGTGGTCGACTTTTGGAAGTCGCCAGAGACAGTTTCCTCGTTCGAGTTCAGGCAAGGGTTTCCTATGTAGGTGTGTCCCTTCATCAATTTAATTTAATCATCACTCGCCCTCATCGTCGCGAGTGTGCACAAGTTAGGGCGCAAAATCATTGAAAACTGGTGGGGGACATATATAGCATGTTTTATAACAAGATCGCTACCTATAATTTTCTGCAGGTCAGCTTCACTAGTTTTAGTACCTTATATTTTAGCGATGCGATCATTTATAGATTGCTCTGAGTTAGCAAGTTTAATAGTAGTTGAGAGAGGTCCAGTTGCCAATAATGCAGCATTTTCAAAATATCCTGGTACTAAGCTACTTGTTGTAAAACATATCGTAAGTTTACATACACGCACACAAATTTACGATATGTTTTACAAGTGGCTTAGTACCAGGATATTTTGAAAATGCTGCACACACACACACACACACACATACATACATACATACATATATATATATATATATATATATATATATATATATATATATATATATATATATATATATATATAATGATTTGCATATGTATTAAGTTATTATACGTAAAGTGAATTACTAGGCCTCCCCGATGGCGCAGTGGTTGCGTCGTCGCCTTGTAATCAAGGGGTCCCGGGTTCTATACCCGGTGGAGGCACATAGTGGTTCGGATGCCACTCTAAACTATAGGTCCAGTCCCAATTAGCCTTACTGTGCATAAAGTGGACTTAAAATACCAACTCAATCAATCAATCAATAAAGTAAATTACTAAATATTTATAAAATATATTATCAAATACACAAAGAAATTCATTTCTTATTTTATATATATCATATTTATTAAGTATCAAACTAATTCCTTTAGCAAATCATTAAAAACATTAATAAATTACAAAATAGTTGAAATAGGTTTATTATGTGTAAATTTTTGTTTGGTTTTTGCCTTCTAGTAATATAAATAATTTTGTGTACTTATATTTCTCTCACATTCTTCTTTTACTATTATTGTGGAAATGTTGTTATTGGTGTAGATTTGTTAGTTGTGGTCTTTTGAAAGAAAGGGAGAGAGAGAGAGAGAGAGAGAGAGAGAGAGAGAGAGAGAGATAGAATGATAGAGAATTACATATATATATACACACACACACACAGGGTGTCGCAAAACTCTTTCAACAACGCTTGGGTGCTGGTAGATATCATAAAAACAAGTAACTTTTCCCTATAAACTTTACCTCGAAAGCGCTTAGTTTCTGCGCTATAAGCGCTTAAAATTTATCCTGTACGTATGCAACCCAACACAGCCAACGCTTGCTCTGACATAACTACCAGGGGCGCGTGGCAGGGTTGCCACTAGCGTTCCTCGTTAAGGGAGACGACTTGAAAACAACAACTTGGGAGTCTTGCCTGAGCAAAATTCAAAACATTAATGGTACTTTCGATGTTGTAAGAAGCATTGACAGTATTTATAAACTGAACAAGACAAATAATGGGCAGACTGAAATTCAAGATTACTCATTCTAAAATATCTCCATAATTGATTGATTGATTTAGTTTATTTTAATTCGCTTTTCTGCCACCTTTGGCTAATCACAAAGATGAGTATGATATGTTGAAATAACAAATGACACCAATGTCTAGGCCAGGATTTAAACCCGAGATACCTGGAGCGGTAGCGAGCTGTGCTAACCACATCACCACGGAGTGTTTCGTGTTTCGTGTATCATGCGATATAACAATTGCAAGGGAGACGTGAGATATGGGAAATCCACGAACGAACAAATGTAAACATGATGTGTTTGCTGCCTCGTTTCGAACACGCAGAACCGCCCCCGTACCGGAGTGGTTAGCACATAGCGCTACGACGCCAGGGGTTCCGGGTTCGAATCCTGGCCTGGGCATGGATGTTTGTGAGTGTCCATTCATCAATTTCATCATATCATCACTCATCCCCATTTTTGAAAAATTGGCCAAAAGTGGCACAAAACGCGAAGTAAAATAAAGGAAATGAATCAATCAAAGAATGAATCAATCATTAAATGAAAAGAGCATTGCAGTTATTACCTTATGAGTCGAACACGATTAGCAATAACGCTAGCACAGATAGGAATAATTTTCTAATAAATTGTAATAACATTACAGTCTGCGTGTGTGTGTGTGTGTGTGTGTGTGTGTGTGTGTGTCTGTGTGTGTGTGTGTGTGTATATAAGATATCAAAGACACAATTACACTTTTGAATTCCTGAGCTCACGCTAGTGTAATTTGATATGCTACATGCCCCCTTCCCATTTGAAATTTCGAACCTGCGTTCAAGATGGCGGCCATGATCACCAAGTACCCTACAAGTTGCGGCCCCCCTGTACTACCATCTAGAATTACCAGATTTCACATTTTCCTGTCAGGTTTCATAATAAAAGTGTATCCAAAGACTTTTGACTCACCCTGTATTTGAAAGTCAAACCAAATTGCTTAGCTTCATTATAACAATAACTCTTCAGTTCCAGGAATTTTTGGGGGGAGGAAGTCTTAGGGAAAGACTGTTGGTGGGGGAAAATCCCCCTGTCCCCCAGGATTTTGTACTCAAACACAAGTGGAAATGGGTAAGGAGGTTCGGATCAGAACTTCCCCACCATGGTCGCCTATGAAATCATAACAGAAGCTGCTGAAAGCATTGCGATTTTATTCAAAAACACTCTCGCCTTCCCTAACAGCAAGAATCGCTTTGGCATGGCTGTGGTGAGGGCGGTGTACTGGTCTAATTTTGTCCCTCCGTCGACGTCACGGCTGGACATGGGAAAGCTCACGAGGAAACGAAGGGCGAAAGAAGCAACACCGTCGGATTAGACGCGGCTAAAAATACGCCCACTCTCTCTTTCTCCTCCTTTGTCCCTGTTTCTATTGTGAGCTCGTCCCAGACATCGAGGAAACAACATTCTCCAACCGAAAGAGCGCTTCCTGGAACCTCAGGATTCAATGAAATCCAATGTGGCACGTTGAGCATGATTTTGTATGTACGAAGGTTGTTCATTCAGTTTTGACTCCTGGGCTATTACTTTTCTATTGAGTGAGGGACGTTTATGATTTTACATTCAAATGAAAGTTTGGAATGTCCTCTTTTCAAAGGTAGCATCACTTGTCGATGCACTATAGAGTGTCTCAACCTTAAAAGTCCGTATGGAAATAAATGGAGTACTTCCCTCTCTCTTTAATACATGAGTTTTGCCACTAGCTCTATCCTTCTCTACCACCGCTGCGTTGCGAAATTTACAAAATGTAAAAGTCAAAAATTTCAAACAGTGAAATCATTATGCTGTAGAGTTTTTATGCACTATTTACTGACGGCATTATATAACCTGTTATAAATTCATGTGATCTGAATTTTTCATAATTATACAATTTGCAAAACGCTTAATTTTTTTCTAGTATATACTTCAAAAGCCATAAATATCAAACCACTTGAACAACTTCGCCAATTTTTTTTCTACGGGATCTATGATGTTTCTAGATATGATATTCTTCGCCCGAGTGAATTAATTTGCTTACTAGGAGAGTTATATATATATATATACATTGGATATTTTGTATAAATCATCAGACAATAACACGAAAAAGTTGGTTAGCGAGAAACTTTTCGGTTTGTCGCGATACACATGCAGACCAAGCGAGAAAAGTGTTGACCATTGTTTGAAGTTATTTTGAGAATGCATTGTTACTCCACAGCACCGTTATTTATTCCGCAATCGTAGTTTGTTTATGCGGGCTGTCTGGCGTATCAAATTCATTGTCCGCCACCTCCAAGGTTACAATTCAGTTGCAAGCATTTGCCCCGGTTCGTAGGAAGTGAAGTGTGCTTTATTTTCCGGGAAAAAATGTATCTTAATGTTTGTTTTTGTATTTATTTAATTTTGTTTATGTAAAAGATACAACATTCAACGAAAGAAGTAACAATAGTTGCATCTTGTATTACACATATAATGCAAATGTAAAGTGGTAAATAGTTACGTCGAAATATAAACATTTACATGCAAATCTTGAGGTAACTATCCTTTTTTTGTCAAAATGCATCAAATACATAGATTTGGATGATTTCCTATACGATATTAAGGCAGTAAATTTGTCGTAATCATTAGCGATTAACAGCGACTCAATGCGACTCCGTTTGATGATCTGACAACGTCGCGCTCCATTTAACACATACTGACTTTTAAGGTTGAGACGCTCTATAGTTTCTGAATGCAGTCAGAGAAAAATGAGGTTGGCTAAGATTTGTCAGCTGACGAGAACACCCGGAACACCCTTTTCTGAACCCAAGTTCGTCTTTAATGATGTTATTCACTGTTTCAAGCATATGTCTCGAATGTCTATGATCTCCCTCTGCTTAATGCTACTTTCTCGATTTCAGCCCCTAAGCGCAGCACACCGCTTAGCCACCCGTTCGCGGGACAACTCTCTGCTGACCATCCCCTCCCACAAGACAACATTTTATTGAAATTCCTTTACGGTCACTGCTACCAGAGAGTGGAACGACCTGCCCAACGACATAAGAAACTCTTCTTCTCTCGGCCAATTCAAATCAAAATTAAGAAATAATCTGGAGTCAACTTACCAGTACTGAAAACAGGAAAATAAAATAAAATGAAACCTTTCGTGTAAACTTGTAGGACCAACACCCACTGACTTTTCTGTAATTTGAGTATTTTTTATGTATGTGTGTTTATGTTTTACGTGTATTCTTTTTTATTTTTCTTACTGTCTCTTTCTTTTCCTTTTTTAAATTTTTTTTTGTGTATTCTAAGGTTTTAATATTTCGCAGTTATAATATTTTTTCTATAATGTAAAGTAGAGATGGTTAAGTGGAAGAAAGGCTTCTGCCTTAACTTCGCCATCCAAAACAATAAATAAATAATGCGGCGATAACCACGAATCAGTTCAACAGACGCCACCATTTCTCGAGTGGGTGCAGAGACTGTGGTGTTTGTCTTTTAAGTGGCCGTGTGTACATTAACCACCCATCTCCTGACCGTGCTAACGTCAACGCATGCTTCCCCACATACAGCACGCATCCAACGGTGGATTTCCATAGGTGGAACATTTTTCGCAGTCGAAAATTCCATCACAGCACGCTGCTAGAACCGTACGTCCACGTAGTCCAACCTACTGCTCCGACGTCAGTCGCACTACCACGAACAGAAAGAATCCTCTGAGAGTAGACATTCCAAATTTGTATTTAATAATCATAAACTACCCTCACTCAATAAAAATGTTATAGGTCAGGAAGCAAAACTTATTGAACAACCCTCGTAGATTCGAATGCAATGATTGCATTAAGTTCACTTTATGCATTGATAGATGGCACTAGTGTCCACCGTCGAAGTAGACAGCACAACGGGCTACGAAACCTTGGGATACAAGTTCGAATCCTGGATGTTTCGTTATGCTATTTCCTCTACCTACTTCACCATTACGAGTTCGACAACGTTCCAACTCTTTATTATATATGTCAAGTAATAAGATATTATCATATGTTAATAGTTTGACTTTCATGATGTATATAAACTAGAACTGTAATTACTCACAATGGGTAATTAGACAGTGAAGCAATCGTGCGGTATACTATGAGGGGAAATTTGTTTCTTTTAGTATAGCTGTAAAGTAACACTTATATAGAAAACGAACAGGTAAGGTAACTTTGCATCGATCTAGTAGCGGCAGCCTAGTTTAAACACCCAGAGAGCCGATCATCGTGGCGGAGTGGTTGTTACATCGCGCTACGACGCCAGGGGTCCCGGGTTCAAATCCCTGCTTGGGCATGGATGCTTCTTGGAGTGCCTATTCACAAATACGTCATTAAGTCTAAACAACTGTCCTGGACCCCAGAATTTTTTATCAATAAATGGATAACCAAGAACTAAAATATCATTAAATT
This sequence comes from Lepisma saccharinum, assembly GCF_977018435.1. NCBI lineage: Eukaryota > Metazoa > Arthropoda > Insecta > Zygentoma > Lepismatidae > Lepisma > Lepisma saccharinum. Next base: position 35,592,263 of record NC_139258.1, on the reverse strand, counting down.
TAAATTTAAGCGTAATTACAAGAACGATCTATAGACAGTAGTCTTTACTATACTCTCAATATATTAAGACTACTACTTCTATCGCCTTTATATTATGTATTACTTTATGTTTTGTTTGTTTGTATATTACAAATAATAAATAAAAAAATATGAACATAAAAAGGAGGGGAACCGATTAAATTCAGAGCAACCCCCCTTTGTACATTCAATTTCATCATATCATCACTCATCTCCATCTTCGCAAATTAGCCAAAAGTGGCACAAAAAGCGAAGTAAAATAAAGCAAATCAATACTACTACATTCGCGTAGAAGAAACGCCAGGCTACATTCTCCTTGGACAGAATATTGATTTTATAAAAGAGTAAAATACGCGAAGAACTTCCGTGAGGTTCCAGCTAACTCGTACGTTTACATCATCCTCAAAACAAAACACTGACAAAAAAAGAAGCTCCTGTTTACTGAAGCTTACTTTCCAAGATCCGGAAGAATACTACACAATCTCTCAATTTACTTTATCCTTGAATGTTTGTTTGCTTTGGGAAAAGTGAGGTCAGAGCCATCTCTTTACGTCAATTGGAGCAATAGACAGCCAATCCCTTCTCACCTCGTGGGAAGAATGGCGACCGGAAACACAGCTCTACCATTGAGAGGTCCGCTGGACTGAATCAGCCCACTTGCAAATAGACTGGCCTTCAATCTAAGATTGGCTCCACTCTTGTACGACCCCTGGAGAGGGAGACAAGAGGAAGAGATCCAATGCTCCAAAGAGAATGACGTCAAAGGAAATGAAACATCCCCTGTGACTCAATTCCAGTTGGTCACTCGGCACTGGCGAACTTTGAGTTCGAGTCTCAGAGGGTCAAGAAGATCCAAGGATACCACTGCTGGTTCAAACCTTCACTTCCACGTAGTCATGAATAATTTGTCAAAGTTCTGCCGCAGCAAACAGTTCTGTCTTGGCGTTCAAAGCAAGATAGCATCGTCAGTATGTTGAACGTACCTTCACACTTAAATCCTGGTGAAAACCTATACTCCGTCCGCACTGAGAACAGTCAATGTAAACAAATGTACGTAACTTGTGAGAAATCCAGGGGCGGCGCCAGTTGGATGCGAAGGAGTGCTTTTCAAAGCCTATTTTCAACCGAAAACACTTTCAACTTCTGCAGTGTCATCTTACTTAAAACCATGTCGTCATATTGAGCGTCAAATTTTAGGTACTGAAGTAAGACTGCTACCATTGTGGGCACGCCATTTATTCTAATCTAATAGAAAATCTCCATTTTCTTTCCTATACATGTGCTTCTTGTGGTCAACGCGAATAAAAATGAAGCAAGTCACGAGCTGTTTTCAGTTTCTTTGGCATATTTTCTAAGAAAAGTTGATTGGTATTTCATATAAATAAATAAATAAATATTGTGACTAAAATATGTTTCAAGTTTTCTTCATTTTCAACATTGCACCCCCTAAATTTCAATCCGCGCCTCGTCAGGCCCCCAGATGATTAATCCTGGTGCCACCACTGGAGAAATCCTACAGCAAGTGCTACGTGGAAATCTAGCACAGGGAAAACCCTCCGCGAAAACAGTCCAGTCAAGGTCGGAGCTTCCCCTTACCTCCTCCACGCCCCTGGCCCTCCAGGGTTGCCACACTTCTTCTAAGCTGCTCAGTCGACACTTCACGCTTTGTACGTATGCGGTTGATTTCGTCGGTTGAAATTGTTGCTTACTGGCAACACTGTAGGTGGGTGGCGTGACCTTGACTGTGCTGTTTTCGTGGCGAGAGCTCTAGGCTCGGTTCTAAGATTGGCAACCTCCCTTCATGTGATCCTATTTTGCATGAAGAACTTTTTCTTTCGCATGTCACCTATTTTGACCGAGGATATGGATGTTGTGTTCTGTAAGTTCTATAATTCAAAGTAAAAGAAGACCGACACTTTCAATAACCAATATATCTGCCTAGAATGAACACCTCCTACAAATTGTCTGGGCATTTAATGAAAGCAGTGTAAAGATAAGGTAAAGTTTCCCGTGCATATTGAACCGTGCCATGAAGGCACATTTTGGGGGTGTGGGGGTAGGGGCAAACACATTCTCGATCTCGGCCATTATGGAGGTGATCTGATCAGCACCACGCTCCGGCTGCCTTTACCACCCGCCAGGTACCCATTGGTTTGAGGCTGTATGAGCCCCAGAGCCACTTTATGCGGGGACAAGGCAGGAAAAATTCCGACCTTATATCACCCTCCTCGGGGAATCGAGCTCAGGTCTCCCGCGTGGTAGTCAGACGCTCTACCGGTTAGACCATCGCGGCTCACATGAAAACAGTGTGCTGTTTCCTATTCAATACCCTGTCCAGTGAGTGACGTGGGATGTTGAGACATGCGATTCCCGCCTCTAAGCTGTGTCATCAGCTGGAAACATTTGCCATAGATCACGTGCATGCTTCCAACCACTAACACGAGCGCTGAAGACAGCACATGCTCTGTCATCAGCCAATCAGGGCTCGCCGTTCCGTTTGAGAGGGGAATTTAAAACCCTTGATTTCCACATTCACAGCAAAGGATAATGGAGGAGGCAACAACCATCTAGAGGACAAGTATTTAAGCGGAAAGACTTGAACAGATCACTGTTAATTTTTCTTTGCCCTTTCCAAGGAATCGTGCAACAGTCGCCACAAATATACATTTGGCGGGAACAGCCCGCACCACTTGTGGCGAAAAATGTACTACGATGAATTTCTGGGCTATACATTCTCCATGGGGCAAATGCCTCTCTTTTTAAATTGCCTATCTACCACTAGTTCTATACATAAGCTGGACACCCTGGTGGAGAGTAACGCGCTACGAAGCCAGTGGTTCCAGGATCAAATCCTGGTATCATTGGGCTTGTCTCGTGTTTTTCATGCACATCAAGTCCGTTTAGACTTGGGATTTATTTTTGCTATTATGGGATATGCATATCTCTCCCGATAACCTAATACTTGCACAATCCGCAAAATCTTCACAGAGGGGATGTATTTTGCAATGGTAAGGAGCGTGTTTCTGTTTGCGTTGACTCCATTCTTACCGTGAACAGAGAGTAATAACTTTCCCCCTTATTTCTTCATCTTTTAAAATAATCATGCACTCAAGGACAATTTGAGTTATGTACCGGTAGATGGCAGAATAAGAGTGTTACTCTAGTTTGTACTTGAAACTGCAGATCAGATAGTGAGGCAGATACAATACTTTAATTGATTAAAGACGTTTTATATCTGTTTGCAAGAATCTGATTAACATTTTTGTTTTCCGTAGACTACATGATCTGATGAGTAATGAAATATTGGTACACACAAAGAAATCACTTAATCAAACAGACATAATAAGTTGCTAAAAATTGACGCTTTATAATATATGCTTTTGGCGTAACATATAAAATAATACTACGCTTTGGTTTGATATTCACTGACTTGTAGCATTCTTTAAATCAATTAAGAAGTGATGCATTCCAGTTTTCTAAAGGTCCTCACGGACTATACTGGCGATCTAGGGTTATTGATATTTAGGGACGAACTTACAGTTAGAGCCACTGGCGTACGCAGGATTTTTTCTCGGGAGGGGCTGGAATTGTAAAGTTGAATACTACATAGCAAAGTGAAGGTATACAGAACAAGATATTTCGAACATTTCGAACTTTCAACTCTCAAAAATGGCAATTGCTGGTGATTTTAAAGGGGTTTGTATTTACCACTCTGGTTTTTCCCGAGTTCTTAACTGATTTTATTTGAAAATGTTGATTTTGCTCAAAATTTCGGGGGGCTGCACCCCTATCAGCCCGCCTCTGTATATGCCAGTGGTTAGAGTAACAACTTTTGGGGTACAAATCGACGGCCTGTTAAGTAAGCTACACCTTTCTCAGAAATTGCCACACCATGTTGACGCACAATTTAGTGAACTGATATAGCAATAAATAATAATAGCTCAACGCAACATATATCTGTCTGTCTGCTCATGAAAGCAACAATCGATCTATGTCGATATCTCTGTACTAGAGTAGGATTATTTTTTAAAGTCTCACGCTGTTCTGCATAAAGCTTGAGAATGAGTCGCAACTACCCGAAGCATCCAATCAACCAGTGAGACGCTGATGTCATCTCAACCTAGCACTTATCGCTAACCGTTTTGCTCACGCTCTAGGCTGTTGGTAGGCTCGCTAGCAAGACGCGCGTAGTCAGCCGGAGATGGTATGAAAGCAATAAGACTCTAGCAACTCTAAAGTTACATAGCAAATGCTAACTTAAAGCGATATAAATGAATTTGATTGGTTTGTATGGTTCTACGGATGCAAAAAACTTGACCCATTTTTTAAATGCAACGATATTTTTCAAACTATTCAAATATAGATACGAAATCTGACGACCTATTCAACTGCCTATTGTTGATTGACCTGCCCATTCGTTTGTTTCAGGTAACAATGAAACCCAATTCGATAAGTATACCACTATTCAGAAACTGACGAGACATAAAGATATAGTTAACGAATTTTCTTCCATTTTAGAACCGCCTGTGTGGTATTCTCATTTACTACGTATCAAGAGCGGAAAAAAAAATAGGATAATTGGACATTCTTGGTGTCAACTAGAATAACTAAAAGCACGGAAACCTACCGTAAGTGCATAATTTACAACAACAAAAAGGCTTGGTGTTATCCTCTAGGTGCCGCGTCGGTGGCCGAGAGCGTTAAATGGCCGACTATCGGACCTGCCATCGAAGTTTCTGGGTTGGAATCCCAACTTGGGCATGGTGTTTCTTTGTGACCGTCCCTTCATCAATTTCATCATATCATCACTCATCCACATCGTCGGGATTAGCCAAAAGTGCGCTCAATAACTAATCAAATCAAATCTTATTTATAAGTTCTTCTTTCTAGTGGGAATACAAAACCTTGCTAGCATTTCCCTGCTTTAGGTGTTAATTAATGCCCACATCCACAGAAAAATTGAGCACGCACTTCTTAGTATTATTACTTTTTGTAGACAAACAATCTCCCCATTTTACCTAGAAAATAGCCTAAAAACAAAAAAATATAAGGTGTCAATTTATCTTAGCCCGAGGCTTAGGCGCCACTTCGACCCTGTAATAATGCAATTGACATATTTGTCTATATTTTCCCTGAATATGTTCTGAAATATGACATCAACGTCTCTCGAGAACTTCCAGTATTTCAAAACAAAATTTCAACTCGACAACGATTTAGATATAACGAAAGCGTTTGATACTGAGCTGCATCTCACCGGCAAGCTGACACCCGAGATAATAACAGTTTTCTGAAGTTTCTAAAAGTTCCTGACGTACACATTCTCCCGTGTGTACCTTAACCCGATATTCCTCACTTCAAGACGTCAACACACACGGACATGTACTTACGAGAAGCCAACAGCCATCGGCGCAAGAAACTCATACGAAAGACACACGCGAGCGAAACATAAACAAACCCATTGACCCAACGGAGATGGTCGAAGAGATGAAGGTTCTGCGAGGCCGCAACCATACCACTCTTTTCTTTTGAAACACCAGAGGTCACCCGGAGCGACAACGCGTAACGGACGCACACACGCACTCGTACGCGTAGGTCAGCACGCACAGCCACGGTCACCGCTACCAGCAAAGGGCACCGCACCCACTGCTCCCTGGCTACGCGACTAGAGGAGCCTTGCCTCGATGGTTGCTATAACAACCGCTGGGGCCATCTTTCCCAATGAGGGACGAGGAGGGACGAAAACCGTCCGGAACACGTGACGAGGAGTTTGTTTCCACTGTTACAAACCTCCGGAGTACAGATGGAGCTGCTGTCGGTCCCAACTCGGCGCCGGAGGTACGAACCGGAGTCATTTGCTATCAGCGGCCAGAGTCCGTCAGGAATTTGAACCAAAACTCGGCGGGCGGAGTGTGGTGCTGATCACATCATCTCCAAAAAATTGCAGACATCGAAAATGTACGTGATAACTAACTCAACCTTCTCATAACATCTGACCTGTTTCACGATTTCTGCATCCATATTTACATTCTTTATTGTCCTTATCCTTCATTATCACATTGTAGGGATTAGTGATATCGCGACATTGAAAAATATCGTCCAGGCGATATCAACTAGACGATATATCGTCACGATATTTGGCGATATATATCGTGAAGACGATATCACGATACGGAAAAAAATCGTATCGTATCGTCTGGGACGATATTTTCTTAACGATATATCGCGAAAACAAATTTCCCATATGGATGTGACGACCCCATCGCGAAGTTGCTTGTTCACTGCAGTTAGTCAACCAACAGAGTGAAATGGTCAACATTTTGCTCCGTTGGGATTTATAGAGCTGTCATGGCAAAAAATGCTATCCCGCAATTTGCAGAGGTAGGTATGGTTGGTGGACTACTATGTGGTCCTCTCAGCTAGATTGATTCATTGATTGATTGATTTAGTTTATTTTACTTCGCGTTTTGTGCCTCTTGGCTAATTTGCGAAGATGGGGATGAGTGATGAAATGATGAGATTGATGAATGGACATTCACAAACAACCAAGCCCGACCGGGATTCGAACCCGGGACCCTTGGCGCCGCAGCGCGATGTGCTAACCACTCGGCCACAGGGTCGGGCTCTCAGCTAGATTCGAGGTTTAGTTAACTGATTGGTGTATTAAGTCCACTTTATACACAGATAGGCTAATTGGGAGTGAACCTACAGTTTAAAGCGGGATCCGAACCACTATGTGCCTCCACCGAGTATCGAACCAGAGACCCCTTAATAACCAGGCGACGACGTTACCACTGCGCTATCGGGGAGGCCCCTGCTATATCCGAGGGATCCGCTGACCAACGACAGGTGCGGCCCTCCATTCATATTTGGGATTTTGCGTAAAGCTGACAATTCTGCATCGTAAAAAAAGTTGCTAGGAAACATCAACATGATACCACCTTGGTTGTTTGTCTTATTGATTGAATTGCTTCATTTTGCTTCGGTTTTGTGCCACTGTTGGCTAATTGCGAACATGAGGATGAGTGATGGTATGATAAAAATTGATGCCCAGGCCGGGATTCGAACCCGGGACCCCTGGCGTCGTAGCGCGATGGGCTAACCACTCCGCCACGGCGGCTGGCGAGGCCATGTTGGAAGGCATGTGTTGCTGCTGCAGCCATAAACCTATGGGTTTTAGAAGGCTGCAGAGCTAGTTATTGTCCTTCCATTTTCTTCTTCACCGTAACCCAGAAAAGTGGCATTAAATAAACCATGGTGAAAATTCAAGTAATTTCAGATCCTATATCCCACTTAAAGCGTTTACATCAAAGTAGTTACTTTATATTCTCTGTTAGGTCCAAAATTTGGAAGTCAACATGTGCAGAAACGGAAGTTAAAACATAAACATAAAAAAAGCAAGCACGAATTTCTAAGTTTGTTCTATGAAATATAATTATGTTGTAAATGAATTTAAGAACATGCTGTACTAAGAAAGCAAGTGAGGTAGATCTGAACTAAGATTTTAACATTATGTGACAATATTATTTTTGTAAGACAGAGCACACTTCTGTCACAAACACCTTAGATATGTGCAAAGGAAATTATGAGTAATGGTAAATAGAGAAAACAAAGAATTCGATGTAGCAATTTCAGGAACATTATTTTGAAAAAAACATAAAAAAACACAATAAACTGGTCGTAAAAACTATAACACTTATAATAATCATATTACTGGGGATGTCTAAACAGTTTGACTAAGAGATAGCTAAGTGTACTCAAGTATCAAACTGCCTCACATTCACAAGACCTCAACGCACTATGACATGCACGAGGAAGTCGCCAGAACTAGCGCGAAAGTGAAATTTTCGCGGTTGTGCTTTTCGCGCTTATTCCATCGCAGTTATTACGTTTACGTTCAATCCGTTTTGCGCGCTTAATATTTTCGCTCTTGTTCCGTTCGCGCAAATCCGTTTCGCTTTAATTCCTTTCGCGCTTAATCCGTTTCGCGTATAAACCTTTCGCTCTTCATTCCTCGCGTTTAAACTTTTCACGCTTGTTTCTTCGTGTTTATTCGGTTCGCGCTTATTCAGTTTCGCGCTTAATATCTCTCGCGGTTATTCCACCACCCCGCAAGATGCATGATAATTTCATATTTGTATCCACTTTCAATTTCAAAGTTTCTACCACAAATGAAAAACCCCTCTGCTCTAACACAAATCCAGATTCTCTCTGAAGATGAAGACAAACTCGGCATTTGAAATAAATGTAGGGCGACTGAAAAATTCCAGTTCAGAAGCATGTGAACGGGTACAATGAGTCGATTCTTAGATTCCTTCTGAGCTGTGAAAAGAACTGTCCTGTCCTAAGACAGATGCTTACACCTCTGACAATCACAATTCTGGCTGACGCCAACAGGATGTCCCTCTTGTTGTCTTTGGCAACTGAATGTCAACTCGGGCAGTTCCTTTGGTGGCGGTTCAAATGTTTTCCCAGTTAAAAGGAATTATTATAGAATCTGCACAAAGATCGTTTCACTTAGATCCGATTCCTAACTCTTATAATCTTCAAAGTTATGGTTTAATAGAACCATATAATATGGTGTAATGGAAAAGCATTTCATTCTGGAAAGAATAACATACAGGGTGGCACATATTGTATCAATGTGAGTTGGTAACACTGTCCATGCGTAAGTGCGCATGCGCAGAATTTTCAATGCTTAGGCAGCTGCAAGGTTCGCCAGTCTGCCATGGGACGTTGGGTGGTTCGGATGTGAAACGGGACAGTGGAGGCGTTCATCCGAACAGGTTCCCTTCAGGAAATGCTGTGGCCACTGCAACGATCCGAAAAGGATCCTATCAACCCGTATCAGAATTTGCACAGAAGAAGGAGGTCTGGTCAGGAAATGCCGAGCCAATGGCAGTGTGCAGAGCCAGAAGTATCTAGTTAAAAGGAGGCATACTCTCCGGCGTTCAGATACTTGTATCCTGAAAGGAACCTCTTCGGATGAACACCTCCACTGTCCCGATTCGTGTCTGAACGAGTTGCAAGCCTCGGATGCCTCAGGATGGGAAATTTCTGCCCATGCACAGACAGGGTTGGGACAGGGTTACCAACTAACATTGGTAGATAATATATGCGCCACCCTGTATAAACCTTACCATGCTACATATGTATAATAACAAACAAAATAATCATTAAAATGATGATTATTATAATAAATAAGGGTATTATAACCAGTCAAGTTTAAATTATGTTATGTGGGATCGAATTATTGGAACAAGAGACCAAATCAGCATTATGGCCAACAGACGTGATTTTATTTCAGGACAACGGTAAGAATCTCAAGGGGAGAAAGAATATAAAAAGTTATTTTTTTGTTTAAAAAAAACTTTTTTTTTAAATAGACCTTAATGTATTTAACAAAACTATCATTACTGTTAAAAATAGTATCATTTGTTTACACTGTTGCCCTGCAAAGAGATATACCCAGCTGTTCTTTTCTTCCGTCCGATTCAGCGCCCCCTGGTTATTCGTTATTCATTCACCATACTGGTCGCATTTCCAGCTGGCGGCTGGGAAACAACGAATCAAGGCACCGAAAGTTCCTGGCGGGACGAAACGAATGCGCGTCGTATACACAGCATGTTACCAACGTACTGTAAAACAGGGGTAGAGAGAGAGCTGATCAGCCCCGTTACTGGATAGAAGTTGTACAATAGTACACAAAGCACGAAAAAATAGTGCACAAAACACCCAAACACTGTGAAAACAAACTAATAAAAAAACAACTGACAAAAACAGACGTAAGCCTGGCAACGTTGTAACGGGAGAGCGATGTTACCCCTACAGCTTTCACATCGCTACTGAGACACTCATGGAGGCAAGCATCCCCGAAGACGATTGGTGGACAGATAGAGTTATGTAGCAAAAAGTAGGTCAGCCGCCAGTTGGGCTTGCGATCAGTATAGGTCCTCCCTTATGGCGTAGTGATAACTGAGGACTAAAAGTGGTAAACGTCGTAAGTGCCAAAAGCGAAAGTGTTGGGAAATCGTATCGTTCCGCACATCAGTCCGTAAGAACGTGCACACTAGTGACCTCTTTACACGCCCTTTGAACTACTTAGAGGGCTACCAGCCACATTTCACGTTTACCACATTATAAAGCATGGCACATTTCACAGTTTAACGTGGAAAACGGTGTTTGAATTATTGTGGCACTTCCAGCGTTTACCAATTTTAGTCTTCAACTCTCTCGCCTTGAAATCAAGAGGCGCCATATTGCACAGTTGTTTGGATTCCACTCTAAACTGTAGGTCCAATCCCGAGCAAGAAGTGAACTAACAAAGAACTTTGACATAATTAAATAGAAATTTCGGGATGTTCTCTTTGCCATCCAAGGTACGTAACAATTACCACGAAAAAGAGCGGATTCTGTCGAGTCAAAAGGAACCACATTTTCCCACAAGGGGGTCCAGCTTCGAGAGGGGGCCTCAAGTACTTGTTTGTCCCTCCTCTCAGGCCGTCCATCAGGTGAGGACCACTTCCTCATATCGATCCTGTCATTCACACCACTCGCTGCCTAGTTTAAGCGACTGCGTGGAAAGTAGCAATGTTGCAAACTCGGGAAATTTATTACCATTTCACGGGCAGCCTGATCGCGCATAACAAAGCATACTGTAAACGTATTGTAACTGATTAATGTGTTGATTAGATTGATTTTAGTTCGTCTTTCTGCCACTTTTGGCTTAACGCGAAGATGAAGATGAGTGATGATGTGATCAAACTGATGAAGGGGCATTCACAAACAACACCCATTCCCAATCCGGAATTCGAATCCTGTGCACCTGGCGTCGTATATATACTAACCACTCTACCAAGGAGGTTGGCTCTCCCCATTCGAAATCTCTAAAAATATGTCATCATTATTTTGTGAACATAAAACAGTGAAGAAAACTGTTTTTATGGAACTGAATAAATACTATTTTGTGTGAAATATTGAATTTGACGAGGAGAATATATAAATTTGGCAAGAAAGATCATAATATTAGCTGTACTTACAAGCAGTTGTGGCGGTTGGGTGCAAAAACTAAGGGGGGGGGGGGAAGCACAGTTTACTGTTTCTTGGTAGGCTAGGCTTAGCAAAAAAAAAGAGGGGGCAACTGCACCGCCGCTGCTTACAAGACAATATGTCTGCCAGGTATATACTTGGAGATTTCTTGAAAGCCTCCATATTTGCCATTAATTTTTTGGTATCTTCTTGATTAACGCAAAATGTTCACTAAATCGGCCAAGAGAGGTTTAGATTCACTGAGCCCCCCCTTGTATTCCACCATTGGTGGGAAAACTGCTTGTTGAGAAGACGGATGTGACGTAACTTTCGAGTAAAGATTTTTTAAGCTTTCGAAGCAGGTTGGTTTACATTGGCGATTCCTCTTGCACTAATCTCCGAATTTTACGTCAGTGATTTACGCCAACGTCGTCTATCGTGAAACGGCTACATGAACTCTAGCTCGCACAAAAGCGCGGCGACCTACATTCGTTACGAACGTCATTAGCTGGTTTTTATGTTTACTGCCGGGAATGAAAGACGGAAACTGCGCCCCTACTCGGCCCAGCGGAGGCAGGATTACAGGGAATTGGCCCGCAAATTGCTGGAAACGTAACAGACCCAGGGAGATTTGCCGTGAAGGATAAGAAAAGGTTGTTTTCACGCGTCGGACCTTACAAAGGGCGTGGGCGGAGATGGAATGAAAGAATTAGGTTATATTACGTCGCTGTTTCGCCTCTTTTGGCTAATCCTGAAGTGATGAGGAGATTGACACAGCGTTTCAAAAGCCGTGTAAATCCAATTTTTCTCTTATAACATGATAATTGTAAGCATTAACATTATTTTATTAATAATATTTGCAATCATAGTTTCAAGAAAAAAACTATAGAACTTACTATAGTGGCCGCGGTGGTTCAGTCGGTAACGCGTCTGACTACAATGCTCAAGGTCCCGGGTTCGATCCCCGGCCGGTTCAAATCCGGGAACTTTTCTAACGGTGGAAGCGGCCCCGGCGCCCACCCAGCGTCGAATAACATGGTGTACCTGGGGGAAACCCTGGGGGGTAAAGGCGGTCAGGGGCGTGATGCTGATCACATCACCCCCACTCACGACCGGATCAAGAAAGTGTGGGGCGTTACCCCCACACCCCCTATACGCCTTCATGGCGTGATGCTATGCACAGGGGAACACTTTACTTTTTACTTTACTTTACTTACTATTGTCCCAACAACTACATTAACCCTTACATATCTTAACAATTGCACCTGCACTTACACATCGTACAATGCATATCTTCACCCCCCCCCCCCCCACACACACAATATACTACTGATGACTTATTACTTATCTTTACTCCATGGTATACAATTAAATATTTTATTCTATCACTGTATAATCTTTATATTATCTTTATTGTATTATTATGATCATTATGTTTGCTTTTGTATTTTTATTATTATTATTATTATTGATTCATTGTATCTGTGACAAGAGTTGGTTGTAAAAACGGGCCATGAGGCAGAAACAGGCTTGCTTGAATAAATATGATTTTTTATATTCCATTCTATACATTGGCGTAGCAACATATCGCGAGATTAGAATGTGAGGCCTCCACCATGGCACATGTAATCGAAAGTATGATCAAATTTAATCTAATATATAAAAATGTATGTATGTATGTATGTGTGTATATGTTTGTTCCGGCATAACTCCTGAACTCCTGGAGCGATTTCAACCAAACTTGGAACGCGTATCACTTGCAACCTGGAAAGAAATACTGTAGGGCTGACACCCCTGGCACCCCCGGGGGGTAGGGGTGGGAGGGGGTGACATGCAAAAATAATCGAAAATGACCGATATTAGTGTGGAATCCATAGTTTCCGGGGTCGCTAAGATGAATAGGGTGGGGGTGGCAAGGGGGTGACATGTAAAACGACTGATATTAGTGTGGAATCCATAGTTTCCGGGGTCGCTAAGATGAATAGGGTGGGGGTGGCAAGGGGGTGACATGTAAAACGACTGATATTAGTGTGGAATCCATAGTTTCTGGGGTCGCTAAGATGAATAGGGTGGGGGTGGCAAGGGGGTGACATGTAAAACGACTGATATTAGTGTGGAATCCATAGTTTCCGGGGTCGCTAAGATGAATAGGGTGGGGGTGGCAAGGGGGTGACATGTAAAACGACTGATATTAGTGTGGAATCCATAGTTTCTGGGGTCGCTAAGATGAATAGTGACACTTCCAATGCCGTTCAATTTATATAGTCTTGCTCCTGGAGGTGCAACTAAAAATGTTGTTAAATTTATATTATAGTGAATTTGTAAAAGATATTACTGTATAATTTGTATACTGTAATTATACTATTAAATACACGTAAATATAATTAGTTACATTTTACGCTATAGTTAGAATCCATTAAACACCCGGGGAACGCCGGGTAATCAGCCAGTTAATAATGAAACATGACTTAACAATTTCACTTACACTGAAAGTTCCATTAACTGGTTTACCTGGAGCTGAATAAAAAAAGAGGCCATCGCTATTTTATGTAGATATTGCTTATTGAATAACAAAAATCTAATATTGCCATTGTACGCAATTTGGTAAGTCTGCATAACACAGCTCTGTATCAAGAGAGGCTTGTGAATCGCATACCGCTTGGCATGCTCAGGTAATAAATAGAGCCTCTGTGTGTGTGAGATATGTCAAGCTGATAAACCGCTCATATATAAACACTTTTTTTTAACGAATGTTGATCCCCATATAGATATAATGAAGTTGTTTTTAGTCACAACCATTCAGAACTTTTTTTTAAATATTAACGCAATAAAACAAAGAAATCTACTTTTCTAATGGTGTTCATTTCAGTCATAGATATAAGAAAACAAAAACTTTTTACAAGTAGCTCACGTTATTGTTTATTGAATAACATTATCATTATTAAAGGCTCTCATTTCTGTATTACAAATTGTTATGGTTGCTATAAAATGTCTAATATCAAAATATTATTGAACTGACATCACAAGTTAGCTTGAATAAAGCGGTATCTGGTCACTCATTTTGATAATATCGTTGCAAGTAAAGCATGGTAACTACAACAATTCCTTGAACAACCCTCAAACAAATCGCATGTAGCACCACCGAAAAAAACAATTCGGATGAAATATCATGTTTGTATGATAGTAAACATACAAGTGAATCATGTAAATAATTTAGAAATTTATTTTAATTAGTAAATCAGATTTTTTTGAAACATCAACATTCAATATCTCGAAACCTGCATTTTGTCATTTACCATGTTTTACACCCGAGACCATCAATTACATCTGGAACTTTCAATGGCCGCGGTGGCTCAGTCGGTAACGCGTCTCACTACCATGCTAAAGGTCCCGGGTTCGATCCCCGGCCGGTTCAAATCCGGGAACTTTTCTAACGGTGGAAGCGGCCCCGGCGCCCACCCAGCGTCGAATAACATGGGTACCTGGGAGAAACCCTGGGGGGTAAAGGCAGTCAGGGGCGTGATGCTGATCACATCACCCCCAGTCACGACCGGATCAAGAAAGTGTGGGGCGTTACCCCCACACCCCCTATACGCCTTCATGGCGTGGTGCTATGCACAGGGGAACACTTTACCTTTTTTACCTTTTTACTTTCGATGTCTCTTATTCAATAAATGATAAAAACTAAATTATTTCTGGAAAATATTATTGAGTTGTGCATCTATTCTCCTGTTCAAGCGTAAGATCGAATCATCCAATAGTTATATATTATTCAGAAACTAAAATAACAGTTTCATGGGTTGCATGGAACACAAAGCTCTATATGTAAAGTAATTCTGCAACTGTCCAACAGATGGAAGCAAAAGCAATTGATAACTTGGATATCTGAATGCCAAAAAAGAAAGAGGATGAAGTAACTAAAAATTTTCAAAATTTCAACACGAGACAAAAATAATGAACCACGATAATAATAAACATAATGTACCTAACAGATTGTACAGAACAAAGAATATCTTGCAAGAACATGCTGTAGAAAATACACGAAAAATATTAAGTAAGATGTCAACAAAAACATTTAACAAGAAATTCAAATAAATAAATACTTTATCAAGCATTTATTTGTATTTTGTTACAAGAAGACTGAAATGAAATAACACCAGTGACAAAATTCCTACATATACATAATACATTTCCTCTAAAGCAGCACGAGTTAGGATGTTGTATCTCCCTTTCATGTTGAAACAGATTGCCGACCTTCATTTTGTATTCTGTTCGTTAGACAAACTGGAGTCATTGCATTGTTCTTTCCCACAACTATATTATATCATTCAGCTGATCGATGCCTTGATTCAGACTTATATGTATACACTCGCCTACAAGTTCCTTTCAAAGAACAGGACATTTCAATCGGCTTCGCAAGGTTACTCAACGGCAGATTCGTTATTCTTCCTTAGACTTCTTCATAAAAATTGGTAGTTGGGAAGATTTTGGACCTTTCCTACGGTACTCTTCTTTAAAGTGGTTCGATGTCCGACTGGGATTTCTCCTGAGACAGTTCTGTTAAATATGGTTCATTCGTCCGACTGGGACCTTTCCTGAGGCCGCTCTGTTAAATATGGTTCGTTCGTCCGACTGGGAACTTTCCTGAGGCCGTTCTGTTAAATATGGTTCGTTCGTCCGACTGGGACCTTTCCTGAGGCAGTTCTGTTAAATATGGTCCGTTCGTCCGACTGGGACATTTCCTGAGGCCGCTCTGTTAAATGTGGTTCGTTCGTCCGACTGGGACCTTTCCTGAGGCCGTTCTGTTAAATATGGTTCGTTCGTCCGACTGGGACCTTTCCTGAGGCCGTTCTGTTAAATATGGTTCGTTCGTCCGACTGGGACCTTTCCTGAGGCCGCTCTGTTAAATATGGTCCGTTCGTCCGACTGGGACCTTTCCTGAGGCCGTTCTGTTAAATATGGTTCGTTCGTCCGACTGGGACCTTTCCTGAGGCCGTTCTGTTAAATATGGTTCGTTCGTCCGATGGGACATTTCCTGAGGCCGCTCTGTTAAATGTGGTTCGCTCGTCCGACTGGGACCTTTCCTGAGGCCGTTCTGTTAAATATGGTTCGTTCGTCCGACTGGGACATTTCCTGAGGCAGTTCTGTTAAATATGGTTCGTTCGTCCGACTGGGACATTTCCTGAGGCAGTTCTGTTAAATATGGTTCGTTCGTCCGACTGGGACATTTCCTGAGGCCGTTGTGTTAAATATGGTTCGTTCGTCCGACTGGGACATTTCCTGAGGCTGTTCTGTTAAATATGGTTCGTTCGTTCGACTGGGAACTTTCCTGAGGCTGTTCTGTTAAATATGGTTCGTTCGTCCGACTGGGACCTCTCCTGAGGCTGTTCTGTTAAATATGGTTCGTTCGTCCGACTGGGACATTTCCTGAGGCCGTTCTGTTAAATATGGTTCGTTCATCCGACTGGGACATTTCCTGAGGCTGTTTTGTTAAATAAGGTTCGTTCGTCTGACTGGGACATTTCGTGAAGCCGTTCTGTTAAATATGGTTCGTTCGTCCGACTGGGACATTTCCTCAGGCCGTTCTGTTAAATATGGTTCGTTCGTCCGACTGGGACATTTCCTCAGGCTGTTCTGTTAAATATGGTTCGTTCGTCCGACTGGGACCTCTCCTGAGGCAGTTCTGTTAAATATGGTTCGTTCGTCCGACTGGGACCTCTCCTGAGGCTGTTCTGTTAAATATGGTTCGTTCGTCCGACTGGGACATTTCCTGAGGCCGTTCTGTTAAATATGGTTCGTTCGTCCGACTGGGACCTATCCTGAGTCTGTTCTGATAAATATGGTTCTTTCGTCCGACTGGGACCTTTCCTGAGGCTGTTCTGTTAAATATGGTTCGTTCGTCTGACTGGGACCTTTCCTGAGGCCGCTCTGTTAAATATGGTTCGTTCGTCCGACTGGGACCTCTCCAGAGGCAGTTCTGTTAAGTATGGTTCGTTCGTTAGACTGGGACATTTCCTGAGACCGTTCTGTTAAATATGGTTCGTTCGTCCGACTGGGACATTTCCTGAGGCCGTTGTGTTAAATATGGTTCGTTCGTCCGACTGGGACCTCTCCTGAGGCTGTTCTGTTAAATATGGTTCGTTCGTCCGACTGGGACCTTTCCTGAGGCCGTTCTGTTAAATATGGTTCGTTCGTCCGACTGGGACATTTCCTGGGGCCGTTGTGTTAAATATGGTTCGTTCGTTTGACTGGGACCTCTCCTGAAGCTGTTCTGTTAAATATGGTTCGTTCGTCCGACTGGGACATTTCCTGGGGCCGTTGTGTTAAATATGGTTCGTTCGTTCGACTGGGACCTCTCCTGAAGCTGTTCTGTTAAATATGGTTCGTTCGTCCGACTGGGACCTCTCCTGAGGCTGTTCTGTTAAATATGGATCGTTCGTCCGACTGGGACATCTCCTGAGGCCGTTCTGTTCAATATGGTTCGTTCGTCCGACTGGGACATTTCCTGAGGCTGTTCTGTTAAATATGGTTCGTTCGTGTGACTGGGACCTCTCCTGAGGCTGTTTTGTTAAATATGGTTCGTTCGTCCGACTGGGACATTTCCTGAGGCCGTTCTGTTAAATATGGTTCCTTCGTCCGACTGGGACCTCTCCTGAGGTTGTTCTGTTAAATATGGTTTGTTCGTCCGACTGGGACATTTCCTGAGGCCGTTCTGTTATAAATGTTTCGTTCGTCCGACTGGGACCTCTCCTGAGGCCGTTCTGTTAAAAATGGTTCGCTTGGCCGATTGGGACCTTTCCCGAGTCCGGTCTGTTAAATATGGTTCGTTCGTCCGACTGGGATATTTCCTGAGGCCGTTCTGTTAATTATGGTTCGCTCGTCCGACTGGGACCTTTCCTGAGGCCGTTCTGTTAAATATGGTTCGTTCGTCCGACTGGGACCTCTCCTGAAGCTGTTCTGTTAAATATGGTTCGTTCGTCCGACTGGGACCTCTCCTAAGGCCGTTCTGTTAAATATGGTTCGTTCGTCCGACTGGGACATTTCCTGAGGCCGCTCTGTTAAATATGGTTCGTTCGTCCGACTGGGACCTTTCCTGAGGCCGTTCTGTTAAATATGGTTCGTTCGTCCGACTGGGACATTTCCTGAGGCCCCTCTGTTAAATATGGTTCGTTCGTCCGACTGGGACCGTTCCTGAGGCCGTTCTGTTAAATTTGGTTCGTTCGTCCGACTGGGATCTTTCCTGAGGCCGTTCTGTTAAATATGGTTCGTTCGTCCGACTGGGACATTTCCTGAGGCCGCTCTGTTAAATGTGGTTCGTTCGTCCGACTGGGACCTTTCCTGAGGCCGTTCTGTTAAATATGGTTCTTTCGTCCGACTGGGACCTTTCCTGATGCCGTTCTGTTAAATATGCTTCGTTCGTCCGACTGGGACCTTTCCCGAGGCAGTTCTGTTAAATATGGTTCGTTCGTCCGACTGGGACATTTCCTCAGGCTGTTCTGTTAAATATGGTTCGTTCGTCCGACTGGGACCTCTCCTGAGGCTGTTCTGTTAAATATGGTTCGTTCGTCCGAGTGGGACCTTTCCTGAGGCTGTTCTGTTAAATATGGTTCGTTCGTCTGACTGGGACCTTTCCTGAGGCCACTCTGTTAAATATGGTTCGTTCGTCCGACTGGGACCTCTCCAGAGGCAGTTCTGTTAAGTATGGTTCGTTCGTCCGACTGGGACATTTCCTGAGACCGTTCTGTTAAATATGGTTCGTTCGTCCGACTGGGACATTTCCTGAGGCCGTTCTGTTAAATATGGTTCGTTCGTCCGACTGGGACCTCTCCTGAGGCTGTTCTGTTAAATATGGTTCGTTCGTCCGACTGGGACCTTTCCTGAGGCCGTTCTGTTAAATATGGTTCGTTCGTCCGACTGGGACATTTCCTGAAGCTGTTCTGTTAAATATGGTTCGTTCGTCCGACTGGGACCTCTCCTGAGGCTGTTCTGTTAAATATGGTTCGTTCGTCCGACTGGGACATCTCCTGAGGCCGTTCTGTTAAATATGGTTCGTTCGTCCGACTGGGACATTTCCTGAGGCTGTTCTGTTAAATATGGTTCGTTCGTGTGACTGGGACCTCTCCTGAGGCTGTTTTGTTAAATATGGTTCGTTCGTCCGACTGGGACATTTCCTGAGGCCGTTCTGTTAA
The DNA here is from genome assembly GCF_977018435.1 of Lepisma saccharinum. Classification (NCBI taxonomy): domain Eukaryota; kingdom Metazoa; phylum Arthropoda; class Insecta; order Zygentoma; family Lepismatidae; genus Lepisma; species Lepisma saccharinum. The sequence continues at coordinate 35,573,031 of NC_139258.1, read as the reverse complement.
ATATGGTTCCTTCGTCCGACTGGGACCTCTCCTGAGGTTGTTTTGTTAAATATGGTTTGTTCGTCCGACTGGGACATTTCCTGAGGCCGTTCTGGTAAATATGTTTCGTTCGTCCGACTGGGACCTCTCCTGATGCCGTTCTGTTAAATATGGTTCGTTTGGCCGATTGGGACCTTTCCCGAGGCCGGTCTGTTAAATATGGTTCGTTCGTCCGACTGGGATATTTCCTGAGGCCGTTCTGTTAATTATGGTTCGTTCGTCCGACTGGGACATTTCCTGAGGCCGTTCTGTTAAATATGGTTCGTTCGTCCGACTGGGACCTCTCCTGAAGCTGTTCTGTTAAATATGGTTCGTTCGTCCGACTGGGACCTCTCCTAAGGCCGTTCTGTTAAATACGGTTCGTTCGTCCGGCTGGGACATTTCCTGAGGCCGTTCTGTTAAATATGGTTCGTTTGGCCGATTGGGACCTTTCCTGAGGCCGTTCAGTTAAATATGGTTCGTTCGTCCGACTGGGACCTCTCCTGAAGCTGTTCTGTTAAATATGGTTCGTTCGTCCGACTGGGACATTTCCTGAGGCCGTTCTGTTAAATACGGTTCGTTCGTCCGACTGGGACATTTCCTGAGGCCGTTCTGTTAAATATGGTTCGTTCGTCCGACTGGGACCTCTCCTGAAGTTGTTCTGTTAAATATGGTTCGTTCGTCCGACTGGGACCTCTCCTAAGGCCGTTCTGTTAAATACTGTTCGTTCGTCCGGCTGGGACATTTCCTGAGGCCGTTCTGTTAAATATGGTTCGTTTGGCCGATTGGGACCTTTCCTGAGGCCGTTCAGTTAAATATGGTTCGTTCGTCCGACTGGGACCTCTCCTGAAGCTGTTCTGTTAAATACGGTTCGTTCGTCCGACTGGGACATTTCCTGAGGCCGTTCTGTTAAATATGGTTCGTTCGTCCGACTGGGACCTCTCCTGAAGTTGTTCTGTTAAATATGGTTCGTTCGTCCGACTGGGACCTCTCCTAAGGCCGTTCTGTTAAATACTGTTCGTTCGTCCGACTGGGACATTTCCTGAGGCCGTTTTGTTAAATATGGTTCGTTCGTCCGACTGGGACCTTTCCTGAGGCCGTTCAGTTAAATATGATTCGTTCGTCCGACTGGGACCTTTCCTGAGGCCGTTCTGTTAAATATGGTTCGTTCGTTCGACCTAGACCTCTCCTGAGACCGTTCTGTTAAATATGGTTCGTTCGTCCGACTGGGACCTTTCCTGAGGCAGTTCTGAAAAATATGGTTCGTTCGTCCGACTGGGACCTTTCCTGAGGCCGTTCTGTTAAATATGGTTCGTTCGTCCGCCTGGAACCTTTTCTGCGGCCGTTCTGTTAAATATGGTTCGTTCGTCCGACTGGGACCTTTCCTGAGGACGTTCTGTTAAATATGATTCGTTCGTCCGACTGGGACCTTTCCTGAGGCCGTTCTGTTAAATATGGTTCGTTCGTTCGACCTAGACCTCTCCTGAGACCGTTCTGTTAAATATGGTTCGTTCGTCCGACTGGGACCTTTCCTGAGGCAGTTCTGAAAAATATGGTTCGTTCGTCCGACTGGGACCTTTCCTGAGGCCGTTCTGTTAAATATGGTTCATTCGTCCGCCTGGAACCTTTCCTGAGGCCGTTCAGTTAAATATGATTCGTTCGTCCCACTGGGACCTTTCCTGAGGCCGTTCTGTTAAATATGGTTCGTTCGTTCGACCTAGACCTCTCCTGAGACCGTTCTGTTAAATATGGTTCGTTCGTCCGACTGGGACATTTCCTGAGGCTGTTCTGTTAAATATGGTTCGTTCGTGTGACTGGGACCTCTCCTGAGGCTGTTTTGTTAAATATGGTTCGTTCGTCCGACTGGGACATTTCCTGAGGCCGTTCTGTTAAATATGGTTCCTTCGTCCGACTGGGACCTCTCCTGAGTTTGTTTTGTTAAATATGGTTTGTTCGTCCGACTGGGACATTTCCTGAGGCCTTTCTGTTAAATATGTTTCGTTCGTCCGACTGGGACCTCTCCTGATGCCGGTCTGTTAAATATGGTTCGTTTGGCCGATTGGGACCTTTCCCGAGGCCGGTCTGTTAAATATGGTTCGTTCGTCCGACTGGGATATTTCCTGAGGCCGTTCTGTTAATTATGGTTCGTTCGTCCGACTGGGACATTTCCTGAGGCCGTTCTGTTAAATATGGTTCGTTCGTCCGACTGGGACCTCTCCTGAAGCAGTTCTGTTAAATATGGTTCGTTCGTCCGACTGGGACCTCTCCTAAGGCCGTTCTGTTAAATACGGTTCGTTCGTCCGGCTGGGACATTTCCTGAGGCCGTTCTGTTAAATATGGTTCGTTTGGCCGATTGGGACCTTTCCTGAGGCCGTTCAGTTAAATATGGTTCGTTCGTCCGACTGGGACCTCTCCTGAAGCTGTTCTGTTAAATATGGTTCGTTCGTCCGACTGGGACTTCTCCAGAGGCAGTTCTGTTAAGTATGGTTCGTTCGTCCGACTGGGACATTTCCTGAGACCGTTCTGTTAAATATGGTTCGTTCGTCCGACTGGGACATTTCCTGAGGCCGTTCTGTTAAATATGGTTCGTTCGTCCGACTGGGACCTCTCCTGAGGCTGTTCTGTTAAATATGGTTCGTTCGTCCGACTGGGACCTTTCCTGAGGCCGTTCTGTTAAATATGGTTCGTTCGTCCGACTGGGACATTTCCTGAAGCTGTTCTGTTAAATATGGTTCGTTCGTCCGACTGGGACCTCTCCTGAGGCTGTTCTGTGAAATATGGTTCGTTCGTCCGACTGGGACATCTCCTGAGGCCGTTCTGTTCAATATGGTTCGTTCGTCCGACTGGGACATTTCCTGAGGCTGTTCTGTTAAATATGGTTCGTTCGTGTGACTGGGACCTCTCCTGAGGCTGTTTTGTTAAATATGGTTCGTTCGTCCGACTGGGACATTTCCTGAGGCCGTTCTGTTAAATATGGTTCCTTCGTCCGACTGGGACCTCTCCTGAGGTTGTTTTGTTAAATATGGTTTGTTCGTCCGACTGGGACATTTCCTGAGGCCGTTCTGTTAAATATGTTTCGTTCGTCCGACTGGGACCTCTCCTGATGCCGTTCTGTTAAATATGGTTCGTTTGGCCGATTGGGACCTTTCCCGAGGCCGGTCTGTTAAATATGGTTCGTTCGTCCGACTGGGACCTCTCCTGAAGCTGTTCTGTTAAATATGGTTCGTTCGTCCGACTGGGACCTCTCCTAAGGCCGTTCTGTTAAATACGGTTCGTTCGTCCGGCTGGGACATTTCCTGAGGCCGTTCTGTTAAATATGGTTCGTTTGGCCGATTGGGACCTTTCCTGAGGCCGTTCAGTTAAATATGGTTCGTTCGTCCGACTGGGACCTCTCCTGAAGCTGTTCTGTTAAATATGGTTCGTTCGTCCGACTGGGACATTTCCTGAGGCCGTTCTGTTAAATACGGTTCGTTCGTCCGACTGGGACATTTCCTGAGGCCGTTCTGTTAAATATGGTTCGTTTGGCCGATTGGGACCTTTCCTGAGGCCGTTCAGTTAAATATGGTTCGTTCGTCCGACTGGGACCTCTCCTGAAGCTGTTCTGTTAAATATGGTTCGTTCGTCCGACTGGGACATTTCCTGAGGCCGTTCTGTTAAATACGGTTCGTTCGTCCGACTGGGACATTTCCTGAGGCCGTTCTGTTAAATATGGTTCGTTCGTCCGACTGGGACCTCTCCTGAAGTTGTTCTGTTAAATATGGTTCGTTCGTCCGACTGGGACCTCTCCTAAGGCCGTTCTGTTAAATACTGTTCGTTCGTCCGACTGGGACATTTCCTGAGGCCGTTTTGTTAAATATGGTTCGTTCGTCCGACTGGGACCTTTCCTGAGACCGTTCTGTTAAATATGGTTCGTTCGTCCGACTGGGACCTTTCCTGAGGCAGTTCTGAAAAATATGGTTCGTTCGTCCGACTGGGATCTTTCCTGAGGCCGTTCTGTTAAATATGGTTCGTTCGTCCGCCTGGAACCTTTTCTGCGGCCGTTCTGTTAAATATGGTTCGTTCGTCCGACTGGGACCTTTCCTGAGGACGTTCTGTTAAATATGGTTCGTTCGTCCGACTGGGACCTCTCCTGATGCCGTTCTGTTAAATATGGTTCGTTTGGCCGATTGGGACCTTTCCCGAGGCCGTTCTGTTAAATATGGTTCGTTTGACCGATTGGGACTATTCTATGGGCCTCTTGTTAAGAATATCTCTTTTGGAAGATGCATGATGCTTTTCACATATCTGTCGATTACCTTTAGGTCTATCTTTGTGATCTCCCTTGCAAGAATCATTGGTTTGAATGACTGAGACCTAAAGAAGAATTGTTTGTTATATTTCTGGGCTTAAGAAAACTTTAGACATTAAAGTATATTTCCGAAGTGATGTTTGGTTGTTTTATTTCATGTAAGGAATTCTTATAGTTAATGAGAAACGAACTGTCTGTCTGTGTTTTAACAGCATTTGCAACAAGAATATATAATAAACAAAAATGTTGTAGTAATATAATAATTGTAATGAGATATAACAGGGATGTTAAAATTTCTTCTCGGAAATTCTCCTAGGGCACAAGTTTTAACTTTTTTTTTCACTTACAAAATGTAAATATACGAGATGGAAATTCTTCTGGTGTGTACATTTCACTTACCGTTCTAGCTTTTGTTTGTGTGTGAGATTTACTTCAATAAATCTCTTAATTATTAGCAATTTGGCTCACGGTGGTCATATTTGCCCCACTTCCAGAACATGTTTCATGTAGAAGTGGGCTCCTGTAAGCTGCCTTTAGGATGATGAGCCGTACGTGTCCAACTAGCAGAAATCAACGTAGTCCGTCAAAACTGATGCGTCCCATCTGCACTGAAGTTACTTATGTCCTACTGAAAATGCTTCCCCTGCAAAGTGCGTACAGCAGCTGGGTATGCAGAAGGTACCTCTGGGGTGAAATGCAACACCTTTCGTTCCGGAACGTTTCAGGGAGATCATATAATACAGAGCGATCCGTTGAAGTGTAGACCGCAGTGTCTGTGTTTGCGCTATCGGGAAGGGAGGCTTTCGCGGCCTATGTCGGCACTGTAGACTGTCGCAGTTTCGGTAACTAGTTTAAAGAGTGATGTAATGAAAGTTTTACACCCGAGAATCTTGTTTCAAATTGCCCATTGAGTTAACACATATCAACCATAAATAAATACACGCTGTGAAGTAGAAACAAAATGCTGAGACATAACACACCTTGCGGTTGAATACACTAGAAATACAAAGCACAATACTTAACAAGCACCCTATAATTCCACACTCGCCAGACTAATAAACCTGTCACAAAATACAAAACAAGGACCCTTATCACTTCACAGTCTCGTGTCTACTTTCAGAACCTCTGTAAAAACCGGTTTCTTGCTCCCCCCCCCCCCCCCGGTGTCTTAATAAAGATGTATACAAAACATGTGCGCATCGAAGTTTGAACATCTCCTTTTATAAATCTGGTAAGCAAATCACGTTTTAAAATAATTACGGAAACTGTTGTGCGCTTGCTTCATCGACACTCTACGTTGCCGACAAACGGCCGCGAGTGCCTCGGTTCCCGATAGCGCAAACACCAACGCGACGGTCTACTCTTCAATGGTTCGCTCTGTAGTTGAACGTAATTTGATTGCTTTCTGTTTCCACAAAGACAGCACACACAGCCAGAGTCGGCCCTAGGGAATGTTTTTGTACAGTTTATTGCAAGTTTAAGAATGCTGATACATTCAATTAAGCAACTAATATGAATTTCATAACCCCATGGGTTGTTTTGACATACGTTAAACTATCCACAATTACTGAAATTATTTTCCAGACAAAGTACTACATAAAAGTCGTTAATATGAACTATCCGTTTCATTATAGACTGTCATCATCAAGTGACAAAATATTTTTAAACACTGTAAATTCATTACATCTTCAAAATTCTATGAAATATAACAAAAGAGAATTATGTTAGAGAATGTTATTACACATAATTAAAAAACACTCTTATAAATAAAATAATAATAATGAACACATCAAGTTTTGCAATAAAATACCAATGAATCAATTTACAAATGAACCAAAACACCAATTTAGAAACTTTTACTAGCCTCCTATTTAGTTTCAACTTTCAACAGTTTTGTTCAAAAGTCACTTAACATCCTCTATAATCTAATGGAGTTATGCTGGGTACAATTGGTCACAACAAAAACAGGTTAAGCCCAGGGGAACCATAATTGAGTATGTCTAGCAGAGGTCCGCCATATTGAAGAATTCAACTAAATTTTAAGTGGGTGATGTGATATATCAAATCGGGCTAGAATTTCACGAGGAATGCAGTGGTGACGGTTTTGTCCAACGTATCGTTAACCAGAAAAAGTTATACGCATATCTTACACTTATGACATCTTCTCAATATATTGTCAATCTCCTCTATGCATACTCGTATCCAGTTTGTAATATAGCAGGTGTAGCAGCATCGCATGTAACAATTCGGATGGTCAATATCACGGATTTCTGAGTGCATTATTGCCTTCAAATGTTCCCAAAGGTAAAAATCCAAAGATGTTAGATGCGAGGAATGTGTAGGGTGTTCAACAAGTTCGCGGTTACCAATCCGGGAAATTTAGCCTGAAGAAACTGTCTCTCAGGTTCTCATAGTGCCGTGTGGCGCACCATCCGGTTGAGAAAACCATGGATAAAGTACGAACAAAAATAGACCCTCATCAAAATATGTCGAATTGCACGGCATTCCGTAAGCATGGATGAAAAAACCTGTTCACTTAACAAATACAAGTAGCCCTCAGTATTTAACCCTAGCTTACCCGTGCCGTACGAGAAACTTACTTACCTGAGGGGTGGCCAATGAGGCCCACACTTTTTCTTACCATTAAAAAAAAAAAAAAAATTGTTATTCAATCAATGCTTCCTTTGTTGATTATACGTATATGTGCAGTTTCTTTATTAATTATAATAATTACAAAAATTACCAGCATTACTGAGAAATAATAACCAACTATGTACCTTACACATATTTTACCAATCACTAAAACTCACAAAAACCATAGTAATTTTCCAATTAATGCGTTTTTGTTTGTAGATGTGCAGTTGTTTATTAATTATAATGATTACAAACATTACCAACCAATTGTACACTCTCACTGGCATGAGTGTCTCATTCAAAGATGGCGCCTGATAGACCCACTTAGTGCATTTAGTCTCCGATTTACATTACATTAATATTTTTATGAACAAAAGTAATACAGAAATATTGTGAACACTCTAGGGAACAATGTAATTAATTTTCAATTTTTATGAACCTTTCCAGTTGGAAAATCGAAAAAATAGAGGTGGTGTGCCTGACAGCCGCCCTCGGTAACGTAAGGTTAAGATTCCATCGATGAAAGAACGGACCTACCAATCACATTCCCCACACCACACCAATGCATTAGCTTACCAGCGCCAGCCATCTTGCTGTGATTTGTCTAATGTGGATGTCAGATGACAAATATCGCATCCCCTTCCTACATTCTGGACACTATTTCGACGTTTTGGTTACAAAAAAGAGAGTTTTCTCATAGTCAACGGAAAGGTGGGAAATTCTTTCTACAACTTCCTTGGCGCTTGTGGTTTATGCTTTCCCTGCAAAAATATCGGCAAGCAAATTGCACGTGAGTAGGTTAGATCAGTTAGCTCAAAGCCTCTAGTGGTGAAATGACGCGAAAATTGCCATCACGTCTAATTTTTATAGTCGCGTTTGCGAAAAACATACGGTTTCGAAAACATTTTATACCTTATAACGCCATAAGTATACGTTTCCGCGCTCCAAAATATTCTGATATCGTCTAAAAAACAGTTAATTTTTATGTGCGTGTGTTTGTGGGTGGGGGTTCTGGAAATTCACATATACCTGACCCATCAACGCTACTTGAATGCAATAATTATACACCTTATACAGAGTGTCCCAAAATAATGTGTACACTCTTTGAATGTTAATAACAGAGAAAGTATTAAGGTTGATTTGACCGTACTTTTTGTATTTGAAGCTGCGTGTCTACGTTCAGTGTGTGCGAGTGCGTTAAGCATTCTTTTGTTTTTAGTTCCGTTACAGCCCGCCAAGCGGTAGGCGTTATTGCGCACATAATGGCAGAGGTGGGCATTTTTTCTTTCGAGAAACGTAAGAAGTTTCGAATATTCACGCAGATCTCCCGAATGAACCTGTTAGATTTCTAACTCTGGAGAAGTGTGAAGGACTATGTGTACACAAAGCCACGGACACTTGATGACATGATACATGCGATTGAGGCTACCTGTACTACCCTTCCCGTGGAAACCACATCTGCTGTTTGTCGATCTGTACAGCGTTGTAGGCAATGCATGCTGCCAATGGCGGTCATTTGGAACCCTAAAAAAAGTTCATACTTGCTGTTATTAGTGTTCCTGTTATTAACGTTCAAATAGTGTAAACACTATTTTGGGACACACTGTATTTATATTGCTTTTCTATTTCCATAGTCTACATAACCTGTTAAATGACGAAATTAACTTTGAAGTACGTACCTTACTTTATCATGTACGGCCAATATTTCTATCATGCCTGTCAGTTGTATACCTTGGGGAGATGATACGATTTTATAACGCCATGGTTAATTTTCAACTTATACAATACATGTGTAAATAATTCAATTGTTGTCATAGTGACAACGTTACTGTATTCTGCTAGGATTGTTTACATTCATCCCGTATTGTTGGCTATAGATTACTTGTTTCTTTGTGAACTGAGTTTTGCAAGAATTTCTCAAAAATTTTAAATGATGTGATAGCAATAGCTTGTTGGAAAGGACATACAATTTTTAAAGGAAATACGGTATAAAGATCTCGACTTTAGTATTTTCCTGTTGATAGTAACCAGAGTAACAATGGATATATTTCTATATTCCAGAATCAACGAAAAATAATAAGTGTAATTTGGTATACGTTAAGAATGGTTTCGATTAACCTGTTTATTTCTGTTCGAATCAACAATCATCAACCATTCGATACTCAGACAATGCACCCTACGCTATCTCAGTTAACTGTGGAGTAAGCGAACGGAAACACGTCGTCTGAGCAAGGAGTAACACGAGAGAACACGTGAGAGGGAAAGGGATTGCATGGAGGGCCCACGTGACTGCAGCTATCAGCCGTTTGCTAGTTACACCTTTTGCATGTATACCGTGTATTTTCAATTATCGATTTCATATATTCAATGTATGTGTGATTCTTGAGTATAAATGTGTAAGGTATCAAGCAGGTTATTCTTGGACAGGTGACCGACCACCTAGACGAAGAACATGAAACGAAGAATCTTTCTACATTGTAACTTCTATAGGTCCTGAGATGTTCAGTGTTCACTGTTCCAGTGATTACAGAGGCAGTTTCGTAAGATCTCAAGAATATATATTTCCCCAGTTACTCAACTTTTGTGCCACACTAGTAAAGATTTACGTTATGTATTTATGTAATTAATTAATTATAAATCTAAGTTGTAAGGCAAGGAAAAGTTCCCCTTCCATATAGGAATGTGTCATGAAGGCACATATAGGGGATGTGAGGGTAGGGCCCCACACATTCTCGATCTCGAACATTTTTAGAGGTGATGTGATCAGCACCACGCTCCGGCCGCCTTTACCCCCCAGGGTTGCCCCTAGGTACCCATTGATTCGAGGCTGGGAACGCCCCAGAGCCGATTTATGCGGGAATCGAACCTGGGTCTCCCGCGTGGAAGTCAGACACCCCACCGACTAAGCCACCGTGGTTCAATCTAAGCTGTGTGATTATATTAATCCTTACCAGTGTAAACTGGATTCTCCTGTAAGAGGAATTATAAATAAATATATATTACGATTGATTCGATACTTATTTGAAGAGACACCTTTCACATTTTAGTGTTAATTAGTTCATAGTGTGTGTGTGTGTGTGTGTGTGTGTGTTAGTGGGTTAAACTCAGTGTTGATGTAATTCTGTTTTCCCCGTAAAAACTGGACCTTAGTCAAACTTAGAAGTTGGAGGAGGGGGAACAGTATGACAAAACTCCTACCTTCAAAAAAATTTTACACGACCTTAAATATCTGTAGTAAACTGCCGTTATTTTTTCTAGAGATATGAAACCGATGTCATGGTGACGTCAGACTGTAAAAGGCAAACAGCCTTTAAAAAAGAAAAATGCAAGTGTCCATTATAGGGGGCACACAAAAGCATTCATGTCGTGTCGTAGGCGTACATACATTTGTAAAATCTGCTATTTTAGGTCCACAGTACTGCGGTTAAATGGCGCGATAAAACTCGAACGATGCAATATATAACGCTCCATCATTGGCCCAATGGCTGCAGATGACGACAACGCAGGATTAGTGCACCAACAAATCGTCTTCTTGCGACCACATTACACTGAGCTTATCGAACATTGGAGAAGAAAGAAAAAGAATAGGCACAGGCAGCACCTCCGCGGGACATTTAACCGGCCATCAACTAGGTGCTGCCATCTTTCGGGAGTTGCGCGCACTACCAGCTGGTAACGCTATTTCAAGATCTCGCCAGTAGAGGCGCTGTGAATGTGTTCGGTTCATTCGGAAAGAAGATACTGTAAATATACAACAGATAGCGTTGGTTTCAAAGTTCGATTGAATGCTGAATCAGTCCAGATTAACAGCAGTAATCTGTGCGAACGAACCATTTAGATTCTAAAAAATACAATCACCGTGTGTGGAGGAAGATTGAAGAATGGTTCTTCGTGTATATTATAATGCAAACAAACATAAAAAATACTGTAATTATATTACTGTTTGTGGAACTGGAATACGAAATGCGCCTAAACAACTTCACGGGAGAAAACGTAGAATAGTTTCTAGTTATATGCACAGCAAATTGTCCATGAATACTTTCGTTAATTGTTCTCTTGCATTCTACTTTTTTAGGACATTTATATTTACTTATGCGGGCACACAGAGCAGCTTGGGTCACGTTTTATTTCAATTCTTGAAGTTCTAATTACGTAAAACAAAGACAATAAATATAAATATGGTGATGGACGATTTGCTTGGTAATACTTTTGCATCCTATTACACCATTCCAGGCAGTTTTGAACTAAATTCTACTTTTCAGAGATGCCAATCATAGCCGTGCTAGGGCCTTCGAAAAACAATGTCCACCAAGCAGTAACGGCGCTAGAGTTGGGGGGAAGGGGAAGGGGGGGCTCCCGTTTAACCAGTGAAGAGAAGATACGATAAACATCTGTGCACAAACGTTACAAATTCTATCTGAAATACAAACACATAACATTTCCGCTGATACAAATCTCCACTTTTAAAATACGTTACAAATCATACATTAAACCAGGCCTGGTGAACTCGCTGTATATGTGAAATAGCAATCTAGTAAACACGTCTAGACTCAAAGCGAGCAGCGGTACTGTAGCGTTGTAAGAGGGGCGGAAAGGAGGGGTGAGCGAGGCTACGCCGGTCGCGTTCCAGCAGTGGAAAACCTCTCGCAATCTGATTGGTGAGTAACGGCGCACTGTGGTATTATAATTATGGCAGAAGAATTATGAGGTGGTTCCCTACAGTATTTATTTTTACTTCTGAACGAAATCGGCTGGCGAGGTGGGTTGCTCAAACCTGAATTAAACCTTGTTTCACTTCATTGCAGTGGTGAAAATTTTGCCAACAAAGGGCAGCAGTAGCACATAGAAATTAATTTCCTTCTGTTGGGTTGTCCATATTTCTTCCGCACCTTTTACGTGTTTACAATTTCCACCACATGCCGGTGCCAGCATATACGAACACCTTCAATAACACATAAGAAAATATAAAGATGAATCATTAATAAACTGGGCAGCAAATCCTATGACATGCAGAAAAAACAACCTTTAAATTAAGAAATATAGTGAAAAAATTAACTTTCGTGCTAAACGGAGAGCTTCTACATACCGGTGTATCTGTCAATATCTCCTCAGGTCTCAGGCTAGGATCCAGCGTCAGAAGAGCTTGTGTCAAGGGCAGCATTGTATTTTGTGTATCGATCCCTCCCTACATGAACAACAAAGAAATACATGTATAATACATACAAGCATAAGGGACTGCACCCGGTTTCGAAGTCCGGGATGTGGGATTCAGGAATATAGGACAAGGAATTAACATTATGCTAATGCTTAATAGTTACTAGCAATGAAAAACATAAAAATAGCACAACATTGCAAAATAAAATTATGCAAAGAAATTGCAGGAAATACATGGATAAAAATTATTCTAATAAGCATAGTTGCAGAGCGAAAGTAACGCCATCTACAAGGAGCAAAAACTATTACACAGTTTTCTTTACGCTACGTCTAGGAATGCTGCTAGATTGTTAGCTAAGGCTATTTTGGGCATAGGGTGTAGTTCTAGCTTTAATGTGAGCCGGAGGATCGTTTCTTTACAATGCAAAAGCAGTTTCTAGGGATGTGAGACGTTCTTCAGTTGATGTTGTCTTCCTTTGTTGCATTACTCCATTTTCTTGCGAACATGTGACGTACAAGCAGGGTTGCCAACCTCTAGAAACATCAGAATGTTTGAAAGCAACGAGTTACTTGTGACGTAGCAACAAGTAACAATTATTACTTCATTTCGAGTAATAGTAACTGTGCTTATTATATCTGGCGCAAGTAACTGTAACTGGTGACCCAGTTACTTTTATCAGGTCACGTGTAACGAGTGTTACCAACAGCCAAGAAATATACAATGCAGACCAGTGGCGCCGTTTGGGTTCCAAAACTGGGTGGGAAAAGGACAGTTTACTTTCCCTTGGTAGATAAGGTTAGGCATAGTGCGGGGACAAAAGTGGGGAGCAACTGCCCCCCACACGCTCAACCCCTTAACCGCCGCCACTGATCCAGACTAACAGAAGATAAAATTGATTTATAGAGTCTGAATTTATATGAAAGGCCAAACCATTATGAAGGTTTGTTTCATGTATCCACCAACAATGTATCTTAAATACAGTAAAACCTCGTTACTCCGGACTAATGGAGGGAGATAAGTTGACCGGTTTAACGAAAGTCCGGATTAACTGAAATAACCTAAAAGAACAGTAGAAAGTGCATTAAAACTCCGTTTATAGCAACAAAACACGTTTATTATGGTGTATTTAAAGGGCATAGGCCTAAATACACTAGACAGTACAGTACAAAGTCTGCGGGAAACAGAGTTTCATCAGCGGTTGACTGCGTTTTCTTTGGCAAGTTCTCTTGTTGACTTCCAGCCACATTTAAAACCTAGCATTCTGCTCTTTTTGCCTTTTGCCTGTCCGGATTAAGCGAAGTCCGGCTTATCGGGGTCCGGATTAACGAGGTTTTACTGTACTTTTTTTTATTTTTCAGATGTATTTACAAAGGTTCCCTTCACTCACTTAAATTTACTTTTATGTAGTCTATCTTTCAACAATAATGGACGAAGTTGAAATTTGTTAAAAATATATAAATAAAATATTGTGTCTTTGCGACAAATTCTTCAAATATACTTATTTTTGTTTTGAATTTTCGTACCTACACATTTTCACATTAAAACAAAAAAAGGCTTATTATAAGTAAATAAAAATTAGTGTTAATTTTAGACAGTGGTGGTGCCAGTTCTTTGGTATGGGTGTGCGCTACTTGGTGAGATAACGTCCAAAAAATGTATTCTGGTATTCAAACTATTATGCGGTCTAAACAGAAAGGGTCTGCATTATAAGTATTAATATTTATACACATTCCTTAAATTATTAGAGCTAATTTTTTTGATAATTGCACTTTGACAGCTGATTTTGGGTGGGGCTGGTCAATTATGTCCCCCTTGACGATGCTCCTGATTTTAGACCGGTATTAGTAAAGGAAGGGGGGACAGCTTGCTTGAAATTCATTCACGAAATGTGTTATACGATTTATATTCTACCTAGATTAAAATAACGGTAAAATCAATCGAATTACTTTTCTGTGACTGTAATCGTTAAAATAATCGTCAGATCCCAATATAATACCGATTAATAGGCTCTCCAAAGAAAATACAAGACATTTTTTTTAGATTTATTAAGTAAAAATGATAAAGAGTACAAACTATGAAATGATTTTTATGGTATTAAAATACAATTTTGGTGGTGTATCTCTTGAATAACGAGAAATAAACAAGAGGAGTACCACAGTGTCAGATTGTACAGAGTGCGGCGGAAATATTGAGACGATTTAAATATGCCAAATCTATATTAAACATCAGAATAACAATGAAAACACTTATATGACTGGAAAGTACATACAAAAGCATTTCATGTGATGCCCATGTCTTGAAGTACAGCAGTCACTGCCTTGTGCAGGCAACTGTTACGTTTCACTGATATGTGACCATGCTGTCAGACTATCTACGGCCAGAAGTGCGCAGGTTCGGTCTTCATAGGCGCCGTGTATGGTTCCAGCAAGATGGTGCCACAGTGCACACAGCGGGGACATCGTGGGATGTGTCCAGGAAGGAACATGTCAGGTCAGGGAAATGTCACATGGCCTTCACGTTCGCCGGATTTTTCTCTCTGTGATTTCTTTTGTGGGGGTGAAGCAAAAGGTCTACATGAACCTACCTAACACATTGGATAACTTAAAGGAGTATATTCGCGCTGAAATACAGCAAATTACACTGGAGATGCTGCACAAGGCTATGACTGCTGTACGTCGTCGTGCAGAGGTTTGTTTGAGGGAGAATGGCGCCCACCTGAGTGACATTATATTCAAGACATAGGTATCACATGAAAAGCTATTGTATGTACTTTCCCAGTCATGTAAGTGTTTTCATTGTAATTCTGAAGTTTAATATAGATTTGGCATATTTAAATCGTCTCAATATTTCTGCCGCACCCTGTAATTTTCCATCCGCTTAGTTTCCATAGTGACGATGCACCTACCGCCAAATGTTTAACCTTTAAACAGCCAATGGGTCATATATGACCCATATAAAGTATAGGCGAAAACAGCCAATGTGTCATATATGACCCATGGTGCCGATTACAACATTCACGTGCTTTTAGGAACTTCCTACTTGTATGTGAGGTTTTAAACGCTGACAGATGTTGAGATAAGACTTTGAAATGTCATGTGGAAGAAAAAAAAACTCCCCCCCCTTTATCTAATATGCAAATTAGCTATTTTTAGCCAAAATGAAGGATTGTACATATTGCGGCATATTTCAGCCTGTATGAGAACTAGGGACTTGAAACAAGTTTCACTTTGTTGCAAGAGGTCTACTCTTTGAAAGCAATGCAAAAGTTTGCGCCATTTTTCCAAAATAACGGGAGAAGAGGGGGTGTACCCCAGAATTTTTTTTATCATTGAAATTTGGGGACTTGACCCCTCCCAACCCCGTTTTTCTCACTTGGGCTTTCTTAATTGTACACAGTCGCGTGCTCCGATGTTTTTGCTTTCAAACAAAAGTTATCCGAAGTAGATTGCTCAAATAGTCTCAGAGATATAACGTTTTTCTGAAGTAAGTGTAAAAATTTAAAAATCGCGCGCAAAGGCCACGGCGAGAGAGTGGTTACTTTCGAAAACCGGCTCGGCTGTTTAAAGGTTAAGGGAAGTAACATTGGAAAAGTTTGGCGCTGGCAACTACTCAAACTGAAAACTAAAATATTAAATCTCCTTGCTCGTCAGAAGGCGCATTAGTAGTTCTGAACACGAACCATCTTCCTGCGTCATGAAAAACTTCAACCCTGAGTTTTCAAAAGAATCAACTTTTATATTTGCTTATTTCAGCTCAAAACCCCTTTCTTCAGTTTGTCTTTGATGTTAAAGGTAGATTTGATAAAATCACCACCGGAAGTGCTAAATTGAAACTAACCCACTTGCTGCAGATTGATAATACGATTAGCTAATTATCCACCTGAAGACAATTGAATCTGCGTTCATCGTAGCGTTATTAATGTACCACGTCGATATTCAAAACCAGAGAATTACAGAAATGCAAGTTAGGAAAATGAAGAACATGGCCGAGCGCGTTAAGTAATCGACGTTAGATATTGCCACCGAAGCGCATGGTCGCGATTAGCCAAAAGTGACAGAAAACGACAAAAATGCAAATGAAATACACGAAGCAGCTTCTAAGTTTAAAAATGTTTTTCTTGAGGTAAGCATAAGATACTGTCTCAAAATATATCTGCATCCAAAAATTAGCGTTGTAATGTACATGTCATGCAAATGTACAGAAACTAATTTTCTATCCAGAGGTTCAGGGTTCGAATCCCGTCCGACATGGGTGTTCCTTCCTTCATCAATATAATCATATCATCATTCATTCTCACCCGCGATTAGCCAAAGTGGCAGAAAAGCGAAGTAAAATGAACCAAATCAATGAATCATTAATTTTCGATCTTTTAGAATCATGAAAAAATAACAGCAGCTACGGTCGTCCAGTTGACAGGTTGGTGGGTGATCTCAGATAGAAATTTCTCCCCACCTTTTATCAATAAATATCAAGGATGCACCATTAGTTAGTAATAATCACCCATAGTTTACCTTGCCGCTACCCTGAAGGGGGAGTAAAGGCTACCAGAGCCTGGTGCTGATTGCAACTTCACTACGACTGGGATCTGCAATACCTCCATAACCATGTGCCTTTATAGTAGGGTGAAATGTACAGGAGGAGTTAGAACTCTTAAAAGGTGTAGTTTAAAATATATACAGTGCCTTCATTTGGTTATTTCGATTTCGTCGGCAAGCGGCGTTGTTCCAAACGCTGCATGGGCCGCATTAGAACGGCACAATAATCAAACAAAGTCACTGTATAATTTCAATTTTTGAAGAGACGACTGCTCTTTATACTTCATCCTCTAATCTCTGAAGGTGGAGCATAGGTGATCAAGATATAATCCTCCTAATCATTTCGAATATTACACAAACTACTTCGTTTTATGGTCCTACCATTTGGATTTCAATAAAGTTTCCACTCAACGTGATCAGGGTGGAGCCTTGGCTATGGTTGAACACTTCTTCCTAACTTTCTTCCATGTAAACACATGTTTGTACATTATGCAGATGATAAACTAACATTTAACGAATTCCTGAAGACGGATACACAAAAAGTCTTCGAAACGTCGAATTAATCCTATAAGAGATAATAAAGTCCACCCCATTCAACATGATTCACCAGCATGCGCAAACAAACTTTTGGTGCTGCCACCTGTAGTTAACATTTTCTACTGGGGCTGACCTTGGGAGCTATTTCTATCTGGTAATTGTATACGAGAATATTGCTCTAGTGCGGGTTGCAATCTCAGTTGAAAAGTGCACATTGTAGGAAGAACACCGTCTGTACTTTGCCAAGTGTAAATTCTACCATTGCTCATTACTGTAACACAATGAGATAAGGTCCTTCTACCAGAGCCTGGTGCTGATTGCAACTTTACTACGCATGGGATTTGCAATACCGATTCTAATGGAGGTCCACTCCATAACAGGGCGAGGTTGTTAACTATACGCCTACATTAAGTTTTGCAACGTAAGGAGTCCCCGATTTTCGTTTGCTTGGTGCCGCGAGCGGCGTTCGGAGCTTTGGGACTCGAAGAGCCGAACATGATTGAACCGATCACTTAATCGTCGATTTCCAGCGGTCAGTCCAAAATGCAGGTGTATAATTTATATGTAGAAATGATAGAATTCAGATTGTTCAAATACTTTATATGCTTGATCAATACAACTTTATATCAGGCATATTTCCGACACTGTAGAAATACATGTTAGATGGCGTTAAAGGAATATAATAATAAAATTAATAAGAAGAAAAGCAACAAATTTTCAATTGCCACTCAGTTATCTTTCCTTATGCAGAAAATAAAGTACAACTAGTGGTACCATGGCCCCACTGGCACCACATATGCGTACGACTATGATATGATTCATTAATCACTGACCACCTGCAAAGAATACTCAATTTTATTCATAAAAGTTGTACATTTGTTCGTAAAACATTCACTGGTTCTTGATGAGATACGGTACAAATACCAGATGCATTTTGGTGCGAATTCAATATTTGATGCATTTAGACGTTTGCTTTTATGTGATAATTGATGTTTTACTTTTCTGTGTCTAGGAAAAGCTGCACAATCGAACCATCTAGGCCAAGAGGTGTAGGAAAGGTTGCAGATAACGAAACTATTCCACGGACAATTTTTTTTTGCGAATTGTCGCAAAAAAATTTAAGATCTATCCCGGGTGTAAGTTGAGGGAAAATCGAGAGAGAGAGAGAGGAGAAAAGAAGATGCGACAGGGTTTGCAGCAAGACTATCCGAAGTCAAGCGGCGTTCGCTATGAAACAAAAAACCTCCCTCGTTTTCCGAACGAAAAGTCACTCTTCTTTGCACCATTTCTCCCTCTTCTCTCCCCCTCCCTCCCTCCCCCTCGCGTGTAATTTGAAGAACAAAGTTGGAGGGAACAAAAAAGAAAGTATTTCGAAGCCAATGGTGGAAAGCGTCGTCTGGAAGACTTAAAAGGAGTTACAGAGAAACGGCAAAGTTTCCAATCCTAGTCCACCTCACCCCCAGTTTCACCCTGCAAAACCCCGTCAATCACCCCTTCCTTTTCACTAGGTAATAATACCTGTGAACGTCCCCAACAGACGTCCGAATCAAGTGTATTAGGAATAATAACAATGCTTAAATTAAAATAATTATGTTGAAATTATATTAAATTCAATTAACACTACTTTAATTAATATTATTATTACGTAAATAGGTAAAAAGACCGAATAAGAATAGAGATATAACAGCAAGTATTCATTATCTAGCTTATCTGTAGTTAAGATAGGCATAATTTTTATAAAAATAAGTTCCCTGGCAAATAAATTAATGTCAAATAGATGAACAACTGAATATGTATTGAATAAAAAAGGATGTTAGATTCAGTTGGCGAAAAGTAAACTTCATGATTAATACTTTATCTATAAATTATCATAAATAGTAGTGTTGCAAGCATAAATCTTTGGAACTGTCCTTCAAAGCCGTATGATCCCAATATAATCCTTGCCTTCCAATTAGTGTAGAGGAAACAATAAATGCTAAACAAGTATATTTTCATTTTCCTGGACCTCCCGAAATACGTCATTGGCCCTTCCTCCAAGGCCCTCAATTAATACCAGAAAATTTTCAATGAGCATTTAATTCTATTAGCTCTCAGGAAGTAATTCTGGTTGGACTATGACGTCATTAGACAAAGGCAACTTGGACAATGGCAACTTCACTTCAACACAGGAGCCAATTAGGGAAATAAAAGGCGGGTCGAAGAATTCGCCAAGATTGAGAACAATCTTGAATAATTGTAACTATGGATGGAACAAACTCAGGAAAATGAACCAACAAAAGAGACTTCGAGTGTAACACGGAAAAGAATAAAACAAAAGAATGACGTTTCTGCACTTCTACGAGTGCCCTCTTTAGTTCTACTTTTCAAAACGAGGGGGTTGTTAAAACCTCATAATTCCCACACCATTTCCAATGAAAATATGAGACATCTTGAACTCCGGGAAATAATATTAGAGGGACTATTTTTAATGTTTTGAGAAATTTTAGTGAGGGAAACAATTAGTAACCTATAGCTTGGTTATAGTGCGTGTATTTTTGTGCAAGCACCACATGCAGAAACGTAATTTAAACTTAGAAAATTAGTAAATATGTGATATCAGCCAAGGAAAAAATAACACTCAAGAAAAATAATTCCTTAAACAATATAGAAAGAGTAAATAAACAATTCTGTCTCGCTGAAGCAAGGAATTGTAATAACAATGAAGGAATTCGCGCAACCTGGAAAATGAATTCACAGAACAAATCGTCTCTACTTTATTGGGGAAAAGGCATAACTGTACGGGTTCTCGCCAAGGGAACACAGGGGGCTGTGTCTGCAAGAACCAAGCGCATCGTCGAACCGGTCACCGACGTTGCTAAACCTGAGTGCACCCAGTGATTGTTGAAAGGGGCAATGACCTGTGCATGTTTTGGCCTGCTCCTCTTACTGGCGCTGTGTGGCTCAAAATAGAGCACGTGTGTTGTTCCATGTGGTAGCTCTGGGGTTCACCAAGCCTTTAAAAATAGATAACTGGGTGTAACCCGTGGTAGGCTATAGAGGAAGTCAGAGCGTGGTGATGAATACATCACCAACATAAATGGTCGAGATTGCGAATCTGTGGATCCTACCTCCACATCCCCCCATATTCCTTGGGTGCCACTTATTGCACAAGAATCTAGCAACCTTTGTGTTCTAACGTCAGCGCAGTTGTTAGGCAATGCTTAGTTCTCTTAGCATAAATACACTGCAAATATATTATTTATGCTAAGCTAAATCTAACAATGCTAATCTAACAACGAAAGCATTTAGCCTAACAATGAAAGCATTCCACGCAGACGCCAGAACACGAATGTTGACACAGTCTTGTGCGATAAATGATACCCATATTCTTTTACGGCATCTTGCAGTGTTGCACCTTACATATTTGACTTTTGTTTCAGGTTAATCGGGACTGGAGCTACTGCTTAAAGTGGGATCGAACCTGGTTTCGAACCACGGACCTTTGGTTACAAGGAGCCAACGTTACCTCTATGCCAGCCGGGGGCTACCTTTATAAGTGTGTGTGTTTGTGTCTACGACGCCAGGGGTTCCGGGTTCGAATCCCGTGTTTTCTTTGTGGGTGTCCCTTCATCAATTTCATCCTATCATCACTCATCTCCATCTTCGCCATTAGCCAAAAGTGGCAGAAATGCGAAGTAAAATTAAACCAAATCAATCAAGCAATGCATGTGAATGAACGCATGTTCACAATTAGCGTGCGTGTGTGTGTATCTCCATGGTAGAAGCTTAAGAATTTCGTTATTGACTCAGAATCTTGAGGACAATCGGGGAGCTACTTGAAAAGAAGATGTAGCGGACTCCGGACTCGAAAAACAGAAAACGGCAGCGATGGGACTCAATGCGCTGACGACGCATCACCCGATCAAAACCTACTTGGCAGGCCCTGGTCTTCTAAGGGCCATTGTGCCACTGAGTTTATATATATACTAGCTCATTACCCGGCATTGCCCGGGTAATCCCAATCTTCTATTGGACAGGAAAATAATGAATTCTAACTATAGTGCAAAATGAACTTGGAGTTTAACGGCATTGAGATTGTCACTATTCATCTTAGCGACGACGTAAACAATGGATTCCACACTAATATCGGTAATTTTCGCAACACAAAGTCATATCAGCCTGAATATCATCCTTAATGTTAGACAACCCGAGAAACACTATCGTTTTGCGGGATTGCATAGAGTCATAGGTGTCTGTGCGGAATTTAACATCCGTCGTTTTGGATTATTTTTACATGTCACCCCTTCCCACCCCACCGCTAGGGGTGCCAGGGGTGTCTTACCCAAAAAATATTCTCTCCAGATTGCAAGTGATACGTGTACCAAGTTTTAATAATAGGGCTGAAATACTTACTGAAGAGTACGTCCTGAAGTTTAGATTGGCAAGTTACAAGTGTTCTCTGTGTGACCCTCTTGTAAAACGACAGATGTCAATGCGATAGTTAAGTTCTTCCCAAACACGTCTCAGCATGTTCATGTCAACAGTCGCAGCAGCTGTTGCGATGGGTTATTTAAGATCGTCCACTTGTAGGAAGGGAAATACCATACCGTGATCTAAAACGATGCTCTACGACTAACTAACTAACTAACTAACTCTCTAGCCTTCTTAAACCCGAAGGTTCATGGCTGCAGCAACACAGGCCTTCCATCTTTCCCTATCTTGAGCAAGATCTATATACTCTTTCCCATCCCTACCGATTTCCTTTAGGTCCATCTCAACGTTGTCCCTCCATCTTCGTCTTGGCCTTCCTACAGGTCTCTTACCATCTGGTTTCCCAACAAGAATCCTGTAAACTCCTCTTTCCTCTCCCATTCGTGCCACATGGCCTGCCCACCTAAGTCTTCTTGATTTAATTATTCTAATAATATCTGGACATGAGTACAAATTATGTAGTTCTAAATTATGTAACCTTCTCCACTCACCTGTCTCCTCATCCCTTTTAGGTCCAAAGATTTTCCTAAGGATCTTATTTTCAAATACTCTCAATTTATGTTCCTCTTTCAATGTAAGGGACCAAGTTTCACACCCATATAATACTACAGGCAAAATTACTGTTTTGTATATTTTAACTTTTAGTTTCTTAGATATTAAACGAGAAGACAAAAGTTTATGAAGAGAGAAGTAACATGCATTTCCTGAATTAAGCCTACTTTTTATTTCCTCTTTAATATAATTTTCATTTGTTAATATTACTCCTAAGTATTTGAATTTGGAAACTGGTTCAAACGAGTTGTTATCAATAATTAGATTTTGATTATTACCTAACACTTGGTTTCGGCCTGTAAGCATATATTTAGTTTTCTCTTTGTTAACTTCCAAACCTATCTCTTTAGCAGTTTTGAAAAATATTTTAGCATTATTCTTAATTGTATTCACATCATCCCCCAGTAAGTCTACATCATCTGCATATGCTAACAACTGAGTCACACCATTTAATTTTAGTCCTTCTTTAGTTTCTTTTACCTTTCTTACAGCACATTCTAAGGCAAAATTAAAGAGCAATGGAGATAATGCATCTCCTTGTTTTAACCCATCATGAATTGTAAATTTGTCAGACATATTATTACCCACACGAATTTTACTTTCTATTTCACTGGTGCATATTTTTATCATACTAACAAGCTTCTTAGGTATTCCAAACTCTACTAATATATTATATAATTTATCTCTTTTGACCGAATCATATGCTTTTTTGAAATCAATGAATAGCTGATGGACATTTTGATTATATTCCCACTTTTTTTCAAGTGTCTGTCTGATGTGAAAAATTTGATCTGTAGTTGATCTGTTACGTTTAAATCCACATTGATAATCACCTATAATTTCATTAGCATATGGGGTTAGTCTTGTTAAAAGAATGTTAGACAATATTTTGTATGTTGTTGAGAGTAGAGATATTCCACGGTAATTACTGCAGTTCATTTTATCACCTTTTTTAAATACAGGAACAATTATGGATTCTTTCCACTGTTGAGGGATTTCTTCTTTATTCCATATTAAACAAATTAATTTATGAATTTGACATATTAATGAATTTCCACCATATTTAATTAACTCAGCTGGTATTAAATCAATGCCAGGTGCTTTGTTATTCTTTAGCCTTTTAATAGCATCTTTAACTTCAGTCAAGTTAGGTTCTGGAACTAAAGGTTCTGCTGTGTGTACTTGATTTACTTCTGATTTATCTCCTACATGAACATTTAAAAGGTCATTAAAGTAGTTCTTCCATCTATTTAGATTATCGTTTGGGTCAGCTAGAAAATCACCGTCTTTATCTTTTATCAAGTTTACTTTAGGTTGCCACCCCTTTCTAAATTCATTTACACCTTTATATAAATCTCTGATATTTTTATTTTTGCTGTTTGTTTCAATTTCGTTAATTTTGCTTTTCAAGTAATCTCTTTTTTTACTTCTAAACGTGCGGTTAACTTCTCGCTTTATTCTATTATAATTGCTTAGATTTGTATCATCCGAGTTATTTAACCACCTAAATGCTCTACGACAGTAACAGAATTTGTTTTCTCAAATTCAAGCAGAAAGCCCTCTCCACCTGGCTAGCGGCCATACTGCACGACTTACGACTTACGTTAACCCTTCAAGCCGGGAGTTAAATACCCATCAGCCGCTGCGAGAGGCGGTAATTTTAAATCAGCGAAACAGCAATTTTCGAATAATGTCACAAAATTGAACATATCTTAAAAAACATTTGCTCAATTACAATGAAATTTTCAGGACTTGTAAACGAAACTTCACACTACATAAAAATGTATAAATAATGACATGTATACTATAGTAACAAAATAATAATAAAAATAAAAATTTACATGTTGCGCTTACAAAGTACTACTTCTGTCTTGTGTTCTTGTTAGTTTAGAAGTCCAACGTTGTGTGGTACAGTTTAAAACATGCTTCGAAACACAGTCCTACTTCACAATCTGAACACCAATAATAATAAATAACCTTCACCGTCACTTTCCTCTAAAAACGCAAAAAAATTCGTCCGTTTCGATGCCCTTTACCGGCTCGTGCGACGCCATTACTCAGCTGTTTTTTTTAATAAAGTTATGCAATCGTACATAATTTCATGTAATTGGAAGGAAAACCAACAGATGGCAGCACATTGCAGTCTACTCTTGAGTTACATGCGTTTTCATTCATGTGAGAAAACAAGAGATGGCAGAATATGCATCATTTCGTTACTACTACAGAGGACGTATACGTGTACGTTGAACCGCCTCTAGAAGCACTATGAGGGTCCGTACACGTGTACGTCGAACCGGCTTGAGGGGTTAAGGGTGCTCACGTGATGCTGACGCCACGAAGACAAAAAGCGGAGATCGTAAACTTGAAGACTTTCTCTATACAACAGTACTAAATGCTTTCTGATGTAACAAACAAATTTCAATTCATAAAGCGTTTAAACTGTCTATTTCTTTTAGGCTAACCCTGTATATAATGCATGTGCGATGGCACCTCTGTCCGTGAAGTTAGTCACTCACAAGAAGAAATAAATATCTTGTCAAGCCTTCTTTTATGGCAGCAATTTGTTCTCGAGGCTGATAAAGCACAAGGAATAGAGGAAGAAGCGCTTAAATCAAGCTAGGACGACAAACGAAGGCAAAGAACTTGGAAATGGAGGAGAATTGGATCTGTCACACGAGCTATCTGACAAATTGAGATTCGGAAAAGTGGGAATCTCCTGTTCGTTCGCACTCCATCCGTGGAATGGCCTCCCAGGGAGCCCGGCGGCAGTAATGTGGCAGAACGATGAAGTGGACCCGAAGGGGTTTCGAGGCGGAAACTTACTTTTACAACCGGCGCCTTGGCACAACTCGCGAATCTCACACCCTGTGTACGCTTCGTCGATGGAAGGGAGCGGGATTTTCCACAGAGGAGCTGATATGTAGACGATTTGGAAGATTCCTAGGTTCTATGGTCAACTACGTATATAAGAGTGCTAGCATTTAGCGGAGTTGAAAAATGCGACTGGCACTTTTATTTTATTTTGACTCATCATTTGAACGCACGAGGTCCATTTTGAATACTCTGTTAGAGAGCGGCCTATTTAGGCCTAGACAGTCAAGGGAGTTTCATTATTATATATCTTTAAAAATATATTTCCGTGGTGGAGGGATTAGCACAGCGGACATCGACGCCATGAGTCCCGGGTTCGAATCCTGGCATGGGCATGGATGTTCCTTGCGAATGTCCCTTCATCAACTTCATCATATCATTAATCATCCTCATGTTTGCTATTAGTCAAAAGTGCTAAAAAGCGACGTAAAGTACACCAAATCAATCACTCATAAGACAACTAGTGCTACAAATTAGCGGTGTCGAAAGAATTCACTGTAAATTTTGGTTTGGCGCGTTAGTGATTGATTTAATTTATCTCTGCCACTTTGGCTAACCGCGAAGATGAGAATGAATAACATGAAACTGATGAAAGGACAATAACAAACATACATGGACAGGACATAACACGAACCTTACACAGCATTATACTGGCTGTGAATCCAGACGTTACCCTCACACCCCCTATACGCGTTCATGGCTAAGCACAGGGGAATACTTTACCTTTTTTGTGAATCCAGACGTTGTGCGGTATTGCATAGAGTCACGGATGCCTGTCTGTGCTGAATTTAATATCGGTGGGTTCTCGATTATTTTTACGTCACCCCTTCCCACCCCATCCCTATGGGTGCCAGGGGTGTATTGCCCCAAAAATATTATTTCCACATTGCAAGTGATACGTGTACCAAGTTTGGTTGAAATTGCTCCTGGCGTTCGAGAGTTATGCCGGAACAAACAAATATACACACCCACACATATACATCTATTTTTTTATATATAGAAGATATAGGCTGCATCCAGAGTAAAATTTCGCTTTTCGATAGTTCGTAGCGTCAAAACGAGACGTCACACACAAACAAAAGTTATTAGAAAAACACACTGTCCCAGGAATGTCTGGAGCAAGCGAACGAGAACAAGTCTCTGAGCAAGTAGTGGCTGGAGAGAGCACGACCAATGAACAGGTGAAAGGGTAAAACGCGGTTGCGGACACCAACGCTTTGCAGCAGCGCGCACTGCTTTACTCCGTCCACTCGCTTTCTCCCCTTCTCTACCGTTATGTGCGGCCTTGCTCCACAGTTTCCCGAGACGGAGTGTATACACTCTTCATGTTACGGTAGTACTCACTGTATATATTTCATGTACCATACATTTCGATGACCAAGAGTTGGATTTCGAGATGGAGGAATAAGATATAGACTTCATCTTGACAGCGTCCCAAAATAGATTTATTTTGTATTAAGGATTTTATAAATAAATTATGAGAAAAAATATACTTGAAAATAAATCCCACGTAGCAATTCCATTCACGCGCATAAAGGGGCCCATTTCTTGGCAAATGTTCCGAAGTCGCATCGATATATTCTCCTCAATAGAGAAATGCGAGTCGACAAAGCAAACAGGGGCGTATGAATTAAACATAACAATGTTCTATTTCCTGATTTTACAGCTCGTTTATCGTGGTTGGGTGGAAAGAAACTCTTAGCTCATTGCAATCGGCTAGCTATCAATTTTATCCCCCCGCTTGCATTGTTGGCGAACATGTACCAGTGCAGATTTGTTCTATTTTATATCAGCATTTTCTAGCAGTCTTCTCATCTTCATGCGTCAGCAGTCCTAGCCTGGCACGGCTGACTGAATTAAAAGTCGTAAGTCAAAGAAACTGCTACGGGCAGTGGAAGAACCGCAACTCTGGAGAAGGGCACCAGATGGCAGGCTGTTCAAGCGAGGGGAACAAAGGTTACAACTACCCGTATGTCCCGTATGAAAGGAACAAAGATGAACACGAGGTTGTCCAAACTCAGGAGCCTCTTTTAAGGTAATTTTAATAAAGAATATAGAGAATGGACAGAAAGGGAAAATGGGGGTCCACCATGGGTACACGCTGACCTCCGTGGCAGAGTGGTTAGCACAGCGCATTACGAAGAATCCCGGGTTGGAATCCCGGCGAGGGTATGGGTGTTCTTTGTGAGTATCCCTACAACTCATCTTCAAGATTAGCCCAAAAATGGCAGAAAAACGAAGTAAAATAAACCAAATAAATCAATTAATCATGGGTTTACCCACACTTTTTTTCAAAAGTAAAGTTTCAGTTAGTTTTTATGGGATTTAAGGATAAATTTAGCGCCTTTTTTAAAAAAATAACTGTAGGTTAGCGTTGTGTTAGCTGGGTATTTGGGATGTCTGCAGAAATAAACGCTTAATGCTTGATTTCGTCGGGTTTCACTGTTTTATTTTTATTGCAGATGTTTACTATATCCTGCTCAGATAGACTAATAGTAACTGGATCAACATTTTAAAGTGGTATCAGAACCACTGTGCCATGTGCCGAGCCCGGTACGTCTTGCTTGCAACGCGGCAAAGGATAATGGTGGATATCATTGAAAATATATTGTAATTGTAATTTCCTCACTGACGCGATATTTTTGGACGACTGTACAAAATTATGATTTTTTTAAACCTAGGACCAGCCTCAGTGATTTCGCTGGAGGGGAGGGGGGATGTTTTGGGGGAATGCAGTCCCGTTCAATATACCACCAAACATCATACAAGAATTTATATTTTATTTAAAAGAGCATTTAATTATCTTCAGTGGCGGCGATTAGGGGGGTCGTGGGGGGCAGTTGCCCCCGCACTATGCTAAATCCTATCTACCCCCCCCCCTAGTTTTGGAACCCAGTCGCCGTCACTGTTTATATTGTTTTTCTTGTGCCCCAGCCAGCTGGCGCCATCACTATAGTGGAACCGCAAGCAAAGAAACCTGCGCAGACCCGCGACTCCTGCGCACCGTACTCCCGCGTGGAGGGGAGGGGGAGAGTGAACCATGCTTCCTTATGACCCGAGCTGAACGGAAGAAAGGAAACATGCGCGGGAACTTTTCGTCCAAGGTTTGTTTCCTTGTTGTCGCTCTATATCTCGCCAACTTTTACATTCCAGCTCTTAGACTCTGACAGCAGCTTCCGATTACATCCGCTAGATGTCTCCCAGTTCTCGAAAGATGCTAGAGACTTCCACACAGCCACTCTTCGCTCTATTGATTATTGACGTAATCAAACAGAGTCATCTGCAACGCTTGAATCACATCCATCCATTGCTTCCATAATAAATTATTTTATGTACTCCATTTCCTTAACAAATGCTAAGGACACACATATGTCTACAAATTTCTGTAAGTAAAATACAAGAAAACATTTAGAAAGGTAAAGTTCCCATGTGTCTCGATAACTTAGACGACTTGTCTGGTGTTGCATTTCAGTGAAATTACAATTGTTATTGTTAATTGAGTTAAAATTTATGGGTGCGTCGGCACTTAAGGCCATTTCGCACCCTTCTGTGTATACGGGGAAATGTCCCCTTATCTAAAATTCTGACAGATTTAAAAAAGGGGTGTAGATAGCCCCTTGGGAAAAACTAAAAGTGCAAGGTTGTAAAGAGACCTGCACGAGACAAACACGACACATTAAAAAGTCAGAACAAACTAAAAACCTCCTTGCAGACGGTGGAAGAGTCCAGCTCTTCGCAAAAAAATAAAAACACGTGATAAAATACTGCTGTCATCACCCAAGTGGGATGACAAACAGCCGGAAAGGTTAAAAGTCTGCCGGAGGTAAGCAAGATCGACAAATTCAACGAGAATGTGTCGGATGCTTAAAATAACATTACAAGCACGACACAACGGAGGGTCCAGTCCTTGCAGTAGGTGACCATGCGTGAGACGGCTGTGTCCTATACGCATGCGGGTAAGAATAACGTCTTCTCGCCGAGAGGGACGAGACGAGGAACGCCAAGCACCTATGGTGGGCTTAACAGAGTGAAGCTTGTTCCCCGTTTCCACATCCCACTCGGTCTGCCAAGTGTCAAGAAGGCGACAACGGAACACATTCTGCAGGTCGCTAGCTGGCAAAAGGTGGACGAGAACGTCGCCATCTGCACCAGCAGACTTGGCGGCAGCATCAGCTGCTTCGTTCCCCTGGATGCCCACGTGGCTAGGGACCCAACAGAAGTGTACATCTGTGCTGGCAGATAAGGACACAAGCCGTCTGAATATGCGTTGCGCTACCGGATGCCGGGAATACGGCGAATCTAGAGACTGCAACACGCTGGTCGAATCGCAGCACACAAGGACTTTCTTCAGCCCATTCACGTCTGCAAAGTCCAGTGCCTTTAGAATGGCGTACAACTCTGCCGTAAAGATGGAACAGGCAGGATGTAGCGCGAAACTGGAACTTTGAGAGTGAAATTACAAGAATGTGGCGTCAAACCTTCCATAAAATTATCTTGGAGGTATTGATAGTTGAGCGGTCGGAGTTCAAAGCACAACGTCTTGCACCACACGGCCACGGAGGAGGACCTATGAAATTAACATTATTAAAAAAAATCGGTCCCGCTTCGTTTGCTGGACCATCATTTATGTTACATCGAATTTATGATTATATTGGATTAGATGTGGCAGTAGACCAGCCGAAAAGGTATTGTAAACACCCGCTGAACGTTGGAAGAAATTTAATGATGAAAAAAAGGAAACTTTCTATATGCGCGCTTTTGATATATAGGGTCCTTCAAAATGATTAATCGAATTTCAAATAGTTGTATATTTGGAGTTTACAATATCAGAGTGGTAAGTGTACGTCGCTGAAGGAAAACTCATCACAGTTCATATCATACCTTATAAGTGTTCAATGTAACATCCTTTAGCTACACGAACGGGATGGAGGAATTCGTCAGATTCGAACCATTCTCAATGTTTCCTCAGAAAACGATCCGGTGACCTGAGAGGCCAGCCAACTTTACAGTTCCAACTATGGATGAGCTGACTGCCGTGGAGTGAGTGAGAATGAACATGTTGTAGCGAGCATGTTAAGAATTCCACCATCTCTTTGAAGGTGTTCAATGATACGAATTATGATGAGTTTTCTTTCGGACTGACGTACCACTCTGACGGTGTAACCTCCAAATACACAACCATTCGAAATTCGATTAATTATTTTGAAACACCCTGTATATTGGTGAAGATCAGTAGCACATGTATCACTTTTGTTTACCAAAATTTGCAAATGTTGTTTGTTCTATAATTTAACACGCTCTTTTGTTAGGCATTCGCTACAAATCAGCTTTCACTGAAACAATGCATTTTGTTAAAATCACACGTGATAAAGTGTGCACGTTTAAATGATATTGGATCCTCTACGCGTTGCAGTACAAGGATAATCTCGCTCGATCTCTAAATCCCCTGCGATGATATGCAGAGGAGTAGAGGTTCGGATGCTGTGGGGACAACATGGCGCCAAATCTGCCAGCCGGAGAATTATCACTTATGGATCCACAGAACCTAAATCAGAATGCGGACCCCAGGATCCTCCTAATCCTTCTGCGCATTCAGAATAATGACAATTCGCTTGCCACAAGGGAACACAATAAGAGCCGCAAATGAGGTTCTCATACTCAATACAGAGCCCTATCTAGTAGGATGGGAGAGGGGTGCAGTAGCCGAGGGCGCAGAACGAACTCAAAATACAAAGTTGTTTTTAGTCCATTCTATCCTCAGGCGGGCTAATCGAGACTGGATATACAGGTTAAAGTGGGATCTACCCACTGTGTAAAGTGCCGGGACTGAACACGAGACCTCTAGATTACGAGGTACAACTATGTCATAGATGAGAGGGGGTGTAAACGCCATCGTTCCTATTAAAAAAAAAATTATGTCCCGCTTCGTTCGCTGGACCACATTTTCTGTAACAGTCACATCTTTTATATATTGTGCAGATAAAAGGGATGAGAAGACAGGTGATTGGAGAAGGTTACATAATTCAGAACTACACAATTTTTATTCACGTCCAGATTTATAAGAACAATTAAATCAAGAAGACTTATATGGGCAGGCCATGTGTCACGAATGGGAAAGGAAAGAAGTGTTTACAGGATTCTTGTTGGGAAACCTGATGGTAACAGACCTGTAGGAAGGCCAAGACGAAGATGGAGGGATAACGTTGAGATGAACCTAAAGGAAATCGTTAAGGATTGATCTTGCCTTCGATAGGGACAGATGGAAGATTTGTGTTGCTGCAGCCATAAATCTTCGGGTTTAAGAATGCTAGAGAGTTAGTTAGCAGATAAAGATATTGCATTGATTAGTTCGTGATGATGTAACGACTTAAAAAAGTATATGCAAGGCGTTTTGAAAATCAGGCAAGAGTGACATTTTGCAACTGCATTAAAATGCATAAACATAATGTTGATGATGTTAAAAAGTATAATACTTCGTATCTTGCCTGACACATGCATATTTTTTTTCAATGTTGTTCTACAAGAAATATGGTTTAGCATAATAATTGTACTCAAAGTAACGTCAAATGCGCATTGCGAACTATTTGTCTGTGACTGTCCTCTACATTCAAAATAATAAATATTTTATTGTAAGCATGTTTGTTAATTAATAGGGACTCGCTGAGTTCAAGAACGCTGCATAAATGTCAATGTTTAAAAGGTCGTTTTCCTTGAGTAGGAAACGTGTTTAAATGCAAATTGAATTTGGGAGAAATATTACCTATGTTTTAATTCTTGCAACGAAATTTATATCCTAATATCATGGAAAACCCATGCGTCATGTGAATTAGAATTTCAGTGTGTACAGTTGCACGTCAAAGTAGAACTTTGTCTTGGCGTAGATATCTCTACATGGCTATGAACAGAGCCAGATTTAGGCATAGAGGGGCGCACGATTTCATAGCGTGCCAGATGCCCGTATTAGAGTTTCATTTAAATTTATTTTACGATAACGTATCAGCGATTTAAACTAAGAGTGTGCAAGTTCTATAGTACGAAGTCCGATGAAGTTCAAACTAAAATTTACAAGGTGAATTCACCATGTAAATAAAATGAAAATTTGTCATTACTACAGTGTCCAGTCTTGAGAAATGATTGAACGGTTTCATTACTTTGAAATAAAGAAGTGTCTTTTAGACAAAATATAAATTTCCTAGCATGGAAACCTAAGTCCTTTGTCATTTTCTGGAAATACGTTGAACGTGCCAACAGAATTCCAAATAGGAAGGATGGATAAAACTTAAATTCGTTTTGAGTGAAAGTTTTAATCTGAATGAAGAATTAAATGTGTTTTTAAGTTAGTGTTGTGAAAACTCACAACTCAAATATATTGGGATTATGATAGTTGTCAACCAGTTTCAGCAGAACATTTCACAGCTCAGTATAGTTGATACGAGGGCACAGGATAGGGTCGCGGCCCGGTGGTTGAAAAACAATGCACTAGAGTACTTTACCATGTTGACAAATATATTGTGGACTAAAGTGCCTCCATTAGCTGACATGTTCAAATAAAAGCAGTCAGGTAAATGACCAAAACACGACCTCTTTTCACGATGTTGAAGGCAAATTACTGCCGATAGATAATTGCATCAAAAAACTTGATAAAGCGAAATAAACGTTGTGTTTAAACCTTAAAACATTCTTCGTATCGATACTTGATTATATCAACAAATTAGAGGTTCAAACATAATGCCGGGTAGGCTCTCTTCTAGAGTCTAAATGCAGCTCGTTGGAATGAAGCATTCGCTGTGCATGCGCGAACAACAAACTGAAGCAACACGATGCACGGTATTGAGAAAACGGTACAGTCCGAGAGGCACGTAAGCGACACGCAACACGTGCATCTTGCAGTGTCTCTTCGGTTCGAAAGGTTGCATTGCTTACTGAGTGTTGGCTTCCAAGCGACACGTGTTTCGTGTTTCTTCGGTGTGAATTCTCCCTAAAACTTAAAAAACGGCAATATTACAGCAAAAGATCACAGTCGCCAAGCTGAAATTTCTAGTCGCCATGGCGACCGAGATTTTTCGAGCCCTGCCATCTTTTTAATAATTTCATATGTGCTTTGTCCTTTTTAGATTTCCTAATCAAGGAAACACCTGTTACCTGAATGCTACATTACAGGCTCTACTAGGTTTAGTACCATTCACGGAGGAAATCATTGTGGTTTCATCTGAGCTATCTAATTACATGGTGCGAAACTGTCTGTTCCGGGTCCTCTATTACATTGTGACGTGGAGAGAGAAGGGGGAGAAGGATAAGTTATCGTATGCTTTGAGGTAAGTTGTTATTGCTCTATGGTTGGATATTCTTGAATTAAGCTTGTTAGTCCCTCTTTTAGATCGAACTTTAATCCCTTCTGGAAGGAACTCACAATACAGAGTTTTGCTGTTTGTTTTTTTTGTTTTAAGGCTAATCGGGACTGGACCTACGATAAAACTATCCAGATAATACACACATTTGGATATCCAGACATTTTTGGATAATCCTAATATCTGGATATTGTATAATTCGGATAATCTGAATATTTGGATAATTCAGATATCTGTATAATGTGTATGTATCTGGATATCAGAATATCCAATATCCAGATATTTGAAATCCAGATAGAAAATTATCCAATATCTGACTTTGGCCATCCCTATTCCCAACGTAGCAAAATTTATAAAACATTTTCCTGTTTTAATTTTTTCAGTTTGGTCTCTTGAAAAACTATACAATCTATGTTTCACTTGACCTACATTATTGCATCATACCTACCCTAATTATCAATTTGCAATTATAGTATACATTCATGTTATGGGACTATAGATGCAGTAAGATATTAATATACACATGATACGTGCTTGCCTGTTCATTTAATTCAGTTAATTTCATTGACCCTTGCCTCACGAACCATTCGTGGTTATGTTAGACAAGCATAGTTAAAATTGAGGGTAACATTATAGTTAAAAAAGATTATTTTTTTTTTGTGTGTGTGTGTGTGTGTGTGTGTGTGTGTGTGTGTTTGTTTATATTGTGTAGTAGTTGTGGTATGTTTGTTTATATTGTGTAGTAGTTGTGGTGTGTTTGTTTATATTGTGTAGTAGTTGTGGTGTGTTTGTGTTTATATTGTGTTATAGTTGTGATGTGTTTGTGTGTGTCTTGTGTAGTAGTTGTGATGTGTTTGTGTGTGTCTTGTGTAGTAGTTATGCTGTCTAATGTGTTTGTGTTCGTCTTGTGTAGTAATTGTGCTGTCTAATATGTTTGTGCTTGTCTTGTGTAGTAGTTCCTCCATTCATATTGGGGGTTAGGCGTAGAGCTGACAACTCTGCACTGTAAAAAGACATGTCAAGAAACAGAAATATAAGGCCATGGATGTTCCCAAGGTAAAATATTCCGGAGGAAAAATAGTCCCCCGTTCGGATCTCCGGGTGGGGACTACTTTGGGAGGTCCCTGGACTAAGGATAAGATCTACGTTAGGAATAAGGATATTAAATTAGGCACCTGGAATGTTCTGAGCCTTTACCGGCCTGGGGCATTTCAGTGTACAGAGATAGGGAAGTATAAATTAGATGTAGTAGCTGTCCAGGAAGTTAGGTGGCCAGGAGAAGGGAATTGTAAAACTAAAAATTATACTTTTTTCTATGGTGGTACTGAAAATCATAATTTTGGAACAGGCTTTTTCATAAATAATAGAATTATCTCGGCTCTTAAAACAGTAGAATTTATTAATGATAGGATATCATATGCAGTTTTACAGGGTAGGTGGTGTAAAATTATTTTAATAAACATACATGCACCAACGGAAGCTAAAGATGATAATACTAAAGATAATTTTTATACAGAGTTAGAACAGGTCTTTGATAAATTTTCTCAGTATGATATGAAAATTCTGTTAGGTGACTGTAATGCACAGATTGGAAAAGAAGAGACATTTAAACCCACGATTGGTAAAGAAAGTCTTCATGAATTAAGTAATGATAATGGTATAAGATTGATTACTTTTGCAACCTCAAAGAATTTAATTGTGAAAAGTACCACTTTTAAACATAAAGATATCCATAAATATACCTGGTCTTCTCCAGATGGTAAAACTCATAATCAGATAGATCATATTCTCATTGATAAGAGAAGGCATACTAGTATAATTGACGTTCGTACACATAGAGATGCTGACTGTGCCAGTGACCATTATTTAGTAATTGCTAAATTAAGACAAAGACTCTCAGTGATAAATCATAAGCAACAAAATCTAAAAGTTCCAAAATTTGATACAGGAAAGTTTACTGATGAAAGAATTAAGAAAGATTACCAAATTAAACTGTCAAATAGATTTGATGTTTTGCAGGATTTAAATGATGATGAAAATATAAATGAAACAGACGTAAATAAGAATTGGGAGCACATACGTAATGCAATAGAATCAGCAGCTAAAGAAAGTATAGGATACCATAAACCGAGAAAAAGTAAGCCATGGTTTGATAATGAATGTCATAATCTAATAGAAATAAGAAATCAGGCTAGACTTAGGTGGTTAAATAACTCTGATGATACAAATCTAAACAATTATAATAGAATAAAGCGAGAAGTTAACCGCACGTTTAGAAGTAAAAAAAGAGATTACTTGAAAAGCAAAATTAACGAAATTGAAACAAACAGCAAAAATAAAAATATCAGAGATTTATATAAAGGTGTAAATGAATTTAGAAAGGGGTGGCAACCTAAAGTAAACTTGATAAAAGATAAAGACGGTGATTTTCTAGCTGACCCAAGCGATATTCTAAATAGATGGAAGAACTACTTTAATGACCTTTTAAATGTCCATGTAGGAGATAAATCAGAAGTAAATGAAGTACACACAGCAGAACCTTTAGTTCCAGAACCTAACTTGACTGAAGTTAAAGATGCTATTAAAAGGCTAAAGAATAACAAAGCACCTGGCATTGATTTAATACCAGCTGAGTTAATTAAATATGGTGGAAATTCATTAATATGTCAAATTCATAAATTAATTTGTTTAATATGGAATAAAGAAGAAATCCCTCAACAGTGGAAAGAATCCATAATTGTTCCTGTGTTTAAAAAAGGTGATAAAATGAACTGCAGTAATTACCGTGGAATTTCTCTACTCTCAACAACATACAAAATATTGTCTAACATTCTTTTAACAAGACTAACCCCATATGCTAATGAAATTATAGGTGATTATCAATGTGGATTTAAACGTAACAGATCAACTACAGATCAAATTTTTCACATCAGACAGACACTTGAAAAAAAGTGGGAATATAATCAAAATGTCCATCAGCTATTCATTGATTTCAAAAAAGCATATGATTCGGTCAAAAGAGATAAATTATATAATATATTAGTAGAGTTTGGAATACCTAAGAAGCTTGTTAGTATGATAAAAATATGCACCAGTGAAACAGAAAGTAAAATTCGTGTGGGTAATAATATGTCTGACAAATTTACAATTCATGATGGGTTAAAACAAGGAGATGCATTATCTCCATTGCTCTTTAATTTTGCCTTAGAATATGCTGTAAGGAAGGTAAGAGAAACTAAAGAAGGACTAAAATTAAATGGTGTGACTCAGTTGTTAGCATATGCAGATGATGTAGACTTACTGGGGGATGATGTGAATACAATTAAGAATAATGCTAAAATATTTTTCAAAACTGCTAAAGAGATAGGTTTGGAAGTTAACAAAGAGAAAACTAAATATATGCTTACAGGGCGAAACCAAGTGTTAGGTAATAATCAAAATCTAATTATTGATAACAACTCGTTTGAACCAGTTTCCAAATTCAAATACTTAGGAGTAATATTAACAAATGAAAATTCTATTAAAGAGGAAATAAAAAGTAGGCTCAATTCAGGAAATGCATGTTACTTCTCTCTTCATAAACTTTTATGTTCTCGTTTAATATCTATGAAACTAAAAGTTAAAATATACAAAACAGTAATTTTGCCTGTAGTATTATATGGGTGTGAAACTTGGTCCCTTACATTGAAAGAGGAACATAAATTGAGAGTATTTGAAAATAAGATCCTTAGGAAAATCTTTGGACCTAAAAGGGATGAGGAGACAGGTGAGTGGAGAAGGTTACATAATTTAGAACTACATAATTTGTACTCATGTCCAGATATTATTAGAATAATTAAATCAAGAAGACTTAGGTGGGCAGGCCATGTGGCACGAATGGGAGAGGAAAGAGGAGTTTACAGGATTCTTGTTGGGAAACCAGATGGTAAGAGACCTGTAGGAAGGCCAAGACGAAGATGGAGGGACAACGTTGAGATGGACGTAAAGGAAATCGGTAGGGATTTCGAAAGAGTATATAGATCTTGCTCAAGATAGGGACAGATGGAAGGCCTGTGTTGCTGCAGCCATGAACCTTCGGGTTTAAGAAGGCTAGAGAGTTAGTTAGTTTAGTTAGTGTTGTATAATGTGAATGAGTGGCGCAATCTAGTGGAAGTGGAAAATATAACTCGAAAAATATAACAAAATGCGCTAATGGGTCATTCCTGGGGTGGGTGATCTGGCCATGTACCTACATCAAGTGGCTGTAGGCTTCATCCAGCCTCTCATCAATGGGTTCCTTGGAGTGATACTTATGGGTAAAGGAGAGCGGAGCGTGGCACTGTTCACATCACCTCCACAATGGTAAACTCGGAACAATACCGTACAGCACAGTATTTGTACGTTATTCTTTTCTTCCTTTAGTATCTATATTTAATTGGTCGTGAGTAAAATGAGGATTATTGTTTGTATGTAGCCTACTTCCGTTTATCCTCTATTAGGCTAAAATAAATTATGATGATTATTTCTAGGGCTGAGTCGATACCGATGTATCGGTATCGCCAATACCAGCGGTATCGGTATCGGCAAGTACCGGTTGGATTTTATATACCGATACCTGTCGATACTTTTCGAGCGTTTCATTGTTCGCAAAATGCCACGCGAGTCTAGTTATCCTGAAAGTTATGCAAAAATCAAAGTTTCCATTGATTTTGTACAAATATTGTAAGAAAAAACGATATTTTGTGATTGAAGAAACATATTTATTTTTAAACCGGTCAAATTAATATTTCAGGTTTTAAGTACACATATGCAAATGATTTACCATGATGTTTCAGAAACTAAAAAGAAATGATTTTAAAAGAAATTCATGAAATCCTTAATTAAACCATGGGTCTTTATTTTATGGTGTAATATAATCATTGCAGCCCCAATACTTCCCAAGATAACGTAGTAAAACCCACGAGAGAAAACACGAACTTCAACAAACCCTATTCGGCAGAAACACAGTTCTCTACGCGGTCCGCGCGAATCATATACAGAAGGCGCAGAAAAAGAGAGCATCGTTGATTGACACTAACGAATTATTAATTATGTTATTTGCTGCAGTGTTGAATAAAGAATGTTAATGTAAATTTGGAGTGGAATATTCACCCACTAACATTAATTAAGGAAGGGAAAAGAGTTGGTTTAAAGATAGACAGTACAAAGATGAAATCATTAAGAACAAATGTAAAAAAAGATGGAAAACTTCCATTTGAACTGAGGAAAATATTGAAGAGGTTAAGGAGTTTACATATCTGGGGAGTTTGGTGACAAATACACGGGGAACAGAAAAATATGTTAGATCGAGAATTAGGAAAGCAAGTGTGGCATTTATTCAGCTATATAAAGTTTGGAAAGCCAGGGAAATTTCAATAAGAACTAAGCTGCATTTTTTTAAACCTAATGTGAAGTCAGTTCTCCTTTATTGATGTGAAACTTGTAAAGTAACAAAGAACATTACTAAAGACCTACAGACATTCATAAATAGATGCCTAAGGAAACTTCTAGGAATATATTGGCCAGATATTATCTCAAATGAAGATCTATGGAAACATACACGAGAGGAATCGGTGGCAATACAGATCAAAAGAAGAAAGTGCAAGTGGATTGGACACACATCGAGGAACGATCCTTCGGCAATAGAAAGATAAGCATTGAGCTGGAGCCCACAAGGACAAGGTAGGAGAGGAAGGCCAAGAATGAGTTGGAGACGGACAATATTGCAAGAAATACGGGAAGCAGGAAAGACCTGGAACGAGATAAGGAAGATGGCTGGAAACAGAGTCGGTTGGCGATGCTTCGTTGAGGCCCTATGCTCCGTAGCGGAGTAACAGGAAATAAGTCAAGTCAACATTAATCAATATTTTGAACAATTTAAAATTGTTACAATTTTCAAGCATCCGTATTTGTATCGTTCAAACTGATATCGGCTCAGATCTAGTCATTTGTCATATCCTTCAGTTATTTTTCCTCATTCCCTCCAGGCAAATGGCGAATAGATGGAAATTTCCTCCCTTTAGCTGACCCATTGATTTCTCGTCATTCACGTTTCCCTTCAGAGAATCTCGAATACAAACCCAAGAGAAATTCCACTGCGGCGGGACAATTCCCCCTGCCCTTCCACCAATCAAATAGTTGGTGCCGGATGCCGTGGGAAAGTGAAAATATGTCTAAATTTAGGAGATCCTTCCTTCATCTCCAGGATTTGTACCGCATTCATTGGTTTCAATACAGCCTCAGTCCGTATGGAAAACTGCCAGCGCCGGGGACTTCCCCATTGTTGCCGGGAGATCCCCGCTTCCGAGCGACATCTTTCGGCACAAAGGCGCAAACGAGGCAGCCGGATTCCCGCACATCCAGCCTCGTTATTGTTGTCGCACGTTCAACATCTCTTCCGGCCTGAGTGTCACGGGCAGACGACGGAATTCGGGCCGGATGCCTCGGTGCCTGCTTCCTGCATGTCGCCACGGGTTTATCCACGCTTTTCGATATGACGGGGTGTCGTAGGAAATTTGGGGGGTGGGAGTTAGCTTTCAGGGGTCCTCTTTTGCCTCATGAAACAACTCAAAAGCAGTAGTGTACGCTCTAGTACCCAAATATCCAATCAACATTAAGTTTTAATTATGAAGCATATAGCCCACTGAAACATGGGGAAACGCGGCAACAGAACTTTTGTTGTCTGTTTCTATTGAAATCAAATGGTGTAACGTCACACTACAGCGAAACGCGCGGAATTTCCATGCCAGACGTGTGCAGGTTTCTAAGGTGGACGTTTCCGTTGGCCGCGTCCCCAAATGCCCTCTCGTGTAATTCCCCGTCTCTTCGTTTATCTCCGGCAAGCGTCACCCTCGGAAAGGCACATGAGTTTTCCACTCGGGGGTTCGGGGTGGCTGAGCTGATAACACTTTGCACCGATACCGATAACGATGCATGAAAACTGTAAAAATTAAAAGTTGTTGAAAATAGTGATTAATATTAGTGGGTGCGAATTCCACTCCAATTACAAGCATAAATTTACCAGAGTTATGCTTTATAATATCCAAAACCTGCATCAGAATATAAAAATACTTCTTATGTGAACACAAAATACAGTTTTTATACATAATATTGGTACAAAATCAATGGAAAATCTAATGTTGCACAACTTCCAGCATAAGACTCATAGAAAATGTCGTGTGACATTCTTGCGGAACCTGGTAGCGATAAAATGGCGGAAAAGTATCGGCCGATATCGGTAAACAAAATCCAACCGATACTTTCCGATACCGATACATCGGCATCGGTATCGGCTCAGTCCTATTTATAACCTAACTAAACTGATAAAACTGTGCAACACAACTGACTATTTGCTCTGAACTCTGAATTAAATTATGTGATTTTAGATGTCATTAGGAGTGTGAATGCAAATCAAAGTACTCTCTGAGAACATTCTTTCGGCCTTTAAAGATGGTGTAGTGGTCGCATTTTTAATCAAGGGGTCCCGGGTTCGATACCCGGTGGAGGCACATAATGGTTCGGATCCCACTTTAAACTGTAGGTCCAGTCCCGATTAGCCTTACTGTGCATAAAGTGGACTTAAAATAAATCCAATGGCAGTGTGCTGAAGAAAAAGTCTCCTGTTCGGAGCATACGTCCTGATACTTCCCAGTGCAGTTCCGGCTATGTCTCCTGAACGGAACCCATTCGGATGAACACTTCCACTGTCGCGATTCCTGACTGAACCGGCCAACATTCTATGGGAGGCTGGTTGCGAATCTTGCAGCTGCATAAGCATGGGAGATTTCTGCGCATGCGCATCTGCGTTTGGACAGAGTTGCCAACTGACATTATGAGATGCGATATCCGTCACCCTGTATTTAATGAATACAAAAAGTAATTTCTTATTAATTTATCTACACATGTTAATATAAATTCGGCATTGTACGTTGCAGTCTCCTGCGT
The DNA here is from genome assembly GCF_977018435.1 of Lepisma saccharinum. NCBI lineage: Eukaryota > Metazoa > Arthropoda > Insecta > Zygentoma > Lepismatidae > Lepisma > Lepisma saccharinum. Next base: position 35,531,661 of record NC_139258.1, on the reverse strand, counting down.
AACACGTATGCTCTACATACTAAATTTATGAGAATGCTAACAATTAATTGACAAATGAAAACACCTCTAAAGCTATTCCACCCCTAACGATGGAGAACAAAGTGAAGACCACTAGAAAAGAACAAAGAAAGGCTTGTGAGAATCGTTAACTTTTGTCTCAAAGCAGTTTTCCAGCACTTGATAGTCCCTTTTCATGTGAATTTTCTTCTTCGGAAGACCTTTCTACTCTACAAGCTAATTTCTCACCTTAACAATCCAAAGCGGATTATTAATAAGTTTTTTTTTCGCATCTCCTTCTGATAATAGGTTCCGGCTTCATTGCCGGAAGAGGCGTCTGAATCGGAGCTCATTCACGGATCGGTAATTTCCACTGAATCAAACGCCCATGATCAAAAAGGAAACGCCTATGAGAACTGATAATGGAGTGGTGATTGGGTAGCGTTAAGTCTTCTAGTTTCCTCATCATCGTATCAGACGGTGCTTCTTGCAGTGGATGAACTGAAGACTTTCTCTCATGAATACACAGTTGTTGTTCCTACGATAAACATGGTAATTTTAAAACATCGCTCCCGTACATCAACCATGTGACGTGAATTTTTAAATACAGGGTGTCTACAAATAATCGGAGCAGTTTCACGATGTAACTGTACGTGTATTATTTAACGTATCATGAAGTAACTTTGCAGAGAAACTCAACAAGTTTTGTCACACATTACAAGTGTTCGATATGTCCCCCCTTCGTGATTCTGCAAACATCAACTCCACAATCAAGTTCTTCCCAAACGCGATGATGATGCGAGCCCGCAGTTCTGATAGATCCTTCTGTGATGGAGGCACAGAGACTACGCCCTTCATACAACTCCACAAAAAAATCACAGGGAGAAAAGTCATGGGAGTGTGGAGCTCATGACGGCAGTTGTTGGTCATCATTTTCACAACGACCGATCAATCGGTTTGATCCAATTCTTTTGTAGACACCCTGCATATTTTGAACGGTGGATGTAAAGTCGGCCATCTTGAAACGCGTTGACCGATTTGGCTAAAACGCAACACCACTCCAATTCTCTAACGGATCAACCTCGTATAAAAATTTCAATTCAAAGTCTGTAATTTTTCATGTCTTATCGTGGTTACCAAATTGTTCCTTCGGCTACTCAAACTATAGTGCAAGTTATAATCTAACGTTTCAGTGCCCCTACAGAAAAGCAGAAAATTCTCACGAGTAAATTACACAGTTCAGCATACTATAATGCTAAACGGAGCTGGTAAGCTGTTTTGAGAAAATGAAATTATGCATTTTAAATAAGTCATGTGAGGAATGAGAGGCTTTATCCAATAAAGAATAGACGTAAAAACTAACCGGACTGAGAGGTAATTAAAGTTCAACACGAGACAGGAAGAGACGGGGGAGGGGGGAGACGAGAAAGTAGGAGAGAGAGAGAGGGACCGAGAAGATAAGAGAGAGAAAGATATATAAAGACGGAGAGAGAGAGAGAGAGAGAGTGGGAGAGTGCGATAAGGAGGGTAAGAGAGGGAAGGAAACAACAGAAAAGATAAGAGAACCGAGAGAGGGAGAGATCGATAAGGAGGGAGAGGAACAGAGAATGCGAGAGAGAGAGTAGATGAAACGCGAATTTTGGACATGTACTGACTTTATGACAGGAACAATGGATGGTTTCTTGAAAAAGCTACCATTTGGCGCCTCTGACTACTACGATCAAAAATTCAAGTCTTACCTATGTTTTAATAAATCAGAAAATCAAGAAACTCTCTTCTTATCATCAAAAGAGCGCCAGCATAAAAACCAATCAGATGGCGTTTCTGAAACAGATTGCTGCAGCTGATTTGATGACTGAGTCATGTGCAGGCTCCTATGTATATTTGTTTGCAAAGTAACTACGTAAAATCGAACACTTGAAAGTTCTAGTGAGAAAATAGCAATTTCTTGCACAACAATTAAGAGATAACAATTATTTACCAGGAACAGGGATAAAAAATATTTGGTTTTACAGTGTAATCTACCAATGTTTTCTAAAGCCTGTTCGACGAAAGAACACTTTTCCGTTGAATATCAGGGAGGGTCACATGAACCGCTGAACCAATCGGCTTGGTTCGGTTGCTGTGGTGAGAGGACGTTCTCGTGGTTGCCCAATTTTTCGTTTCGAGTCGTTTTCGAAACAGGTGGCACCCTCAACAAGGCGTAACGCAACTCCCATGCTGCGTTTGGGATCGAACCAAGAACCTCTAGATTGAATTGGGTGATGCAGTTATTTCTCATTCATCTCTCAGATGGTTATCACTCGCTTGGCCTAAATGTGATAAATGCAAGAGGTTACCTTTAAAGGAATGGCGATAGAAATTAGCTTAGATTGGATATGGGTTTTATACTCTCCATGACTGAACCGATATGGATTGGTCAAGAAAAGGATATTACTTGCCTTACAAATATATGAAGATTGTTCCTGCACTTGTCCTCTCAACTATCACTTGTCTCTTGTCACACACCATCGTCCAATAGTCGTTCCCCACTTTGCTCCTCTCTCACAATCCGTAGTCCTTACTCTCTCTCCTATTCTCGCCAACTGATCACACCTCCTGACAATTCCAACACTCATGCCACATACGACTTCCAAGTCAATCACCCGACCTTTGCCTGATTACTTATTCAGCATTCCTTTCTCTGTTTCCTACTATGCTAAGAATTTATACATCCTACCCAATACCTTGGGTACGATACGCTCCTCTACCCCCTAAAGAAAATCCTTTGATTTTCACTTAAAGATGAAAGATTTAAAGTTGTATTCCATATCGATCCTTTCTATGGAGAGATTTTTTTAATTATAAAATATAGTCCCAAAATTATTGGATTAACATACCATAACCAAAAATATGTAATTTGATTAATATAGTTCTTTAAAAAGAAAAAAGGAATGGAGGAAAATAACCAATAAACAAACAAAATAAATAAACAAAACTTGTCAGCATATGAAAGGTAAACACTGACATGTGAGTTTGTTATGCTAACTCGTCAATCTGCTCGTGCTCGTATTCATTGAGAGTCTTACGCTCCACACCTAAGTTCCAATACTACATGATGACGTAACGTAGGCCGTGCATAAGCATGCAACACTCTGACACCACGTGAGAAAATTATAAAAGCATTGTTCCACAAGAATAGATCTTGTCAAAATTGATGTCTCAATGAGACACTAGCGAAGTAGTATGTAATTGATCCTGTAAACACTGACACTGCACAACACTATTAAATATTTTGAAGTTAATATTTACAAAATCAGCATCGTTTGTGATACTCATCCGAGTTACACTTGCACACATATGTCATTATTGATGTAAATTTCACCGTCTCTTACTTTATTGTATCATTTAAATATCGCTGTCGTTTTTATTTATAATATATGTCAACTATCACAATAAATATTTAATTAGAAAATTTGAAGTTAATCAAAATATATACACTGTATCAATAACTGTCCTTGAATAATAATATATGTACATGAATTTATGTATTTGAAAATAAGAGTATAATAGTGTTCGATAGATAAAATCACAGCACTAACATTTGTCCATAAAATAATCCTTGAGTTATCCTGATTCTCATAAAGAGTTCAAGTAAAATATCATAATTTTACTCTTGTTATCATCACTTAATAGTCTCTGCGTATAGCAATGAAGTTTCTTCTTGAACCAAACCACGTGTACATGTATATATTAGTTCCTTGTGGCCGTGAAAAATGTTTTTCACTTTGATGCATTAACTTTGCAGCTACAAATATTGTCATTGAAGAAAAATGTATAGTAGAGAACTGCATATCGTCGAATTGTGAATGTGAAGTATTTAGTTGTATGTAAATATTCCTTCAATTCGATGTATGAATGTGTGTATCAGCGTTGGATATTAGCCTCACTACCCCTTGACTTTAGTAGGAGTTAATTAGAATATAATGAAGGAGATCCATGTTAAACGATTTAGTGCTTATCAACTGATTTCGCTGAACTACGTAATTAAAACTGATGAAAGGTCTAATTGTAATTCATGTTTCCACGTGTCAAAAAATTAAAAGCAAATCTTGAGAAATTCTCAAAAAGAGTTCGTAGACCAAAATAATAATGTCTCTGCGTCTTTCAGGTGTAAATCGTGTTGACTTCTTATTTCTCCAAGGTTTTAGCTGGTGACCATCTCTGGACGTTGACATCTGTGAAAAAGCTGAACTGAGGACTGTTAACATGGTTTCATGATATTGTTAAAATGTTCATTTCACCGTTAAAATTTGAATTATCTGTGAGGCAATTCAGGTAGGTTTTGGAAAGGAAATGTGCTTCATATACCGAACAGGCATTTCCTCCTGATCGTTGGTGTAATGTCGTGTGTGTGAGAGAACTTAATATGTCGGTATGTGTAGAGGTTTTGTTGAGACAAGGGCGCCTCTAAGTCACCCTTATTTTAAGAAAGTAATACTTGTAAATATTACAAGTATGAAAAATCTTGTAGTTGAGGGTTGTTATATTTGAGGAAATGGAATTTGAAAAGGAGTACCGGTTCAGTCATAACATTTACTCTTACTATAAATTACCCAAATTCTAATTAATGCCATCCTTTACACACCAAATATAATTAGAATCTTGAAAAGAGAAAAATAAATAAATATAACTACTAATAATTACTGAAAACAAATTGAACTTTACATATGAATTGAATGTAATGCTGTAAATACTCTTAAAGATGTTATGAGTGTATACTGACTGAATACTACTGCAAAATTTAAATCATAATTGATTTGTGAAAATATATGAATGCTTAATTTTACTTAAATCAATAGCAATTGAATGAAATGAAATACTTTAAATATTATCTAAAAAAATAATGTGTCGATCAATCGTCCTTCTGTTAGTATAATATTGATAAAATATCGTCATTAATAAAGATTAATTGTAAAATTTCCTTTGCACTTGCTAATATTGTCCACATAAATTGAAATACATAAGATAATATTCTAAGAATCCGAAATCTCGTTGTCCATTATTGACTCTTTCCCCCCTAATGATATTGCAATCAGCCTAAGAATATTTAAGGAAAATAGTATACAATTGTATATACAAAAAAATATGGAGAGAGAAAAAATGAAAGTTGACAATTGGTAGTGTTTAACTATATATATAATCACCTAAAATTAAATGATATAAAAATGAAAAGTTAATTCCAATGTAGATTCCAAATGTTGTCTCACAAAGAAATAGCGTTCTGAACAGACATAAAATTCCATGTTCCCTTGAAACTCCCAGAACTGGAGGCGAAAAGTATGGGTTTCCTGAAGTTTATTATTTGGGTTTAGTGTGAACAGGAGGGATTTCACAACACGCCTCTGTCCTAATCATTTAATGCAATTACATCATTAATCTGGCAATTACCGGTTTCAGATATCCGACGGTGAAGAGTTTAATTATATGAGTAAGGGAAATTGTTCCCTCTAGAGGAATTTCTGATCAGACTGGCAACACTGGGACTTGAAGGAACAGTTTCAGGATGCAGATTGTTTTATATTTTCCGAAAATGAAGGCAGGGAATGAAAAAGAGGGGGGTAACGTTGCAAAGGACCCTGAGCGCAGTCAAAAATTACAGGAGCTTTTCGCCTTTCTCCAAGCGAATATCTTAAAACTTCCCAAGTCGGCACTTTTGCTACCGTCATGCCCCGCTGCCGGCTAAATAGGCCCGCTTCCGGTGCCGGTAATTTCCCGGACTTCCCAGTGTGCCTTTCGGCGAGGCAAGAGAAGCAAACTTTCCTCTCCATCCTAGCACGGGCGGAAAGTCCATATATCAACACAAGTGATGCATGCGGGGCCATCTAGTAGCGATTTACGACACTAACTTATGAAAACAAAAGCGAAACTATAAACTTAGAGGGAACTTCCATCTTGGTTTCATTTACGATGCGAAAAGTGGGCGGAAATCACACGTACGCTTTCAGGAAAATTTATCCTATATTATTTACAAAGTTCACAACACTTGGAAGAGTTTTAAAAAACAACAAAGAACCAAAAAGTTCTGAGTCTGGGGGTTAAGCGGTCTCCTAAGTTCACAGTCGGTATTACATTTGTTATGATGTAAACTTGCTGACATAAGTTGTTCCGTTTTCCTATACTGTATACTAGAGTGTATACTTCCATGTGCTTGAAGATGTACAGGGTGTTCCGTTCAAACCTCCCACATTTCAATTCATCATTGCTAAAAGGTTATGAAACATAATGGAATGCGAGTGGTACTAGACGAAAGAGAAACGCGAAGAATTTTATGGCACTGAACACGAATACACCTCTATCCGTGCACCGTTTGTAGCACGAATAATATCCAATCTGAGAACCTCCGGATTGTTTATTAACACTTCCAGTCGCCAAAATCTTCGCACACCATTCCTTAATAGTTTTCCCATCAGATGCTTCTCCTCCAGATTCTCCCCGGTAATTTCTTTGCACTCTAATCATTGATTTGGTCTCTGCATACCAGAATACAGATTGTGCGCTGCTGCCGAGTCGCCATTTTGCTTTATGCGATTGTGACGCTGCATAGTGAGAGAACGGTGAACTTCGAGGTCATGCAATAAAATTCTTTGAGTTTCTCCTTGGTCTCTTACCACTCGCATTCCACTATGTTTCATAACCTTTTAACAATGATGAATTGAAATGTGGGAGGTTTGAACGGAACACGCTGTATAATATCTAGGGTCCTTTTCGCAAACGCAAGAACATTGAAAAAAGTTAATTATTGCAAGAAAATGTTTATGTATGTGTAGTGATATATTATGAATATATTTTTTATTCATTCGAAACAGCGCAGTAACGCGAATTTGACATAAAATGTGAATTGCGGCTTCTTCTGTTTAAAAAAAAACGAAGAATACCGCGAAAATCCAGTATTCTTGTCTTTTATACGTAAAAAACAAAATGTACGGTACTTACGCATCTAAAATATAAACTGTGCCGTGTGTTAAACATGGAATAATTCGGACAGTTACATGGAACCACGTGTAAATGCATGTTTCCCACCATTTTTCACCTTTTATCTAATCGTTTTGCAGCACCGAGCAAAGTGATGGTGTTTTGACGGAGATTGAGTGCGCACCTACCGTCAACGGGTGCCGTAACATCGGAGTTTGTCACGTGAGAAAAGTGGCGTGGTCCTGGCGATGATCGAGTGGGCGTAGGCCATATGACGTACTAGATAGAAGCCCAATGAAGAAATTATTGTGGATATGCTTGGCAGAAAATTCAGACTTTATGTAGCTCAGACGAAATGTTTAAGTGCATCATCAAAGAATATGCATTCTGGTGCATCAAAATTCATCAAATTGCATCAAAACGCACCAACTGATGCATTGAAGTGCATCTCGACTGAAGAAAATCCTCATTTGAATCAAATGATGCACTTTGGTGTTTCTTTTACGACATACAAAATTGCACCCAAATGCATCAAATGTGAATCTGATTCTTTGAAGAAGCCATAAAACACACTTTAGTGCATCAATTGATGCATTCTGGTGCATCAATCTATATGATGCATTTAGTTCTCTGAGTGAGACAGAACTGATAAGATGTATGCGAGGAATTTTTGGGCGAATAGGGTCTACTGGATTTACTTAGTACGAGCATGTCACTTGACGCAGATGTACCACACCACCACATTTTCATTATTAATTAAAATTACACGACCATTTTTCAAAATTGAGGATATAGGCATAGGCGTAACTTGGCAGGGGTAAATGGTATGGTTCTATTTTTTTTTCTTAACAAAGGATTCCAAGTACAGAATTAGTCATTTTACATTGTAATGAACTAACGATAGAAAATAAGAACAAAGATATCAACAATAACACAAACAATAGCAATAAAATTACATGCGACTTACATATGTTTACACAACAGCCTTTTAAAGTGTGTTGATTTTCAAAACTGTCTATTTGGCTTGCTAAATCATTGCCGTGGCTAGGTAATCTGTGAAACAGGGAACGCTGGATGAGACATAGTCTTGGCTTCTGAGAAGCGATTAGTTGAGAGCTTCTTGTGGTACTCGAAAGTGATTTTCCTCACAAGGCGATCACTTCTGATGTTGCTATTGGCTACTTTTTTGCTGGAATATACGGTCTGCAAATTTATATATCTCGTAGCGAGTATGGATATTTAGCATTTTGAGCTTATGCAAATGTTTTGTGGATGGAATTCGGTGACGAACAATGGCCAGGAAGAAATATAGAACAGAATTTAGTCTATCTAAATTTATGGGGACATGTCATTGACCAGATCCAGGCTTTATCACATGAACATTATTCTTACGTGCAAGTTTATGCATAACTGCCGTTGGAATAGCAATAACATTTCTCATAACCCATGTGTATTTGTTTAATGGCTTTAACCTTACAGTGGACAGGGATTAGTATGTTATAAGCGAGATCAAGACGAAGATTATCCAAGGAATGTGCCTACAATGCCATGGGGGTGGACCAATGATATTTCAGAAAATTTCACTTTTTGGGCCGTCTTCTCATATCCGCGCACATCCCTCTACACAAAAAGGTTATAAACAGACGCCATTACATGTAGACGTGCCCTTATCTACACGAGATCACCTTCGTCTCTATTGCCTTTGTTACAAATTATGTTGGGTGCTCTGGTCTTGCATCCTCTGAGCACACCGAAAGGTAACTTGATCCCAGCAATCACCTCCCAGCCAGTCACGGGAGATCCTTACTAACGAAGGCTGGAAGGGAAACTTGAGATTACATAGTTCCCTTGAATTCGTGCTTCGTTTTCGTTTCTATAACCAATTTTCAAATTCTTTTCACGAATTGGTATCATTTGGTAAGTCGTGCACGTCTCCAGCTGGATCAGTCCTCTGATTATCATTACCTTTCTTATGGGTTAGGTTTCGGTCGCTACCCTTGCTACGTTTTATGGAGCAACAGAGACCAGGGTATGGAAGTGTGGGGGTGGGGGGAGGGAGCGAACGAACCAGGGTTAGCAGATAACTATAAGCGAAAACTACGACTCACAGTTCCAAAATATAGGATTGATTGATTGATTTCTTGTTTTAAGTTCACTTTATGCACAGAAAGGCTAATAGGGACTGGGCTTACAATGCAAACTGGGATCCGAACCACTGTACCATGTGCCTCCACCGGGTATCGAACCCGGGACCCCGTTGCAACTACGCCCTCAAAATATAGGACTTCGACCCAACCATACACAATCATTGACATCACAGTGTGTACTCGAACTTGGATAGAACTTTATTCCACTTGAAACCATCTTTAATGATACGTGTGTTTATGTTAATTCGAATTTTGGATTGTTCATATCTTTTTTCGTGTCTCCTTGGAGTTCGAATATACACAGAATATACTATGAAATAATGTGAAAAACGGATTTTCTGTTCGGAAATAATTAATTTTGTTTAATGAATTCTTGAATACAAAAATTCTTAAATTTATAATCATTAACGCTAATATCTCATGCTCCATTCCATTTAGGATACTACTTGAGAATTTACGCAAACCCTTGGTGGGAAGAGGCACAATGTCCATTCCAAGGGTTTTATAATATTTCTAATAGGGTGGAAAGGTACATTAGTGGTGAAAAATGTCCATAAATAATCCAATTGTACACGAAATGAGAGAGGTGGCGTAAAAATTTTGAAAAATTGGTCAGGAGGGGGATTGTAAAGAATTTTGTGGGTGTTTCGGGTGTAATAAATCACTGATGAGTATTCTATTACGTTTAAACACATGAACCTCCAAGAAAATGCAATTTGTACGTTCGTGAATCTTTCAAGGAGTTTTAATATGAGAAATAGTTTTGTATTCATTCGGAAGATATTTGCAACATATTATTGAACAAATAAACGCGTTTCTGAATGAATAACTATATGTAACACGGGGCATAGTCTTGTCTACTCACAAGTCTGCGCAATTAGTGACGCGAGACGGCTCCACCAATGAGTTACCAGCCTTCCCAGCGTGTACTGCTTCGCTCTGCCCACTCGATTCCCTCCCCTCCTCTGCCGCTATGCGCGCCTTGTTCCCGTTGGGACAGGGTATAATAAACATGCCATTCATCGGCGAAGCACTTGAAGTTCCCATCCTTACCATTACCATAATTCGCCGTCTCTGTTAGTGTAAGCCCCGCGACAGGTTAAGTTTGCAGCAGGTTGTATGTATTAATCCGCGCGAGAACGGCGCTCAGAATCTTCCGTGCCAGTCTTGCCTCAACCGCCGAGCTGTTCATATCACGGACAGTGAGAAAATCGGCAGTATTGCAGCGGAACTATATTCTGCGCGCACGTTTGGGTCTGTATATGTGAAAAGTTGCTGCAAACTTAACCTGTCGCGGGGCTTAGTAACAAGGATTCATGTGCGAGTCACGCCTCAGCTTTCCGTAATGACCAAGTACAAAGAGGGGGAAATTGAACACATCCGTCAAGCAGCTTTACGAGAAGTCATAGATCTTCCCGAAAACCGTCAACATCAGCTGTGTTGCGGTTTATGACCTCTCACCACATTTCACGAACCACGACACTAACAGCATTGCTCGCACTGCACCCTAGAAGCAGTGTCCTGGCATACCACACTCCATCATGATCATCCCCCACTCCGCTATCTACTTCCTGGAGCTTCGAATAAGAAAAAACCTCTTTAATTCTTCGGATGAACCTCTTTATTCTAATGGCATTTCATAAAGACCACCCAGGATTCGGCGATCATGTTTTTATTGCTGCTGCATGTCTCAAACACGAAAGGGATATATACAGAGTGTTCCAAATTAGAGTTTACACTTTTTGAATGTTAAAAACAGGATCATTAACGTGGCTTTGTGACGTACACATCGTTCTTCACGGTTTCCTGGGAGTAGAAATCTACCGGTGTGAAATTGGGAGATCTGGTTGGACATTCGACACTTCTTACGTTCCTTGGAAGAATAATTGCTCACCTCTGCCATTCTGTGTACACTTATGACTACCTCCTGGCGGGCTGTGGCGGAACTAAAAACAACAGAATGCCTACACGCGCTCACACAAACTCAACATGGACATTGCAGCATTGAAGTAAATTGATTCAAACCGGTTTATCAGAAACCACTAAAGATAGAAACATGAAAACAGGAACTTCTACCCAATATCAACCTAACATGATATAAAAGGTGTCTGCCTATCATTGACAGCGAAACACACCATTTGGTACCAGTAGATATATAAAATATCAACTTAATTCTAAGAAAAGTTACAAGTTAGTCCGTTGGTGTTTACATTCGAACAGTTCGATTTCCGTTGATTACTCAGAAAATGACGCATAAAGATAAAACTACGTACCAGGTGTCAGCCAGTGTGGGTCTAAAAATTGGTAACAATCAGCATTATGATGTCCTATCCGTAACAAGTAAAAACAGAAATATATTTTGTGGGCAAAATACCGATAACATATGATAATATTATTTTAAAAATGGATACTTAGGAAACTACGAACATCACAAAGATAAAATTATGTGTAATGAAATCGAATTCAGATGCCAATAAATTATGATCCAACTTATCTTCATCAGCAGCTCGTTAAATCTATAACCAATAAACAAGATGCACGTGATAATGTTAGATTAATATGCACGGAACATAGAAAAAATAAGTAGTGTTTTAAAATGTCGTCCAGTTGTGGTATTGTATCTTTGACAGAGCTTAAATTTTTAATTCAAATCCTACTTTCTCTCCATCACTTTCACTCCCTCTCTCGCTCTCCCTTCCTCTCCTTCTTCAAGATAGCACTGCAATTACATCCAATCTGTCCCTTTGTGTGTGTGTGTGTGTGTGAGGGAAGATTTCACTCTATAGAGAGCCAACTTTGGTAGGATAGAACAAGGGTTGGCAACAACGAGATATATCCTACAGCTGTCAATTTTTTCCAAGTTATGGTACAAAATCTACATCCGTATTGCCCGTTCTCATGCATATGTAGTATATGGCTTTCTATATTGTCAGTCTTTGCACGAGTATGTTCGTATAAACAAGGGGGTTATCCTTTGACAAATGAAAGAAGCATGGTTTATACACAATACCATACACAAAATAATAATATATTTATTCTCGACTGGGGCACGCTTCCGAGAACCGAAAATCCGAAAATGAATTTAGTACCGTTTGACACCCATTGCCTACCCTCACCATCCAATCGATACTTTGCATAGGTGACATGTTGTCACTGGAACTTTGCCAGCACTGGAGGCCAAAATACGCGCCTTACAAATATCATCATCCTTATATTTGAGAACCAGTGTTGCCAGGATTATAGATTTGTTCGGACTAATATTTATAAACTCTTAATCCACCAAATCATCTTTGTATCTACAGTGATTTCTAAGTAATTTAAGAATGGTTCGGCTGTTACCTTGAACAGACAATGACTAGGAAAATACACCGTATTTATGTTACACGAAATTAGTATTAATATGTGTTTAGGGCCACTATTTTTTATATTTGTAGCTGCATTTGTTAGCATACAACCTTAATTGGACTTTATCCATTGCCAAGTACTTTTGTCTATACATATTCTAACACTATGTTTCGATAGAGCACCTCTTCCGCCGTCCTCATGTGAACAATTTTTTTTTTTTTCGGTGGTGCGGATTGAACCAACGACAGACCTGTAATTTTTCTAGACAATGGATAATGTTCAATTAAGGTCACATGCAAATAAAGAACTACTATCACTAACATTATGATTTGATTTGATTGATTTAGTTTATTTTACTTCGCGTTTTGTGCCTCTTGGCTAATTTGCGAAGATGGGGATGAGTGATGAAATGATGAAATTGATGAATGGACATTCACAAACAACCAAGCCCGACCAGGATTCGAACCCGGGACCTTTAGCGTCGCAGCGCGATGTGATAACCACTCGGCCACAGGGTCGGGCACTAACATTATAAGAATTAGAATATCGAAGGATGAAGATATATCGATTATTTAGTTTGCATTATTTGAGTCATGAACAGATAAATGCACAGGTTGAAGTCATTTGTGTCATGTGAAGACAGTAGGCCTATCAAGCTATATCTTTACCATCAAATTTTAATTTTCTATCTCTATCTCTATTGGTTAAGTATCGATTGATTTCGATTGTTACTCGATCAGGTAAACAAATATGCCAATAGAAATATTTCTACTGACTCGCGCTGGAATCAGTGTTGCCAGTATCCATAAAATATCACCATTGTAGCTTGAACAGTTGATGATATGCTATCGGAAATTGTTTCCCATTGTTGACAAGACTGTCTTCCGCAGCCAGCCAATGCATTCAAGATTATTTGTGTCTTTTAAACTAGTATCATCACTATCAGTGACAATATAGTAGCATATTTTTAGAGTGTACTAACTTTTTTATAGATATACGAGGGTAAGTCAAAAATTATCTACACTTTTGCCGCAACTTTTCTCAGGTTGGCCACACCGCCTTCAGCGTTTGGGTGCAATAAGGTTGTACTTTTGTGGTCATGTGACCGAGGTTTGATCTTAATCGCTACGTTTTTCGTTCCTTTGTTAGAGAGTAAACATGACCACTCCACTGGCAGTGTGCACCAAGGAAGAGCAACGAGGAGTGATCCGATTTCTCTGGTCTGAAGATGTGTCAGCGGTTGAAATTTCAGCCTTTCAGTACAATACAGGGACAGCGCTTTACCACGTAGAATTGTGTATAAGTTGATCGAAAGTTTTAAAATTGGCTGGACAAGTGTGAAACACGAAGCGGGAGTAGGATGCCCATCAACCTCCTCCACCCATCATCCAAAGAGACTATTCTGACTCATCAGATGTACTGAAAGCCTGCGATGAATTTCAGCCCCTGACACACCTTCAGACCAGAGAAATTGGAACACTGGTCGCTGGTCTTCCTTGGTGCACACTGCCAGTGGACCGGAAACGTTTACTCTGTAACAAAAGAAAGAAAAATGGAGCGAATAAGAACAAACTTCGGCCACATGACCACAAAAGTACAACCTTATAGCACACAAACGCTGAAGGCAGTTTGGCCAACCTGAGAAAAGTTGTGGCAAAAGTGTAGATAATTTTCGACTTCCCATCGTATGTTTGTTTCAGTTTGGTGTTGAATCTATATTATGCACAAAGGCCAATCCAGACTGGACCTACAGTTTAAAGTGGGATCCGAACCACTATGTGCCTCCACCGGGATCGAACAAGGCGACAGTCATGGGGGATCCCCTGATACGACTTTTGAACTCAACACAAAATTACACACACGCGACTGAAATACACATGTGTGTGTCATCACACACGTATTCGTAATACTTTATTTGTCAGACGTTATCTATCCATTTCACTTAGAAACGATGAAACCGCAAATTTTTGCTTGGTAATGTCCAATCCTTAGAGAACCACTGGTTTCAACTAGACCTTATTACTGAAACATAAAAGTTCAAATTCTTACTTATAAGTTTCATAATAAATTTATAAAATCTTTAGAGAAGAACGTTACTGGTTTGAACAGGGGGGGGTTACTACTGCAAGATAAAAGTTCTTGGTTGCAAGCTTCTTAATATTTGAAAAAATTAAAGAATAATGTTCACTGGTTTGAACTGGACTTTCTTACTTAAAGATAGACTTGCTTGCAAATTTCTTAATACATTTGAAAATTAGTTAAATAAACCAATGTTTACTGGCTTGAACCACGTTACTGCTGAAAGATAAAAGTTCAAATTCTTGCTTGAATGTCCCATAAATATTTGAAAATCTTTAGAGAACAATGTTTACCGATTTGAACTGAACGTTACTATTAAAGGTGGCAATAAAACGAGGAAAATGCGTTTCACGTTGCAGTAAAAATAAAAGCAGAAACAGAAAGATTAACTGAATGAGGAATAGAAAGATAAAGGCTAAATTATTTCCAATTCTTTTTATTCGGAACAACGCAGAGAGAGAGAGAGAGAGAGAGAACAGAAAAATGATTCTCTGCTCCCTTTCGCGGACTGCGTAGGTGTCGGCAGCGAACGGTCGGTCGAAGACCAGAAGCTATGCCAAAATAAATTGAAAAGAAAAATTCACGGAAGTTCTGTGAGCAGCGGAGAAAAATTGAGCAGTCCTGAGAAATATGAGGGTAAATGACGGAACATTAGAGAGAATGGAAGCAGAGTAAGAAAGTTATGAGTGAAAATTAGACAAAACGAAAAGCAGAGTGAATAATTAAGCTATCCGCTCTAGAAAGGAGGCAATTACAGAATAGAATAATCGAGGTAAAAAATTAGAAATTTGAATTTGAATTTATGGCAAGTTTTCATGCGCTTGTGTGTACGTAGATGCACACACAAGATTTAACACACTTCCCTCTAAATTATACAGAGTGTTTCAAAAGTATGGTCGGTAATGAAGTTTTTCTTGTTAAATGAAGTCAATCACGGGATATGTAGAGCGAAAAGTTGATTCTGGATATGACAAGATAGACAACTTTGAAAAAGCAATATTCTGCATTTCTAGTGTAATTCTTCCTCTTTGATCGTATTTTCTCATTTTGGTTTGTGATCATACTGAATAAAATATAAAAAAGGACTATCTTGCGAGGGTTGATCGAAAAGTAATGAGACTACTTCTGTTTATACTTCCGGGAGGTAGGCGTAAGAATGCAGTCTTATGGCCTGTGAAAGTCATACATCGACAGGTCTAAATCTGCAATTGTCACATTTTGTTACAATGAGTGGAAGTGTGCCGACATAAACGACCAGTTCCAGTGAGAACACGCCAAAAGTATGAGAAGTAGGCGTGACTGAAACTGTTTCCACCACATTGGAAGACCCTCCATATAGTCCGGACTTAGCATCGTGTGAATCGTGGAAAGAAAATTTACCTGAGATGAAGTGAAGAATCCCACAGATGTTACATTGTAACTGATAACGCATAACAGTCTGTTACATGTAACAGAATTATTTTTGAAACAGTGTGAATGACGTTGCTTCGAAAAAGGAAAATGTTCAGAGTTGTGGGGTCATTTGTTTTGTAAAATAAAGCGTGTCATTACTTTTCAATCAGCCCCCTAATACGATTATTAAATTAAAATTTTCAGCTGCAACGCTCGTAATCAGACTGCTGGTTCAAACACGAATTGGGACAGTGGAGGAGTTCATCCGAACAGGTTCCGTTCAGGAGACGAAAGCGGGTAATGCGACGGTTCATCTTGTTCCAGAGCGGCACAGCATAATGAGGCGAGAGCCAATGAAAATACGCAGAAACAGGAGTTTTCAGGTTCGAGTTGAAACATCGAGGCGCTACGAAATACGAAGAGAGTCCGCGTTGCTTCTCTTGAACGGAGGCTGTTCGGATGAACACCTCCACTCTCTCGATTCGTGTCAACCGAATGGCACAGCATAATGAGGCGAGAACCAATGAAAATACGCAGAAACAGAAGTTTTCAGGTCGGAGTTGAAGCATCGAGGCGCTACGAAATACGAAGAGAGTCCGCGTTGCTTCTCTTGAACGGAGCCTGTTCGGATGAACACCTCCACTATCTCGATTCGTGTCAACCGAATGGCACAGCATAATGAGGCGAGAGCCAATGAAGATACGCAGAAACAGAAGTTTTCAGGTCGGAGTTGAAGCATCAAGGCGCTACGAAATACGAAGAGAGTCCGCGTTGCTTCTCTTGAACGGAGGCTGTTCGGATGAACACCTCCACTCTCTCGATTCGTGTCAACCGAATGGCACAGCATAATGAGGCGAGAGCCAATGAAAATACGCAGAAACAGAAGTTTTCAGGTCGGAGTTGAAGCATCGAGGCGCTACGAAATACGAAGAGAGTCCGCGTTGGTTCTCTTGAACGGAGGCTGTTCGGATGAACATCCCCACTGTCTCGATTCGTGTCAACCAAATGGCACAGCATAATGAGGCGAGAGCCAATGAAAATACGCAGAAACAGAAGTTTTCAGGTCGGAGTTGAAGCATCGAGGCGCTACGAAATACGAAGAGAGTCCGCGTTTCTTTTCTTGAACGGAGCCTGTTCGGATGAACACCTCCACTATCTCGATTCGTGTCAACCAAATGGCACAGCATAATGAGGTTAGAGCCAATGAAAATACGCAGAAACAGAAGTTTTCAGGTCGGAGTTGAAGCATCGAGGAGCTACGAAATACGAAGAGAGTCCGCGTTGCTTCTCTTGAACGGAGCCTGTTCGGATGACACCTCCACTATCTCGATTCGTGTCAACCGAATGGCACAGCATAATGAGGTTAGAGCCAATGAAAATACGCAGAAACAGAAGTTTTCAGGTCGGAGTTGAAGCATCGAGGCGCTACGAAATTCGAAGAGAGTCCGCGTTGGTTCTCTTGAACGGAGCCTGTTCGGATGAACACCTCCACTGTCTCGATTCGTGTCAACCGAATGGCACAGCATAATGAGGCGAGAGCCAATGAAGATACGCAGAAACAGAAGTTTTCAGGTCGGAGTTGAAGCATCAAGGCGCTACGAAATACGAAGAGAGTCCGCGTTGGTTCTCTTGAACGGAGCCTGTTCGGATGATCACCTCCACTGTTTCGATTCGTGTCTGAACCGAAAGTAAGACTGCGAGCCTTGCAGCTCCACAAGCATGGGAGATCCTTGCACGCCTGCGTTCCGACAAGCTTGTAAACTGACATTGGTAGACATAATATGCATCGATAAGTTCCGCGTTCTCCACAGAGTAATTTTCAATTAACTTAAGACCATGATTGCTTGTACAAATGCAATACAGATCATAAAATACAAATTTACACAGTAAAATTGAATCGAAGTCAAATGCCCGTTTTAATAACGATAAATGTGCTTCGTGTATGCCAAGCTAAATACACTTCATACCAGCGATGGATTTAAGTGCACAAAAGGCAAACAACGTGCACTTTAACTAATTACGGTTAAACCATCACCTTATTGAGTAAAGGTGCAATTTAAACACGCAAGAGCATTGAATCACTTATACCTGAAAAATGGTAGCTGATGAACTTAACGCCTGAAAGAGGAAAGTGAATATAAATTCTGCGAAGTCCCGTTGCAGTTTCGCATTAAAAAGGCGAGAGAACTGCAGTGTTATAACCCGTAAACAAGAATTTGCAATATTAATCCAGCTCTTCCATATCCAAGGTAATTTCTTTCGCTTGCATAGTGAGTCCCTTCGCACTTGGGACAACCAGGGAGAAATGGGAGGGGTGCAGAATTATTAATATGAACGGTTAGAGAACGGAATGTGGATGAAATGTGGAAGTGGAGGGAAAGAAAGGGTTGTTGCTGTGACA
This sequence comes from Lepisma saccharinum, assembly GCF_977018435.1. Classification (NCBI taxonomy): domain Eukaryota; kingdom Metazoa; phylum Arthropoda; class Insecta; order Zygentoma; family Lepismatidae; genus Lepisma; species Lepisma saccharinum. The sequence continues at coordinate 35,513,346 of NC_139258.1, read as the reverse complement.
TAGCATCCACTAAGGGGAGAAGTTCAGGAACCCGTGTAAAATAAATGAATAGATGAAGTGAGCAGAATTGATGAAGGCAAAATTTGACAAGGAAACGAATTTTCAATCAGATGCACTGTTCACGTGTTTAGTATAAGTTGTAACACGCTACAGGGGTTTTCTACAAAATAGCAGGCCTATTTCCCTCAAAGGTATTCAGTGAAATAATGCATTTATACAAATGTGGCGGCAGCTGTTAATGCGAACAAAAATATGGTTTCATTGTCTACCAATAGATGGCTGCAGAAGTACACGAAAGACTAAAACGGCCACTGCTTACAATATGGCGGAACGAGTTTACAATACCGGACCACTCTCCAGACTATGAAATTTCGCCTACTCACTAATTGTGAACTCCTAATCACGAATCTGCATGTAATAATTGGCGGTCGAGTATGGAAATCGAGAAAAAAACGAAATAAACTGTGTTTTCTTAACGTAACGTAACCCTACCATAAGAACAGTAGCTCCACGGAACACGCCATTTCCCCCCGAATGGGTGTCACTTATCGCACAACTCTTTAGCAACATTGTGTTCTGACGTCACGGGAGAGAGCTTTTTCATGTTAGGCAAGACACGGTATAGTTCTCTTAGCGAAAATATTAATTTTTCTTTGTATTTATGCTAATGGAACCTAACCTCGTAGGCATTCCTCGTCTGACGTCAATATTCAAGGTAGCCAGATTGTTGTGCGTAAAGGAAGACCATTAATGAATTGCGAAAGAAAGATGATTCTGAATTGCTGTGTGTGGACAATCACCGTGGTAAATCGCAAGGTTATTTTACAAGTTCTACACGTAAATGTACAATTTTAACAAGTGACCGCCAAATATGAACTACAGATACGTCATCAGGACACCGAAATTAGTAAGTAGACGAAATTTTATAGAAATTGGAGAATGGTCCGGTATTGTAAACTCATGCCATTCGTCCTGTTGTAATTGCGTGTTATTACATGCGACACACTCTCCGTATTATTCATATACATTTGGTAATCTTTAAAAGCCATTTGTATAACCATGTAACCGGTTTTCACATGAACATAATCTCAAGTAGCTGAACTACTGTCCAGATATAGAACTAGAAGAATCATTGAAGGGCAGAATTGAGTCAAATAGCGAACAAGCAAATAACTGGGGGAGGAGAAAATATATTTTCTTACGAGATGTTTGAACTAAACCAACCTACGGGTTGCGCATACAAAGAACAACAAACACAGTGGGTTTGTTTATATATACTGCTGGACAATGAAAACCGGACACTTTAATATTTGACATCTGAATTGCAATAACAGCTCGCAGGTATATTACAGAATGTTCGGCAGATCATGTAGTACCATATGCACCATTCATAGGCTCGGACTTTGTTTATGCATTCGTACTTAATTCAGTTTCTGCAACATTTAGTTAGCCCTTGTACCAGAGCTTTTATCGACCCATTGCGTTATCACAAAAAATGCAAGTGTCCGGTTTTTTTTGTCCAGCAGTATATATATAGGTGTTGATTAAGGAGTGAGCCAGAGAGAGAGAGGAAAATCACCAAAGAGAACTTAATTTCGGCATCAATAATCCAATACTGCACAGTTTATCAAAAGTCATCAAACCTTAACTTCGGCTCGTTTAACATGAAAAGTGCAAGAAATATTTACATTAGGTTTCCTGTGTAATGAAGCCTTGCACATTTAGATTTGAATTATTTTGGTTGTAATTTAACTCCACTAAAAAAAATATGATTTTTTCCCCTTCACTTCAACTGCAAGAAAACAAAGGTGATAAATCATCGCAAGGTAATAATTATAAGTTTTGTGACAGGCTCTATGCTATTCTGTGTTTTACGGCCAAAAGAGATCGTGTGAGACACTCGTTAGGTTACAGAATAAATATTGTAGACGAAGTAAAAAAAATGATATGAGTGGCCTACACTATTCGTAGGAAAAATAGAAACCCACAATTTTGTCTGCAGACTTGCGAAATATACATCCAAGTATTAACCAACGTATACAATATTTTGAAACATTCTGTAGAACAATAAAAGTTACTTGCCATGTGCAGATGTTTTTCTATTTATAGAAAGTTCATTTTAAAAAAGGACTTATCGTAGAAACAGAATGAGAGTAAATATTATTATAAAATATATTTACGATATATTTTTCAGTAAAATATACCCTGTCTTCCCCATCAAGCGTATTCTCAACAGAAGAGTACAGGAAATGGGGTATCACCACAAATCAAATATGTATACAATTTTGTACTCGTTCATGTGCGGTCCATTTGTAAGCTAAGCAAAGAGATGCTTACATTAGAGTGTGGTGACTTACGCTGCCTTGTAATGTACGGTTCTCGGGTTCGATTTCCAGCATGGGCACAGGATTTTGTTTTTGTGTCATCATCAATTTCATCTCTATTTACTTAATGATGTAGCAAGCGACGAAAAATGACAAATACAAAAATGCAATCCTTGGACACTATGTAGTGTGCCACTTTGATGTGTATTTCGGATTGCCTCATTGCAACTCCAACACACTTTTACTTCTCAGTGAATGTTTCAGCGGTCTCTTCTTGAAGAACTGTTACGTATCCCTACGCGTCAAGCACGAAGAGGCTATTTTCACTTTCCGAGAACACCCTACGTGCTGATAACAATTGCACTTAGTAATCAAGACTGCATAACAACGTGCCACTATCGTAATGCTTTGGATGATATTGTTACACATGAACGCCAATAGACTATGAGCTCATAACTTGAAAGTAATTTAGCCGTGATATTGGGCGTCGAAGAGAGTGATACGAATTTGCAATTGCGAGTATTTGCTGCATAATTGAGGCCCATCAATTTCATACATTGGCAAATTGCCAATTCTCGAGATGATTTGAGTGGCTTTATAACTGCATTTGACCTGTTGAATGTTAGTCTGTTCCAGGGTGTCATTATTCTAATGGGGGCTGATTGTGGATTGTGATCGTGAGAAACAATCGACATGCCGTCATGATTAATTTGTTAGTTGAGGTGTACTAATATATGTGTATGCGTGTGTACATTGTGGTTATGGGAGATTCTGTTTCTCCTTTACAGAGTGTTTTAAATTAAATGGGTTTATATGGACAGTTTAAAGTCGAACCCGAATAGCTATGTGGTAACTCCACTGGGATTCGAACCTATGACTCCTAATGTGCTGGGCCATTTACGCTTGCAGACTGAAGTTACCAGTAAGTTTCCACCAAACATTAGCGAAGGAACAGATCAATACACAACAGACAAACTTTTCAAACTTCAGCAACATGCGCTATGGACCGAAGTGGAGCAGATCCGTAAACTGGCTCACACTTCCTTAATGAGTAGATTAATCATGGTGACGTCCAAAATGACATCGCAACTTATTCTACTTATTGTGTATGTACGTACACAATAAGTAGAATTGTAGATGCTCACTAAGACGTTGTATGGTGCTTCAACAAGATGATACACCACCACATTTCAAGTATCAAAACTAAGCGTGACATAAGCAAATATTTTTGCTATTCCTACTAGAGAGAAAGAAAGACAAAGAGGCAAAGACAAAGATATAGAAATGTGACAGAGAGGGAGACGGAGGGAGAGAAAGTATGAGAGACAAATAGAGAGTAGACAGAGAGCAAGAGCTAGAAACTAAAAGAGAAAGTGAGAAACAGACATGAGAAAAATAGAGAGGGCATCAGCTAGAAACTGAGGGTAAAAAAATAAGAAACAGACAGAGAGAAACAGAAAGATTGAGAGAGGAAGAGTGAGTTACATAGAGCAAGAGCTAGAAACTGAGAGAGAGAGAGAGAGAGAGAGAGAGAGAGAGAGAGAGAAACAGACAGAATGAGAGACAGAGAAAAATAGAGAGAGTGAGAGTGAAAGAGAAAGATGCAGAAAGCGAGAGAGAGAGAAAATGAAAAACATATAGAGTGGAAGACAGAGAGAATAAAGAGAGGGAGATAGAAAAATTAGAAAGAGAAACAGCACAGACCGAGCGAGACTAAAAAAACAGTGAGGGACGAGGAAGTTAACACACAGAGAGATACAAAGAAAGCTAGACAGTAAAAGACAGACAACGGAATAGACGGAGAAAATATTTCGTTTCTTACTTAATTGAACAAGTTAGAGGAGATGACAATTGGAGATTAAGATGAGATATTGAAGTAGAGGAAATCATTCAAGAGAAATGGAAGATTAGATTCAAGCAGTCCTGGAAGAATCGATGGACATATGACCTGGTTTGATGCAGTGACGCAACTGAGAGCGAAATCCTGTACTATTAAGCCAAAAGCGCAGACAAATCTTTCTACGTCTATCTCTGGGTCCCAAGAGAGAATTAGATAACTGTACATTTCTGCCTATCTTAATCATCGACAAGGTTGGAAACTGAATCTTACCTCCGTCTTCTCCCTTCTCTACTAATTGGTTCCATAAATCAGAGTTGAGAGAGAATCCTTACCGGTTTCGACATCCTCTAAACTTCCCCTTTTACCCACACTTCTCCCAATAACTGTAAGACAGGAGGGGTAAGGGTCGCACAAACACAGGGATAGTCCATTAGGGATAGTCCACGGAACAAACATCTCGACCCTGTGTCATTGGGGGTTGATTTAAACAACCTCCCGGAGTCGCAAAAAACGTTTCTCTTTAAAGGGAACTCCGAGGGTGAGAGGAATAAACCGGGACAGTGGTAAGTGTAGGGAAATTTACTTCTTCTTAACGAATTTTTGAGCAATTTCACGTGACGTGAGGGGGTACGCCTTTTTCTAAAAAATAAAAATTGCAAAATGTGTATAAAAACAACATTCTATTCCTCTCAATTTCTTTCCTTCCATTGGTTTCCAATATATACTTTCATTTGGGAGAACAGTGGCGTATCTTAGGGCGCGGCACACTGTACGTCTCGGGGCCCGTGCCGGATACTAGAATAATGAGAGGATAAATTTTAAAAATTATCAAATTTTCCCGCCTTATTTTAATGTATTTCATGAATTTTGAATAGTTGAATTATAAAACTGGTACAAAATTATTTCCTTATGTTGTGTTATGTTGTTTGATATTGTGTAAATGTAATGTTGAACATAGGAACATCAAATATCTGAAAAGGAGAGGAGAAGGACTCGATTAAGCGATAAAGGTTTGATGAAAAGTGTGAAGCTGCATTTGAAACAACAAATGAAACTGTAGAATAATGCTGAAAAACAGAATGGGTTTTGGATTGTATTGTTGTGTGGCAGCTAATGTTATCAAAAAGTTTAGGTACAAAGGAAGCTTAATTATGGTGTGGTCAGTTGTCAACGTGCGAATTTTGTGTATTTTCTCGTTAAGTACAAAGTCTCAAAATCGAAAGTGCGTACTTGTGAGGTGTGAAAAAAAGGAAACCGAACGACACAAAGAATCACAGACTCAAATGAAGAAATTGATGGATAGAGATAATAAAAAAAAATGCAAATACACTTTAAATGAGTATGAACGTGTTTCGTGAACTAAAACTGAACATAACAAGGCGGATGTGTGTTGTGGAGGTGAAGATGAAATAATGAGTGAATGTAGGAAGAGAAGTGATAAGTTCCAAGAGAAAATCCCAAAACGCGAAATGAAATTCGATCAAATAAGCCGCTTCCAGTCAAACATATTCACAGAAATGGAAATAAAGTAAGCAAGTGTTATCCACAAAAGATCTAGCAAGAGATTATGTTTGTTGACAGTAGTTGTATAGCTGATTTACTCATCGCCATTTAGTTCTATTGGTCTGACGACAGCTGAAAGGTCGTTTAATAATCAAGCTAAACAAAATATTTTTCTGCAGAAATAAAATTACAAAATCAAATACTTTAGTTGTGTTGAGTGTCGAACATAAAACTTGCAGCGCGCTCTTCACGTGGACAAATCCATGCCAAGTAAACGATGGCGCACCGGTAAACTGTAAAATCAGTGCACTTGCGGCAAAAAAATGAGATTGAGTTTAGCATCAGTATGTTGAGATATGATTCAGGATCGAAAGATAAAGAGCAATATCCAATTAATCGAAATTAAGTGTGACGAGCCCATTTAAGTTTTAACTTATGTATATTGTATATTTATGATGTGTAAACTAGTATAATAGTGCTGAAATAGGAAATATCTGTCTGTTTTCTTGCTTATTTTATATTAAACTGGGCATTTAATGTCTATTTACTGTGCTGTCTTAACTGTTGTATCTTGTCCTTTTGTTTTGCCTAAATTAGTGTAAAAGTGTTGGAAATAAGAGACATCTGTATTTTAGCGCTCTAAATATCAAACATACAAGATTCAACCGGAAGTCATTTAACTGCCATCGTTCATTAAATGCACAGGGAATGACGTCACGTGCTCTCACGTGCCTCCCTTTCATGTTACGAGCTAGAGGAGACATTGAGAACGAAAAATGTTTAAAAATACATTAAAAAACTCCCACTTGAGTAACACAAGGTGTTTCTTTTAAACAAGAAAAGTAAAACAACTCTGCTTGGATTAGATGCATTTGGAATTACAAAGATGAACACACCGATTCGCCATTGAATCTTTTTCTGCCAACGGCGAAGACTGAAATTTTACAACTTCGGCACGTGTGTGTAAATTTCAGTTTTCTTGATCCTCATGATAAATCGCTGGTTCAACCATCATCGCAGGGGCTATTCCGTGGTATCTCCTTCGGAATCCCGACCGCAGGTTCAGTGAAGGCTAGATACTCCTCCAATGGCCTTAATATTAAATGAAAGGCTCTTAAATGTCCAGGAATTTTAAATAAATGCAATTCTGATCCAGATCAGAAAATGAGCGTAAATAGGTTCTGGACCATAAATAACATTTTTATGTTTAAATTTTTTAAATTCGGTCCAGGAACATTTTTTTCGGGTCACAATACGCAAACTACCCTGATTAAATGTAAGGTATTTGAAATTCAAAACCATGACCACAGACATAGTCATCCGCATTTTTTTTTTTCCGCCAGGTAGTTTGCCAAAGGGGTGCGGGGACATGTAGGTCCAATACAGTGAAAACCCCTCAAGAAGCACTGCATCAATTTCAAGTTACCGCAATGATCATCAGATGCTTGTATTAATTAACGCAAATTAATGTGACTGAAATGATTGATTGATTTGGTGTTTTAAGTCCACTTTATGCACAGTAAGGCTAATTGGGACTGAACCTACAGTTTAAAGAGGGATCCGAACCACTACGTGTGACTGAAATGAAATTGTATGTGTGAAATATATAATTGTAGAATGAGATTCGTTTTTCAGAAGAGTACGTGCCCCCTTACCCCCTCCCTTCCGGATGTCCGACACAGAATCAAACAGCACTAGAAAAATAACAGCTTATTTCTAGAACTTCTGTCGACAATGTTAGATGGTGCTGCTTTGCAAAACAAACAATTTGTGACTGCGTAATTTTCTTTCCCTTATCAACAAAGAACAATTGTTTGATTTCTTTGATTCATTATGGTTTTTTATTTAATGTTGGCTTTATAAATTTAGTATTTCCAAAATTAATTATTTACTTACACTTTGAGTTCATCTATACGCAGATGGAAATGTTAGAATTGAAATTTTCTAGTCACTATCCACCTTAAAGTTAAGTCAGATTAATAACTCATTTCTTTTATTTAAGAGTGGAAGAATGGAGACCTCCGCCAGACCAGAATTAGGACCGCCAACAAGCCAGTTGTTGGAACGTGAATTGAATTTCTGGTCACTCTCCTGACAGCACAGGTGTCAGTTGAAAAATTTCCGTCTACATCTTAAATGCGAGTGTTCGCCAGAAACCTTATGATCAGTGAACGGATTTGTATACACTACTCGTAAAAAAAGTGTCGCAAGTCTCCGTGGTGGAATGGTTATCACAGTTACACAGAGGCGCAACCACGAATTTTTGTCTGGGGGGGGGGGCAATATTGGCTTTGGGAGCTTTTGATGATATAATTATATCCTCCTTGATGTTTTTAGAATTATTACCAATAATAACAATAATAATAATAACAACAACGACATTATTATTATTATTGCTAGTGGTAGTAGTAGTATCAAAGACGTGACTATCGTTGTAAATTAGGGGATACATTTGAATTATTTTTGAAAATTTTTACATCCAATTTTTGCAACTGAAAATAATATTGATTTAATAGGGTGCAAAATATTTCACGGGGCGCCATGGCATTCTCTTTTAATTCATTTTCATTTAGATCGCTCGGCGTCCATGCCCAACTCACGCCGCCCCCTAGGTGCAGCTCTGAACTTGACGGGACTGAGAAAAGCAGTCATTGTGAGCGAAGCGAGCAAGAAAATTTCACGCAATGTATTTTTATGTGAACGAAATTTAAAATCGAGGGGGGCAATTGCAGATGCCCTTGGCCGTCAATGTTTGCCCCCCTATTTGCCACTAATATGGTGCAAATAATATTACGGGACGCCAAGGCATTCTCTATTTCACAACTTTTTTTCATTTAGATCATTCGGCGCCCATGGCGGACTCCCGCCACCCCCTAGCTATAGCTCTGAACTTGACGAGACTGAGAAAAGTAGGCAATGCGAGCGAAGCGAGCAAGAAAATTTTACGAAATGTATTTTTATTTGCATAAAATTTGAAATTGCTCCTCTGTGTCTCCCTGCAGGTGCCCTTGGCCGTCAACGTTTGCCCCCCCCTTGCCTCCCTAGATTTGACTTCTGTCGAAGGTTGGGGGGCAATTCCCCCTGCACCCCTGTGGTTGCGCCACTGCAGCTACGCCAGGGGTCCCGGGTTCGAATCCCGTCATGTGTGTTCTTTGTGAGTGTCCTTTCATGAATTTCATCAAATCATTACTGAACCTCATCTTCGCGATTAGCCAAAAGTTGCAGAAATGCGAAGTAAAATGAACCAAATCAATCAATCAATAAAAAAATGTTGGATCAATAAATCAATCAATAAAAAGTGTTGGATATGTCAATGTATTCAAGGGTCGGCATAAGTCAGTTTACAGATACAGTAACATAGTTTGCATTTTCGGTAAACTGACTAACATGGATTAACATGAATATGGAATACATGACGGGAAACGTTGTTGTAAGATTAACTAAATATGTGCTAAAATCTAACGTATGGAAAAATATTGAAAATAAAAATACCATTTTTCGAGGTTGCATACACGTTTTGCAAAGATAATACAAAATAGCTCTGATTTTAGCATCATATATGAATATATGTATTTATTTATACCGTAAAAAAGGTAAAGTGCTTCCCTGTGCTTAGCACCACGCCATGAAGGCGTAAAGAGGGGGGGGGGGTAACGCCCCACACTTTCTTGATCCGGTCGTAAGTGGGGGTGATGTGATCAGCATCACGTCCCTGACCGCCTTTACCCCCCAAGGTATTTATTTATCCAGTTTCTTCGTTATGATTCATAAATAGCATTTCATTTGTTGTAAATAACAAAAAATAAATTTTGTCTTGTATCAAATTACAACCTTGTACTATGATTTCAAAAACCGCCAGATTTCCCTGCCGGACCCTGTATAATGCTTCATCCAACGGCATATACCCTGACGCGGAAAGCCCTGGAGCAAGGCCGCGTATAGCGGCAGAGAATAGGGGGGGGGGGGTTTAGAGTGGGAAGAGCGAAGCAGTACACGCTGTTGCAAAGGCTGGCAACTGAATTCGCTTCACTCCCTCTCACGTGTTGATTGGTGAAGCTGTCTCGCGTCACTACTTGCGCAGATACTTGATTTCGTTCGTCTGCTCCAGAGATAGTTTAGACATGGTATAGACACGTAGTTGCATTCAAGGTATACAAGAATCTTTTACAGAGGACACGGCTGAGGTTAATTGGAAGGGGCAAGACAGGAAGAAGAAATGGAAACAAATCCCTCCGAAGATACCAGAAGCACCTGCAGAGAATAGCTTGGAGGGGGTTAAGGGAGGAGGCAGAGTGTTCGCATGGTCTGTCTCTTCCACAAAGAAGAGAAGCATCCGCCTGTGCCGAGCAGGAGTCAAGAGAAGAAAGGGACACAGTCTAAAAGGATGGATGGGACGTGATGGGTGTGGCCTGGAAAGAACGAAAACTCCAGAACTTTTGCGTCTGTCTGGAAGGAATGGAAAGCATCCATCGTCCAGTCGAAGTAAATCACCAGCCAGGCAGAGACGAAGATCGGTAAGTGCTGGAGCCAGAGGTTGGAGGAGGTTTCCTGTGGAGAAAACACAAGTAAAGGGGTCTCTTGGATGCATTATCTAAGGTCAATCGCCTTGCTGTACGAGCAGCAAAGGTCAGAAAGGAATACACTTGCCACAACGAGGTTCGAACACTGACTTTCAGAAAGTGAACACGGAAGAATTGCGTGGTAAACTGAATAATGTATAAGTTCTTATTGGAATCAGCACCCACACATTATCTAAGCCAGGTCATAGGACTGTAAAATATTTGGAAAAAAGTGTATTTTGTTCTTTCAGGATTAACTACCTTTTCTGTCAATTTTGTCAATCGCGACGATGAGGATGAATGGAAAGGATACTCACAAAGGATATCAATCTCTCCTACCTTTCATTTTTCTGTCTCATATATATATATATATATATAGAGAGAGAGAGAGAGAGAGAGAGATAGAGAGAGAGAGAGAGAGTTGTTGAGTTTTTTTTTTGTTGTTTTAAGTTTACTTTATGCACATAATATAGGCTAATCGGGAGTGGACCTACAGTTGAATGTCGGGACCCTTTGATCACAAGGCGACGACGTTATCACAATACCATCGGAGAGGAATATACACGAGATAGGTAAGGTAAAAAGAGGAGAAGGTAAGGTTCCTCGTGTATATAATACCGTGACTTGATTTAGGGGATGTGGAGGCCCCACATATTCTCGAGCTCGGTCATTTTGGAGGTGATGTGATAAGCACCACGCTCAGGCTGCCTTTACTGCCAGGGTTACCCTCAGGTATCCATTGATTTGAGGCTGGGTGAGCTCCAGAGCGGGGACAAGGCTGGAAAAATTTCGATCTTAGATCACCCACTCCGGAAATCGAACCTGGGTTTTCCGCGTGGCAGTCATACGCCCTACCGACTAGAAAACCGCGGCCTTGTGGTTACATGCAAGTGTTATAAATTTCACAATGAAGCTATAGTTTTATAAAGATGTATGTTTATATTTAAACAATCATGAGCTAAGTAATGTACGAATAATATATGTGTTGTTTCTGGTGGTTGTTTTATAGCTAAATATGTAAGAGTACTACAATGGAACCTAAGCAAGCAAGCGGAAATCCATTTCGTAAATGAACAGGAAACGTTATCGGACTTCCTTTTCATTTTTGCCTGCGGTGGGTTGAGGGGAGGGGGGGCCAGATATATATAAGGCCCAGTCTTTTTACGTCCGAATATCGACTGAGATGAATCCAGAGTTCCGTTCGCTGAAAAAAAAAAAAGGGGGGCAATAAGTAACGAAGCTCGTCTGGATCATTTTTCCTCTAATTCACCCGGTTTCTTCACCGAGGATAAATCACATCTGCTGACCTCCACGATGCTTGGGGGGATGATGGAAGGGGGAGGAAGGACAATAAAGAGGAAGATAAATTCTCCTCTGACTCATTCCTCCAAATACCTTCTGGATCTCATTACTGCTCTGGAGAGAATTAAGCTGGATGCTGTAAATCATTACGTGAAACGTTTACTCTGCAAATTTTAATCTCTCATTGCGATAGGTCAAGGGTTCGGGTCTTCGGCGTGGCATGATCTTTTACGCAGAATAGACTATACTATACTGTGCACGATGAATAGGCAAATGTACCCCTGTGCATATGCATACATGCAATGAAAGCATATGGGGGTGATGTGGAGGTAGAATTACATATATTCTTGATCTAGGCCATGGTTGGGATAGTGTGATCAGCATCACGGCCAGCCGCCTTTACCACTCAGGGTTGTCCCCAGGTACCTATTTTATACGAGGCTGGGTAAACAGGAAATGACTGTTAAATTTCCTGGTCATGATCACCTGCTCCGGGATTCGAACCCGGGTATTCTGCGTGGTAGCCAGATGAGCTACCAACTGAGTTACCGCGGCTCCCTAATCCACGACTGAGCACGATCGCCAATTTATTTATTTATTTATTTATTTATTCCCTGTTTTGGATGATGAAGTTAAGGCACAAGCCTTTTCTTCCACTTAACCATCTCTACTTTACATTTTATAAATTAATTTTTATAGCTAACTGTTTGTGAAATATATAAAAACTAAAAACATTAAGATACCAAAAAATGATTTATATAAAAACTAAGAACATTAAGATACCAAAATAAGAAAAACACGCAAAAAAACATAAAACAGAAAAATACATACACACTAAGAAAAGTAAAAAAAATACACGTAAAACATAAACACACACATACAACAAACATACTCAAATTACAGAAAAAGTCGTTGGGTCTTGGTCGTACAAGTTTACAAGGTAAAGGTAAAGTGCTCCCCTGTGCTTAGCACCACGCCATGAAGGCGTGTAGGGGGTGTGGGGGTAACGCCCCACACTTTCTTGATCCGGTCATGAGTGGGGGTGATGTGATCAGCATCACGACCCTGACACTGCCTTTACCCCCCAGGGTTTCCCCCAGGTACCCATGTTATTCGACGCTGGGTAGGCGCCGGGGCGGCTTCCAACGCTAGAAAAGTTCCCGGCTTTGAACCGGCCGGGGATCGAACCCGGGACCTTGAGCATGGTAGTCAGACGCGTTACCGACTGAGCCACCGCGGCCACTCACACAAGTTTACAAGGTGTTATTTTATTTTATTTCCCTGTTATCAGTACTGGTAAGTTGACTCCAGAAGATGATTTCTTAATTTTGATTTCATTTGGCCGAGGCCCGACCCTGTGGCCGAGTGGTTAGCACATCGCGCTGCGACGCCAAGGGTCCCGGGTTCGAATCCCGGTCGGGCTTGGTTGTTTGTGAATGTCCATTCATCAATTTCATCATTTCATCACTCATCCCCATCTTCGCAAATTAGCCAAGAGGCACAAAACGCGAAGTAAAATAAACTAAATCAATCAATCAATCAATCAATCAATCATTTGGCCGAGGGAAGAAGAGTTTCTTATGTCATTGGGGAGGTCTTTGCACGCTCTGGCAGCATGTAATGTGTAATCAGGACACAAAACAAGATAACTTCGCGTGGGGTTAACAGTTTCGGAACGGATAGCTGAATCAATGTCATTCCACGTCGTGAAATTACTGAACCAACGTCGTGATCAGTGTATTGAAGATGTCTCAGACGGGAGCTTCGCACAGAGTCCTAGCCGATATCCGTGGCGGAGTGATTAGCACGGAGCGTTACGACGCCAGAGGTCCCTGGTCCGAATACCGGCCTGGACATGTGTGTTCTCATCCTCATTTTCGCGATTAGCCAAAAGAACGAAGCAAAACAAACCAAACCAAACAATCAACACAGAATGCAATCAAAATACATCAATTTACAGAATTATGCTCACATTTTTCTTTACTCCAGTAATGCATTGAAGCATAAACTGCTAATTGATTGATTGATTGATATGTTGTTTTAAGTCCACTTTATGCACAGTAAGGCTAATTGGGACTAGACCTACAGTATAAAGTGGGATACGAAAAACTTGTGCCTCCACCGGGTATCGAACACGGGACCCCTTGATTACAAGTTTAAGACGCTACCACTGCGCTATCGGGGAGGCCCTATATAAACTGTTAATAATGCATTTTTAGTGCATTAAAATGGACACCGACATGCATAAAAGGCGACATTTATTAACTGCTCTCCGTGTGGTGCACTCACAATTACACATTTAAACGGCATAAACGTAATGACTTTCTCAGTCACCCCACCAAAGTAACTTTACGCCTCCAAGGAAAAGAGCAAGATTTGAGGAACGTATAAGCTGTCTGAAGCTTGCAAAATAAACCAGTTTCCGTTTTGCCGACATCTCAAGGAAGATAACGAAGCTAAGGCATCTTACTGTGCACGCATAGGGCTATTCCCGCCTAATCTCTGGCTTCTGATGTGCCGTAATCAAGTTGGCGGCCGCCTTCACAACATGGAGGAGATATTAACGCAATTTCCCGTGGAGCGTTTTCCGTCAGAACTCGTCAGCAAGATGGCTGCGGATTCGTAACGCGGGTCAACTCAGCCTACGAGCCTGATGAGTTTTGCAACAAGGCGCTAAATGCCTTCCCAAGCTGGATAATTCAATCATCACGTTGATGTGTTCCAGATTAAACATTTTCCGGCTTTAAGAATTTTTAGTAGTAATGGTAAAATCGGGACTGGATCTAGTTTAAAATGGAACCACTGCAAGGTGGTAATCGGACCCAGAATCCTTGATTGTAAGTAGCCACTTTTAACCACTGGGCTGGCTATCGATTGATTGATTTCGGTTATTTTACTTCTATTTTCTGCCACGTTTGACTAATCACAAAGATGAGGATGAGCGAATGAAGCTCAACACCACTAAAGCCTAGTTTCCATTCTGACAAGTTCCAGACTCATGACGCAGTGCACTGTTTCCAATTCAAAACTACTTCTGCAAAATACGCCCGTAACAACACTGCAGTGCATGACCGCAGTGTAGCGTGTGCTGTGCTTTAGAATAGTTCAGTGTTTCTTCTCTTGTATTGTAATAATTTGATGGTGATTTAACTTGTGTAAAGATGGACAATACAGCTATGGCGAGTTTTGTGGTTATGGCAGGCGCGTACTGGTGACATTCCACAACACTGACTCCTGTTCATATTGCTCTATAAGTTTTACTACTTTATCTTTCGACCACTCCATATTGTCCACAAAACAAACACTCACGTACAACTACATAACCAACTACACTCAAATAACAGGACGTTGTGTCGTGATGCCGCTTCAGTCTGAAAAGCGAGCACGTGGTTCTCGTTGCGTCGTCTGTTTCTACTCTAGTGCGCATGCCCGTGCCCCAGGAACTTGCTGCAGGCTGTTTCCACTGTCCGCGGAGCATGATGCGGCGCATGTTGTGCGTCAAAATCATTTGGGGCAATTTTGTCCCCGGTACTTGCGCCGCGGCATGTTGCAGACAGTTTCCATTTCAACAAATGCTTGGCACATGCCGCGTCGCATGCCCCGCGTCATGCCGCGCGGCAAATTTGTGGTAATGGAAACGGGGCTTAAGACGCAGCAACAGACGGGTTTCCGGCGTCTCAGTGGGTAATAACCTTAAAGATAATCTCCAGACTTCTGGTACGGAAATTCCCGTTTCGGTTCCACTACGCTCCCCTGTAGTGGAACATTTGATTTCAATAGAAGCAGACAACAGAAGTTCTGTTGCCGCGTTTCCCCGCGTCTCAGTAGGCGTTAAGCTTGATGAGACTAATTAATGAAGGGACACTCACAAAGAACACCCCGTACCCAGGACAGGATTCGAACCCAGAACACCTGCAATTTTTGCCTATCGTGACGATGAGTGTGAATGACTTTTGGATTAAACTGATGAAGGGATATGAAAGGATCATCCATGCCAGAGATTGGATTTTTCGTGAGGAAAATTAAAGAACATGAGAAGTACCGAAAAAATTAACAGTACACTAAACAGACGAAAAACACACAAAAATGCGAAAATAAAATTAAAAATTTCTGTTTTAACTGAAGTGAAAACTGACGGCCTTCCACTGTTTAACAACAGATTACGCGCCTAGGCCGAGTGGACGAGTCCAAACGAAAAAGGGGAAGTACATACAAACTTGCGCGAAACTACCCAGAAAGTTTCAATTCAGTGTTTTTACTTGTATACGCGTACCTAACCCTAGGTTATATATTATCGCTCTGGTATCTGAAATGGCCGTTACAACTTGTAGAAAACTCTTTCGAAGTGGAACACAGACGATTTTTAGGGAACGTGCTTCCTACGGGAGTTACATTTTTAGCCGTCACCCCTATTTTTATCACTGGACTGGTCCCATTCAGCGCATGCGCCGATAGTAAGGTGACTAGACATGCAGTATTAGTCCGGACAGTCCCTTTTTTTGAGTCTCTCTCCCGATATTTTATAAACGTAAAACAGGAAGCGAAAATGTCATTTTCTCTTGTGACAATGACTTATCGGCAAAGAATTACTGCAACAATACATCTTCTCTACTGTTACTATGGATTATTGGGTAGAAATTATTTCACATTTCAATGTCAATGTGCCATATTCCAATTTTCTTAAGATATTGGAGTTTCTTCTCTGTTTACCTGTGACAAATGTTCCCACTGAAGGAGTGTTTTCGTACATTAGTGGTTTCTGGACAAGTGACAAAAGGCTCTTTCACTGCAAACATTAAAAGCTATGTTGGTTAATAAGGTGAACTTTAATCACACATGTGTACTTTTACATAATGTTATTTGAAAAGAAGTATGTTCTGAAAAATATCCATTCATTGGCAAAATATTAATGAATATCTTCTAATTCTAAAGAACTGCTTGGTTGGAGTGCAGTAAATGTCACCATATTATGTAAGTTATATACACAGTATGTATCTATTTAATTGCTTTTCAAATACAAATATTTATGACGAAACTGTTTTTATATTAAAATGTGTACATTTTGCCCACCCGTTTTTCCTTCAGGAAAATATGAAAATTTGTACCGTTTTGTTGTTTTAAAAATATGGTCAGCTTAGTCGAATAGTCGTGACTAAACGCACGGCGATGAAATTAGGCGGGTGGCAGAAGTTCGCGCTGTTGCCACGTCGCAGCACAACCCCGTATGTTCGGAGGTTTAAGAGAATGAAAGATCTCGTTGTAGAGTTGGTCTTTGTAATCCATGCGATACAAACTGGCAGTATTTGCTAGAAAGGTCAGGGATGACCACACAAAAGTGCCCCGGAGAGAGGTCGGTCTGACGCTCGAACTAGGCAACGCAGCTCGGTTGACGTTGCCACACAGTGCGCGGGAACCAGCGACTTTTGTCCCTCTCTCGCTTTGCTTTTCCCACATGTGGCAACAGCGCAATTCTGCACAGCCGCCTATTTTCAAGGCAGTGTGAATGAGTGTATAGCCTTCAAGCTTTCGAGTCACAACTATGAGCAATTTTCGATAGCTACAGGGGAAAAAAGGCTATCACAAGCAACGATTTCTAATAAAAAGATCTTATAATTCTCTTGAGTTCTATGACAACGATGATGACTTCCTCTTATCAATTCATTGCAAACAGCAGAGGTTCTGGGTAACCGTAACGTCATGGCTCTTCGAAGTTCAGAAGGGGGAGAAAATAGAAAAGTTTACAAGAACAATACAATCTGCCAAGGGAAAGAAGAACGAAAAGGAGCTGGAAGATAAGATCAGTTAATATGGCCCTTCCTCCTTCTCTGAAGCAAGTGCGCGTAACTCTGCGAACTACGATAAGGACTGGTCTTTTTATCTTTTTCTAGTTTTCTTCATCTCAAAAGAACCATGAAATATGGCATTATCTCGATGATAAAGACTGAGGATAAAAAGAAAATGATTCAGGTGGAAGAGAGATGCCATCTTTTGTTGTCTGGTCTTCTTTAATTTTCTTCTCGTTCGGAAGAACAAGAAACGGCGTGGGTTGATCAGAAGCTTTATTGTATGTAGCAAGCTAATACAGAACATGTCTTTCATTGCCTTTCTCATTTCGTCCGTCGTTCGAAGGCACAAAACCGGAATAAGTTAATAACAGGCAAAAATAGTTCTCAAGAGTCAATGGCGTGAGTAGAAACTGGCGAATTTCATAAATGGATGAAATAAGAGATACAGTAACCAATTGTCAGAGACGAATAGAATCTTGAACCCTTTGATTATAGCTGGGGAACGGATTTACATGTAGTAAAAATGTACTATATATGTAAATACACGTTTAGTCATTTTCACCAAAATATGGAGTTAAATATGGACCTAAAATTGTATTTTTTTAAAAATAATATAAGACATTACACGAGCTACATAAAATACAGTACGCCAACACTGACATTAATTGTAAAACAACACAAAATGTATTTTCGTTTTCTGTTTCCAAAACCATGAAGAACAAATTTTGTTGTAAGTGTGGAGTCGATGCTTGGGCCCTCATTCTCTATTGTTGACAACTATTGTAAATAAACAGAACTTTCAAGCGTTTTACAATAGAAAAAGCAAACAGTTAGGAGGTATAAAAAGAAATTTACCCAACTCTTGCGGTCACACTGGGACAGGTAATTATTGTGCGAATGTGAAGTATGTAGACTATATGCTCAAAAATGTTCTGAAATATGAAAGTACAGGGTCTGTATAAAAAGTAGAGACACCAAAATTTTTTTTTTTTTTGACGCGACTGTACGTCGCAGCGCGCTCGCTCCAGGTGGGTTCGATGGAGGGGAAGTAAGCTTCAAAACGCACCTAGCGTCAGTCGCCTACGAGCTTCCGTGCGGTTTGTATCGTTGTTTAATTGGACCCCTGTCTAAAGGCTCGGTCGAAGCTTAAAAATGCAACGTGCCATCGAACAGCGCTACGTCATTAAATTTTGTGTGGGACTAGGAAAATCGGCTTTGGAGACGTTGGCCATGACCCAGCAAGTGTTCGGGAGTGAAAGCCTATCAAAAGCTGCTGTTCAAAGACGGTCGAGAGAGTGTGGAAGACGAACCCCGTGCAGGACGCCCGTCCACGAGCAGAACCGAGGACAATGTGCAACGTGTGCGTGATGTGTTGAACTCAGACCGGCGGTTGTGTTCGAATGATTGCAGACCGCGTAGGAATTGATAAAACGACTGTGCACACCATCATTACCGAGGATTTGCAGATGATAAAAATCTGTGCCAATTGGAGGCTGCATCATGACAATGCACCAAGCCACATCTTCTTCGTGGTCAACGACTACCTGGCCAGGAACGGCATCACAACGCTTCCCCAACCCCCTTACAGTCCCGATCTGGCCCCGGCGGACTTTTTCCTGTTCCCCCGAGTGAAGACAGCCCTCAAAGGACACCGTCATGGGATCGTAGCAGAGGTCAAAGCGGCTTCGACGCGCTGCTTGAAGGACATTCCGGAAAATGACTTCCAGGGCGCTTTCCAAGCGTGGAAAACTCGTTGGCAGAAGTGTGTCGGCGCCCAAGGGTCCTAGTTTGAAGCATTTTAATGATTTGTAGCGATATCTTCAATCCTTTTTTCCCCGAATTTGGTCTCATTACTTTTTATACAGACCCTGTAATATGTAATAATTAAAATATGTGATATACGAGTCAAAACCTAATATATGTGTGAATATGGAAAATAAAAAAAACTGAATTTTTCAAGTCCACGTGCCATGATGCGCAAAGTTAATACAAAATATAACTGATTTCAGATTCCTACATAAATATGTATTTACATACAAATCCGTTCCCTGATTATAAGACTATATATACACACAATTGACCACTTAGTACTGATCGATGGGTCCATGAAGTAATGGTATACAAATAAAAGTAAAAGTTCAATGTGGTTGAATGTAGAAATAGCAGTTGATTATTTCATACGAGGATCATTTCTAAAGTTTTACACAATCTAGATTCCCTTTGAAAAATATATTATATGGAACATATTTACAAAGTAATCTCCAATTTTTTAAAATCACAAGGTCAAGTTTTCTGAATGGAACCGAATCATTTTCCACTTTGTTATTTAATTAGTTCTGTTAGTAAACCATGTTTGGCGGGCCACGCAAGATGGGGAAGCAGTTTCTTCCTATAGCCTACTTTTTCAGAATGTCCCTTGTTTTATGTCGTGACACAGAGCTGAGCTTTTCTTTCAGAGTTTTTCAGAACAGGGACAAGTTAGCCAGCAAACGTACATACAGCCTTCTAGACTGAAATTGAACTTACAATTAAGACGATCTTAGGGCGCATGCGCAGTGTGCATAACTTATGGAACGACCCTCGTATAAAAAAATCACGAGTTTTCGAAAAAATTGCAGATTCACTGCCGGTTACAATGCACTGAACAATATTAATGAAAAATGCAATAAACTTCTTCCGATTTGACACTAATAGTGACAGTAACGACAAGCTATTTCTACATCATTCTGCACTCGCAATGCTAACAGCGCCGTTTCTCATAAATTGGAACACGCCAGCGAGCAGGAACTGAAATTCCACTCGCCTCCCCTTCCCCTCAACCCTGAACCGCTTCCAAACCGACGCAAACATGCGTTGCGTTTCATAATTTAGCCACGTCTAGGAGCGAAAATTTAGTTACGCACTCTTTGGCGCGCTTGTTTCCGAAATGAATGTACGCCTTTCTTGACTTGCCCCGCTACGGCGAACTGGTACACGGGACTTGCTAACGTTAATGCACATTGTAATTTATATCCTCTGTGTTTCCTCATGGGAGGTCGGTCTGCACTCGCTTTCATATATGTAAAGACACGCAGGCAGGAAGTGCGGGCTTCATTTTTGTGCATGTTTGCGCCAGGAAGGACGAGAGGAGGAAATTTTGGAAACATTAAGCTTCAATTGTAGCTATCAACAAAATTGCAGCTGAAATGTTAGAGGGTTTCTCTCATTTTTTGTTAAAATTCAGTGTTGCTAACTCATTGTTCAATGTTTGAAACTGAGACCGTGTTCGAAAAGTGCAACTCCACACTTGAAGCATATAAACAGGTCTCTCTTATCGCACAACGCGCTACCAACCTTACGTTCTAATTGTTACGCTAAATGCTTAAGCTGTTAGGTTACGCTTATTAGATATAGTTCTCTTAGCACAAATAATACATTTTCAGTGTATTTATGCTAATAGAACCAAAAATAACAGACCTAAGTAACAACGTAGGCATTCATCGTCTGACGTCAGAACACGAAGTTGGTAGCGCGTATATAGTGCGATAAAGGAGACCCCACATAAACTTGTATGCTCGCGGTAGCTCCAAATCTAGCAAGCACATTTGCACACGCAAACTAATTATCTCATCTTCCCCAAAGTATAATTATTCTTAATTTGGAAAAAGTACTGCAGCTTTCGTACCGAATTGGGTATGTTCAGGGTATCTCGCAACTCCTGTTATCTGTCAGGAATATTCCTTTAACTGTAACGTCATTATTGTTTGGTTATGTAGCACAACACAATACTAAGGAATTACAGAACATGTCATTGCTCAATGTCAACTTATTAAGGAAAAAAGTCGACAGGTTGTTGTATTTTGGACATTTGTAGTTCCCCGGGGACTATCTCGAATATTTCAAATGGTAAAGTAGCTCGCCTAACATCTGGTTTGATAGGCCTATAAATTTGAAACAGGTTTTCAAGGAAACATTTTCTGTTTGGTCCACGGCTTCCGAATCGCACCCAAATATTATTAGCTTGTTTCAACGAGTCGCTGAGAAGAAATCGTAGAGGTGTTTAAATAGTATGTCACCACATGAAAATCAAGTTGTACCGGGTTCAATATCCGGTGGAGGCAGAGTGTGGTCGGATCCCACTTTAAACAGCAGGTACAGTCCTGATTAGCCTTTCTGTGCTTAAAGTGGATTTAAAACAGAAACATATGAAAACCTATACGTCGAATTAAAAGGTCGCATTTTGAAAATTCGTGGTGACCTCTAGAAGGGGGAAGGGGGAGACGGGGGTACCATAAAAATTTTGGTCTTGTAACAATGGAACTAACTTCTGCTCTGGAAAATTTTAATGGAAGGAATATTTTAGAATTATATCACTGTGTTGAAGGGATTTGGCACCCTGTTCTCTACACCCCTTAAATTTTCGTTTCTAAGTCCTCACAAAGATGAAAAAGAAATATTTTTTGTTCATTCTCTGCTATATACTTCTAGCTAGTTCTTCGGAGAGTGAATATATTCTGAGTTTGCTACACTGAAACGGTTGCATTATTATCTGAAGCAAGCTTACATGGTATACAAACCTTGTCAACTCTGTATCGGCATTCTTAATTGTTAGTGTTATTAACCCCCTCCCCCCTTGAGAAACAGGAGGAATACGTCTCTCCCCAACGAAATCCCATTCGTCCTTTCCAGCGAATTGAATCTCAGCAAACTCCACCCTTCCAACCATGGAATGTCCAAAAGTCAGGGCAAAGGCAGGAAAATATTCCAGAGGGGAACCTCGGTTGAATATCGCTAGTTAAATTTGCATACAGAAGCGACAGTATTAAGTATTCTCCCCTTGTATTCGTCAGAATAATACGGAGGAAACCTTCAAGAAGTCTGGAAAAGAAAAATATACGTGGATTCTAAAGATGACGACCTATTCTTCTTCCTTCAATGTGTTCCCTTCTAACAGGGAGGAGAAAAACTGGAGAAAGAACAATAGACAAGCAAGGGACAAGAAAGAGGTGGTGGAGGTACGAGTCAGGGGAGTACGTAGGGAAACTTAATGAACAAAAGAATTGTAAACTCGTGGAAATGATCGCCTCCTACACCATTACTTGGCTTCTTTGTTCTATTAAATGAAATTCAGAAGCCGAGACCGCAATGGTCCAAATAAAAGATGAAAGGTTACGTAATGTTTAATTGCTAAGCAAGTTTGTATAATTTCTCTTTTCTAGCTAGAGAAAAGTAGGTTCTGTAATAATAAATTGATTTTCTCTTTGCATTTCACTGTTGAGAATGTTCGGAAGTAAAAGAAAGCCTTTCAATTTAATATTTTATCTGTCGCTGTTTTGATCGTTTCGTAACTCTCAATTTTGTATCTTTTTCGAGCAAATTTCTACCAAATTGGATATGAAAATGAACCGGGAGGTGATGAGAGAGAACAATACCCAACTTACCTGCCACCTGGGGAGAACTTCGGAAACTACAACTACCTTCAACTCTGACTCACAAGGGATGGCCAGCCAATGGGAACAAGAATAGAACGATATGTATCTTGCTTCTTCATGAACTGTAACAATATATATCATATCTGAAATCTGGGAGATACGCTATTTCTTCCATTTATTGCACGAGAGGCACTCAAAGCGAAATACATTTCAATTTTGCGAATCAGTGTTGTTATAGCCCATATGAACAAGAATTTATTTGCAAGAAATGAATACAGTACAGCCTGTAGTCTCAATCTCGTATATCTCAGTATGTTGGTAGAGTGGTTGGTGGTCCTAAAAAGGGTAGACTATTTGTGGTCCTTACTAGGGCCGACATTTGGTCCTGAAAAGGGCAATACATATTCTATGACCTGCTCTTTTTGTAGTCCTGAAAGGGGCCTAAATATATGTTATGAAGCTTTACCAATGATCATCTGGGTGCTGTGCTATGGGACTTTAGAAGTCTCACAGTGACAGCTCGCAGTTTCCACAGTTAAACGGACATCGCTGTAGTGACAGCACGTGTAATGTTGCCACGTTCAACACACATGTTTACTCCGCTGAATACAAATCTGTGTAAAATCGGTTTCCCAATGGGAATTGACAATGATAATTGATTTTAAAAACATCTGCAAAGAGCTTCAAAACAAGACCAAGATCGTATTTGTAGGACTATCCAATATTAAGAAAAAGTTGTTTCACAAAATTCATAAAAACTTTTTTTGGCCAATTTAAAAAAATCTGAAAATTGAGAATTGTATTTAACATCTATGTATCTGCACTGTATTAAAATTTCATCACGATCAGACCATATTTTTTTTATTTATAGAATTTCAAAGCGAGCGGTAATTTGGAAAACACGAAAATTCGGCACTTTTTCTGTTCTCACGACAACAAAAAATCGAAGGCATATTCGAAATATAAAAAAGATTAATATGGATTAAGCTAAATTTGGAGGTAACCAGTTTAGATGAAGGTCTACTTGTTATTTTTTAATTGGAGTCCAAACTCGAGAATCTATAATTTTTAATCCGATACTAGTCCAGATTGCAACCAATCGTACACTTTTCGATGCCGTATTGCCAAACGTACAGCAGATGTCGGTCTCCAAACTTTCGGGTGTTTTTCCACAATGTGTCTGCCCTTCCCTGCAAAGTTTGCGTTGTAGCAGATGTTCACCACTGGCCAAAAGGCAATTACGTGATGGACCACCATCCATGTATGGGTTCACGCTTGCTCAACCGAAATATTAGACCAGTTCTTTGTGTGCAACAGCTGTCGAGAAACTATGATGGTAATGCCACCTCACACGGATAAAGCAAAACAATGCTTCCAATTTCTAGGAACGTTTCTTGAATAT
This sequence comes from Lepisma saccharinum, assembly GCF_977018435.1. Classification (NCBI taxonomy): domain Eukaryota; kingdom Metazoa; phylum Arthropoda; class Insecta; order Zygentoma; family Lepismatidae; genus Lepisma; species Lepisma saccharinum. Next base: position 35,489,219 of record NC_139258.1, on the reverse strand, counting down.
TAACTCAATCCGACAACGAAATAATAAATGAACTTGTTCTGCCTTACATTACTCTCCCTCGTATGTATGTGTACGAGGCATGTGTGCAGCCTCAGTGGACCAGAGCGTGGAGCGAGAGATTTGGGTTCGAGTCTCGGCTTAGGCATGAATGATCCTTTGTATCCACTTCGTCAGTTCATGTATTCATTCATTCGTCACGATTAACCAGAGGAAACAGAAACTCGACGCAAGATAAAGGAAATATGTTTGCAAATATAACGATTGTTATTGCTTATATACTGGGTCTTCTCGAATATGTGATTCCGTTTCTGATATAACCCAACCCCAAGTACGACATGATGATGTCATTTTGCCAACCAGTGCTCGTCGACTCCCACTGATTGACACGCCTGTATGCGATCAACTTGGAGGAACAGTGAACTGAAAACTGACAAAGTACCCATAATCAGCTCTGCCAGATATGAAAATTTCATTTTATTGTAACTTTGCAAATAACAGTAAGGTCTATATAATAAGTGGATATCCAGAGCCACTGACACTACATTACCTAATGACTACTCCTTCAGCCTCGGTGATCAATATTCTTACAAAATATTTCAGTGTCAAAAATAATTATGTAAATGTATTATGAAATGGTTTAGTTATTGATTAAGAAAGCAATGTGTGTGTGTGTGTGTGTGTGTGTGTGTGTAAATATTATATGCATGCATACAGTGGCGGCGATTGGATGCCAAAACTGAGGGGGCAAGGATAGATAGACAAGGCTTAACATTAAGAGGCTATAGTGCGGGGGCAAACGTGGCAAAAAGTGGGGGGCAACTGCTCCCCTAATCACCGCCACTTATGTATTTATATATCGGTGCAATAAAGAAAGACTCCAAAATGGTCTACCTACCAAATTAGGGGGAAAAATCCACAAGCATTTTAAATTTCAACATAAATCAGATATAACTGTATTACACAATCGACAAAAATGAATTGTGACTATAACTTGCAAAACTCGTTGTCAGAGAAGATTAGATATAGATGCAAATAAAACTTCAACACTAACTTAAAACCATAAAATGGTACACATTTTCTTATCGATCCTGAATTTATGGTACAATATCACTGCATCCGAGCCAACACTTAAAATGTCTCAAAGCAGCCGGCATCATGTAATTGATATCCATTAGCTCGTAACTTCAAATTTGAAACACTGACGTAAACTTTTTCTTTCACTTCGGATAGTCCCAGCTCCCTGATTGCTTTGGTATTAGAAGTCCTTAACCTTCACAAAAACTAATCCTTCCACCTCACAGAGAGCTTCTAATGTACAAAGAGAAGCCGTATGAGAGTGTAATGGCTCCTCGACTAATCACGCCTCCCTTTCGTGTCGAGTTTTGCCCACAGAAAGCTCGCCTGTGTGTGACGGTGATACCGGCTCTATGAAGCCTTTTAGAATCCAGTGTGTGTGTTTTTTTTTATTGCACGTGCATAGAGAGGAAGCAGAAGTTACAGTCGAACTTTCATCAATGGTACAGTGAATGTTGTAATGAACCAAGGGTAAAAGGCACTCCTCCCGTACATTCTGAAACCGCAATGAGAGAGAGGTTTGCATGTTGTATGAATATAGCATCTATCTTTGGCAAATTTAAGCGGAAGGGGCACGGAGGCACGTTCCCCATCTCAAAAGGGATTACTCCGTACTATAAAAAAAGAAGTAAGATTATATTGCAGAGAACAAAAAGGGCATTGCACTAGAAGTAGTCCTTCACCATGTGAAGAACAAAATGAATTAATCTGAAGCTTATTATTGTTTTTAATTGCATTAAGGCTTAAATGTTTCTGAATGAATGTAATTTGCACATTTAACCAAAAAATATTATGAGCTTCTGTAACGAATATTCTTGACAGACAATTGAATTGAATTGAATTGTTCTTTTAAGTCCACTTTAAAGTGGGATCCGAACCACTGTACCATGTGCCTCAGCGGGTATGAAACCAGAAACCCCTTTTCACAAACAATTGAAGTCAAACTTTGCTACAATTTTAAATTGTATGGCAACTTAGGGGCAGATAAAGAGATAAGAATTTTTTGTAGGGCCACAATTCGAAATTGTATGACTTGTCACCATGCTAAATAAGTAGTTTTCGACTGATGGAGGTCATGTTCAACAATTTGTTGTTTTGGGATAAGCCTTTTTATCGGTGAAGTGAAAATTAAATATTTTACTGGCATATAATCTAGGTTTGCGACACTAGCAGTCTAGAATTATTTTCGAGAATGCAGGCAACATGTACCCAAGAACTGACCATACTATCGTTTGAAACCTTATAATTCATACTTTGCTCGGGGAGGGGGGCTTCCGATGGCGCAATGGTCGCGTCGTCGCCTTGTAATGAAGGGGTCCCTGGTTCGTTACCGGTGGAGGCACATTTAGTGGTTCGGATCCCACTTTAAACTGTAGATCCAGTCTCTATTAGTCTGTGCATAAAGTAGACTTAGAACAAAGAAAAACTCAAATTTTGTTTGTACTTTTGACCAAACCTTTGAAACACCCCGTACTTTCGATTTAGTAAAGGAACGGGATGAAGACTCGCTCTCAAGTCTTGCCCGGGAACAGTGGTCTAGCAAACGAGCCTCGTTCAGCATTTACAAGTACGGGCCACACACGCACGTTTCTGCGACCACGGCACCATCGGGAAGAGCTGAGTGATAGCGACATACTGCTCATGCAACAAACTTCGGAACTACTTAAAAAAGAGAGAGAGAAGCTGGTGGAGATCAGCGAAGCGAGCAGCGTGATAGCTCACATTTTCTGCTCCATTTCTTTGCTCATTCGAGGCGAAACGGGGGTCCTATATTACCCCGTACCCTATCTCCGCCCTAGGGGATGCGATCGAGCAGCTATTAAAATATTTTGCATGCCTCAGAACAACCTCATCCATGCGAGATTATTTACCTAAGGGTTTTGGGACAAGCAACCTTTTATTTTTCCTTGTTCCTGTCAGGTTTCTGCAAAATGTCCCGCGGTGCTGTTATGTAAATTAGGGAGAATATCCGAAATGTTCCCGGAAGAAGAGCTGTCCGATTTCGTTTTTGAAAAATTTCCACTCATCACTACATGATACATATTATGTTGTAGCACACTTCCATTATGTACAGGTACTATCTATAGGAGCAGAATTTGCTATTACAGCAAGACTAATCCATTTATTCCCTTTATTTACAGGAACGATAATAAACCAAACTTGATATTCATATACCGGGTGGCCAAAATTAAAGTTACCCAAATCAGAGCCCTCTGTAGCCTGTTTGAGGCATCGTAGAACTCTGAACTTTGGTGAATCCACTATGCAGACCATGAGGAAGAGGATGGCGATGAAAAAAAAATAGTTCAATATTCCGCCACCAGGTTGAAATGTGGCGCTGTACTTCCATGATGGGTTGTACAATAATCACGTTAAGCTATTTAGCTGAGTTATTAATTAGAAAGACATTTGTTAGTGACTGGAAGTTGCGAGAAAATAATATCTCGTTTATTGCAAGATTGCAAGGTAAAGGCAAATCCATAACCAATTGGAGCAGTTTACGTCATTATTACAACCCATCATGGAAGTATAGCGCCACATTTCAACCTGGTGGCGGAAAATTCTATTATATTTTTAGCGCAATCCTCTTTCCAATGGTCTGCATAGTGGATTCACCAAATTTCAGAGTTCTACGATGCCTCAAACAGGCTACAGAGGGCTCTGAGTTGGGTAACTTTACTTCTGGCCACTCGGTACAATTAATTTCAATATTCATTCGAGTTAATTTAATATTTTTACCACAACCCAACTAGGACTAACAGGAATACCACAATGATATTCAGATTACCCAGATTAGGATTAATTTTATCATTCACCGCAATTATTATAATAGTATTTATTACCAGAGAAGCCATAGCATTATATAATACACAACAAACATAATTAATTGAATGATACCAGGCAGCTCCACCATCAGAACACACCTATTCAGAACTACCTATATTATTAACCAACTTTTATGGTGGCAGAAAAGTGGGGGAAGGGGGATAATAGTAACTACCCTTGAAACACTGGAGTATTGTATAAATTATTTATATATCACCCCCAAGTGCCAAAAAATGGTTTTAGAAACCAGAGGTGGGAATCCCATTCAAAAACCTTCCTCCCCGTGTATGATTAATTTAATGAAAGAAGTGATTTCATGCGTAGACACTCTTGCAGAAGTAACTTGGACTTTTAATATAGACATCATTGGAACATTCAAGAAGGCATTTTGATACACCCAGTTTCAAACTCGTCTTCTTTTTTCGTCCCAATTGGTTTATTTTCAATTGAAAGAAGGGCGTAAGGGGTCACCTTCCACGTAGTACACCCTGGACTGCATTTTGCAGGCGAACGAGGCTCTGGCGTCTGGGCTCACTGCCAGTATAATCAATCCTCCGTGGGGCTGTGTGTGTGTTGTCCTTATGTGTGCTGAGTGCCTCTTTACAGTCTCAGCCTTTAACCGAAGTCAGAATATTTTAATATTTTAGTTACGACACGATATTACAGTTATGTTATTTTAGTTGTGGTAAGGGCCTGGACCCCGTATAAAGTGACGGGTGCAAAATAGCCTAAGTGCTGACGCACCCATTTTTAAAAAATTCAAGTTCAATTGAAAGGAACTCACCACAGTGAATTCCTTGCTAACAAGTTACTGAAGTATTTATTATTTTCTTCACAACTATACTATCGTCCTGTTTACGTACGCACATTTAAAGAATGATATTCGGAAGGAAGTAGGTTCAAATTAGGTTTAGTCAAAAAGTTTCGGATCCGGAGTCCCTGAGATCCGAAGCGGGAACCGAAAATCTATTACACGGATCCAGATCTGAAAATCGGTTAGCGGGTCACGAATACCTTAGGATCTGAATCTAGACATCCTCTGTTCAAAGAACAGGTTTTTCTCCTGTTGCTTTCCTTAAGCACAACAGAGGAATGGAATGCTGGGATGGCATCTTTAATGAAGCTTGACAATCAACCAAACAGTTAAACCAAACAGGCAGAAAATGATTCAGCTATCAGCACACCGTACCATACATGTTGCAATTTCCAAGTGATTATTATATGCAAATTAAAGGTACTTATAAACATCGATTCCCTTTGGTAGCAAATCCTCAGGGAAAAAGAGACCTCCTCATCTTTATCACCACACATAAACTTATTATAAGCAGATATTGAAATCGGGTATGAAATCATCTTCGCGATGATTTACTGTCCGGAAGAAGTCTGTCCCGTCACCGCTGAGAGGCGCCACTCGCACCTTTCTTTGCTATTACGTTTATCTGCGGTATCACTAGATATTGATAAGTACAACTAATAATTAATAACAATAGAAAGAGTTGTTAGTTTTAATCTTTCTATTGCGTCTATTGTATTTATAGCAACTGCCCGTTGCAATTAATATTAAGCCAAAACTTATATTTATTTATTCGCAAGAGTAATGCCATATGTTTTCGCCAATATAAGGTTCGTGAAACAACCATTTCTCTTGTTACCAGATGTCAACTTATCTTACTTTTAAAGTAATACAACATAGCATTAATGTTTGTATGATAGTGTTACAAATTTGTAATTCTTTATACGTGCTTTCGAAGAAAGATTAATTTTGCCTTTTTTTTAGGTTGAGTTACCACCCCATTTGTTATAACTAGGGCCCGGAACTTTATGTCATAAAAATTGAAAATATGTCAGAAAAAGGTAGAAATACTCCCAGTAAATCCAAAAATATACACAACAGTACTTTCGAGTTTTTCATAATACGGGATTCAGTATCTTCCAGGGAAGATCGACCAGGGTGGGGGTGAAGTATTAAATGAAGCCAGAATCCTGCACAACAATGAGAGAACATTTTCCCTCAATAATGTTTGCATGGCTATTAATTGTCGGCGGGATAAAAAAGGGGGGTATTATTGTTCTATTTTTAGTTGCTTCTAAATTATTCGTTAGTAATTTCCTTATCCTGACATCGATAATATGAACTATCAGTTGCGCTAAATATATGAATATATTAAGAAAAATTATAAAATAACAGAGCATATGCAAGACAATTACGAAATTATACAGAAATATGTCTTATTACGAGAAAATTGAAGAAATATGTTGTAAAACCGCGAAATTGGTAAAATATGTCAAAATATGCTTTATCAAGTTCGTATATTTCGGCTGATTTTCATCAGATATGTAAAGATCTCACCCCAGTTCACGATCCGATGCCATATAAAAAATATGTTATTACATAAAGTCCCGGGCCCTAGTTAAAACCCTGAAAATCCACGAAGATGATAAAAATGTCTCTTAAATCCTTTCTTCAGTGGGAAAATAAAGTTGCTATAAACTTTAAAAAAAAAACTGTGTTGAGAGAAAACATTTAATTTTTCAAGCTCTTGCCACAAGACCAATCGGGAAATTTTCCAGAATTTTCACTTGATACATCTATTACATCAAACTGCATATCTTGCTTTATTTCATTCAGATATATCGAAAGTTAGACATATTAAGAGTGCTGACTATCGATTGTGACAAGACACACTGATTGATATCCTCATCACGTTAGGATAGTAGGTTGGACAAAGTTACACACTGTCATTTTTTTAATTGCCCAACTTCAATTCAGAGTGAAATTAACGATCCCTTTGGTTACAACCAATCTTGATTGAATACCGTTGCCAGCGGCACCGTTGGCTGCCTCGTCACCCCTATCATTCACCCTTTGTTCTCGCCATTCAGTGGCCCCTCTCACGCTGCAGGTGAAACACACTGGAAACAGGATCAGCTGTGGCAGTTACGTCACATTCAACTGCCAATACCAATTGTGGTCTCTACAATCAATGACAAACGATCCAAACTGAACATCTTTCTGAAATGAGCTTTGTTTGGGGTAGACAGACATGTATTATTCGTTGTTACAATTTCTATATTTCTGTTTGAGTCTGAAATACGTATCTATACATTTTGATCACTTGTAAACCAGTGCAAGAATTACAAGAAACGCCGCCATTCCAACTGACAGTCAATGATGTTGCCTCACAAATAATAAATATGTATATCTTTCTTAATGTAAATAATAAACATGTATATACTTTCTATTGTAAATAATAAATATGAATATGTTTTCTATTGTAAATAATAAATATGTATAAAAAAAGGTAAAGTGTTCCCCTGTGCATAGCACCACGCCATGAAGGCGTATAGGGGGTGTGGGGGTAACGCCCCACATTTTCTTGATCCGGTCGTGAGTGGGGGTGATGTGATCAGCATCACGCCCCTGACCGCCTTTACCCCCCAGGGTTTCCCCCAGGTACCCATGTTATTCGACGCTGGGTGGGCGCCGGGGCCGCTTCCACCGTTAGAAAAGTTCCCGGATTTGAACCGGCCGGGGATCGAACCCGGGACCTTTAGCATGGTAGTCAGACGCGTTACCGACTGATATATGTTTTCTTTTCTATTGTAAATAATACATAAGTATATATTTCCTATTGTAATAGTTCAAGAACGCTGTATAGCGTGAATGTTTTAAAGTTGTTGATTTCGATTCGTTTTTGTTTTGTTTTACTTCTGTTTGATTTTTGTGTTTAAAATGTAGACTATTATTTCAAGCGAAATAGGAGTTTAAGAAGTACAAACTGTATTCTTGAATTCTTGAAACGTTAACTTGTATTATGGAAAGATCTAGTTCACGTTATGAACTATATACTCAGTGTAATACATAGTCTGCTGTGGGACACACCCAGCTTCCACCTAACGCGTAAACTAAATGCTAAAAGTTCTAAACCTCGCCCTCGTAACCTAAGCACATATGCATTATTAGGCCTAAGCGGAATTGTAGGTTGTCTGCCAACAGGACAAGATTGAGAAGTTTCACTGAAGCCCTATGCTCTAAAGGAAGCAATAGGAATTAAGCGAGTGGAATTGTAGGTTAAGAATTGTTACGTTAGGAGTGCCAAAATTTAGAGCTCATAACATTTAGTTTTGGTGTCTGTGGAAGCTGGGTGAGAGGTTGAATAAAAGTACTAAGCCATGGCGGGCCGAGTGTGGCTCGCGGGTTGTAGTTTGAGAATTGTACAACTTGTATCGCCTTGGGTATCGTGTCAATTCATACAATTATGTTCCTGCTAGAGGTTTTCGAAAGTTGTGAACGTGTTGGTCCATACCAGTATTTGATATTGTTTCAGGTTACAGTGATCAGAGCCTACAGCACTGCTGGATTTACACACACTGAACACCTTTGTGGAATTCGCCTCGGGCGCTTTCATATCCATATGTACAGATATGATTGACATTACATTCGTTTTTGTATTGATGAGTTCGTGAGTTTGCGTATGCAGACGAACTCTTGTTCTAAACCATGGCACGGAAGAGTTGATCCGATGCATTGTGATGTGGTGTACGGCACGAATTTACAACGTAACATTTCAAACAGAATACAAAAATACAGAATTTCTGCATTCGTTAATTTTTCTCTATCCGGAGAAATGAGCATATCTTACCATTGCTCAATGCACACAAAATTCTTGACTAGCCTAGGCAACGTCTTCTGCATCTATATATAAGATATTAAAAGTACAAGCACCTATCTATCTCCACGAGAAACTGACATTTAGATATTCAATACATTCATACAATACGAGAAGTCGGCGAAAAATTAACATTCCGCGCCGTCCTGCTGTCAGTTTCGAAGGCTCCTTCTTCCTGCAAAGGTTTGGAATGCCTCTTCCGATTACGTTTCATCTGCTATACCACCCAAAAGTTTCAAAGAACGGGTTCTATTATTTTTATTGCAAAACAACTGAGTATTAGCTCGTACAACTAAGCAACAGCAACAACCAAATACAACTCTGTTTCTTTCGAACACTTTCCTGATATAACGAATGTTTCAAATAACGTGTAAGTTGTCTTAGTTTCGATTTGAAAAGTGCGTATGTACACGCGTGTGTGTGTTAATGAATCTGTCATTGTATTTTCTTAACATTTTATTATTTTTAATTCATGTTAAATTCAATTATGTTTATATTTTATGTTAGTGTTATAAATACGTGTATGTATTGTAACTTACAATTACCAGAGTTACGTGGTAGAACAGCTTAAGGCTAAACTTCGCTCTGTAGTAAATAAAATACTTCCTTATTCTATTCTATGCATTCAAATATTAACTATAGCAGAAGAAGCCATTGCGCATTTGTGGTACACCGTTACTTAGCTAGCGTGAATCCTTGAGCTATCAGAGTGTACCAAAAGATAGGCTATAATCTCTGTTGGACCTGTTTTAAGAGATGTGTGCATGGATATCCACTAGAATATTCGCGCCGATTCTGATCACGATAACTGCAGTAAATTTACAATGTTTAGGCAGAATATTTTATGCAAATAATTTGAAGGACTTGACTAGTATTGTATTTGATTGAAATTGGTCGACGTGTTTGACTTGCCTACTGTTGCATTTGAGAAATATTGGTGGGTAAGATTTGTCTAGTATTGCATTTGAGAAAAATTGGTCGACAAGTTTCGTCTAGTATTGCATTTGAGCTAAATTGGTCGACTTGTTTGACTGATCGAGTATTGCATTTGAGTAAAAATGGTCGAGAAGTCTCGTCTAGTATTCCTTTTGAGCTAAATTGCTTGACGTGTTTGACTGGTCTAGTATTGCATTTGAGAAAAAAATGGTCGAGAAGTCTCGTCTAGTAATCCTTTTGAGCTAAATTGCTTGACGTGTTTGACTGGTCTAGTATTGCATTTGAGAAAAAAATGGTCGAGAAGTCTCGTCTAGTATTCCTTTTGAGCTAAATTGGTTGACGTGTTTGACTGGTTTAGTATTGCATTTGAGAAAAAATGGCCCAGAAGTCTCGTCTAGTAATCCTTTTGAGCTAAATTGGTCTAGTACGCCTTTTGAGCAAAATTGGTTGACGTGTTTGACTGGTCTAGTATAGCATTTGAGAAAAAATGGTCAAGAAGTCTCGTCTAGTAATCCTTTTGAGCTAAATTGGTCTAGTATGCCATTTGAGCCAAATTGGTTGACGTGTTTGCCTGGTCTAGTATAGCATTTGAGAAAAAATGGTCCAGAAGTCTCGTCTAGTATTCCTTTTGAGCTAAATTGGTCTAGTATGCCTTTTGAGCAAAATTGGTTGTCGTGTTTGACTGGTCTAGTATTGCATTTGAGAAAAAATGGTTGAGAAGTCTCGTTTAGTATTCCTTTTGAGCTAAATTGGTTGACGTGTTTGGCTGGTCTAGTATTGCATTTGGGAAAAATGGTCGAAAAGTCGCGTCTAGTATTCCGTTTGAGCTAAATTGGTTGACGTGTTTGACTGGTCTAGTATTGCATTTGAGAAAAAATGGTCCAGATGTCTCGTCTAGTATTCCTTTTGAGCTAAATTGGTTGACGAGTTTGACTGATCTAGTATTGCATTTGAGAAAAAAAATGGTCGAGAAGTTTCGTCTAGTATTCCTTTTGAGCTAAATTGGTTGACGTGTTTGGTCTAGTATTGCATTTGAGAAAAATGGCCCAGAAGTCTCGTCTAGTAATCTTTTTGAGTTAAATTGGTCTAGTCTGCCCTTTGAGCTAAATTGGTTGACGTGTTTGACTGGTCTAGTATTGCATTTGAGAAGAAATGGTAGAAAAGTCTCGTTTAGTATTCCTTTTGAGCTAAATTGGTTGACGTGTTTGACTGGTCTAGTATTGCATTTGGGAAAAATGGTCGAGAAGTCTCGTCTAGTATTCCTTTTGAGCTAAATTGGTTGACGTGTTTGGCTGGTCTAGTATCGCATTTAAGAAAAATAGTCGAGAAGTCTCGTCTAGTATTCCTTTTGAGCTAAATTGCTTGACGTGTTTGACTGGTCTAGTATTGCATTTGACAAAAAATGGTCGAGAAGTCTCGTCTAGTATTACTTTTGAGCTAAATTGGTTGACGTGTTTGACTGGTCTAGTGTTGTATTTGAGAAAAAATGGTTGAGAAGTCTCGTCTAGTAATCTTTTTGAGGTAAATTGGTCGACTTGTTTGACTAATCTAGTATTGCATTTGAGAAAAAATGGTCGACAAGTTTCGCCTAGTGTTGCATTTGAGCGAAATTGGTCGACAAGTTTCGCCTAGTATTTCATTTGAGAAAAACCGGTCGACAAGTTTCGTCTAGTATTGCACTTGAGCGCAATTGGTAGACGAGTTTCAACATGGTGAATCTTAAAATTACCATAACACACCTTTGGGAATAGACTTGGCTGATGAGCGGAGGAGATATTATGGACCTGATATCCCATTATAAAAGTTCATATTCATGACATTATCTCGAACAGTCTATTCGGCTTTCGAGGGATCGTTTCTTTGCAACCGCACGCCCACATATGCATGAAACCAATATGTCAGGCGACGCGTGACTGGCACATTGTGTCAACTCCAAGATGCGCCTCCCGGTAGCCCGCAGCAGCGCGACAATGATGGGGGATCCATTCCGGGTGACCGAAAGGGTACTTCTCCCCCTTCATCCCCTCGCGGGAAGACAAAGTGAATACGCAAGGAGGGTTACGTACGAAGAGCGACAGTGGCAAGTACTTCGTTGACTTGCATGAGGTTTTTTTTTCCGAAGCTGAATTCCAAATGGAAGCGGGAAGTCGGTCGGAAAAAGCCGTTCGTTGACGAACACTGAAATGGTCTTCACAGTCCCCGTGTTTGATGGAACTCCAGGGGATCCGGCTGATCGATACGGCCAATGTAAGAGAAAGAATCTTCTGCGGACAGAATGCATCACCTTTAACTGTTTAGAGAGGGAATCTCACTTCTCTAAATGTTAGTGAAACTGGCTCATGATTAACTTCCAATGTTGATTGTACCTTATCCATCATCCATTGCTTCAATTAATCTACCGTTTCGATATAACACATCTCATCTAGTCTTCTTTTTCCCGGTTGTGCGAAACGTACCCACGATGGACCTGCTATTACACTTTTGTATAGTTTTCGTAACTTTAGGATAAAAAGAAATAACAAAATAAAATATAATGATTTCGCAAAATTTTGCAACAACACACATTCGTGGATGTATTGGAGTTACTCATTGGTAGCACTGCCTTTTGTGCATAACAGAAATAGTTTTTAGTGTTATGCTAAATATCCTGAATAAGACTTGTCGCTTCAGACAATTCTTGACAATTTAAATTAATGTAGGTCAGGTAAGATAAGTTCTTCGGTAGAAATTACAAGCAAATTGAAATATACAGGGTTAGCCTAAAATAAATAGACACTTTCAAAGTTTTACAGAAAGAAGAGTTTTAATAATAGGACTGAAATACTTACACGGTTTGAAGAGTACGTCCTGAAGTTTACATTGGTAAGTTACAAGGGTTGTCAGTGTGACCCTTTTGTAACACGACAGATATCAATGCGATAGTCCGGTTCTTCTCTCCCAGGACTTTTCCCCTTCTACAGGCAACCAGTTTCCTCAAATTACTTGCCCCAACCGTAGATGGACTGCCTTGTAGGTGGTTCCTTACTATACCGTGTTCTAAAACAACGCCATGCGGCAGTAACAGAATTCGTTTTTGCCAATTCAAGCAGACAGAAAATCTTTTCTACCTGGTCAGCGGCCATACTGCTCGCCTGACGTCAAGGGCGCTCACGTGATGCTGACGTCATGAAAACAATCGAAAAGTGGAGATCGTAAACTTGAAGACTTTCTCTGTAAAACGGTACTAAATGCTTCCTTCTAAAACAAACATTTTCAATTTATAAAGCGTTCAAACAGCCTATTTCTTTTAGGATAACCCTGTATACTTTGGCCTTCAGAAACATAAAGCGTGGTCTGTGGAATTAAAGCAAAGCCACACTAGTGAGTCTGTATCGGAAGGAGTATTATATTGTCTAGTCAGTACGATGTCTGACTCCAACGCAGTAGACCCGGATTCTATTCTCACGGTGAATAATCTGAAGTGGAACAACATGTATGCATTATCTTCTACCGTAAACGTGCAAAATTTAAAAGTAAAACTGAGATGGCCAAGGGAATATTCACTGTCTTGATTAGACACAACAAAAAGCAGCTTATTGATCCTATAGATTTTTGTCATTTTTCTTTCTGATTTCAACAGGCAGAGAATCGCATCCAGAGATATTACAAATTACTTATTCCTTTTTGCAATTCAAATTTCAATTGAAATTCGCTCCTGAAAGTTCTTGTAATGCGTGATTAGCTTGGAATTCAAGACAGTCTCAGATGAAGAATGAACAACGCCCCCACGTGTAATGATTCAAATTCTCTTTTAGTACGATTTTTCATCTAACCTTCTTGTCTTATTATAGCTATGTCCTGTATTTTATAGACAAGTCTAGGGGCAATCAACAGACACTATGAATAATTCACCTTGTAACGTAATGTATGAAGTCGAGTACTTTAATTTAAAATAATTTAAAGTTATCAGATGTAGCTTAAAAAAATCTATATTGTCATTGAAAGTTGTGTAACAAATAAAATATAATAGCTGTAATACCTAAGTTTTGTATTTATATTGAATTTTATCGAACCTTAGAACTTCTTAGTGCAGAATTGATTAGAACTTGGGAGGTTCATAAGATGAACAATCATATTCAGAAATGTTAACTTATTTGATCTATCTTATCAGGATAATAGAGAGTGAGGAATGATGTGTGTCGATAAATGTTCATCAAATGTTTGGCTAAATAAACTGTATAGTGTCAGTGGTTATCGTAAGGCACTAATAAGCATGGGGAAACAGGTTTGTATCCTGGCGATTAACCGAAGATGTAAAAAGAGGACGAAAACGAACCAAACTATACCCTGTCTCAGTTATCTCTGGAGCAAGGCCGCGCATGACCGCAGAAAGGGCAGAGCAAAGCAGTACAAGCTGCTGCGAAGGCTGGTAACTTCAGTCGTTTTCACAACCTCTACCCAATCCCATTCCCTCTCAAATGTTCATTGGCGGAGCCGTCTCACGTCACTACTTGCGCAGAGACTTGATTTCGTTCGCTTGCTCGAGAGATAACCGGGAGTACAGAAAAGCAGATGTGGTTAATGGATCGTGTTAAAAAGAGGGGGGGGGTTACACGGTGGACTCATTGACATACCTTTTATTTTTTGCATTGCTAAACAAATACTAGAAAATACTATGAGACACATATATAACGTTTAAATAATTTGATACAAATGATTGCGATTCAACTTGCTACAAAATTGCTCCTGAAGGGACAGGGATGGCCATATCTTCCCCTTCAATGTTCATATCCTGTCATTGCTGCAACCAACAAGCGCGTTACGATTTGCAGGTTGCATACCCTGCAGGATCTTAGGTCATTTTGCTTAGTCCAATTTAATCCAACGATGCTCCATCCCTATATTAAAGGCACAGAGCTACGAAGATAGGGGTTAAAAGTTGGAATCCTGTTTAAGGCACGCATTTGTCCCTTCATCCATTTTATAGTTCATCAGTCATCGTTACGATTAACAAAAGTGGTAGAAAAGCAAAGTAAAATAACTAAAATCAAGGAATTTACGTGACTTGGTGTCGGATGAATATATCATTTTTCATAGACGCTTATGGAAGCGTTGCTTTTAAAGTACTCTACGAACATGTTAATTTAACCGCACACACATCGGTCTCCCCGATGGCGCAGTGGTAGCGTCGTCGCCTTGTAATCAAGCGGTCCCGGTGGAGGCACATAGGTTCTGATCCCTTTTTAAACTGTAGGTCCAGTCCCGATTAGCCTTACTGAGCATAAAGTGGACTTAAAACAACAACTCAATAAATCAATCAATCGAACAAAAGAGGTACAAAACAAGGCACTGATTACTGAAAACAAGTTAAAGAGGGAGTGTTTTCATCATACACAGCAGTTAAAACACATTTGTTGTATTTGAAGGTAGTATTTATACGAGTATAACGTATCGAGATTAATAATCGACTTAATGTGCTGTTCTCAACTGGCACGTGCGGGGAGGGGGGGCATAACCGAGAATACATCAGAGGCTCTGGGCCTCCCCGATGGCGTAGTGGTAGCGTCGTCGCATTGGGATCCCGGGTTCGATACCCGGTGGAGTCACATGGCACAGTGGTTCAGATCCCACTTTAATCTACTGTAGGTCTAGCCTTGCTGAGCATAAACAATTCAAGCATCAGAGGCTCTGTTCAATTTTCTATTGATTGGATTATGTTATATTTTACGTCGCTTTTCTGCCAAAATCGCGACGTTGCAATGAGATGGATGAAGGGACATACACAGGCACATATGATGACACCATGCAATTCATACAGCGGGTTATATTGGCTGTAGGTCTGGGCACCAAAGCCTCGGTCGTCTGCAAAAGTCAGTCCAAGGAGTACTACGTGTAAGTAGGGTTGATATTTGGATACATTACGAAAGGGACATCCATTCAATCTTCGAGAACATTTCGATAGAAGTACAACAAACGGGAACCTTGTGTGATATTGTACCCCGTACTCTTAATTTACTCATACTTTTTGAAATGTGAAACCTCAAATGTTGTCACACATAACAGAGTAAATAATAATAAAATCACTGTGAATATCTCGTTTTGGCGATACTGTTATGTAGTTTGTTGCACCACGCCTTAATTGAGTACTTTGTACACTAAAAATGCTAGGACTGCAATATAATTCTGACGTCTGGCATAGTTTTGTAATTTCAGAAAATGGTTATGAACTAACCTGTTGATTTCTGTAACTAAAAGATTGTGATGGATCCAAAGTGGTATTATTTGGATTTGTGGAATTTTTCCAAATATAATTTAAGAAAGGCTGTTCAATATTAACATCATTACTATTCCTTTAGTGTTTCTTTGAAAGAGTGAAGTATGCAGAACGAATATTAGCGGAAGCAGTGAATGCAGCTTATAGCTATTGTAAAGGGTGTCTCAGAAATATGTTAGTTTTTGAATCCGCCCTCTGGGGCGATTCGCACATTACGGAGAAATGAGATAGATCGAAAACGCTTAATAACATTCTTAATATTTAGTTTGCATGGAGCGCTTTACGGTGCAGCGACGTTCTTTTTGTGTTCGTGCAATTTATAAAAATAATGATTCTTATGTTGTTGTGCGTCGTTTGTACCTGCATCATTATAAACTGGCAGGAATGAGAGACGTCTCAAGCGCAAATTTAGTTAAATATTGGGTGAGAAAGTTTGAAAACACTGGAAGCACTATGACGTGTAAACCTCCGGGACGTCCAAAGTCATCAAGATCCAACAGAAACGTTGACCGTGTGCGCCAGTCTGTTAGTGAGGAACCTCACCAATCGTTAAGACTGCGCGCAGCAAGTTCAAGAATAACTGAATGTGAAAACATGAACGGTCACCATTTGTCCAATACTCTTTTCCACAAATAAAAATTTAATGTTTAAGCTTTGTAATAAATTTGTCTATATACAAAAAATTAAGTATTTATTTTAATAGTTTTAAAAACGAAAATATTTCTTAGATACCCCCTTATTATTAGGTTTCCACGTACCTGAGATGTTCTCGAAATAGGCCGTTTAAGTATCATTGTTCGCCGCTGAGGAAGCTTAAGGTCATTTGTGTATTGACTAAAGGCCCGGGAAACGTCATAAGTTCAACATTAAATGTTACTTTTCCTTGAATGATGGAGTTTATTTTACATCGGTTTTCTGCCACTTCTGGCTAATCACGAAGATGAGGATGAGGGGTGATTTGGTGCAATTGATTAAGGGACACTCACAAAGAACGCTTCTGCCTAGGCCGAGATTAGATACCGAGACCCCTGGCGTCGCAGCGCGCTGTAATAACCGTTCTGCCACGAAGGTCGGTAATAAATTTAGATACCAAAAATTATGAAATCACGATTTTAATAAAGCTAAATTCAAAACTAATGGTAATTTAATGTATACTCAGTACGTAAGAGAAAACAATGCACTTGCTAGAAGAAACATGTACAACGAATTCACACGTTTCTCTCACCTCTCTTCAAAACCCTTGCCGCTACATCCAGCACGGTAACCGCTTCATTAATATTTCAGGAATGCGTCACACTGACAACGCTTGCAGGAATGCGTGACGTGCGAATCTGGGCTCGTCGCTCCCGGGGATACAAGAAACAGAGAACTGGACGAACGCAGATAATATGTCAAAAAAAACGCGCAGTGGCATGCCATTAATATCTGCGTGTGTCATTCCGGCCTCCGTACTTTCCGACTGGTGATTCTTCATTGCGAACACTCGTCCCGCAAACATTTATATAAAATGATAGCAAACCGTGTCACTGGCATGAGCAGCATACAATGACGTAATCTCACTTAAAATTCCCAGCGGCGTTCAATAATGATCAAATGCGAATAACCCGAAACATCAATCACTCACGACATCGAAATGTCACCGGATTGCTATCGGCAAATTGATTCTTTTTTCTAGCCGTTACTGTTTCGACAAACATAACTGTTTCACTATAATGCATAATGGTTGACATTTATACAAATGTGTAAAAATTGTACAGGGTGTTCCATTTTAAACGCACCAATTTCAAAGTGTCAGAATAAATTAACATGTTGTTGAAAATTTATGATAGAGAACCGTCTATGTTTGTCGAAGAAATTTGCCCAGTGACCAGATATGCTGCAGGCATACTGAACTCACATTCTGCTTGGCATTTGCCGTGTGAGTGAACTTATAGTAAAACTTCTTCAGTGAGGCTTTCAATATATGTGTCAGATCACTTTCATGTAACATACCACCGGAGATACAGACAAATGAATGTAGGGTGTTTCAAATGGGACATCCTGTATTATTATTTGCGCCAGAGAGAGAGCAATCACACGTAAATCACGTATGTGTTATTATCATGGAATTAGTATTACCAGTATTACACTTACTTATTTATATTTAGCATTAAATATATTCATTCGCAGATTTTCGTCATCTTTACAGGGCTAATGAGATTGAAAGATTAAACTGGAGAGGGAGCAAACTCACAAGAAACGCCCCTGTCCTACCCAGGATTCGAATCTAAAACACTTGGCCTTGGTCAGTAGGAAGACATTGTGTAAGTAACAGAACTCATCTGTAACATTCTAGAAAATGTATTCACTTTTATTTTACTATTCAATCTTACATTTTCTATCATCTTCTGTAAGGACAATAAAGAAACTATATGACAAAATATGAATGGGTTGGTTCTACTCCCTTTGAAAATAAAAGCTTAAGAAAGATATTTGGAGCTAAGAGAGATGAAAAAACAATTGAGTACTGAAAGATACATAACACTGAACTGCATAATCTGTATTCATTCACTGATATTAGAAACATTAAATAAAGACGACTTGGTGGGCAGGAGGTAGAAAGGTTTACATTATCCTCTGTAGTCGAGGTAAATGAATTAGAACAACCCTTAAGGCACAATGTGAACACGTCATGCTCCAGTGTGCTTCTTATGTCCAGAATGACGAAACGACACAGTCGATAAATAAATCTTGGGACACCCCAAACATCTCTATTACCCATTTGAAACAAAAGGAAGGTTTGATTTGATCATCTAAAATGTACTGAGTTTGTACACCAACATGAACTTCTCTAGCAGTTATACTTCCCGAGATATGAAAGGTGATATAAATTTATTTTGAAGTTCGAAAACGTTTTATGTTTGCATCTCTAGCGGCTGAAATACTGACAGAATTTACCTCTACGTCAATCAAATATCGAGGACGTGACATATCAGATCAACAAGTACGTGTATTCATTTCCGAACAAAAATGGAAGGATCTTTATCTATACTTGCCTATCACTACAAGCGAAGATGAGAGAAAGACGGAGAGAGAGAGAAGGGAGAAGGAACTAACAGAACGCGTTGTCTCATTTCTACAATTCATGTCTCCTTCAACTCCTGCTAGATGGCTCTCAATGTCTCCGACCAGGCGAGCTATCTCGCTCTTTTGTTAGCGGAACAAAACATCTTTGTTGAAGCATTTCATCTCTTTTGAGCGACAAGCTTACTTTACCTTTCCCCCTTTTTAAAGAAAAAATGTCTCACAGTTTAGCGGTACGTCACCTAGCATCTGACGAAGTTCCTCCTTGTGGAATTGCTCTTGAAGAGAAAAAAGAGGAAAGGGAGACATCTAGTGACGAACTGAATAATTACAAGTGATGAAGGTTATTCGGAAATGAAGTCTAATTGGTCTAACTTTTACCATGCCACTCGACAGTTTTAATTACAAGGAAACTTTAATGATGCATTGAAATAGTCGCAAAATGTTGCCAGAAAATAACTTAAATGGTGAAGCAGACTTTCGCAAATTGGTGATGTGACGAAACGTGAATGCAGAGATAGAAGAGAGTAGAACTGAAAAACTACGCAGAATAATGAACGTCAATTACCACTGAATGATTGTGTTTACTGGACGAATCCTGCTATGTTGTATCATGGCCTCGAAAAGTTGGCTGCCTAAATAATGTAAGTATTTGCGTGTAGCGAAATATGACCTCAAGGTGTGTATGTGGGGGATTTAGCTGTATCATAAGTCTAGCATGGAAAACCTTGGCCATAATGCAAAGCTGGCGAGCTTTCTATTAAAGAGAGTTCAAAATTACATACAACAAACTAGACTACATTTCAACCTAGAGTCTCCTGCTCTGTGTCAAAGTTGGCTCCTTCATTATAGCATGCTGTTTCACCATGGACATCTGTCTTGTACACTATGACATTATTGCCTTCTACAAAGTAATCAAGTAGAGATAAACGACTATGGCATTATTGTCTTACACAAAGCGGAAAAATACGAGGGGGATCTGAAAAGTTCACGGCAAAGATGGCAATGCCATCGGCAAGATCTTTCGAAGTTAGTCATCTGTAATAAGTATACGTACAAAATTGCAAATCATTCTATAAAATAATTTATTTAATACAAATGGCTCAGGAAGATGTGTTGTGTGTACTTCCTCAAAATAAAATATCGTAGAAAAGTTTGTAAAATAAGGCTTAACCTCAAACGAAACTCAAGTTCATAAAAGTGTATGGGGACTTCAACAATTAAAATATTGGTTGTTGAATTTAAACTGGCCGTATCAGCATTGGCGATGATTCGCGTGAAGGACATCCAAAAGTACAAGAGCAGAGATCATTGAACAATACTTGTTATGTTATTAGATGATCGGCGAATTAAAGCGCGTGAAATTGCTGAGACTATAGATAATTCGAAGGTACGTGTAGGATATATTTTGCATGAAGAATGGCATATGAGAAAGTTTTGCGCAAGATGAGTGCCAAGCTTGCTAACAGCAGATGGAAAACGTATTTGTGTGACAATCTCTGAACAGTGTTTGGAGCATTTTAACAAGAATAAAACTGATTTTGTGCGTCGATTTATATCTATGGATGATACTAGGAATCACCATTACACACCAGAATCGATTGATTCGTTGATTGATTGATTTGGTATTTAAGTCCACTTTATACACAGTAAGGTTAATCGGGACTGGAACTACAGTTTACAGTCCACCGAGTATCGAACCCTGGACCCCTTGATTACTAGGCGACAACGATACCACTGCGCCATCGGGGAGGCCACACACCAGAATCGAAACAGCAGTCAAAACAGTGCACAGAAGCGGTACTTCAGTCCCAGAAAAGACAAAGTCGGTTCCATCAACAGGAAAGCTAAGGCATCGGTCTTTTTGGATGCTATGGGATTTATTGACTATCTTCAAAGGAATAAAGCAATAACAGGAGATTACTATTCAAAGCTTTTAAGAATAGATGAAAAAAAAGATGCTGAAAAAAGACCCCGTTTGAAGAAGAAAAATTATTTTTCATCAAGACAATGCAACTGTCCACAAAAGTTTTTTGACAATGGGAAAACTAAGGGATCTGACAATGAATTGTTAGAACATCTACCCTATTACCCAGATTTGGATCTCTCGGGCTTGCTCGAAAAATTCCAACTCTTCTTTTCTGCTCAGGATTTTTCAGAGAAACAAGAGACGATTACAGCTGTAGAGGGGTATTTTGCAGAACTTACGAAAAACGATTTCAATTGGCGAGACAATAGGATTGAAACATCGTTGGCATAAATGTACTGATCATCTGAATAATAGTGACAATGGTTGTATGTGCATTCAGATGCAATGTTAATTGGACATTATCCATTGTCTAGTGCTTTAAACTATACTTATTCTAAAACTACTTTTCGAGAAAGCATCTCTTCTCCGTCTTCAGGTGAACAAATTTATTTTGCCGATGGTGGAAATCGAACCTAAGATAAACCTGTGATTTTTACTACAACTCTAACCAGCTACTCCACGGCGTCTTCCAGAAATATGTACTAATTTTTGCTACATTTATGCTACTATTTGTAATTTTTGATAAACGTATTGATCTGAATAGGATGTTTAAAAATAAAAATAATTTTGAAATTATAAATATATAATTTTTCTTATGTTCAGTGGTGTGCATACAAGGTAAGCTACCGAAGCACCGATTCGGCAAGCAATTCGAATTTTGCATAACTCCCAGGATACTTAGAATTCCCGATAGTGGGGTGCGATATTTTTATCAAGGCAAGCCTGCCCCTTGATGTACTATTGTCTATTTAAAAATTATATTGCTTTGGCTATCTAAATCGTCACCGCACGCTACTGCTTATGTTGTTTTGTGCATTTATCTGTCTCCTCTTCGTAAATAATATGTCAAAAAATACCATGGAATGCAAATCATTACATTTGACGACGGGATGGCTATTCAGGAAGCATTAGGAAACGCCCAAACGGAACAACAATGGCTCGAATCATGGATCGTGCGGAAGATGCAAACGGTGCGCTGGCTGCTTCAGGCTGGTTTCAATACCTACCTAACCTAAACTCACCGTGAAACGCGCGTGTTCCGACGTGGAGTACACGAATGTGCAATCAACCGCCGTGTCAATGTATGATTGCGTTCAATCAATCGATCAGAGGCGGTCCCCGGCGGGAAGCTGCCATCAGGGCGCTCGAGTCTATCACGGACGGGAAGGCGATGTCGTGTCGATAAGGGCGACTTCCGGCGGCTTCGCTGATGCCAAGTGAGCCGTGTTGGAGATGAGTGACGGGATCGAGCATAATTTGCCATCGGCAATTCCGCTATGAAGTCAGAGAGAACGTAGCCTTCCGTGATATCATCTGCAAATAGGGATGGAAATTTTCCAGCGGTGATACTCGCAACACGTAGCTACCTAGTATTTTAAATATTCACGAAATATGTGGTAGAAAATCGGATTGTAACAGGGAGGGAGAGACGAGACGAGAACGAGATCTGAGCTTCCGAGAACGAGACCAGAGCTTCCGAGAAGCTCGATCTAGATCTAGTCTATCGAAATTATTTCACTGTGAGAATACAAGCCGGATTATTTATAAATAGCTCACATATTATGCTTACCGTGATTTGAAAATTAATCTATTACTGATAAGTGTGGACTTGTTCAGCGTGGTTGCATACATTCAAAATAAAACCCTTGTTTTCCTAAGGTTTGTAGCGTCGAAACGAGGCGTCAAATAGAAAAAAAGTTATTACGCTTTGTGCGGCTAATAAATGTATATTTCTATCTGTATATCTCGGAAATCGAGACGAGATCGAGACGGGTTATTATAAATCGATACGAGACCGACTAAAAGATAAGTATTTACAATAGAGACGACAACAAAACGAGACAGACCTTATATACGAGACTCGGTCAAGTGTTGTCTGGTCTGCTCTCCATATCCTGCACTGAAACGTTCTCTACAGTGTCTGCACCGTGCCATTAGGGCACGTGTAAAAGCACTCAATCACGGCTATAGATCGTTTTTATTCTAAAGAGCTGCACGCAGGTAGATTAGATACTAGGTGAACCCCAGAGCAGTGTTACAAGGAAAAAATCGCAGATTTAGAACTAAAAGCTTGTTAGAGAGAAGGCTGCAAGTAGTGCTTTATGGGTGTTCATTTGAACAATTTTATCTACTTATGATCCATCATCATCATCGCCGCAATTAGTCAAAATTGGAAGAAACGTGACGTTAACTATTTAGAAAGATCCTAAAATGTTCCCCAGTTGATTCTCTATTAACCAGTGGGTATCAATACTCTAAAACTAACCAACTAACTAGCTCTCTACCCTTCATAAACCCGAAGGTTTAAGGTTGCAGCAACACAAGCTTTCCATCTGTCCCAACCCCGGGCAAGATCAATCCAATATTTTCCATTCCTATTGATTTCCTTTGTCCATTTCAACATTATCTCTCCATCTTAGCTTTGGCCTTCCTACAGGTTTGTTACCATAAGGTTTCCCAACAATAATCCTGTAAACTACAACACTGGTAAAATTTCAATATCAGTTCATCTGTAAGTGAAATAAAAGACCTGTTTTAAAGGCAATGCTTTACATGAAAACCAAACTCTTGACTAAATTGTTAAAGCCTTACGTCACTGAATCAATAACCACATTGAAACCAATCACAAGCTTCTATTGGTCCTGAGGCAACGATGACGCAAAACTAAGATTAAAACTTAACGAGGTTCAACGCTCGTTCAGAATCAAGAATTTAATTCCACAGAGGCAAGCGAGACCGAATTTGTTCCTAATGGCTATCATGCTGTGTACGGGACGAGTCGTCTAACTTGTCAATGTTTTAAGGGAAGGCTCTTTCTCGAAATTTCATCCCAAGGTTGTTTCATTTTTTCCTTTCAATTTTTGGGAAACACGTGGTAAAACAGGACGAACCGGTACAACGCCTAATGAATCAGTTAACAATTCACATGATTCCATTCCCACAGGCATTCCGAATTGTTATCATCCAGGAATAGAGAATTGCTTTCACCGCAGGACACTTTCCAATCTGAAGAGGACACTTCGGTCAGAAAAAAAAATCACGAAACGAACACACAGGGTTCTCGTGAATTCGCCGAAAGCAGCACCTGCAGTACAAAAAATTTAAAACAGAGGGCAGGAGAGGGCAGTTGTTCGAAAATAAATGAACATTGTATGGTAAATACATTTATAGTCAACATATTTCATCTACAAATGCTTTCGAAAGGGGAAGGACTTTTTCTGAGATGCGTAGAACTTGTGCTTTGTTCTTTGTGTATACAGGAATACAAAACTTACAAGCGCGTGACAATAATTTTCAGGTTCGAATATTATATTGACTATACTGGTAGAGAGCGCAACTGGCGGCTGGCCTACATAGCTGTATCTGTCCACCAATCGTCTTCGGGGATGTGCCACAACCTCATATGCGCAGCAAAAGCTGTAGGGGTAACATCACCCTCCCGTTGCAACGTTGCCAAGTGTATGTTTTTGTCAGTTGTTTTATTGGCGTGTTTGTACAGTGTTTGGGTGTTTTGTGTATTAATTTTCCGTTCATTGTTTACTATCGTACAACTTTTATCCAGTAACAATCAACTCTCCCCCGTTTCACAGTACGTTTGGGAACATGCTGCGTATCCGACGTTCAATTGTTTCGTTCCTCCAGAACTTTCGGTCCCTTGTGATTCGAAAATGCCGGATGTCAGTCGAAGAGAATTCAACTGGTCGCTGATTCGTTGCTTCCAGCCGACAGTTGGAAGTGCGACCAGTATAATGGATATAAGTGTGTTTTTGCAATTAGGCTAAGGGTATTAAAGGTGTGCCCAAAGTAAGTCTGCAGTATTGTACGTACTAACAGTTGTGTTTAGTGAAAAAAAAATATATATTGAAGATTCGTTCCAAAGACGGGAAGCTGAGTTATTAGAGTGAGTGAGTAGAGTAATTGAGGCATTTATCCTCAACGCTGCGATTAACAAGAAAATGGCAGAAAAATATAACCCTATCCACCGTAAAATTAAGACACATGGAGAGTGTGGCTGTAGTGAAGGAGGTGTGATCAGCAGCAGGGTCCTGCCGCTATCACCTGCAGTTGATTTAAGGCTGGGTGAGCCCCAGAGCAGCTTTACCGGAGGACATATTCCGAAAAAGAAAACTCCAAGAGACGTCATTCCAGTGGCACTTTGTGAACTTTGTGAATCGGAATTGGACTTACAGTTTAAAGTTGGATCCGAACCACTATGTGCCTCCACCGGGTGTCGAACCTGAGACCCTTGATTACAAGGCGAAGACATCACTGCGTCATCGGGGAGAAGTTAAAATGGGGATATATATGCATATAAGTGGAAGTTGTAGAAATGGAAATCTATTCTAAAAAATATAGAAGCTGTGTAACTTTACTATGTTACTCGCAGTAGTGAGTACAAATTTTCACAACGCTCTGGGCAAATGCATAAAGGATTCTCAGTAGAGATACCTAAGACCATTTGAGGTCCACTATTTAGTTTTCCGATGCCGCTGGACGCCCAACTTCCTCCCCCATTCAGCTGCCCAGTCCTTCCGTTTCCGTCCTGAAAGTCCAGCGTCTCGCTTCATTGCACAATTGACAATATCCCTTCCATTGTGCTTCCAAGCGGTCCCTTTTATATCTCTCCTCCTATATTATGCGCGTCTCGACATTGGCAGCAACCTGGGCATGTCTAATCAGAAAGTTCCGGAGTGGAAAGAAAAAGGTTCTCCATGTGGGCATCACTGGGAGACCTGTACGTTTCACGTGAGTCTATTACCTCCACATGAACACTCGCGTTTGTGGGATGCCTTTTAAATGTTCCCTTGCAATAGCTAAGGGGTTCTGTTTCTGGACATAAGCTAAAGAACGCTACATTTGGCTCAAAGACATAATCTAACCTGTAGCAACATCAGTCTGGTGATTCCATCTCTTAAAGAGAGAGCCAGTGTAGATTAGGGACAGTAGTGAGATGAGACAAGTTTGAGACTTCAGTACGATTTTGAAAATTCTCATTTATTATGCAACTTCTTCGTGCATACAAACTGGATACATATGTTATGTATTTTGTTCACAAAATAAACAACTAGTGGCGTAACAGCCCGTGAGGGCCATGGTGCGGGACATATATTGTTTATAGTAATTGTATTAGTGGAAAATGTGAACTTGTGCTACGTGACTG
Organism: Lepisma saccharinum; assembly: GCF_977018435.1. Lineage (NCBI taxonomy): Eukaryota > Metazoa > Arthropoda > Insecta > Zygentoma > Lepismatidae > Lepisma > Lepisma saccharinum. The sequence goes on along the minus strand of NC_139258.1, from coordinate 35,463,207 downwards.
CATACACATCTGGTTACAGTGCCGCTCGAGCGCGTGGCCGGGTAACGGCTGAAACCACGCTGTTTGCCGGCGAGATTGGACGTGCCTGTCACCTTAACTCAAGCGTATTTTGTAGTTTTCAAAGCTGAGGTGTCGTGAAGTTTCTTATCGGTAAACACACTGAGGAACACTTCAAAAGAGCTACCTCCGATCAACTAAATGTTACTGAGAGCAGATCCATGACGTCAGAACGTGACACCTCTCCGCCTGCCATGAACGACATTGTCAATGTCGAATGTGCCATAAAGAAAGATTTGAATTCGCTTCCGTGTAGTTTGTCAAGGTGATAAGTGATAAACCGATAGGTACGAGTGTTGGTGTTAGTGTTGTTATAGTGCTGCAACATAAGTACACTTCAGAACAAAACATTTTTATGTACCATTCTTGTGCAGAATTGTGACGAAAAGATTTTTAAGTGAACTTTCTGAAAGATGCGAAAAATGTGTGGCACTACAACGAAAACAGTTCCGACATCTTCTGTGACAAAAGTAAATGATTATTTTACTTGTGAAATACCTAGGTATTAGATTTAAGACGAGACAGAGAATTCGCTCTCGGCCCCTGTTTATCGCTTATCAAAAACAAACTATTGGTCGTAATGTAATGAAATTTGCTGCGGACATACTTTGGTGTACGAGAAGCATGGTGACGTCATTGGAGATGCGCCACAGTCTGTCTAGTCCTTGCATGTGAATGGGCGTGCGTCTGGGCGATTCTGCCGTTAAATGCCAATCTTATGGACGTGTGCTTTGAGTCTGAAGAAAGTCGAATCGCCAAAAGAATATCAAAATGAAATAGTTGCATCCAGACTACAGAGGAAGACCATAAATGAAATAAGAAGCCGATGGCCGATGTAGAAGATGACCTAAGGAGAATGAAAGAAAAGGATTGAAGAAAGCAAACAGAAGGTAGGAAGCAGTAGCATTAAATAATTGAACTGGCCAATATTAGTAGGGAGTTGTAGAGAGAATTACATTTTCGTGATCTGCCAACTCCATTGTAGCACCGACCTCCGTGTCGGAGTGGTTAGCACAGCATGTAATTGGTAAGAAAAAATGCTCAAAGCTTAGGTGGGCCATATTGACTCCTAAATACCAATTTCATCTGCTGAGATATAAAATCAGACAGGTTGAGAGAGAGAGAGAGAGCGAGAAAGAGAGAGAGAAAGAAAGAAAGAGAGAGAGAAAGAGAGAGAGGAGTACATGTGGGCGTGAAATTCAACCATTGCGCTGGTGACAGTTCACTCCATGATGTCTAACTTTAACAAAGGCTTTAACAAGATCAAAAGTTAAGAGAAACGTCAGCTTAATTCCGTACCTCTTAGTTATATATATTTGCGGTTTCACCTGGAGTTGTATTTCTCTTGCAAGGATAGCAATTCCGAACGAGAGGAAGCGAAGGACTGGAGCAAATGAAAAAAGTTTTCGTAATTTACCGGCTGCAGCAGACGAAGGTTTTTTCTTCCTCCCCGGGCATTAATTTTTCTGTTTCCTACGCTCTCCACTTTTTTCCTCTCCCGCTGCTGATCTCTCCGCCATCCATAAGACGTAAAGAGGAAGCGAGGGGGAAGGGGTTAGAGAAAGTCACGTTAATTTCACGCTTCATACGAGCGATCGCAGTTTCGCATTAATTCCTCATTTTGGACCGGTGGACAGGTAAACTGGTGCGATGTAGTGGGGTGCAGTTACGCGCTTTAAGGGGAGAAGGGGTTGGGTCGGCAAACGGCTCTCTTAAACAGGTGATCCTGAGAGAAGAATTAAAAGTTCTTTTTCTTCCTTAAAAGAGAACGAGAGGGGAAAAACTGTTACTGTCTTGGAGGCTTAATTCAGAAGGTGTGCCCCCTCCTCTTATAAATCCCCTTTTATATATAGCGGGTTTATGTATAAAGAGCTCTTCACGCAAGACCAGCTATGTGGGCACAAGTATCTAATTTAAGGCGCCGTAATTCCGAAGTTTTTTGCAAGTTTCGACGATGTACCTTGAGAATACTGAAGGAGAAAAACGGAACGGTGAGATAAGTTTTTAGGATCTTTACCGGGAGGCTGCGTCTCATGCACAGCTTTGAAAGAAAAGGTGTAGGGGTCCTAGCACTCAACATTAACTTTATCTCATGAGACCACGCTCTCCTACCGTGCATGAATCATATTGAGTTACTGTCTGCTTCCTCCGACCATTTAACGAACTTTCTTCGAGTACGACAAAACATAAGACGACATACTAAGGCTTCTACACCTTGTAGTAGTATTAAAGCCACCTATTCGGACATTTCCGTTACAATTCGTGATTGTGGGCGGAGTCATTGCATTGCGCTGCTCTTACTCCCCTGGTTGACCAATCGCGAAGCTGGGAGTGAAGTACATGACAAAACACGATGAGCCATTTGTGCCGAGAGGAAAAGTTACGAAAAGAGCCGAAGTGGTCTGTTCAGAAGGTAGGACGAACTTTATACGCTGGCATTTAGATACCCCGTGTGTTAAGCCGGACCCCGTGGCTGAGTGGTTAGCACATCGCGCTGCGACGCCAAGGGTCCCGGGTTCGAATCCCGCTCGGGTGTGGTTGTTTGTAAAATGTCCATTCATCAATTTCATCATTTCATCACTCATCCCCATCTTCGGAAATTAGCCAAGAGGCACAAACCGCAAAGCAAAATAAAACAAATCAATCACTCAAACGCCGTGTGTTAAAAAAATTGGATGACTTTTATATGAGAGTATAACATTTTCGATGAATGTGCTTGAACTCCAAGTTGCAAGAAGGACAAAAAACAGTTTTATACCATTTCTTGCTTTTACATTTGAACTGCTCACAAACACTTTGCTTGGCATCATTACTACGCTGCAGGAGAAAGTAATATAAGATAAATTTGAGATAAGAAACAACAAAGTCAACTTAAATTTGTAGATAACATGAAAAAGCATACACGTATATTTTTGCACATTCAGTAAATTTCCATGTCGAAAGTACTTGCCAGCACGTTCGACATATTAGTCACTATGGCTGCGATTATCTCTTTCTACAGATGGCGCAGGTCACGAATCTTTTCAACGTACACCAAGTGCTTAACATATCGCCACATAAAACGATAAGTAAGTCAGGAGATCGTGGTGGCCATGGAATAGGCCCTCCCCTTGCATTCTCCCTGTTACGAAATCTCAAGTCTAACTCTGCAGGAGCAAGAACACTTAATCACTAAAATATCCTCCTCAGTAGCGCCAACTAATAATGCGTACACACAGAAACAGAGCTAGCTTCTTGAAATCCCAAACATGCCTGAAAAACTGTATCGTTCCATCTCACTTGTTCAAGTTGTTATGACTTTTGAGATCTTATATTTTGAGTACTGAAATCCTCCGATATGTCTTGTACTTGGTAGATTACAAGTATCGGATGATCTTCGACAGCGCTTTCCTGCGATAGTGCATTTCTGTTTGAATTCCGGTCTCTCAATCAGCTACAGCTACAGGCGAAGGTACCCCGGGATCGGTCGCGCTCGCTCACGTCATCGTACTTGTAATGATCTGTTTATTATAATCCTTCTTATTCATTACATTTTTGTTGAAAAATGTTTATTTGTTTTCAAACAGAGTAGTATACATCGTCGAAGACAACAAGTCTCAGCGTTAACAAAAAGCGCATGTTCCTCGGAGGTAGTTCCATCTGATCTCCAGAAATCTGATATGATATAAAATCACTGCGACACTTTACGAATTTTCTATTAACATGACAAGAACATATAGGTACGAAAACTCACTAAAACAGGATAGACCTATTGACTAAATAATGCACAAATGTTAATAAAAAAATATATATAACGTAATCGGTTGCGTGTGAGCTCTGACCTCACTCTGACGACACTATTTCCACAACAATGGTCTCTCTAATAATGCCGTTTAAGTCATCTCATAAAAATGTGATCAGGTCGCTCGTGAAACTCTAAACGTCAGCTAGAGAGCACCACAGGCCAATATTTTAAATACTGTCGAAATTGCACTTCATTAAAATTTAAAGTTAGCGTGGCGTTCACCCGCGACCGATCGCAGGTTAAATAATTCGCGAGTCTGATTATGAAGATTGGGAATGATTAAATGTATTTGTTCGTCAACAGCGACAGAATCAACTCTCTTATTCCCTACGTCGCGACATCTAAAGGTAAATTTTCCACACCTCTCTTCCATTACCAAATCAGACTTTCCCACAGTTTGAAACTAACTCATAAACTTACACTTTATTTAAAGAAACGGATGTTCGTATCTCATCGCTTCCTCCATATTATCAAAATTACATTGGAACTGACTATGTTTCTCGACTGAATACGCAGATCAGAGCTGTAGCACAACTAACGAAAAACCGCCAAGAAGTTCATTCTGAAATTAGCATCGTAAAGCTCTGACTATTTAACAAGCTGTTTTCCATTCCATCACTAACACAACTGGCGGAATTGTAATGGGAGTGTACAATTGAAACAGCAATGATTGTTGGTCATGCGGAAAACCCCATGTGACAGGAGAAATTGTAGACTAATTTGTCCGTCAGGTTGTACCTTAGTTCGATCACTAAACAGTCGGCAAAACGGTCGGCTGCTTTCTGTAAAATGTGTTGAGGATTGCGTGAAGGTGAATGCTACATTTATTCACATATAATTTATTTTTATTGTAGTTACTTATTTGTGTAACAATTTAACAGGAATTGTTGGTGGTCGATCAATACACGGTTATTACTGCAAACAATTAATAAGATTATTCTATCCTGTAGAACGTTTCGCTAAGAAAGGAACAAAAATGTAGCAGTGTTACTTCTCCAAAATAGCCTATTAGGCATGCCCGGTGCGAGTTGCTTTTCTGACGTTACTAGGTATGGCGCACGCGCACTACGCTGTTCAAACTTCGTAGATCGCTGACTAACCTCACTAAAGGATGTCGTCAGCGTAGAGGGTTATAGGAAACTCCTATTTCAATTAGGCAAATTCTGTTTTTATACAAACAACAAGGACTCTGTTATCAACAATGGTGATTCAATAGAACATACCAATAATGGAAAGATAGAAAATCTGTACTTACATCATTGTTGCCGTAAGTTGGAGTAATAGGGCCGTCGCTGGCTTCCCATTTGTTCGCTATTCGAATAGTTTCGGCGGTTTTTTGTTGTATGGATTTGGTGTCGTCCAATAATGTGAGTTCGTAAAACTCTTGGATGTCTGGAAAAGAAAAGAAGTACCGATAATTATTTTAAATTCAGCATAAATTTCTTAATGATAGGAAATACAGTATTTTTAATCTACAAATACAATAAAATCACAAGGATATAATGCTACTTTATTTCCTTCTTTGAACTTGGGACGGCTACAGTGCGCCTGCGTTAGTAGAGACCATTGACGGAACTGCGCATGCGCTAACTGGACGAGTCCAGTGACTAAATAGGGGTGGCTGCACGTACAACTCGAAAATCAAATTTGCTTTATTACGAAAGGGTTTGTTACGAGTTGATACAAACATCATAAATCATAAAGAGAAAAGTCGAACGATAATAAACAACTCAATGCACAGAAGTGATGCACTGATCAAAAAATGATGTTTCTGCTTTCCATTTTTGTGGATTCGTCCGTTCGGGCTAGGCACGGCTTCCGTAGTCGAACAGTACTTCATGTCAGATATAAACTTAATCATTTGATTTATTTATATGCAGTCGTGTCAATCTACGTTGCCAAATGGGAAGAGTAGAACTCTACCAAACCAAAAGTATTAAACCTCAGGCTGCAAATAAGACAGCTTTGCAGAAGTGTGCTGGTGCTACATTTGATTTGATTTATTTTACTTAGCTTTTCTGCCACTTTCGGTTAATCAACAAGGTGAGGGTTAATGGTGATGAAATTAAACTGATGAATGGACAATCACAAACACACATGGATGGGACACAAAGCAAGCCTCACAGAGGATTAAACTAGCCGTGAGTCCAGACGCCAGAGCCTCATTAGTCTACAAAATGCAATGTTGGGTACCTTGTCAGGTCACCGCTTACACCCCTGGGAAAGACAAAACGAGTGAGGGCCTAGAATCGTTGGTTTTTACATTCCATGTGGCAACGTTGTCTAGTGAACGAGTCAACTTTCTCTCTGAAGGGAAATAGACAATTGTTTTTCTAACATACCTTGATGCCATATTTAGTGTGACGTGTGCTGCAAAGACGAACTGTAGGACGAGAACATAAATTGCCGTAACGCTCTGAATATATTCAATTGCGAGCAGGAGCGATTTGGCAACGATGCAAATTGCTGTAGCCGCCTAATTTCGTGTTCACGTGTATAAGTTCGGATTCTTGAATATTTCATTGTCTGTTCCTTTATATTTTTCAAGAATCCAAACTCTTCTTCACAATAACGTTTAACCTTTACCAAGGCTTTAGTTCTTCAAGGCTCGTGAGACCATTGCGAAGGGGTGAAGGGGGTAAGGATCACACGGCACCCCTTGTTAGAAGATAATATTTTTAATTATTTAAAAATAGCACAGAATTTAAGAAAAGGGGAGACTATTCCATCAGCTTGTGAGAGTGGGACGACCAACATTTCACCATAATCCTTGTTTCCACACTAATGGGGTTGTAACTGTCAAGTGCGACTAGATGAACTTCGTCGACGCACTCAACCACCTAACCGCAAATGCAAACCCACAGGGAAAGCGACTGGTTCCTGGATAATTTGGATTATCTGGGAACCAGAAGAAAGGGGCAACGAAATCCCTATGGAAGAGTTGCTAAGGGAATTATTATGTAATTGCCATTGATTGGTACTGATTGGGTATTCTGGCCAGAATTATAATCATCCATTTCCTTTTACACCTTCCCTTGCAAAACAGCTTCATATGTTGCTGCCACGAGTCTTCTTCCGAAAGTGGCCTTCATGTTGTCACAACCAAAGTTGATCCACTCAGAGCCCTCTGGAGCCTGTTCGAAGAAACAAATTGGGCCAAAACTTGGTATAGATGCTATGGAAACCATGGGGAAGCGAATGGTGTTGGAAAAAAGGTTCATCTTTTTTCCACCAGGTGCAAATGTGGCAAAATATAAAAACCGTTAGCAATTTTGAAAGCATTTCAGAAATAAGTTGTCACATTTTCAGAAGAAATGAAAACACCAATTTTATTTCTGGATAAGTTAGATGATGTATTAAAGTTCATTTTAAAAATACTTGTGTTGGTGTTGAACCTTTCCGTTACAATGATAATTCAACTATTAGAAAACCTAGATTTCATTAAAAAAAATCAATCATTTTATTAATTTATTGGTGGACTAAATATGAATGTCATATGTTGCCATATTTATATAGCAAACAAGTTAGAGATAGAAAAATAATTGGTTTTTCACGCGGTGGCTCAGTCGGTAACGCGTCTGACTACCATGCTAAAGGTCCCGGGTTCGATCCCCGGTCGGTTCAAATCCGGGAATTTTTCTAACGTTGGAAGCGGGCCCGGCGCCAACCCAGCGTCGAATGACATGGGTACCTGGGGGAGACCCTGGGGGGTAAAGGCGGTCAGGGGCGTGATGCTGATCACATCATCCCCACTCACGACCGGATCAAGAAAGTGAGGGGTGTTACCGCCACGCCCCTATACGCCTTCATGGCGTGGTGCTAAGGACAGGGGAGCACTTTACTTTTCTTTTTTCCACAAGCATGGAAGGACTAAATGTGCCATCAAAATCTGAGATCATGGGTTCTATGGTCAAGTTGAACTGACATGGAATGACCCCAATGTAACAATATCACTTTGTAATAAATAAAAACAAAATATTGGGTTGAAGCATAAGTTTGTAGCGTGTGGTATGGCAACACTGCGGTGTTAGGAGTTTGTTTATCGTTTAATGTTCATCAATTGGAGTGGCATTGAAATGCTTGTGAATACGCATTGAATTTTACAGATAGAAAGAGGATGTTATTTATGTGTTAAAGAACAATAAGCGTCCATTGGGAAAAATAAACATTTCCGGAATATTCTTCAGTCTGGAGTTTAACGCAGGGGCAAAGGCAACGGAGGAGGCTAAAAACATTTGTCCCTTGTACGGGGAGAATACCAACGGGGAAAACAGGGCAAGAAAATGGTTTTGTCATTACAAAGAGGGCATTTTTGACTTAAGCGTTTCTCCACGTTCAGGAAAACTATCGGGCTTTAATGAAGAAAGTATAAACGCTTTAATCAACGAGGATCCACATCAGTCGACTCGAGAATTAGCAAATATGATGAACTGTGACCATTCAATCATCGTACGATATTTGCATTCTATGGGCAACGTTTAAATGAAAACAAAATCGTCGAGTACGCCAAGAAGACACCATCAAGTGCTGCGACAAGATAATGCACACCAACACTCCGCTGACATGACAAAGCTGCTATACAAGAGCTGGGCTGGGTAGTTATTCCACATCCTTCTTACTCGCCCGATCTTGCGCCCTCGAATTGCTACCTTTTTAGCTCTCAATCCATCAATCTTCAAGGAAGCTCATTTGGTGACGAAAATGCTCTTGAAACTTGGCTTGACGATGCTTTTAACCCCGAATCAGCTGATTTTTTCAGGCGTTGATAGCGTCACCGGCCATACCCGGACATCACCGGCTATACCCGGAAACCCTATCCTAAGCATTTCCCAACTCCCGAGAGCACTACAAATGGGGTTAACAACCGGCCTCAGGAGGAGAAGCCAACGAGGACGCCAAGGATTAAGATCGGGTCGCGAAGAGCGCGACAGTGCCGGACGGGGAATCAAGCCTGGGCCTGTTTAGAGGCGAGACGCCTCAGGCCAACCTGCGGAACCAGCACCCAGCCGACCGTTCCAGCGTCCAGGCGATCCGGAGATAAGTATCTGCTCCTTTATGGTGCTAATCCTCCTCCCCTAACTTCTCTCTCTTTATAATATGTTGGAGTGCTTTCCAAACAATAAACTCAGCCACTTAAATATTCAATTAGTGTTTCTTTAATTTAACTGCTCTACCTCTGACTCGTCGCCTGTTGGTCAACGGGTCCTACCCTCTAATACAGAGGGTGAAACGCAGTACGACTAAGGTTTTAACGCCCCCAATTGTGTATCCAGGGACCAGCCCTGGGACAGAACCTTAGCCCGTAACGGTACAGTCATAGACAATGAAGAAAAAATATATTTACTGATTAAATTATGCCTTTTGTTCGTCTCAAATTAGTATCAAATAAAAATACTTTTGCCACGGTGAAAAAAACACTATGAAATTATGCATTAACGCAATGACTTTTTTTGTAACTAACCAGTTAGATATCCACTTGGTATACCTGAAGTAGGAGCGGGAGTTATTTGACCCCATGCCACCAGGAATAAGGAAATAGTATCTACTTGTTCTTTTGTTGCTTCTTTAATTTACAACTGTTCTCTCTACTTTTCACTTTTGTTTTCTCGTGTGTTCATCTATATTTCTTCCAGTTTGTCACTCGTAGGAGTTTTCTTCTCGCTTGCTCCCTCTGTTGTTGATTATTTTCTTTTCATGATTTATCCTCTTTCAGTTCACTATCTCTTCTTCTCTCTGCACGGTTTCCATGTTTCTTTCTTTCTGAGTCTTGATTTTATTGTGATTCTCTTCTTTACACTTTCTCTTACTTAATTTATCTCTCTCTCTCCCTCTCTCCTGCTTCTTTCGTACCTCCTTTATCCTCTTCTTCCATAAGATATACACGGAAATAATCTCAAGTCGTTTCTTTTCGAAGATGAAACCTTGTCAATTGGATGCTTGTTAAAGAAGGGGTCACAACAACCTTTTTTGGATAAATATTGTTAATTACTGACGACAAATATCAAAGAACAACAGTTCCCTTATGTATTATTGTAGTGCGGAAGGTTGCAAGGTTACCAACCCCATGGAAACTTGTTTGTTTAAGTTACGCCAGCTTGTGTTTTTATACGCGAAATAGTACGAAAACTGGAAAAAGCGCATTCGGCACGAATGGGAGAGCAAAGAAGAGTTTACAGGATTCTTGTTGGAAAACCTGATGGTAAGAGACCTGTACGAAGGCCAAGATGAAGATGGGCCTAAAGGAAATCGGTAAGGATGGAAAAGATTGAATTGATCTTGCCCGGGATAGGAACAGATGGGAGACTTGTATTGCTGCAGCCATAAACCTTCGGGTTTAAGAAGACTAGATTTAGAGTTAGTTAGACTTTTATCTAACTATTAACTGACCAAGAAATTTTTACCACCCAAAATCACTTTTGTCAAACGACGCATACTCGTAGCATGGGTTAATAAGTGGAAGGATTAGATACTGGAGAAGCCTTTTGATTTTCATCAATTAGTGAATACCTGGTGGAGAAATCAGTCTTAATTAGTAGACAAACATTTGTCGCTTGCAGTTGCATGTCAGGATTTGCCAAGACCTATAAATGCAATTACAGGATTACAGAGAAATAAGAGGGAAAATCGAAGAGGAAGGCTGACACGCCCGAGACCCTTCCTCCTCATGTTAGGGTTCTACAAACGGACAGAGACATCGCCTCAGCTTCTCAGTGACGTCATCCATCTAAATCCTCAGTGTCATCCTTCACCGGTCTAATGGAGACAAATTTAGCGGAGAGCCCGGGTTGACGCGCCAGCAATAAGTCTCAAAGATTAGGTCCGGGAAGATAGGCTCCGTCACGTGGACGTACCAAGAGGAGGAGAGGGGGCAGAAGCCAAGAGCCAACTTAGCGAAATGCCCCCTTCGCGGAGATCAGCCGCAGATTAGATATAAGGCGAGCCTCTATCTTGCGTGCATTTTTATGGGTTATATTAAACTTGGAAAGGCTACAGTCAACCCATAAAAAAACACTGGAATCCTTAGCTGGAACTACTAGAAGACGTGTGCTTCTCAACCCTTTAGAAGAGAAGGGATATGTATATGTTTAGCGTGTGTGTGTGTGTGTGTGTGAGAGAGAGAGAGAGAGAGAGGTTATTCAGTTTTAAGTCCACTTCCTGCATAGATAGGCTAACCAACCCGGATGGGCATACTGTTTAAAGTAGGATCCGAACCACTCTGTGGCGCCTCCGGGTATCGAACCCGGGACAACTTGATTACAAGACCACAACGTTACAACTACGCCATCGGAGAGACCCGCCCGGCATCGTATTTTCTTCAGAGGATACGTCAAATTGAATTAACTTGTAGGTACCTTATGGAAAGAAGTAACAAGACTGTGTTATACAGGAAAGTTGTATGTTTTGGTGTTTATATCGTACTAACTATCTATGAACCGATAGACACCTAGATCCTGAAATACTCGCTCCCCTGCAAGGCGTTATGTGTGTTGCATAACTCTACGGCGATAAGTGGACTTCAATAGCAAATTTTCAATGGCAACTTATACCCCTACATAAATGTACGTGTGTTATTTCTTGAAGCCAAAAGTTCATCCCAAGGATATTAAATAATACATTTTCATCTGTAACACTGTTAAGCCTTGTTTCCATGTTTATAAAACATTAAAATGCTGACCAAGGCAAACTCAGACGAATATTCACAATAAATTCACATTGTGAACATTCGTCTGAGGAACACCCTGTTAAGAGGGTGGAAACGGTATGTTTTCAGTGTATATTTTTTATACTATAAAAGTTTGCCAAGGTCAGCATTTTAATGTTTTATTAACATTTTCATTTGTGGATAAACTGCGTACATCTAAAAGATGACTACTAGATATCCAGAAATGGGCCTCCAAAACTGGATATCCAATGGATGTCCAATAGATATCTATTACATTGTATCTACAATGGTAATAATTTGCCTTCGGTATGTCAGTGCAAGAAGAATTCTGTTGCTCGAGTATCCTCAAAGTCATCTGCAAATGTAAGGAAAAAAACTATATTTTTTACAGAATGAATGACGTAAGAGATATTTCCATCCGGAAAAATGACAGCTGCGAAAAGAGGAAAAACAACAAGATAAGAAAAAAAGGTGGAAAAATAACATGAGAATCCAACTAGAGCGGAAATATGGTTGACATCCCACCGCCTAGCTCCCCAACCAAGATTCTAGTAAGGGTATTGATTTTTATTTCTCCACTTTGGAGACGGTGGTGGTCCTTTTGACAGTTCTCCATTCATCCAATCACGAACAAGTTAGTCTGTATCAATCAGGCGACTGCTTCTGAGAAGTCTCTCTACACCAGAGGATCCTTCGATCGAATCGCCTCAGACGAATTTTTTACCTCGGCTTCGTAGTTAGAGAGAGCGGTATGCATTCATTTCAATAGACTCTTTAATCTGGCTGAATGTTGAGCTTGATTGGAAAATAAAAACCGCTTCGAACGAGAGAAAAACAAGACTCTCTTGCTGTGAATCAAAACCGCGCACTTTTTTGCAGAAGGGCTCCCCCTAAATTCTCTTTCAGAACTTTGGATCGTAAGCTTGTGTACCTTCAGTTCGACCAATCACCATCAACCGACCACAGAACTCCAAAAGGCTGGTGGTCTCACCGAATGAGGGGGCTTCAGACTTGAATCTATAGGCTCGCTTATAGACCTACCAACTTTCCAGTTTTAATGAGTCGTTTCTAATGGGTTTTACGGGTATGCTGGTTCAAAATCTCTGGAGAAGAAAATAACAAAAATTGTCCATGATCATTGTTGCAGTTAAGTAACAGTATAAGTTAGCGATAATATACGTTTACATATCTAGACTGTACTGGAAAAAGCACTTAAGTCCAAAAATGCAATTTTACTGCAGACGATTATTTGTTTATTGATTGATCGATTGATTTTCTTTATTTTACTTCGCCTTTTGGGCCTCTTTTGGCTAATTTGCGAAGATGCGGATGAGTGATGATATGATGAAATTGATAAATGGACACTCACAAACATTCATGCCCAAGCCAGGATTCGAGCCCGGGACTCCTGGCGTCGTACCGCGATGTGCTAACCACTACCCCACGGGGGCCGGCTTTTATTTATGTTTATTCTTTTAGCAAACATTATAGAAATTATACAAATGTTGGATCATCACTATTTAGAATCATTACACATGTCCAATTTAAAAATTTACTTATAATATCGTAACGTACTCCGAGTACGTGGGATCGAACCAAGAACCTTAACCATTGAGGTGGGTAATGTAGCTCGCTTAATCATTCATCCTCTTCATTTGAGCACTTGCCCTTCAAGGTAACCCTAATGGTAATGGGCGAGAGGTACTAACTACACACTTGGAAATGGCAAAACAGAAGCTTTTGGATTTATACACGTCTAGATCAACATGGTTGGAAGCAACAATACCTATCAGTCTCTGATGATACAATTCCCCGCTGATAGCTGTTCATATCGAAACGTGTTTGATCGCTCAATCCCCTCCGTTCCTTCTTCTTCGGCGATTCCAGGCAAAAGACTCCACACTACACGTTGCTCTCTGTTTTGTTCTCTTTCCTCCTTCCCTGGTCGTTGCCCTGAAATACCAGCTGATCAGCACCTTAACTCCAATAGACCAGGAAGAATTTGTAAATTACTGATGTGACATTCTTTGAATGCCTGAGAGAGCAACGGGTGGCGACAGGCGTTATGAATTCAGGCTAGCTATAAATCTCAATTTAGAGGAGACTAATACGATATTTTCTTTAATTGAGTCAGTGTGATGTTAATGAAAGCAGGAGAAAAGCGCAGTTCATGACTTAAGTGATTTTTTCAGAAAATCCTAGATATTACTCGTATAATCGCTGTCTTGATAACTGTGAAGAACAGTGAAGAACGAGATGGACGCGGTAACTTGGGAGGAGAGAGTGCAGTTACGTTCAGTATACAACTAAATACCACACCAGAACTGTATATTTGGCTCAGCAGATCATTTATTTAGGCTTGATTTGGAGGTGGTATGTGGAGCAGATTAGATCAACCGTGAGAGGGTTCACCCCAGCCTCCCTCTGGCTGAGGGGAATGCTATATTCATTGCTGAATTTAGGTTTTAGAAGAAATACATATATTTACAAGAGACTGGTACAGATGGTAGATTTCCATGTACTCCTAGGTCCTTTTCACATTACACCCTTAGAATTTTTGTAGGGTTATGTTAAAGGGCAAGCGTATCAACCCCCTGTAAATGGTGTGAATCACACATAAAGGTCAGGATAACGAACTGTTGATGGGCGACATGCTACGTATAGTATAGACAGAGTTAGAATACTGATTAGATGTTCTACCACGTATCCTCAGAATGTATCCATGTCGAAGTGGAGCGAATTCGCAAAAAAATAATAATATCAGGGGTAAACAAAACAGAATAATTCAAACGCCAGAATATTATTATTATATTGCAAATACGGTCTAAGGAATACATGGATCCAACTAAGATAAAGATAAAAAAATATAATATGATCTTAAAACATTTAATTTATTAATTTCACTGAATAAAGAGTAATTAATTCTTTCCCCAGAGTAGAATTCCTAAAGAAGGATTAACTGGTACCAGCATGAATAACTATCCAATACATTCTAAGCCGACTCTATCATATCACTGTAGATTTTAAAATTCGTCTAGCAACAGTGCAAAAATTCCCCGATGGCGTAGTGGTAACGTCGTCGCCTTGTAATCAAGGGGAATACCGGGGGAGACACATGGCACAGTGTTTCGGATCCCACTTTAAACTATAGGTCCAGTCCCGATTAGCCTTCCTGTGCATAAAGTGGACTTAAAACAGAAAATCAATCAATCGATCATATGATTTAATTATACACGTGCTACGGAAAACACACAAACATAAAAGACACTACTGTGGTAGTTATTTAGAAGAAAATGCAATAAAAATTTCAATAAGTGAACTCGAAATATTAAAAAAATTATAACAATTTAAAAATTCAGGCGCCAGGTGAAAATTTTCAGGCACCCTGTATTTCTGTACCCCTGAATAATAATAATAATAGTTTAATAGATCTGGTAAACATCTTGACGATACATGTGGTCACATATCTCTTCGATGTTGCCAATTCTTGTAAGGAGACCCACATGCAAGCACACCTCTGCCTCCTCGGTGAGGCTCGTGTTGCATTCTGTCCATATCTTCTTATCACAATTCATCCTCAATCTTTGCAATCAGCCAAAAATTACAGAAAAGCGAAGTCAAATAAGGGAAATCAATTAATGACGCACTCGTCCAGTCTGTGAGGGAGTTTAGGTTTAAGCTTGTCTGGAACTACACCATCGTATGTGTTTTGTATGCTAATTAAGTAATGTTATTAAATTGTGAAGTTGTAAAACAACCTTTACGAACACCCTATATTACACTATACGGAAAAATAAGCAAAGAGACAACGATCTTATCTGATACACATTTTTAGGACGACAGAACGGTTTTGGCCAGCATTTCTCGTCTGATATTAGGCGAAAAGTATTCCGCGCCGTGGAACTCAATGTTCATTCCTTGCTTCAGTTCTGAATTGCAGATTTCGTACTGGAAACACATACATTTGCCCTCGAGAACTCCTCTTCGTGCACATTCAAGACTGCTTTACAAGATACAGAGAAAAATAGTTATCCCACACCAAATTCCACGGGCGGAAACACATTCCGAAACGTCCCTCGGAAAATAACTTGGCTGTGTTTCAGAAAGACGCCGACACGGCGCTGCGGGTGGCAAGAACCATAAACGCAAATCCTGCAAAGAACCGGGAGGCAAGACCGGCTCTAGCCATGGTTGCCAACCTCATCGAGAAGTCGCAAAATCTGGTAGGTTGGAGACGAAATGTATGAAAAACAGACGACAGAGATAGACAGTCATTCATCGAGGAAAATCTCAAGTTTTCACTTGATACTGCAATTAGTGAAACAAAGATTAGAGGAGGGATGAACGATATCGGAAATTTCATACCGCGATATATCGTCACAGACGATACGATATTATTCCTTATCGTGATATCGGCGATATACAGTCTCCTCGACATATATATCGCCAAATATCGTAACGTTAATCGCCAACACGATATACATATATCGTCAAATATCGTGACGATATATCGTCGACACGACATATATCGTCCAATTGGTATCGCCTGGACGATATTTTTTCTATATCACGATATATTGTCTGGGCGATCGCCAAACACTAGGTAGGAAGAAAATAATACCGGAATGCGAAACTAAAGAGATCACAGGAGCTTCAAATAAGAGGATCGGAAGAATGGAGACAGCGTACATCAGGAAAGTGAGTATGGGCGAAGAAAGAGGTTGTATGGATGAGGCTGGGGGGATGGAGAAACAATACATTGAAAAATGAAGAGGTAAGATATAAATACGCACTATGCAATGGGGATGGCGGGCCGGAACGCCTGTTCTAGGCACCACTAGCACCATAAGCTAAGCATTCTCGTTCACTGTTATGAGAACCACAGGGTAATTATCTCAGTAGAGGAGAGGTAACAATATCTTATCAGATCTATATTATGATCTTCGCATAAAGATCCATTCAAACGCTTCAGGGTTCACTCTAAACATGTGCGTAGTAATCGATTTCTTTCATACGAAGAAAAGTCACTCATCTATTAAGATTACAAAGATAAATTCCAATCACTAATGCATCAATTTTAACGTAAACTTATTTCATATGAAATAAATAACCAATTAATTTCAAATGGTTCACTTTTGCTATAATAAATTCCCCTCAAATTTATAAATTCATATATTTATTAATTTAAAACTTCACACAACAGGCAAATGCCCATTTACAGTGTTGTACATGTAATGATAATTGACACAAACATACGAGATAGATCACTAATTTGTATCTAATTACAATTTTATAAACACAGATAAGCTCGTATAATTAATACATGATTATTTTTAAAATTTATACATAACTGTGATTACATAGCCGCCAAATTTAACATTTTCTTTAAAGCTACCAAGTTGAAATTAACAATGCAGAAAATTTATCGTAATTCAAATGTCAATGTATTTGTTGGAATCAATCGAATATAAGTTACTTATTATTACTCGTGTGAACCAGTTAACAAATTCAAGTACTTAGGAGTAATACCAACAAATGAAAATTATATTAAAGAGGAAATAAAAAGCAGGCTTAATTCAGGAAATGCAAGTTACTTCTCTCTTCATAAACTTTTGTCTTGTCGTTTAATATCTAAGAAACTAAAAGTTAAAATATACAAAACAGTAATTTTGCCTGTATTATTATATGGATGCGAAACTTGGTCCCTTACATTGAAAGAGGAACATAAATTGAGAGTATTTGAAAATAAGATCCTTAGGAAAATCTTTGGACCTAAAAGGGATGAGGAGACAAGCGATTGGAGAAGGTTACATAATTTAGAACTACATAATTTGTATTCATGTCCAGATATTATTAGAATAATTAAATCAAGAAGACTTAGGTGGGCAGGCCATGTGGCACGAATGGGAGAGGAAAGAGGAGTTTACAGGATTCTTGTTGGGAAACCTGATGGTAAGAGACCTGTAGGAAGGCCAAGACGAAGATGGAGAGATGACGTTGAGATGGACCTAAAGGAAATTGGTAGGGATGGAAAAGAGTATATAGATGTTGCTCAGGATAGAGACAGATGGAAAGCCTATGTTGCTGCAGCCATGAACCTTCGCGTTTAAGAAGCCTAGAGTTAGTTAGTTAGTTATATGTTATTCATATTTTTGTAACAAATTCGTGTAAAATGACAGGTTAGTTTAAAATGTGACAAAAAGATCCATGGAAAATCGGGAAATATGTTTGAACTTGATCTTGAAGCTCGAAAAGTATTTATTTAAACGACGTTTTTCATGAAGTATAAGTTTTAAAGCTCTCCTGGCGACGAATGATGAATTTATTCTCTCGACCATGTAAATTGTGGTAAAGATTCCAAGCATTTGAGAGCTAACGTCACCCTTATCTTCAGGGTTGAAAATTAGAGTGACGTTAATACTTGTAATAGCGGTGCAATATCTAGACTACCCTGAAGATGAGAGTGACGTTTGCTCTCGAAAGCTTGGAATCTTTTCCACAACTCACCTGGTCGATAGCCCGAGAGAATGCTATCGATATTTGTTATATTTTACGTGCATAGTTGAGACTTTTAATGCATTTTATACGGAGATTTAGCAATTTCTGCATTCTATTGTTGGCAACATTGCAACGCAAAGGATGACCTCTGAGAGATGAGAACAGCGGAGCGTCCTTCCGGATGACGCTGCAACAATGAATATCTCGCAGGATATTTGCATATCCAACACGAGGTGCTGCACACGCTTTGTTCTACTATGTGGATGCACCGGGCTTCAACAGGGGGAGGGCATTGTCACGTTCGTTTTTCGGTCACCGCGAAACAAGCCGCAGAAAGAGACATCGAAAGCCTCGGGGCTCGTAAAAGGGCGTTTTCCTGTTGTAATAAATCAACGCCAGATTTCTCGCGACGCTTGCAAGTAATAACACGGCTGACACGGAAGACGAGATCAACCCCCGGTTACACTGGAAACTCCAGTCGGCTGCGAAACACGGTGCCAGGGTAGTGTTGCCACAGCCAGTGGGAACATTTACCCTTCCCTAGGGCCATAATATCCCGTTTTCATACAATTTTTTCCCTCGATCTCAGAAAAAATGAAACAGCAATCACAAAACTAACAACTATTATTGTTATTCTTATTATTATAGTGAATTAATACAAACACTAATATATACCTTAAATGATATGTTATAAATTACAGAAATTGGACGCGATGGTGTAAATGGCCATTGATGTACTCAGCATTATATAATTACTAGCTGAATACCCGGCGTTGCCCGGGCATTTATTTATCCCAATCTTGTATTAGACAGGAAAATAATGAATTCTAACTATAGTGTAAAATGTAATTAATTTAAAATGTGATCGTGAATGTCGCCAATTAGCTTTGCGACTCCGAAAACTTTGGATTCGACACTAATCTAGATCATTTGTGGATTTTATTTTTCACCCCCTCTCACCCCCCATGCCGATAGGCGATGAACTAGAAGTTGAACCGCATTGGGAGTGTCACGAAAACTATGGATTCCATTCGCAACACAGCCTGAATGTTAGACAACCTGAGAAACACTATCGTTGTGCGGATTTCATAGAGTCACGGATGTCTGTTTGATCGGAATTTAATATCGATGGTTCTCTATTATTTTTACATGCCACCCCTTCCCACCCCATCCCTAGGGGTGCCGGGGGTGTCTTACCCCAAAATATTCTTTCCAGATTGCAAGTGCTACGTGTACCAAGTTTGGTTGAAATTGCTCCAGGCGTTCGATAGTTATGCCGGAACAAACAAATATACACACCCACACATACATCCATTTGTATATAGAAGATAGATTAGAGTTAGTTAAAAAAATCTTAAAATTTAATGTTACTATCGATGTATTATCATACCTCATGCGTAATATTGTAATTTTTTACTACACTTAGTGCTGTACTAGGTTATATAATGTGCTCGGCACTTATTATTATTATTATTATTATTTCAACCGACAAAAACACCATTTCATAAAAACATTACAGTGAATGAACGAGAATGAAGAGGGAATATCAAGTTGTACATTTATCTAAAAATTAATGTTCATTTTCATGACAACAGTTAGTAGTATGTTAATTTTTGCTACGTAATTCCAATTTTTAAAGTTGGAAAAGTATTCATTGTGTTCCCAAGACAAATTTAAATTTTTAATTATATTTCTGATATCTTCAAATTGCCCTGCAATTTTCATATTTTCCATAAAATTTATACTTTCCTTCTACACCCGAATTTCCCTCCGCGTGGCAACACTGCACCAAAAGTGGAAGAAATATCAAAACGGAATAAAAAGGTAGGAAAGAGGGGGTTGAAAACAACAAAGCCAGTCAGTGCGTGCACCTCTGAGGAAACTGAAAACAATTTTAAGAACGGATGGGTCCTTCAGTCTTCTCGCTACATGAACTTTTTCAAAGAAGGATCAGAAGGAATTTGCACGGAAGAGCGATATTTCGAGGAAAGAATTGAAGAGGGAAATGCCAAAAAATAGTCAACACTGTGTTCTCTGAAATTTCTATTCACAGCTGCAACATAAAGTAGACATGCCAATATGGGAGAGTATGGAAAATTGGTGTATGTAACCAAGTATTGTTAATAATTGCACGTTACATTTGATTCCATCTTACACTTAATTTATCTTGTCATGCTTATTTAATGTTGTCATATTTCAACGTAAAACATAACTAAGTACATTGTTTATAGCATTGTTAAATTAAAAAAATATGAGAAGAATTATGAACATTTTTAAAATATTATTAAATATATAAATAAGTGTGGGGCGTTACCCTCACACACCCTATATGCCTTCATAGCGTGGTGCTAAGCACAGGGGAGAACTTTACCTTCACTTTTTTACCTTTATATAAATAAATATACGAAGAAGTACGAGTATTTAAAACATATTTTTATATTAAATATTAAATTTAAAAACAAGTATAAACCTTTCAAAAATATTGTTTATATATATATATATACACACACACACATATATACAGGGTGGGCAAAAAGTCGCTTTCCCCAAATATTTGATTTATTGGGAAAAGCGACTTCGTGCACACCCTGTATATATAAAAATCCTGTATAAAAATGTATGCATGTATGTGTGTGTGTGTGTGTGTGTGTGTGTGTGTGTGTGTGTGTGTGTGTTCGTTTGTTCAGCAATAACTCTCGAACGCCTGGAGCGATATCAACCAAACTTGGTACATGTATCACTTGCAATCTCGAGAGAAATACTGTGGGAGTAAGACACCCACGGCAACCCTAGGGGCGGGGAGGGAAGCGGACATAAAATAGCATTCTTTTGGTGTCATTTTCGTGTCATATCCTGCAAGGTATGCTTCCTTCAACACAGCACGTCGAAGTTGGTTGCCTACACAGAAGGTGTGATATTCCTATCCTCGAGCAATTCAACACATATCACAATCTGGAAAAAAATATTGTGGGTGTAATACACCCCTGGCACCCCTAGGGGTGGAAGTGGGAAGGGGTGACATGTAAAAATAATTGAAAACGACTGATATTAGTGTGGAATTCATCGTTTTCGTAGTCGCTAAGCTAATTGGTGACATTTACGATGACCAAACTTGGTACAATCTGGAAAGTAATACTGTGGAGGTAAGACACCTTTAAGGGTGGGAGCAGGAAGGGGTGACATGTAAAAATAATCGAAAACGACCGATATTACTGTGGAATCCATAGTTTTTGGGGCCGCTAAGATGAATAGTGACAGTCCCAATGCCGTTCGACTCCAAGTTCATTTTACACTATAGTTAGAATGCATTACTTTCCTGTGTAATAGAAGATTGTAATAAATAAATATCAGGGTAATGCGGGGCAATCAGCTAGTGTTTAAACAAATATGAGTAGAAGTGTGGGGCTTTTTTAAAAAATAGTGTAGTGTGAATAAATAAATATGAACCTTCTTAAATATTGTTGAATGAGTAGACAAATATGAGAAGGACTAGCTTTTGAAACATTAAAGATAATTTTTTGCCATTCTGCACGGGTCACTTATTTACATGAAACAATTCCTTTGTGGGAACGAATGCCAAACATTTCAACGAGGAGGGAATAGGAGGGGGTAAACAATGATGAACAATTGCCTGGAAATTTATGTTTGTTCCATGCACCGGACGAGCGTGGCAGTAAATCCTATTACACCAGCTGTAAATATCTAGGAAACGAGCGGAAAAAAAATGTGAACATTCGCACAAAAGGATATGGATGGATGAACGTCAGGCTATATTACGGCCTGCAGCAAGGGATGAAATGGGGCACCAAATAAAATTCTACCAAATTGTTCATCGCCAGAAATGCATAAAAGCTTATTTATCATCACCCGGTTTCCCTACAGTTGATTATTTTGTGTGTGCTTCATTGAGGCCTCAAAATAGATATTTAATTATGGGCATCCTGTTAATTTTGATTGTCATGTTTTGACACGTGAACAGTGTATTGCAACATCATAAATACCGGGAAAACAACCAAACATAGTGGCAGAATTTGATTGGCTCGCGTTTCTGTGCATTAAGAACTTGAATTTATATGCACACATTTTTGTGCCAAAATCGAGATTGTGACTCCAGAAAAAGTTAGAAAAAGGGGTCAAGGGTGGGGGGGGGGGGGTTGCATTATTCAATTGTTTGTGGCGAAATAACTGCATCGTACAGTCACGGACACTTCTGGGTTGTAGCAATCCCATTTCCTTTCAGTGGGATCATTACATTCGAATTTACTTTTAAACAATGCCAGCATCTTGGAGTTTAAATTAGTTTAGTTTTCCATTCCTAGATGGTGCGGACTAGAGAAACAGAATCGATTGATCTTCGTAGCATTAAATGGAGTTAAATAAAAACAATCGTTTTAAATTTAGTGGAGAAAAATAGTACTTAAAATATCATAACTTTAATATTGCATTATATTTTAACATTTATATTTATAATTTGATATTTACATTACAATTTACTACTAATTTATTATGATATAAATATAATATGATATTATTATAATTGTATATTATTAATTTTATTATTACAGTAGAAGTAATATTACAGTAATGAAACAAATAGTTCACATACACAATATTTCTTCGATTAAAACTTCTAAAGAAGTAAAATCTGTCCTCATCTGGGCCCCAATGGAATTCCGAGTTTTCCTTCGAAAAACTTATGATTCCTTGGTCCACCCTACGTGTTCTCCTGTGGGGGTAACGACCCACACTTTCTTGATCCGGTCGTGAGTGGGGGTGATGTGACCGCCTTTACCCCCAGGGTTTCCCCCAGGTACCCATGTTATTCGACGCTGGGTGGGCGGCGGGGCCGCTTCCACCGTTAGAAAAGTTCCCGGATTTGAACCGGCCGGGGATCGAACCCGGGACCTTGAGCATGGTAGTCAGACGCGTTACCGACTGAGCCACCGCGGCCACCCTACGTGCCTCTTACTAAATAAGTATTTTTATACCTAGGTACAGGTGTGTTTCCTGAACCGTTGAAGCGTGCCTATATTGTACCAATCTAAAATTTGAAGACAAAAATTGTGTAAAATTTCACAGACCCGTCTCTATTGTCTGTGAGAAAATGATCCAAGACAGGTTGCTAAAGTTTACGTCCCCTCATTTAAAAACTGCTCAGCATGGTTTCCTTCCAGGTAGCTCTTCCTTCGCAAATCTATCAGTAGTACTTTCCCATGCTACTCAATCAATTTCAAATAATTCAAAGCTTGACTTTATATATTTGGACATTTCGAAACCTTTCGATACAATTTACCGTAATCTATCTCCATCTAGAAGACTATCTGTCTGCGCTTTCTGGCACCTCTTGCAGCTATCTACCAGTTTTGTCAGTTTTGTCCGGAGTTCCCAGGGGAGTCTTAGGCCCACATTTGTTCTTTCTGATAACTGTAAACCTTCGGAAAAAATCTCATCAGAACATGATTCATTAATCCCACAAGAAGCTCTTGTAGAACTACTTGTGTGGCGTTGTCAGTGGAATCTAGAATTTAATCCCAAGAAACGCTCCTGCCATAAAAGAAACAAAGTGTTTTCTGTTTATTGTATTGAAAATAATCCCATAAAAATAAGTTTCCACTCAAAACGATCTTGGCGCTGACTTCGACGAAAAATTAAACTTTAATGAGCACATTACACCCTACTAAGAGAGCCATCAGTTTCCTTGAATGCTGTCGATTCAGACACAACCTACATCCGTTTAAGTATCATATTGATCTTGTTTGAGGGGAGAGATGAATATAAGCAATATAGAGGGGAAAAAAGAAGCAATATATTGTTATGTGGTGCGTGCAGCCTGCAGATCTCATGGTGATGTCCCAACTCAGGACCTCTAAATTCAAGAACTACGACGAAAGTTCCCAATTCAGGAACCGATACTTTCAAGTGGAATGTTCCCAATTCAGGAACCGATACATTAAAGTGGAATGTTCCCAATTCAGGAACCGATACATTCAAGTGGAATGTTCCCAATTCAGGAACCGATACTTTCGAGTTGAATGTTCCCAATTTAGGAACCGCTGGCTTCGGAGGAAAGGGCGAGAGGTAAGGACCGGTTTTTGAGAGGTTCTTATCGTTACTGCACGTTAACCTGAAATACTGCGTACATATGTATCTATTTGAAGAAAAAGTACTGTGCTTTTCGGGAGTTTCTTCTCTCCTCTAATATATTTTTGAGTATGTTGCAGATCTTTTGCTTCTAGGTTAGGTAAGGTTAATTAACTGTTACACAGGTGTAACAACTATTTGAAACGCAAATTCATCCTCCCCCGAAGGCAATTAGCAGGACGTCCTAAGTTAGGAAGATACTTAAATGGAATATCCAACTGGTATAGACCAGTTCCTGAAATTACACGGTTTTCATTGGAATTTCCATAGTTCCTGAGTTGGGAAGTTCTGAATCCGAAACAAATCGATCACAAAAGGAAAATGCAAACACATTTTACAATGTTTATTCTACATGTATTATTCCTGTTTGTCTCCTGTTAATGTTTTAGTATAAAATGGTCATTTTGTACTGGATCTGAAACATTTGGTAAATAAATAAATAAACATGAATATAAATGAAGATATTAGGACACTTTCTTGTTGAAAAGAATGTTACTTACATCAAATAACGATTTCTTGTCATTAAATTTTTATGCGTGTATTCTTTTTCTGGAACGGTACTCGATCTACGTTTCCTTGGGAACAGAGACATCCCAGCAAAAGCATCAACGATCGACTATCAGTGAGTCTCCTGCTCCTCTCTTATTGATTTATAATTATCCTTTCGTCAGAAATCAGGACCAGAAAAAAAGAGCTCCGCAGATGATCTGGAAATTCCCCCGGGACCCATTCCCGCTCGGCTCTGAAATCCCTGGGATAGAGAACGCATCCTGGTGTCTTTTCATCTCCACATCTTCTCCACCAGATCTCCAGTTCTTCCACAATTACATAGATTCCAACGCAGTTCTCTTTTATTTCGTTTGATCTTCGCAATTTTTCCCCACTGCTCTTTGCTGAATTTCTTCCCTTTCTTTGTTTAGTAGAGTTAATACGAAGATGAAAGGGAAGGGCTTAACTTTATTTCAACGCAAACGGGGAAGCTAGTTTAATACCAAGAGATTTCAGTCAGATAATTACAGCGAGAGTTTCATTTCTTTGTTCGTTTCTGAGAGAGTGTGTGTTCACAGAGGTTGGACGCCATTAAAAAGAATAATAGTTGCAGCTGAATTATGAAAAATTTTCGTCGCTGTGTTAATTGGAACCGATTCCATGCACACTGATGATGAAAAGTGAATATTTTAAAAGTGAAACGCCGTAGCTTCTATATTTGCAGGGCGTTGTCGTATGATGAAGACAAAATTTTCAAAATTTGGAGAGACATTAAGACAACCTTTCTCAGTAACGATATTTTCTATCCTGTATGTATGCTCCCTTGTGACAGACATTCAGGGTTGCCACCATCATTTGTTTTTATTGTCTGATAACTTATTAAAGCGACAGAGCGAGAGCATCATGCCAGCGGACACACCAAGAGGATGACGTCATAACTTTCAACCCTTCCTTCTTGAGGCTTGGTTGACGTTTTTCACTAGAGTTTCCCTAAACAGAATTAAGGAACATGTTAACTTGAGACTCGGAAGAGAACAGGCAGGGTTTCGACCAAATCGCTCTTGTATCGATCAAATTAACAACTTGCGGATAATTTTGGAGCAATGTACAGAATGGTCATCTCGTCTCTATACAGTTTTCGTTGACTTCGAGAAAGCATTTGACTCAGTCAACAGAAAGGCAATGTGGAAGGAAGTGCAACGATATTGAGTGCCAAGAAAAATTCTTGATCTTATCCGAGAAACTTATCGTGATTATACATGAAGGCCGTGTATCCGAGCCAATAGATGTGCACATTGTTCAGTCTAGAGTGTGGCAAGGTTGTATATTATCACCCACAATGTTCCTTATTGTGATTGATGCAGTGATGAGAAATGTAATAGGAGGGAAAAGACGTGGTATCCAATGGGGATTGAATAACAGACTAGAAGACCTTGATTTTGGAGATGATTTGTACTTCTTGTCTGAAGCACATGGCGATATGCAAACAAAACTATCAGATTTGATAGAAAGTGCAAAAAAGGTAGGACTTGTGATTAACTCCAAGAAGACCAAGGCACTGAGGATTAATTCCACAAAAACAGATTTAGTATTGGTGAAGAGAATATTGAAAATGTGGATAGCTTTACTTACCTGGATAGTGTGGCGGCAAAAGACGGAGGGGCTGCACAGGATGTTTCTCAACGTATCCAAAAAGCAAACGGAACCTTTGTGAGGCTCTATCCGGTGTGGAACAAGAAGATATCTATGAAGACCAAATTTCGTATTTTTCGAAGTAATGTTAAGTCTGTAGTGTTATATGGGTGTGAGACATGGAAGGTAACAAAGACGATCACCTCTAAACTACACACCTTCATCAATTGATGTCTGAGAAAATTTCTGAATATCTTTGGCCAGAAGTGATTCAAAACCAAGAACTTTGGAGAAACCGAGGTGTCCATACAAATAAAGCGGCGAAAATGGAATTGGATAGGGCATACGTTTGAGGAATGAAAATGAGAGAGTCGAGAGAGAAGCACTAGACTGGAACCCGCAGGGAAGAAAGAAAAGAGGGAGGCGAAGATCTGTTTACGCTGAGGCATTGGAGGAAGGAAAGAGCTGGAATACAGTGAAGGGAATTGTCGTCAATAGAACCAGGTGGAGATGCTTTGTTGATGCCCTATGTTTTACAGGGAACAACAGGAATTAAGTCAAGTCCTCAAGTCCTTATGGCTTGGTTGGACTTTTGGCCGACACCAGCAAAGCCGTTTTCGAAATTTCCTCTCCTTTTCAAAAAACTCCTATGATGTTCTAAAATCTAAAAAATCACACCTGCTTACAATTCCTAGAGCATTTGCTTTCGCTGTAGTCTAGATATTCGAATAGTTTAATAGTTTTTCCAGCCATACAACTTGCTAATATATAGAAAACGGTGAAAGCAGACCACACGAAGATTCACGTGAATGCTCTAGAAGAAATTCTAAGTATACGTAATTTTTTTCAGATTCTAGAATATCATAGCGGTTTCTCGAAAATGACTTCGCTGTCTTCAGCTGAAGCTTGGACTAAGCTTTGTATAAGACAAGGATTTTATAAATTTTATAATTCTTTCTACAAATGTTCATAGTCAGTTGAATTAAAGTGCTTCTAGTCGCCTGTTAAAAGCTTCGTCATTTTCTTTAAAAAAAGTAACAGTGGCAACCACGTCTCTATCATCAGGATAGAAAATGCCGTTATTTCTGGAGGCCCCTTAACTTTGAAACGAGGCCCATAACGATCGAAACATTACATTATGAAAATTATGTGTGAGGCGATACTCTCTATGCATTTCAGCATCCTAAAACATCAAAGAAAATTACTTATGTCCAAATGGACAATTGATTTTATACCAATTCTTTATATATTCTTAGCTACATCATGGGAAAATTCCTAAGATAAGACGGGATCCATAATTTCCCCCCTGAAGTTGGAAATATTAAACAAAGTTCCCCTAAATAAACTAACAAATTTCGACAACAAAGCAATATTAATTGCGAAGTAACTCTGTAACGCACAGTGGTATCGTTGCAGCAGCCTACTTATCAAACGTTCTGTTTATAATGGACTTACACAATCTCTACCTCTCGGCAACTAACATCTTCCGGTGTCCTTATCACATAATCAGATTACCATCGCTACGAGATGTGTTTTGAAAAGGAAATTCTTAGTTTCAAACCACTGTTGGCATCTCATTCCTAACCGCTGATATCTCTATGGCAATCTCAAGAGGAAAGCCAAGTAGTAATCTGCAATTTGAGTTCGGACGTAAGCCTTAGGTTTGAAAGCAGAATCAGACACTGTGGATGTTTCGCTGCCCGTTGAATTAATTTCTCTGGTGATCTTTTTTTACGTGATGGTCCAAAATTCTTGTAGACTTTGTTTCTAGTGTACATATAATTTGCATAGTTTAGTGTCTACACTACATGAGTTATAGTTGGACACAAAGTTTTCATTCTTATAGGGTAACTTAGAGGACCATAATAAAATTAAAGTATAATTCCCGGTTTTCAAGGCGAACATTCCAAACATTCATGGGTAGAAGCAGATGTTTTCTCTAATTCAGCCTTATGTATTACCGCCTCTCACCACCCACACACATACACACATAAAAAAATATATTAGCAATGTAAACGTTATGTCTGATTCCAACGTATCCAAAAACTCTAAATTCAATTGAATAAACACTGAATAAATTTAATTTATATATTTAAATAGAATAAATAAAAATTAATATCGCAATTTCACATACTCAGGCTCAAATCTCCAAACATAAGTCACACGGGATATACTGAACTAATCTACGAAAAATTGTTATTTGTACAAGAATTTTAAACTCAAATTCAATATATCTTATCTTGCAATAATCTTCCGTCCGTCAAATGGACTGTTCTGCAAAGGACACTAACGAAGTAAACGGATTGAGAGAATTGAGTTTTATTTTTCACGCAGCTTTCTTCTTCTTCCTCGACAAAAAGTAAAAGCTGAAATGTGAAAAACTTGCCTCAGGACATTTATAAATATATATATAAATTGAATGGGATTTGGATTAATAACAGTTGCAATTTTTCACGTCTACGGAGAAACATTCACGCACATTTCCAGGATCCAATAATTCACGCAGAATTCCCGACAAGTAGCCACCCAATTTTTTTCATTTCACGGCGCCCTTAGTGTTTCAAGAATTTTCCGCGCTGGCCAAGTCAGAATATAGGCCTATCTAACACTTAGTTAGTGTAGTTAGGTTGCTTGCCTTAAGTTAAAAAATATACCCATTTCAAATTCAGAAACATTTTATGCGTAAAAAGTACTAAATAAGCACATATTTGGAACAATCATATCTAAAACAATGTGTAGACTAACAAGTGTCATTTCAGTGAAAATTTTTGGAACATTTCATGGCGCACACTTTGGGAATCTAGTCTATTTCTCCACGTGTGCGTGTGTGGAACAGAAAGACTGCGTTAAATATCAGAGTACCGTACAATATTTAGCGTATTTCTAACTGAAAATACCCTATCAAATCATGCTTTATGCATCTCTCTCCACACCGCTGATTATTCACAATTCACAATTATTGGCATTTTCAAAACTACATGTTTGAATGTTGGGAAAAAGTCATAAAAGTGTTACATTACTTGCGGTACGGTTTGACTGTACAATCTTTGAAATATATATGTGGCGAATTTGGCAAATTATTTTAAGATGGACGACTTCTCAATCTACCTTGACAAGCCTTGGATAATTCGTAACGTTCTGTTAGGAACGTGAGATCGAACCAGGTACTTTACCCTTGCTGGTGGGTGATGTAACTCGAGGTATCATTTATCCTCATTGTTTGAGCACTCTCTGTACATGGTAAGCCTGATGGTAATAGGCGAGAGGTTAACTATACACACTTAGAAATGTCAAAACGCAATGACTTTGATTCTATACCTTGAAGTCTGGATCAATGACGAAGATTCTAGCAAATAGCTCTTAGAGAAAGCGTGTATTGGATCGCTCAATCTCTCCTGTTGCTTCTCGTTCCAAGACCAAATACAAACTACCTCTCACCGCCCGTTGCTCTATATCTTATTACTTCCTATCTCTCCCTGGTCATTAACCAGCAATACCTGTTGATCAGCACCTTAACTCCAATAATCAAGGAAGGTTTGTTTAAATGTACGACTTCTCAATCTACAGTGACAAAACCTTGGAAAATTCACATACCAGGTTTGATGTGACAAAGATATATTTCATATTTCAGGGTTGTAGAGTCGTTGTTGTAGTTTGTATTTTGCCAAACAGACTATACTCTATCCACGGAATCCATGGAGCAAGACCGCGCAAATCGGCAGAAAAGGGGGAGAAACCAAGTGGGCAGAGCGAAGCAGTACACGCTGCTGCAAAGGCTGGTAACTCCACGCAGTCCCGTTCCCTCTCACGTCTTCATTAGCGAAGAAGTCTCGCGTCACTGCTTGCGCAGATACTTGTTTTCGTTCGCGTGCTCCAGAGATTCCCGGTACTAAGTATAGCTAATTAGGATACTTTTTGAGTAGGTAACCCTTAAATATGTTTCTCTCTTAACAAATATTCCGGTGTAAACCACGCATATAGTACCTCGATAAATATTTCACAAATCCATTGAACATCATCCTGTATTGAACTTGCATAACACGTAATTCTCCAAGCCAAAACCTTCAGAGCGTAATTCCCACAACATTTGTAAAGCTCAAATGATTAATAACAACCATACGGTTATAGCTTCTAGACAATAGTATCTGGGAGAATGGCGAATAGTTTTGAAACTTCTCAGTGGCTTTCTGGAAGAGACCAAACCCAGAAGGAAGCAAGGGAAGAGGCTAGTCATAATACTTGCGCCCCTTTAAGATAATTAAGGGCCCCATGAGGCAATATGTTCTGCCGTAATATACAGCCGCTCTTGTACCCCACGTTGCTGAGGTTAGCAGGAAATCTTGGGGATTTAACATTTAAACACGATAAACACCATGTGGATACTCCGTAAATCTAATAAACGTTTCTACAAGCTTGTGGGAACAATATTAATAAAACTAAGTAATTCTCATGCAAATAAAAACCCACCTAAAGGGGAACAATATGGAGAGATATATTGATCGATTCTCTCATTCATTTGCTTTATTTTACTTCGCTTTTCTGCCACTTTTCGCTAATTTGCGAAGATGGAGATGAGTGATGACATGATGAAATTGATGAATGGATACCCACAAACATCCATGCCCACACCGAGATTCCAACCCGGGAACCCTGGGGTCGTAGCGCGATGTACTAACCACTCCGCCACGGTGGCCGGCCTGGAGAGGAATATGGCAGAGGTTGGAAGGTTTCAGAGGCTGTTCAGATGTTGATACGCTTTGTTAATACTGAGAAAAACAATCTGGAAGACATCAATAAACATTATACTAAACGCCTTTGCATTTGGTTGCTGCCCTTGGGAGCGTATTAGTATCCGCCAATCGTCTTCGAGTGTGTGCTGGAGTGGGCGGCAATTTCAGTTACCAGGCGGAATTTCTTGAAAAAGAAACAACAACATCGTCACACCTGTAGCAACGTTGACAGGTGCAGTCACGCGTTTGCTTGTGGCTGTGTACAATAAGACATGGTTCTTTGACCGCTATTCTCCCCCGCGTTCATAGGGGGTCAATTGTAACAGGTATATTCAGCAACCGCGCGAGGGATGAAACTGCATAGTAGGTTTGGCAACAGGGGATATCACAGATTGTTTGGTTCCGCGAGCGGCGTTGGGCACTCTGGAAAGCAAACGTAAACGATGTCAGCCGAACACAATGGAATCATTGGTTGCTTTCCAGTCACCGCTTCACAAGGCGTCGTGTTTTGGCTGCATGGCTTCTGCCAATGAAGTGAAAGCTGCAGTAGACCAATGTTGAAAGGGAGCATGCAGCACCTAAATGGCCCAAAGTATTTGTGCATTCAGCGAGCAACCGAAGAAGTTCGTGTAAAAGGACATAACATGTAGTTTTGTTTTCGTATGAATGAAGATATTGTGATAGAATTGGTGTAATGGGGGACATGCTACTCATCGAAACACAGTCATGAGAGAGAAAACCATACACTATCTCAATATCAGGGTGACAATCATTTAGCTAATTGACGGCACCAGCTAGGAAAGAACAATATATCCAAAGAAACAGCTACTAGAACCCTGGTCTACAGCAAAGTAACGGCCTTATTAGATCTCAGTTAACAAATGCTGGAGGTAAAGTATGTTTAATAAAGGTGAATGGAATAAAAAGAACAGTCCAAGTGCCTTATAAGGAGAAGCAAAATAAACTTTTTTCATGAAAAAGTGAGGAATTACAACATGAAGGACATATTTTTAAAGGTAACAAATCAGGAACGGGAAAAAAGGACGAGGTCCAGAGCACGAAATTATAATTTCATTGCTCCATTTTAGTATCACATAAATAATTCATATTTCTGATAAAAGCCCTTCAAAGGCCGACTGAAAATCTGTTCTCTGTCCCTTTACGGCGGGATACATTGGTCCACAATCCATTTGACAGAAGGCAAGTTGTTCCGAGTAAAATTCTAGAAAATGTTTTCCTGCGAAAGATACGCAAATTCCAAGCAGTCTGGGAAGAAAAAAAACAACAATATTGTAATAAACGCACAATGCTCCTACGCTCACAACCAGTCTGCCAATTTGAGGAAACGAACAGCTCATGTTTATTGAGAGTCAAGACTTGCCATGTTCACTGTGTATCTCGCTCTTCCAAGATCTTTGAAGAAAATGTATTGTTCTTCAAGAATATTTGCTAATTGGAGTTCGTAGAAGTCTCGAAGAAAAATGGACAAAATAATTAGGCAACGGAAAATAAACTTTCTTTCTCAATTAGTGAGCTTGACGTCAGGTGAAAAGGGAATAAAGGCATTATTCACTTATTCATACGAATCATGAAAAGAATAAAGCAGTATTTCTTAAAATGAGAAACAATGCATTGAGACCGATAAATTGTTTTTGGTTGAAGTAGAAATTGTTCGTTCATTCAGTGAGCGTTATTCAGTATATGTTCTGGACATGGAGCACAGAAAACGCTAATGTCTAATAAAATTATATGTTTAATAAATTTCGGTCAAGATTGTTAAGCCCATTTTACTCTCAGATAGATTACTCAGGATCTGTATCCGCAGGAATTTTTCCAGGGAGGGGCAAGCAAGGTATTTTTTCCCAGGGGGGCAAACAAGGCACATTTTCACCCATAATAGTGTTCTCTCCTCAAAAAAACATTGCTTCAATTTGAATTTATCATGTTCAAGCAATAATTAACACATATTTTTGTGGCTGAAATGAAAATATATACAGTTTCTTGTTTGACTTTCATTATCCGGGGGGGGCGTGACCCTCTTGCCCCCCCTTTCGGACGTCCATGTCTGTATCACGAGTCGAAACCGAGACACAACCATTGCAAGGCTATCCCGAGTGGGGGTGTCTAACAAATTAAAAATTTCTTGTTCTTTCTTTCTACTTCAGATGTCCGCAAATCCGTCGTCGCCTTGTAATTAAGGGGCCCCAGGTTCGATACCCGGTGGAGGCATATAGTGGTTCGGATCCCACTTTAAACGTAGGTCCAGTCCGGATTAGTCTTACTGTGCATAAAGTGGACTTAAAACACCAAATCAACCAACCAACCAAGATATCCGCAAATCTTTTGCATTTTTTTTTCTTCTTCATCCTATCATTTAAC
This sequence comes from Lepisma saccharinum, assembly GCF_977018435.1. Lineage (NCBI taxonomy): Eukaryota > Metazoa > Arthropoda > Insecta > Zygentoma > Lepismatidae > Lepisma > Lepisma saccharinum. Next base: position 35,429,834 of record NC_139258.1, on the reverse strand, counting down.
CCTCCCCACATTCTGGAGAAAGTTCTTTACCAATTTTTCTAAGTAGATGATGTGAATTGTTGAATATTGTAGGCTATCGGCAGCATCCTTGTCCCCCAATTTCACTTCACTCTGTCATTTCTTCGCCTACTCTCAGTTTAACTCAACGTTTCACGTACAGATTGATGGGTCTCCCCTCTTTCAAATCTACAATGTACAACAATCCTTCCATTATCTCTGCCAGTTTCATCCAATTCAATCTATCGAATGCTTTATACATATCCACAAATACTATAAACACGATCTTTTCTCTAGGCATCTGTCGCCATATAATTTTTTAATAAGTTTTCTGTTTGTTTACACATGGAATTTCCCAGCGGAGGGAAAATTAATTCCCTCCCTTCAAAATATTCGGTGAAAAGGGAATTCGCCTTTCGCAGAAAATTTTACATAGGTGGAAAATGTGATATAATGCGCCTCTGGGCCATTCGGCGAAACGAGATTGTGTGTGAAAGTGTAATAAAAATCCACCATTTCTTATTGAGTAACTTTTAATAAACGAAAACAAATTAACACGGATGGAGTATAGGGCGATGTCAAAGAAGTGGATAATTAGTACACCTTCCAGTTGTCTTGAATGAAAGCAATGCAGACTACTTTCAGGCGTTATCTATTTTTCATTAAAAGAAATAACACCACAGTAAGGTGGAATCTTACTGAATTATTGATACTTGCACGGGTTGATCCCAACATAACAACAGTGTGAATTTGACACTGTTACCTTATGAAACTTCATCTTTGGAATTGAAGCCAACGTCCTTGTTTAGTGGACTTCAAATATTCGCATTCGCAATTTCCCCCCAAAATGATTGGATTGGATTGATTTGGTGTATTAAGTCCACTTCATGCACAGTAAGGCTAATCGGGACAGGACCTACAGTTTAAAGTGGGATCCGAACCACTATGTGCCTCCACCGGGAATCGAACCCGGGACCCCTTGATTACAAGGCGAGGACGCTACCACTGCGCCGTCGGGGAGGATAACGAAATGTGGTACCATTCGAACATGCAATGAATGAATGAACAAAAAATAAACAGTAGAATGGTGGATAATATGATCACTATCCATGCACACATTGAATAAAACTCAAAACATGTCACAAATAAATAAATAACAATCGTAACCCCAAACAGAGATCATGCCACCGTTCTTCAATGTGATGACTGCATCCAGTTTTCATGCGGAAGAAAAATGAAGGATTCGTTGCTATTCGTCATCTTTCCTAAAAAGCATACTTGCACTTATCGTAATCAGGTGATTACAACTTTCAAATATCCTGTACCATGTTCCAATAGGTTATAATGCAAACTATATTTATCTGATTTATTAATGTAATATTTACGTTTTCCGAAATATTTACATACAGCCCGAAAATCGATAACGATTATGCACAATTTATATTTTATTGCCTACAAGGAGTTCAGTACTTCGCCATCTCAAGAGCTTTCTATCCCATTGTTCGCCTTTATGCTAAATTAAAATATTGTTGCAAGCAGCTACAGGTGACTATTGCCAAGAAAAATGTGATTCGTCGACTTGCCTCAAGACTAGTGTTGGGCGATATATCGTTCAAACGATATATCGAGATATCGTCACGATATTTTGGCGACATATATCGTCACGATATTTGGCGATATATATCGTGGAGACGATATATCGCCGATATCACAATACGGTAAAATATCGTACACTATGTGACGATATTTTCTTGACGATATATCGCGATATTAAATTTCCGATATCGTTCATCCCTACTCAAGACCCTTCGGCCCAATAAAAGCTCGACTTTATTAACCAGAAACCCATTCGTCGGGCAACTTCTCAATTTTTAAATTTTCGAAGAAATAATGCTAATGAGAATTACTATACTAATTACTCATCTTATTAAGAAGAAAAGAATCAAACATTTATATCCAGAAGCTTAATTGACCTCTATGTTTCTGCTGGATTCATATTTATCAAAGTTGTGTAATTATTACATTCTAAAGGTCATTGTTATTAAGTTCCTTATTTTTATGACTGTGCTGTCATCTATGGCCAAGCGATGCTCCCAATACATCTGAAAACAACAGGTCAGGCCGAATGCTGGAAAGAAGAAACAAAATGGGTGGACAGCACATTGAACACGTGGGCTAGATGATTGTGGTAATATTCATCTTGTAAACATCACCTTAAGTATTTAAAAAAAAAAAAAAAAAAAAAAAAAAATCACAGACTTTAAGATGGCCGCATTCTTGGTCACATACCCTATCTTGATTCTACCTTTCCCTGTATCATGTAACGGCATGTCTTATTCGTGTTTCACCATCTATAGTTTAAAATTGATGTTTACATACTTCTGTACCACCCTGTACAGTGACGCACGAACGTCTTTGATTTTGGGTTACAAAGTTCACTATATATGTATATATAGTGTGTGTGTGTGTGTGTTGAAGTATGTACACTCCACTCCCCCCCCCCCCTCCCGCCAGGGTTCCCAGGAAGTCCACACCTCACCTTAGTCAACATTTAGTCTCAGAAAAGTGTACAAAATTATTTGCACGCTTTTCAATATCTACCCGGTTCTTATTTGTTTAATGTCCTCATATTTTAGTTCTTGTATGTATAGTTTAACCACATAGATCGAACGAATGATGAAATTATAATAATAGTAAAATTCTTGGGATTCTAAACCACGATCCCTGTTAAATAATAATTATTCCGTGGTGACTGAATTATTAAAATATTTATAAAAAACTGTTGGTTCATCTTAAAAATGTGTTCATAAAGCTTGTTTACAGTGGTATAATTCAAGTATCGTGTTTACTATTATTCACGTGCATATTTTTCAAAAGTATCTTCTAATATTAAAATATAAAATAAAGATTTATGAACTCTTTACAAAATTGGTGCAAGAGAGCCTATTGATTGTTGAGAAAATTCGCTTGGAGATCGGTGCGAAAAATCCAATATGGTGTCGGTTTACCAAGATGGCGACGATAATCTTTGAATAATTGTTTCTGCACGCGCGTGTTCGTTGATAAATTGAAAAATGCTTCATGCTTTTTTTTTTTCAGAAATTATTCCAAAAAAGCCCACTAAACTTATATTTCGTACTAGAGGAAACAATGAGCTAAACCACTTTCACAAACATGAACATCTCGAGGAGGGAAAGAGGGGGGGGGGACTTTGGGAAAAAATAGTCTCTTTCTGGTTTCCACTTTAGGCGAAAAAATTAAAATGAAGATATCGTCAAGGGGTTCTTTCGAATTGTGTAGATGTCGCGATTCGAAATATTCGTGTGAAATATGTTCGTCGGAAGCCTGGCGCCATGTAGCCTATACACCGCCCCCTCGTTTTGACTTCGGCACACAAAAAAGAGGGGCATTCCGGCTGAAATATTTTCATCTCCCATTGCATTTATTGCTGGTCCTGCTTCCTATGGCGAAAGGAAAGATGTAGCCACACGAAGTTCAGGAAAGATGGCGACGTAAATGACTCTCCTTGCCAGTTTGATGGAGATACCTTCTCGTTTCGCTCCCTTAGGAGAAATAGCATGTTGTTATTATTATTGGTAGTGCTCGGAAGTTGTTGACAAAAGAGTTATTTTACAAATTACAAAATAACCTTAAATTATATACGAGGGCTGGGGTGCAAGTCACGGCATCAATATGTTTTTCTCAAAGTTAAACGTTGGTACCACAATATGATCGTATGTCCCGGAGAACGTGGTACTCGTGAACACGTCACTAGATGGCAGTGTGGTGAACGGTTATCGTACACAAGGCAGTGGTAATTTAATGCTTCAAATAATAAATGCGGTGTAAACTTTTTGTTGTTGTTGTTAAAGTGACACAGACAGAGGTCCCAGTATTCCCCACGTTACATTTCGGTCAACGACCAAAATTGGTCAGTCCAGGGCTGTATACATGGATGTAATTGGGTATGTAACGACCGCCATGTTAGGCAGATTTCAGTTGTATATTGGCATTAATCTTATTCGTATACTTTCAAGTTAAGAACTTGGATTAAATTATTTATACTTAATTCTTTTTATAATTCATGTACATATTTACGTTTTTTATGTTATAATATTATTCGCGTATTTTTGCAACATATATTCAGAATTTATAGGCTAATGATTATCCCAAATAATATATGCAACATTTTAATTGTTTTTGAAGCACAAGTTAAATACATTTCTTCTTAATATCGATTTTTGTTCAACAATGTACAAGATTGAAGTAATTTGTCTTCGTTATAAACTAAATCTTTATTTAATCATTTTTATGTGCAAGGGCAAATATGATTTATTTGATAAAATCAGTTTAGTTATTTGTATATAGTTTAATATTGTAATATTATAGCAAAGTATTTCTCTCTCATTTTCAATAAAATATCGTTTTCCTATTGGCTGTTTATGTTAGGAGTGGGGGAACCACGCTTCGTGTTCTTGGCGATGTAATAACTTCCACGTTGGCATTTTTAATTGTTGCCAACCTGAACTTTAGCTTACTATCGCTAATTAACATTGATGTGTTATATAAATAATCAGTTTTTCTTGTTTTATTTTATGTTATGAGTTTGTATTATTGTAAGATAGAACAATCTGTTATGCTGCGCCTCGCGCTTGAGGTCTTGCTATTAACTGTGAAGGTGGTGCGCGGACTCTCGTGTTAAATAAGTTGCTTATCACTGCCTGCGAGCGTGCATGACCCAACAAATTATAACTTTTAACTTGTGCGAATCAGTATGTACGCGCGCGATTCGTGATTAAAGATTTTGGACATTTTAATTATAAAGTATTTGGAATTTTATTTACTTTCTCTCGTGTGTTGCCAATTCGGTGGTTGGATCATCTTAATCCCGATCCCTGGGTGAGAACTGGTGCTCCCAACTGACCAACCGGAGCAAGGAGCGGTGTGTTGCCAATTCGGATCTCCATACCCTGGAGTTACGAGTGGTGGCACGTTGCAGGTATATTTAGTGTAGTTAGGCAACACATAACGCCTCGCAGGTAAATGAGCATTTTAGGATTAGGATGTCTATTTTTTTTTTGCCGATGACTGTACATTGGGCAATCCAGGGCAGTTCCGGCGCAGTGTTGCCCAATGTATACCAAAGAGTTCGTGCACGATGGAGCCCAACCACACACAGCTCACGTAGCCCACGATTTGTTGCATACTGCAAAATGTGAACACTCATCTTGGAGAGATGGTAAGGCAAAATGATGGTAACGTTCAACAAATCGTCCAGTTAAAACACATTTCTGTACGACTGGGTTTACAAATTAAAATGTAAGCTTGAGTGTATCCATACAATCGTGAATGGACGAAATATTAGGTTATTTAAACTAGAACTAGCTATTTAAATTTTAACATTTACGCACCGACTAATTTATATATATTTGTCCCGACGCCACTTGTCCCGGGTTCCAATTCTAGGCCTGTGCACGGATGTTTGTGAGTGTCCATTCATCAGTTTCATCGTATCATCACTCACCCCCATCTTCACAAATTAACCAAAAGTGGCACAAGAAGCGAAGTAAAATAAAGCAAATCAATCAATATATATTCGTATGATTTCATAGCGATTTGCTACACACACAGATCCATGAAAGTGGTGTAATGACGCGAAAATTGCCACAAAAATGAATTTTGCAATCCAAAAACATTTTCGAATTACAATCGAAAAACAATTACTCCATAAATATATGTAGGCTACTCTCTAGAAATTTCTAACATCATCTTTAAAATACTGAATCTTTTTGTGGGGAAAAAAATCGGCTCCATGGTCATCTAACCCAGCCTCGATTTCGCAAGGATTTTTTTTTTGTTTATGATGACGATTATGTGTTGCTAAGTGTGAAGAAAGAAATTCTGGAGCGCGGAAAGTAATTTTTGGAGTTCTATGTGCTACGAAACTTACATTTGTTTAATATTTAAATTCCTTACCTACGTAACGTTCATACGATTTTCCAGGGATTCCATCATGGATTTATGTCACAGCCGCACGTCTACACATTCTCTTTCTCTTCTTATGATTGACTTGTAGAATGGGATAATTTGCGATATGTTATTGCGAGACGCGATGAGGAATATCATTCAACATATTGTTGAACGGTATCCTCAGCGTGTGTATATCATCGTGCACATTTTGTTTGGCAACCGCAGGTCGTAAAGGGGAAGGTTGTATTTTCTGAATGACTTGTGGGATGGGATAATTTGCGACTTGTTATATGATGGAACGTTCGGGGAGAGTAGTATTCTGTGGAAAAGGACAACAAAGACTTTGAACATACACTTAACTTCGATCCGCAAGTGCCTGGCCTACGAATAAAGAGGTAAGTTACCTTATGAGATTTTTTGGTACCTTTATAAGTTTCAGTGCGGAAAATAGTGTTGGACAGGTTGCTCCGGGCAGTTTCTAACATGCCTTCCAAAGGAACTCTATAGAGACAGGCGGGTAGCCGGAGCGGAGTGGAGCGAAGCGGAGGCTTGGTCACGATAGCGGTTGCAGGTGGTAGGTTAATCACCCCAGGGGCGAAGCCCGGAATCGGTGGGAAATTTTGACAGCAATTTTCACGACATTTGTTGGGGTACAGCCATGAAAAACCGCCTTTCACGTATATCGATCGGTACGGGTGCTACGAAACTAACATGGCCGCAAGTATACTTCCACCTCGCAACTTCAAACGGCTATATCTCAACTATAAAGGGCTCTACAGTACTAAATACTTCTTTCCGCGCTCCAGAATTTCTTTCTTCACACTTAGGAACACATATACTTCATAAAAAAAAATCCTTGCGAAATCGAGGATGGGTTAGATGACCACGGACCCAAAAATTCCACATAATTACAGGGTAGAGACGCGTATAACGTACATTCGGCGTTTAATTTATTCGCCTGAAGTCTTTTCACAGACAGCTGTTCGACTCTGAAGCTGAATCCATTGCCACAAGAATTGAACGCAACCCTCGATTTAAAGCTCTGTTTCAGCCTTCAGCCTGAAGATATTACAAACGAGGCCGTGTTCAAATGTTGACTCCCGGGACAACAGTAGCGATTTTGTCAACAGACAAAAGTAAACGTCACCGGCCAGTGTTGGGGACCATTGTTGGGTGAAGTGTTGACTGCCAATGTGGGGTTAGCAAAGGCTACTATTATGGATCCTCGAGGCTACCTTACAGCCGCAGCAAACAAGACACTCAAAGGCTATGAATGGTTTACTAGCAATAATGTTGCTCACAATGTTTGCATAGGGACTCGGGTGGCTCTGGAGGTGGTATTTTAGGATCCTTCGTCCAGGGAAGCTTTTCAGAGACTTTCCAATATTTGTCTGAGAACTGGAGAAATTTATACAAAAACTAAATGCCACAGATACAACACAGCAATCAGGAGGTTCCACTCGTCATCTTGCTCATAAAAAGTTTTGGTTACAACGTTGTTCGTGGGACTGATTCAATTGATGCATTCGAAGTGAGTAAATTACCTTGATGCATTTTGTTTCTTTTGGTAGAACTAACTGTTGGTTCTAATATTCGCGACGAGTAGAAAAATGAAGGGCGCCCGGTTGCCATGGTGCCTGAAAATTTTCATCTGGCACTTGAATTTTCAAAATTCAGTTATAAATCTATATAAAAATGGATGTGTGTATATATGTTTGTACGTATGTTTGTTCCGGCATAACTCTCGAACGCCTGGAGATATTTCAACCAAACTTGGTACACATATTGATTGATTGATTGATTTGGTGTTTTAAGTCCACTTTATGCACAGTAAGGCTAATCGGGACTGGACCAAAAGTTTAAAGTGGGATCCGAACCACTTGTGCCTCCACCAGGTATCGAATTTGGTACACACATGACTCACAATCTGGAAAAAAATACTGTGGGGTAAGACACCTCTGGGGGGGGGGAAGGGGGTGACATGTAAAAATAATCGAAAATGACCGATATTAGTGTGGAATATATAGTTCTCGGGGTCGTTAAGATGAATAGTGACACTCCCAATGCCGTTCAACTCCAAGTTCATCACCTATCGGCATGGGGGGTGAGAGAGGGTGAAAAATAAAATGTCAAAAAATGACCTACATTATTGTCGAATCCATAGCTTTCGGAATCGCTAAGCTAATTGGTGACATTCACGATGACATTTATAATCAAGTTTTGAGTTCAATTAATATTATAGTGAATTTGTAAAAGATTTTACTTTATAATTTGTATATTGTACTTATACCTTTTAATACCTGTAAATAAAATTAGTTACATTTTACACCATAGTTAGAATTCATTATTTTCCTGTCTAGTAGAAAATTGGGATAAACAAATACCCGGGCAACGCCGGATAATCAGCTACCGTAGTATATATATATTTGGAGGTCGCTTATGTAAATTTCCATTACCTTTTAAAAAAACAAAGACAATAGCTATTTGTTTTATAATGTCTGGGTGTTTTCTGCATCATGTGTATCATAAAATCAAAATAATAAACATGCCATAATAAAGTTTTGCACTGTTGCTAGCCAAATTTTGAAATCTGCGGAGATATGGTAGAGTCATCCATATATTAGAATATATAGTTTAGTTATTCATGCTGCTACAGGTAGAGCCTTCTTAGGGAATGTCCCTCTGGAACAACAATTAATTACTTTTTAATCCAATCGTGTAATAATTATTAAACGAAATGTTTTAAGATCATACTTCAAAATGTGTAGCTTTGTGTTAGTTGGATTCATGGCTTACTTAGACCGTATTTGCCAATATAACAGGCTGGCTCATGAGAAAAAGGGGCTGGCGCCTGAATTATTCCAAGTTTTTTTTTTACCCTTTGTTCACGAGCATTTTGACATAACTGGAAAAAAAATATGTATATCATGTCAAACAACTAATTAACTAACTCTCAAGCCTTCTTAAACCCAAGGTTCATGGCTGCAGCAACACAAGCCTTCTATCTGTCCCTATCCTGCGCAACATCAATCCAATCTTTTCAATCCTTGCCGATTTCCTTTAGGTCTATCTCAATATTGTCCCTCCATCTTCGTCTTGGCCTTCCTACAGGTCTCCTACCATGAGATTTTCCAACAATAATCCTGTAAACGCTTCTTTCCTCTCCCATTCATGCCACATGGCCTGTCCACCTAAGTCTTTTCGGTTTAATTATTCTAATAAAATCTGGACAGGAATACAAACTATGCAGTTATAAATTATTTAACCTTCTCCACTCACCTGTCTCTTCATCCCTTTTAGGTCGAATATTTTTCTATTTTCAAATACTCTTAACTTATTTGAATTTGAATCTAAAATAATTTTGGGTGTGTCAGCACTTAGGCTATTTTGCACCCGTCACGTTCTACAGGATCTAGCCCCTTTCCATAACAAATAACATAACTGTAATGTCGGATAACTAAAATCATTAAAACATTCTGAGGCCGCGTACGGCACCCATAAAACACAAGCACAAAAAACACGCAAAGTTATACTGGCTGTAGGGCCAGTCGTCAGAGCCTCGTTAGTCTGCAAGAAGCAGTCCAGGGTGTACTACGTGCAAGTGAGGTTGACAATATTGTGTGTACTATGTGGACGGTTACCCCTTTCACCCCACTCTTAAATGCTCCTCTTTTAATACAAGCGACTAAGTTTCACATCCATATAATACTACAGGAAGCCGCGGTAGCTCAGTCGTTAGGGCGTCTGACTACTATGCGAGAGACCCGGGTTCGATCCCTGGAGTGGAAGAACCGGGATTTTTTCCACACGTTCAAGCGACTCCGGTGCCCACCCAGCGTCGTATAGTGGGTACCTGGAGGAAACTCTGAGGGCACAAGGCGGCCAGGGGCGTGGTGCTGATTAAATCACTCCCACCTTCGGCCGTGATCAAGAAAGTGTGGGGCCCTAACCCCACACCCCCAAATGTAAATTAACTGGTGGCAATGATAGATAGATCAACTCAAGAAGTTTTCTTTGTCCTGTATGAGTACTCTTCTATTTGTACTCCATTTGTCACGCGGAGAATGTGAAGACGAGAGTCGATTTTTTCACACTTTGGGTTAGGTATGTCGACATCCACAGTCGCTATCGCGTTGTTTATTCTGACTTTCAGTTCATATGTTCATCACTTTTGCCTCATAAATATTTCTGCTGCATATCTCCAAAGGAAAAAAGTCCAATGAGGTTTTGTCGGGTGATATGGTGGTCAAGGAATCGGACCACCACACAAATTCATATTCCCGGCAAGCGTTCGTTCATAACACAACGAATAATATTAACGAACCTTACAAAAGTGATGAAAATAAACCCAGAATAAACAACACGATATCTACTGTGTATGTCGATATCCTGACCGGAACGTTTAAAAAAAATCGATTATCGTCTTGACATTCTCCGTGCGACAAAATGCACACACATAGAAGTGTACTGACACATTCTTGAGTTTATCTATCTGTCATTGCCACCAGGTTATTTGTATTTGCATTAGTTTCTGATTTATTAATAACTAGCTGATTTCCCGGCGTCGATTTATTTATTACAATCTTGTATTAGACAGGAAAATAATGAATCCTAACTATAGTGTAAAATGTAACTAATTTTAAACGTGATCGTGAATGTCACCAATTAGCTTAGCGACTCCGAAAACTATGGATTCGACACAAATCTAGGTCATTTGTGGCATTTTATTTTTCACCCCCTCTCACCCCCCATGCCGATGGGTGATGAACTTGGAGTTGAACCGCATTGGGAATGTCACGAAAACTATGGATTCCATTTGCAACACAGCCTGAATGTTATACAACCCGAGAAACACCATAGTTGTGCGGATTGCATAGAGTCACGGATGACTGTGCGGAATTTAATATCGGTTGTTCTCGATTATTTGTACATGTCACCTCTTTACACCCCACTCATAGGGGTGCCAGGGGTGTCTTAATCTCACAGTATTTCTTAACAGGTTACAAGTGATACGCGTACCAAGTTTGGTTGAAATCGCTCCACGCGTTCGAGAGTTATTGCTCAACAAACAAACACACACATATACACACATACAACCATTTTCATATATGTAGATTAAAATGTGTCGGACACTTTGTGTACACCCTGTATTATACGAGAAGATAAAAGCTTGAGAAGAGAAAAGTAACACGCATTTCCTGAATTAAATCTGCCTTTTACTTCTTAGTTAGTATTACTCCTAACAACACTACAAGATGGAATATTTTACATTATTATTCTTAGAGTTTTACACCGGGAACACGACGAACAATTAATCTCTCGCCAGAAATTGATTGCGAACTCCTAACAGAGATCCTTGATACCTTTTTCCGATCGGAACGCCGTTCGTTCTGGAGCTCCCTTGGATCCGCAGACAGAAACGACCACAGCGAGGCAGCATTTTATCTCCGTCGGCTCCTTCCAAAAGACATTAGCAAGACGCTCCAATGGAAGTTGGCAATTCCCTGGAACCCCCCTTCCCTCTCCCTCTTTCGGAGGACTCCACAGTAGCATTTATGGGCGGAGACGTGACTTAAATTATGGGTGAAAATCTTCATTAGGAACAAGGTTCTCCGACCGCTTTAAAGGCAGAGCTGGATAAAGGAATTCCGCTATGCATTTCGTATTCGGGGCTCCACTTCTCGTCCCCAACCTTATTTAAACAAGAAACCACTGAAGAATCTGATACGAAGAGGAAAAAGTGGTCTGAATGGTCCGTCTAGAGGGACGTAAAATACTGATCTTTTATGAAAATTTTAACCGTATTCCGAATATCGATCATATCATCAGCTACATCACTCAGAAATTACAAAGAAAAAGCGAATGTTTTCGTTTTGATTTTATCGTGTGTTCAGTGACGAGTATCTCGTATAACTTATAGGGGAGAGGACAAGGTTAGGGAACAGTTTATACACTTTACGTCAGTGATGTAGTCACAAATCTTTCACAGGGTATACGCTACAAGCAATTAACTTTGACTTATGTTCCCATTAAACATGTGGATGAAGTCAAATAACTTCTACAAAGGAAATGTCATTCATGGTAGAAAGTCTATGACGATGATAGACTCTATGTCAGTGGTTCTCAAACATTTCTCTCATTGTACCCTTTAGTCGTAACTAAACGTCTAATGTACCCTCACCATAGGTTTTCTCCGAATCGTATCGTACCCAAGGTATTGGGTAGAAGTGACAAGTCTTATGTCATTCTTAGCATAGGACGAAACAAAGAAAGGAATGCGGAATAAGCGTTGGAATCGTGATAGAGCGAGGACAGTTTGCGAGGATACGAGACAGAGAAAAGATCGAGGGTGGTGAGAGAGAATGGAAGTGGGGAACGATTGGACAATGATGTGTGAACAGAGTGATGTTTGCCAGGGAGGTCAGACATGTGACAATTGAGAGAACAAGTGTGGAAATAACCTTAATCGAATTGTGAGGCAAGTAATATCCTTTTCTAGACCATGTTCAGTCATGGAGAGTACAGAAATCCAATTACTGTACATATGAATTCTTTTGCCATTCCTTTAAATGTAACCTCTCGCATATATCACATTTAGGACAAGCGAGTGATAACCATCTGAAAGATGAATGATGAATAACTAACATTACATCACCCAATACAATCTAAAGGTCTCTAGTTCGATCCCAACGCAGTATTAACATTGCGATACGTGGTGGAGATGCTGGGTAACGATCCCAGTACGTCTACGGAATAGTGGGTTTTGTATATTTTTCTTTTGACTGCCAGATTGGTGGGGCATTTTAAATATGTTGGAGGCGTGTATCTGCAACAGAGCAAAATGACATTGAACAGCATGTGGAAAGATGGTAAACAAATAAATATTAGAATCCTACGTATATTACAATCTTTTATGATTAATTACAAGAATAAAAATGTGAAATACATGTATGCTAAGAAGTGTATAAGAAACTTTAATTTTCATATATTTTTCCAGAGTTATTGTAAAAGAAGTAACGAACAAAAATGAGTTTGTAAACAAACTGTGAAGCACGATTCTGGAGTTTCTAATTGTAAATCTTCAGAGATTCTGGTGAGAAAGATGTGCCTACATAGCCTTCGCCAAGGACGTTGGTTAAATTGCATCGAGGTTTTATAGTAATAAGCGGTGGTATTAGTTCCAATTTTCTCCGCTCTTTCACGAGGTGCGCTACCTTTCCTTTGAGATGTTACCAGCTGAGAGGGAACCAACTGATGGAAAACAAATTCCTAGACAAGAATCGGAAGGTCGTCAATTCCTGTAGGCTCTTCCTGTATCAACGATTATATTTATTTGTAAACTGAAAAATCTGGGTTTTCTTTCCAAGTGTTACCAGATGGCTAGAGAATTTGTAAGGCAAGGCATATATATTCCTAAAAAATCTAACCACATCATTCTATCTATGGCACCCATATGTTTGACAGTAGCGTCATCTGTTTGTGCCCGTATTTGGAAGTAACTTGTGATGCAGCTACAAGTAACTGTTACTTTTTTTGAATTCTCACTGTAACTAGCTACTTGTAAAAGTAAGTACGTAACTGCAACTACAACAGAGTTACTTTTTTTCTAAATACTTTAGGAAAGTTAAATTCTTAACCTGAATATCTGGCAACTCTGATTCCAACTATATGTCTTCTCTGGATGATAAGGTGAAACTATTTTCGATGAATCGCCGAAGTTAAGGAAGCTAAGCTTTACCGCATAATGCTAAATTTAGAGCATGCACGCTTTATTGTAATTCGTCATTTCAATATTCTTTTGCTTCTAGAGGACAAATTCGCATAGAAGTAATGAAAACAAATTGGAGGGATTTATGAAGACAAACAGTACATTACTCCATTCTGAAGTAACTCTTTATAAAGTACAAAACTGGAATGGCACACTAGTTTGGCAGTCGAAAGAGTGCTTAGTTCTGGAACAATTGTACTGTCACGACATAGGGGCCATGTCAACTCACAATTTTACAAGATGACGTGAAAGCTTATTAGCAAGTTTATATAATGGAAACAAAAAATATTAAACTTGATTGTAAGCTGTCTGTTCCCTGTGACATGTTTTTGTCTTCGGCAGTATATTATATAATGTGTTTGTGATTATCTGAACCTCTTTATTATAAAAATAATAAATAAATAACATAAATGAGATCCTATGTAAAGTATGTGTTTATGGAGAAATTGTGTTGTTGTTCTATTAATGAGAAATACGTTTCATAATTATTAAATAGAATAACTAACTAAGAGATAACTTGAGAATAATAGTGGCATCTTTGTTTTACCATTAAGCATTCAATATTCTATTTATCTTCTTTAATAAATCGTGGCCACGATATATATCGCCAAAATATCATGACGATATACATCGCCGACACGATATATATCGTCCAAATATCGTAATGACTAATCGTCTAGTTGATATCATCTGAACGATATTTTTTTAATATCAAATATTTTTCTAGACGATACATCACACAACACTAATCATCAATCATCGTCATCTTCGTGAATCGCGATTACCCAAAAGTGGCAGAAATAGGAAGTATAATAAACTAAATCAATCAATCAATGAAGAAGGGACACTAACAAAGAACTTCCATGCGACCCTTGTGTTTTACCATTTCGGCGTAAAAATAAAGTTCACTCGTAGTCAGTGATGTGCCGTAGTCTATGTTTACGTCTACATGCGTTATCTACGCTTAATCTACACGAATATTACATTGGCTATAGTTTACATAGTCTACTGTAGACAACGCAAACAACAGGGAAGAAGGAAATCCCGGTGGTCTTTGAAAGAGAAAGTATTTTTTCTTCAAACATGTCGATAATCTGGGCCTATAACCAACTTAAGACCATCCGATGTAATCAAAGTTATCGAAAATGGGGAAAAGGGACTACCGAAAGAAAACAACAAACTCATATTATTTTTTACACTGACAAAAGGGAAGGCTAAAAATAATTTCTTGTCTTATTACTGCATAGGAAAGTGCATTTTTTTTTAAAGCAGATATTTCCACGTGCGGAATTGTGGAAATTGAAGTAAAGCGAGAGGGAAATGCTCCCTTGCCGTTGGCGAGACGCTGCGATTGCCAAATGCTGGAGTCAATTCGTTCCACACGTGCAGCTGGTTACTCATTTCTCATCGCATTTTCTTGGCTTCGCGCATCCATTACATTCGGTCAATTTCTCCTATCATTTCAAAACACAGTGTCGCTTGTTTCAATGTTATTTTAGATAGCGCCCATTTAAAAAAGAAAATACAGTATAGATTCTTGTATTTTGCAATGAGAATTATACATTCAGCCATACGAATTTGCTGAATGAGTTTAAAACTGAACAACAGAGAAAATTACAGAAACTTCACACAACGATGAAGCTTGCAATCATGTATCTAGAAATATATTTCTAGGGGAGGGGTCCGAACCAAGTGTCTCAGAATAGTAATAATAATATAATAGATGGTAATATTATAATATGATAGTAATATATTAATAATTATTTAATTAACCGTGCGCCATTGCAACAGCGATCTTGAGTGGGAGAAAAGCATGCAAGCCTCCTTGTAAATGGGTGCCCCGCTTTGTCATTCCACTACGGACATCGCATTTTTTGGGTACGTCGCGAGAAGTTTATTTTGCAGTTCAATTAATACCTAGTGAATTGGTTGAACGTATAAATAAATACTTAAAACACTTATTTCTGGACTGTGGAATACTTCACGCTCTCTATGTCCACCTGCTGATGCTTGTTGCTGATTGTATAACGATGCGTGTGCCTTGCACGCAGAACGCCAAGCGCCATGTTGTCTAAAATGGATACATAGTTTACATAGTCTACATTGTCTACACGTAGAATGTAGACAATCGTTGTTTACGCGTAGATGCACATCACTGCTCGTAGTACTTAATTCGAGCTTCGAATTGGCGCTGTGCATTTCTCACTTAGAAGTTCCTGTTCTGTGAAATAATATAAACTTTTTACGTTACTTACCATAGCTGCTTTCCTGTATCGAAGTCCATGTTGTAAACGCACAGTGTTGCCAGGTCGAACTTTGTTTTTTAACGTGGATATATATGCGAATTTCCACTAGGATTCAACTTTCTCTATTTCGTGTTTTCATCCGTATTTATGATTCTCATTTCATTTTTGGATATTGAAGTATCTATTTTTTAATAACTGTAAATTATTTTCGTTAATTTAAATATATTCATGTCTCGGTAATATGACAATATGCCTACAGTATACTACCTTTTGAAGGAAAATAAATAAAAATAACATTGTATTTACGAGTACAGGAATTGTAAAAGAAAAATGCCACATTTTCTATATAATAAGTTAATAGGCGTATAACATAATAATGTTTTGGTTGTTGTCTGCCTAATGGCTCTCTAGTGCGCATTTAAATCCAGTTTCATTGATACGACATTTTAAACTGGAAATGAGAATGGCTTAGAAAAAGGCACCCGACTCCAAGAGAGCTTCTTACTTGCCCGACAAGCTGCCAATAACGGCTGTGTGTGGAGCTCCAAGCGATTTTCAACTAATGAGGGAACCACTTGAAACGTTTTCTTGGCTAGAAAGTGGCTAATGAGACCCCCCATAGAGATTACACCGATCCTCTACTGTTACATGACAACGCATCAAGCTTCTCATTGATAGGTCTATTCAGACCGTGAAAGAAGCACAATGAGAGCTTTCCTCTATCTAGTTTGTACTATAATGCAATGCTTTCTGGTTTCATTGCACTATTGTGTAAATATGGAGATGGAGTCAAGAGACTGTGAAAATATTCTACAGAATGACTCGAAAGCGTCATAAAAAAGAGTGTAATTTTAACCTGCAGTCACAAAAGAAATTACGGAAATACATTTCATATGTACATTTCTAAATATAAGGTAAAGTGCCCGAAATCCGTCCCCTGCCCTAAATTCGTACCCCTCTTTAACTTCCATGGAAAGTGCTGCCATTTTGCGAGAGCAACAGGAAAATCTTCAGAACCATTCGGTTGTCTGGTAGTACAGTTGCTTTTTTCTGTTCATTCACGCTTTAATTTTTCAAAAATAGTTTGTCTGAAAGATTGTTAGAGTGTGAAATCAACTTGAAACAGTTATATTGACGACTCGCTGTAAGTTTTTCATCATTGTCACAGCCATGTACCTGTAGTCGTTTGGTCAGGAACAGTCGCTATTGTTGTTATAACTGGAGTCCCAAATCCGTCCCGGGGACGGATTTAGGACCCACATTATGTATCTATCTTGTGATATACTATTTTATTTTTTTTCCTGACCACATAGACTAGTTTCGATTGATGTATGATCACTTGTTGACCTTTTTTTAATGTGTTTAACACTTCTATGCCTTACTTTTAATAAATTAATAATTAATAAAAAGTATATATTAAACTTACAAGTTCTATGAAGAAGGTGGCGCCAGCGGTGGGTTCGAGGGGAGACGTGCCTCCGTCCTCACTCAACAGACAAGCTACAGCCTTTGGATGTAGCATTTATGTTTCCTCTGAAAACTCTATACGCAAAGGCTATAGAGTAATGGTTGGCCACTAACCCAAACAGAATTGTGAGGAAACTACAAGTATCCCGTTTGTTCTGTGAAGCGTACCTTCGTGCTGATACTCTTGAAACTGCCGTTATTGGATTTAGGAAAACTGGAATTCATCCGTTTGATCCCGATGCCTTTTAAGAGCATGACTTCATAGCCAGAGAACCTGAAGACCCAGAGCTGTCTGACAATGGAGAGAATGATGTCAACCAGAATGCTCCACCTCAAGTGGTCAGTCCAAGAGACATCCAGGAAGTTCCAGTAACCCAGCCTTCTCTTCCACATCTTCTAGGAGCTCATTCTTGGTAACAGGAAGTCCACATAAGATGTCTCTAAAAGCCTCTATGAAAAGAAACAAATGGCGGAAGAGCGTCAGAAGAAACAGTCCCAATCAAAGGCCAAGAAACGTCTCATCATTAAAGATAAAGATCAGCTTGGAACATCATCGACAAAACCTCCCAAAAAGAAAACAAAGAAATATGACTCAAGTTCAAGCGACTCTGAGGATGAAACACACGTTCCACTGGTGTCCACCGATGACGAGGATAGTTCAAGCGATGAAGTTGTGTTATGTCCTATTTGTGGAAAGAGTTTTTCCCAAGACAAGCAAGGAGAGAAATGGGCAAAGTGTTCGAAATGCTTCCAGTGGTGCCACGAGATCTGTTCATCTTCAACAAAAGTCAAAACCTTTGTTTGCGATTTTTGTCTGGATGGGTAAAAAGATGTAACTTCAGTATAAAAATGTATAAACATGTTTTCATCTCAATAAATTTATTACAAGAGATTTTAACACTGTTTTAATCAAATTTCCCATAAAATAAATGAGTAGATAAGAACTGGAAAGGTGGTCGGAATTAGGACACCTTTTTTTGAAAAATCAAAATTTGAGTTCCTTTGATTATTTACTCTTTTTGGTTAAGAAAGAATTATTTAGTAGAATCAGACCAGCAGCACTAGTAGGTATGGAGTTGAGTTGCTTCAATCAGTTGTTGAATTATTTTTAACTTTAAACAAATTTTCAGAATTGAAGATTTGGCTTAGGGGGACGGTATTTGGGCACTTTACCCTAGTGCCTAGATATTGTTATTGTGCCGCTAGAACGCGGTCCGTGCACGTGTTTTTGCAACTCCAGCGCCACTCTGTATCTTTCAAAGTCTAGGTTTCATTAGGTAAGCACACTGTGGAACACTGCAACAGAGCGAAATTCCGACTGGAAGCCCAGACTTTTCGCCTCCAGTTGTGTAAGTTTCAAGGGGGGGAAAAGCGGTGTTGCTACACGCCTGATTTTTGTTCGGTTGTACACGACACCTTGTGCTGTCAACTTTCACTCTTCGCTCGCATTTCAGGGAGAGACAGGGAATCGGAGACCCATTTGCTTGCTACGCTGCGGCAACTATTAGGCTTCGCCGTGCTTGACCTTGTTGAGGGTGCCACATGGTTCGAAAACGACTCGAAACGAAAAATTTGGCAACGCAGAATACCACGAGAATTTCCCACCATCACGGCAACTGGACCAAGCTAATTGGTTCAGCGGTTCATGTGATTCTCCCTGGCTTTCGACGGAAAATACAAAAATACGAGGGTAAGTCAAAAATTATCTGCACTTTTGCCACAACTTTTCTCAGGTTCGCTGCACTGCCTTCGGCGCTTGTGTGCTACAAGGTTGTACTTTTGTGGTCATGTGGGTGAGGTTTGATCTTAATCGCTCCATTTTTCTTTCTTTTGTTACAGTGTAAATATGGCCGCTCCACTGGCAGTATAAATTAGTGATCCGATATTTCTGGTCTGAAGGTGTGTCAGAGGCTGAAATTCATCGCAGCCTTTCGGTACAACACCGGGACAGCACTTTACTGCGTAGAATTGTGTATGAGTGGATCGAGAGGTTTAAAAATAGCCGGACAAGCGTGAAACACGACGTGGGAGCAAGAAACTCCATCAACCTTCACTACTGACAGGAAGATTCAACAAGCTCAAGAGATGTTTCTGACGAACCGACGGAATCGACGGTTACCTATCATCCGAAGAGATTATTCTGACATCATCAGATGTACTGAGAGGCTGCGATGAATATCAGCCTACATAATGTTTATATATTAAATGTAATGCATAAAGTTAACTCGGTAGAATTTTTAAGTTTGTTCTTTCGCCGAACAGGCTTTAGTTCTCATCAACAACATGTTATCGAGAATATGTAGATCCATGCTGTCGGAACGTGGCACCTCGCTGTCTGCCGTGGATATCAAAATTTGCCTTCAAACGAGCGAATGTGTCGTGTATTTACATAAGTGTAAACTGCTAGGTGAATAAGTGGTAAGCCGATCAGTGTTGTATGTTGATAAATGTCATATATTTGACTTCCCAAACTAAGTAGCAGTTGCAGAGAACGACAGAATAATAAATATATATGTAATATTTAAGAATGAATACAGATATCTCACGAGCAAGCCTTGTACGCCAGTCGATGGCATATTTTATTTTTCACGAAAATAACTTTTCCCGAATCAACAGTCCCTGTCCAGCCACAGAGAAGAAAATGCATTAAAACTATGCTCTTTAAATGCAACAACTGAAAGAGCCTCGCGTCTCGTTGTTTCTTGGTTTCTTTCTTGACCAAAACCTCTGATCCAATGCAGTTTTAGTGCCCCAAGAAATACATTGAAATGCTTCGCTCTACTTGAATCCAAACCGTAATGTAATTCAATGTATCTACCTAGGTATACGTCTTCATTGCATCATTAGTTCAAATGTCTGGTTTACTTTCGAATTCTGCTTTTCAGTATTTAAAGAAGGCCCTCGTCGATTCTGATTGAACTGAGGAACATATTTAATACTGCAATGTTCTTTTCTTAATAATAAAATACTTTTATCTTCCGACAAAACACAAGGTTGTTGACAGTTACTACGTAATCAATCCCGTATGCTGATGGCGGCGATTGCTACTTGGGATACATCGCTATTAACTGATAGAACAACGATAATGTATTGATCGGTGTGCATTGTAGTACAATGTTGGTCTAATATGCAAGTATGATTTACAATTACTAGAGACATGCATATTTCGTTTTGACGTAGAAACACGAAATGTGAAATTCACTATAATGTTCAATTTGCATCGTTTCAAAGGGTAGGGAATGCATTTGCAACCACATTTTATCAAGAATGAATGGACACTTATGTACAAAATGCGAAATAAAACCGTGATGGCACAACAAAACAAGAAAAATTGGAAATTTTTTAAAATTGCAAGCAGTTTCAAGGACAGAACGACGAGCGTCACGAGCAGTTTCCACATCAGACAAATATTACCGGCAAATCAACCTTGACATACAAATCTTCCAGTTTCGTGTGGGCGGGATATATTGGTTTCTAATCACCCCTGGCATTTTAAACACTTTTGACATAACTGAAACGAACATTAACTCACATAAAATTCATTTACAGCAAAAAGGAAGTATTGATTTAGCAAAAGTTCCCATTTATTGCAGCCTCCATATAGTCTATGTATATAGCAGAGACTGTGGAGAGAAGAATGCCAGGGTCGCAGAGGGATGATAACGCGGAACTCTATTCACGCACGACCATCCACTTGGACTACCACTTTACACCTTTACGCCTTTTCGTGAAATTAGCACATTTTTCCCCTTTTTACGCCCTCTTTAATGTTTTTCCCTTCCTTTTCTTTCATGTTTTGTTAAAAAAAATTGACAAAATAAATTACTTTCACTCTTCTTGAGTAGCTACATAAAATCCTACAGTCGAATTTTGTAGAGCGGAACGAGACTTATGAAAGGGTATAATATAATCATTGCAGCCCCTATAGTTCCAAAATGTAATGTAGCAAAACCCGCGAGAGAAAACACAAACTTCAACAAAACCTATTCGGCAGAAACACAGTTCTCTACGCGGTCCGCGCGAATTATATACAGAAGGCGCAGAAAAAGAGAGCTATGGAAAAAGACATGGTATCAGCGCCTTTTTGAAAACATTTTCAGAACCTTTTTATCCCCTTTACGGACCATAATTTTGCACCTTAAAATGATTTGCTAAACAAGAACCAGCAAGGATGCGCATTCATTGGAATAATAAGACCTTAGAACAAGTAGAACAGTTTGAATATTTAGGAACCATACTAACTGCGGACGGGAAAATGGACTCTGAAATTAATCACAGAATTCAGAAAGCAAATAATCTGTACTATAATATTAGTAACACCATTATAGGTAAAAAGGAGATTAGTAAAGAAACAAAAATGAAAATATATAAAACAGTCTATCTCCCCACGCTATTATATGGATCAGAAAGCTGGATAATGCAAACTAAATTGGAGAGCAGACTTACTGCTACTGAAATGAAATTCTTAAGAAAAACTGTAGGAAAGACAAGGAGAGATATGATACGAAACACAACAATAAGAAGAGAATGCCTGAATCAGGAACCACTGATTGAAATCATTGAGAAGAGGGAATTAGGCTGGCTGGGACATCTTATTAGGATGGAGGAAGAGCGTAAACCGAAACAAATATTTGAGGCTCGACCAGAAGGAAAGAGAGGAAGGGGACGACCCAGGTTGAACTGGAACCAGTACATTTATGGACTGGCACAGAAGAGAGGGAAGACACCGGACGAAGTGAAAAGACTGGCACAGGATAGAACTTCTTTCAAGAAGTGGCTGAAAGGACCCGACGCCTAAGTGGGCATAAGGGAGAAGAAGAAGAAGAAGAAGAAGAAGAAAATGATTTGCCACGCTACATTAGCCGTGGCGGAGTGGTTACCATACAACTCTACGACGCGAGGAGTCCCGGGTTCGAATCCCGACATGAACAAGGGTGTTCTGTGTGGGTGTCCTTTCATCCGTTCCATCAACTGTTGGTTCTTTTTAGCCCTTCCATTCACCGTGACTAACAAGCCGAATGACTGGAGACAAAAGCACAGAAGAAGCAAACAAGAGACGGTTTAGCGTTTAACCAATTAGTTGAAAACTGTGCGGCATTATCTAGGGGTTGGAAGTCATAATTCCGCGAAATCACCACGCAGTTTCAATGAGCTTAATCTCGGAATGAGACGAGATATTCTACGACGCTGCTCGTTTCTTAATTTCTTCTTGAAGGATCGCGTTACGTTAATTTCATTAGCGCCGAGTTGTATTACATTTGCGTATGTAACAATGGGAAACACTGTTGACGGCCACCGTGGCTGAGTGGTCAGAGCATCACGCTAATAAGCCAGAGACCCCAGGTTTGAACCATGATCAGGCATGAATGTGTCATGATTCGGGAAAGGATTTTAAGATGCAAATTATGGTCGGGAAAGGAAAAAAAAATGTTTCTGAAAATGTTTTCAAGAAGGTACTGATAAAATGACTTTATTCCATACTGTCTTCATCATCATCATTCTTACTGGTGTAAGTAACGTCCCGTGAAACTTGGCTTTTCTTTTGAAGGGTGGTGCTACACTCAGAGAACTAAATGCATCATATCGATTGATGCACCAGAATGCATCGATTGTTACACTAAAGTGTGTTTTGTAGCTACTTCAAAGAATCAGATTCACATTTCATGCATTTTGGTGCATTTTTGTATGTCGTGAAAGAAACACCAAAGTGCACCATTTGATTCAAGTGAGTTTTTTTTTTCAGTCGAGATGCACTTTAATGCATCAGTTGATGTTCCTTGATACACCTTCCTGCATCTTTTTGGATGATGCACTTAAACGTTTCTGAGCTACATGAAGCATCAAAACGCATTAGCTGATGCATTAAAGTGCATCTTGACTGAAAGAAATCCTCACTTGAATCAAATGATGCACTTTGGTGTTTCTTTCACGATATACAAAAATGCACCACAATGCATCAAATGTGAATCTGATTCCTTGAAGAAGCTACAAAACACACTTTAGTGCATCAATCGATGCATTCTGGTACATCAATCGATATGATGCATTTAGTTCTCTGAGTGTAGGTAGGAGTGGAAAATTTTGTTGCTTTCGTTTTTGGGATATGCTTTTTCCTGATGCAACTGCAACAGCTGAGTTTCTAGGGTAGGGAAGAGGTTTTTGCTCCTGTTTACTTGGCTGGAGCTTGAAGTTTTGAGGTGTTGTCCTCGAAAGGGTTTAATTTGCCTCCTTAGAGGCTGAGCGTACCGGCAGTTCGTTGGGGGTGGGGGTTGTCTCCCTCGGCTGGTATGAAGGAAGTGAAGGATTTGGTTCTTCCAAAGAAAGTACAAGGAAATTTCAAGAAAGGTATATGAATTTACAATGGTTCTTTGGTTCCTAATTTTTTTTTGATTTTGCAATTCGGCGTATTTTGATGGGGGATTAATTAGCGCCCGCCTTCTGTATATAATGCGCGCGGACCGCATAGAGAACTCTGGTTCTGCCGAATAGGTTATGTTGAAGTTTGTGTTTTCTCTCGCGGGTTTTGCTACATTAAGAACTATTGGGTCTGCAATGATTATATTGTACTATTTTATAGCTCTCGTTCCGCTCTACAAAATGAGACTATAGGATTTTATATAGCTGCTCAAAAAGAGTGAAAATATTTTTTTCTGTCCAATATTTTTTAACAAAACATGAAAAAAGAGTAGGAAAAATGTGCTGAAACAAAAAATAGGGGGTAAAAAGTGGTTAAAAGAGGTAATATAACGAAAAGATGCAACAAAGTGTGTTCACTTTACTTAATACATATCTCAAACGATCGTTATGAAAGCAGCTATATTTTTGGAAATGTGCTGCCTGCACCTTAAAATCCGTTCCCCAGCCATGATACTTGTCCTATGACCGCCTACCTATTCTCGTAGCACTTCTCGCAACTTGAGAATCGCAGGGGACCAACTTCCTTACTTGGATTTTTACCTTTCAGGCTTAAACTACATACGCCAACTCATGAAAAATGTCAAAAACAAGTCTGGTGTTAGTAAATTCAGATTTTTATTAATTTTTACATGCAAACATGCTTGAAATTTGTTAGAAAACAATCCGATTAACATGCATCGCATAAACTTACAACCCCGGCTTTCATTCAACCAAGCCACAGAATATCTCCACCCTCCTATTCCTCTATTTTATACAATGTGATTGCCAATATGACTTTTCTTTGCAGCGCTGTCAAAGTTATAATTTGTACAGCGTGATTGCCATTGTAGTTTTTTACATATTGCTGGTAAATATGTAATTTGTACAGCGTGATTATTTTTATATACAACATTTTCAACTAGAGAACTTATGATCTGTCATAAATTCCCCGGGGTTGGGAAATTTGACTTTCTTACTGAGAATCAAGAAGAAATGTCAAATACTTCATGCATTACTAAAATTATGACATTGTCTACATGCAAGAAGTTAGTTACAAAACAAACACCACATAAACAAAGATATAACATGTAAGAATATGACAAAATATCAGATTCATATATTAAATAACTTAACATGCATAAACACAAAACAGAATACACATATGTAAAGTGTGTATGCATAATCGCAGAACCAAATTTGCACAATTTTCATGCATAAACACAAAACAACACACGTGCAGTTTACATGCATCAGTAAGAAAAAAGAAAACACATCATGTACAATTTGCATGCAGAGATAAAATCATAACATATGCATCTCGCATACATAAATTAGCATGCATACATTTAACATGCAATAGACAACATGTATGCACAAACTCCACATATCACAAATATGGTACCACTATAATTTACAATTTGTTATCATGCTCTTAATAAATATAGTTAGACAGCATCATGCAACTGCTCCAAACCTAAGTCATGAAGTTGCAAATCGTTACGCATGCTTAAAAGTTTGTTTATCCAAAGTTTTTGTTTGTCCAATGAACAATGCCAAGCTTTGATATTTTTTACGGAAATATTTGTAATGTCTTTTCCAGTGTTGCAGCATATGGCTTTCACTGTGTTATCATCATGAATTTGCATACAAACAAAAGGACCTTGGTATAAATTACAATATTTTTTTATAATGCAAGTGATAGTGTCACTTTGAGGATGCAGTTTTATGAAGATCAGATCGCCTTGCTTTACTGGATATTTTGTTGCTTGTTTTTCATGCTGTTTTATAATATGTTTTTGTCTCTTATTGAAACTACATGTTTCTGCCATAAGCAGCTTATTTTTCCACATCTCTACATCAGGAATGCGATCCGTTAGTACTTTTTTACAGATATATTGAGGTTCAATATTTAGCCTGAGTTCTATAGGAGCATAACCTGTACTGGAACAAATTGAATTATTTAACAGATGTAAAATGGCAGCAATATGGCTAGACCATTGTTTATGTTTACCATTGCAAAATATACGCATCAATCTATTTATTTCCTGGTGATATCTCTCCACTAAGTTGGCACTTGGATGATAACTGGGTATGTAAAAAATTTTTACATTGAGAGCATGCATACCTTTTGTAAAATGTTCTGCACGAAATTGTGGACCATTGTCACATATAATGATTGTTGGTATTCCCAAATGGATGAAGTAAGAATGTGTTAGTTTTCTAGTTACGATGGAAGCTGTACTATTGCTAATAGGATATGCCACAAGATAACGACTAGCAGAATCTAATACTGTTAGTAAATATTTTTCACCTTTGGAAGAACGTATGAATGGACCTTGTAAATCAATAAATAATATTTCACCTGGTTTTGAGGGTTTATGCATGATTTCCAGATACTTAGGAGGATGTTTATCTGGTTTATTTTTCATGCAAATTTCACAATCAGTGATGTAAGATTTTGTGTCTCTTTTCATATGAGGCCAGTAAAATATTTGGTAAATTTTACCGAGTGTCTTGTCTGTACCAAAATGACCACCTTGATCATGATACTTGTGCAGTACAAGATTTACTAATGATTGAGGCACGCATATTCTTATCCGGTTTGGATTGTGAAAATCTTTGATGGTAAGTAGATCATTGTGAATAAGGTATATATTCTTCCAGTTTCGATGTTTGCTCTGTTGTGAACTTTCATAACCAGCGAGAACAGATTTAACACCACTGCAATACGGATCACTATTTTGTTCATTAACAAAATTGTTTTTATCACATATTAATGACTCATCAAGATACTCAAAGTTATTTATGAATATGAGTTCGTTATCATGGTCATTAAAAGATCGGCTCAACAGGTCTGCCAAGAGGTTTTCTTTACCTCTACAATATTCGACATGGAATGAGTACTGTTGTATTTGAATAAACCATCTAGTCAGCCTATTGTTCCAAGTGTGTGCAGATTCTAACCACGTGAGGGATTTATGATCTGTGATAACAGTAAATTTTCTACCTAACAACAGTGATTTAAATTTGTCCAGTGTAAAGAGTATTGCTAACACTTCTACTTCAGTGGACGTATATGATTTTTCAAAAGGTTTCAAAATCCTTGACACGAATCCAATCGGACGCATGTTGTTGTCTACCAGTTGAAAACAATATCTGCAATGCCTATATTTGATCCATCAGTTTGAACAAAGAATGGTTTGTTCAAATCTGGATGGTAAAGCATTGTTTCTGCAATAATGGACTGTTTCAACAACTCAAAGGAGCATTGTGCACTTTCATCCCATTCCCACTTTTTGCCTTTTTTCAATAACTGGTACAAGGGATGTGCCATGATGGCATAATCTTTAACATATTTTGATAGCCAATTGAAACTTCCCAAGACTTTCTGCAGTTGCTTGATATTGCAAGGGACAGGTAAGTCTTTTATGGCTTGAACATACTTGGGAGATTTCTCATAACCCTGTGCACTGATAGAATGCCCTAAAAATTCCACCTTGACTTGACAAAACCTACATTTGTCCAGTCTCAGTGTCATGTTGGCATCTTGTAACTTGTCAAAAATAAGTCTTAAGTGAAAAAGATGTTGTTCGAAAGACGTGCTTTTGACAATTACGTCATCTACATAACATACTGTAAAAGATTCCGTACCTTCCAAGGTTCGTGTCAGAGCATTAATGAAAGCAGACGTTCCATTGATTGATCCGAACACTACCCTTGTGAACTGGTAAAGTTTTCCCTGAAAACTGAAAGCAGTATACTTTCTTGCTTTGGGGTGTAAGGGGACCTGCCAGAAAGCATTAACCAAATCTAGGGAGGACAAACATTGACATCCATGGAAACTCATTAAGAGTTCATTTATGTTCATAGGATGTAATTGCTCAAGCTTGACATGTTTGTTGATATTTCTTTGATCTAAGCAGAGACGAATGCCTCCTCCGGGCTTGACTACAACTAGGAGAGGACATAGGTACTCTGATTCAGAATATTCAATAATGCCTAAGTTGAACATTTGTTCTATTTGCCTGCCAACTTCATCCCTATATGCTAATGGTATTGGATAGTTTTTGTTAACTATTGGTGTGGAAGTATCCAGTTCTATTGTGTGTGTATACTTGTTACAGAGACCTGGTAATTCAGAAAACAATGTTTTATATTGTTTTAACAACTGAACTAAAGCTATCCTTTGTGACTCATTTAAATGTTCACACTCTTTAACCCTTCTCCACAAGTCTTCATCAGAAGGATGAGAGGATGACCGTGGGGATATGTTAGATACAGAAGGTCTGAAATCTAACTCTTCTTCCGGACAACTTTCATTTGACACAGCGATAAATTTGGAGAATTTGCTTCCTTCGCTCGATTCCAAGAGTAAGCCTCGCTGGACAAAGTCTAAAGTACTATCAATATTGTATAGGACATCTAAACCGAGAATAATGTCTACTTTTAAATGTCTGACTACCAGGAATTTAATGTAAAAGGAAAGTCCACAAATTTCAACGTTCAAATGAGTGGAACCTATTAGTTTGTCTTTCCTTTTCCCTGTATAATCAACTAATTTAATTCCCGTAACTGGCAATAGCCGTGGTTTAGAAGCCTGAGTACAAATAGACTTCCACAGGGTTTCCGAGAGAACACTGACCTCAGCGCCACTATCGAGTAAAGAAGTATATTCCTTATTGTTTATTCTTACTTTTATGTGAGCAGAAGGTTTACGCTTGCTATTAGTATTTATGGGTTGCTTACAATTTTTGATTTCTGCACTGCAATCTATTTCATCACATTCACTTAAGTTTATAAAATGAATAGCAGGATTTATCCCATCACTCACATCACCTGCTTTTTGACATGAGCTCGTAACTAGTTTAACGAGTTAAACTGGTGTATGTCTGCCTGGACTGTGATTTCATTTTGATTGACATCATTGAACAGACGTTTTTGTTTCAAGAAATCAAAAACTACATTCATCCCAGACTTTGACCAATGAATTAAATCAATTCGGCCATTCCTTGGATTTCCTAAGTGTTTTTCAAATAGATCTAGTTTTATACTAGAATCTGCATTCAAAAACAGATGACTAATATTCACTACAATGAGATTCTCATCATTCCCCAACTCCATTAGAAAATTATTCCACTGACTCCACTTACTCCACAAATCAGGATTGTCAGCAGTTAACAACTTTGGGATTGGTGGTAACGTGAGTAATATTAACTGATTCGTTAAAGGTAATAACTTGTGTATTAAACCTTTGAGGTCACTTTTCATTTTGTGTAGCTCTGTATATCTCAAAAAATCATTGGTGCCAATAAGCAACATCACTTTATTACCAACTTTGGTATCTGGACGGATTTTTTGAGATAGGTTGGAAATAGTTTGGCCACTAGTACATAACCCTATGTTCCGTTTACCTAGTGAATCATATGAAACAGTGTAGTTTGCCAAGGTTTCTGCTACGCGGATCATCATGGAATCACCTAGCAAATGAACATTATTGTACAAGGGTTCAATGACCTGTGCTTCGGTATTTGTTTTGACTGAATTGTAAAATTTTTTGCGTGTGGGATTAAGATTACTAGAGTTGGGTTGTTGCAAAGGAGGGTTAGCAGGTACTCATGACACCTCCCTCTCGACATGAGCGACTTACTCGTTTCCCGAAAAAGTAGACTTATTAGAATTGATTACATTTCTTTTCGAGTTACGCTGTGTGCTGGAATGATCAACAACCTCGCACTTGAGTTTGTCACCTCTGTCTTTAGACTGATCGGTACATTTAGTTTGAATAACTGCTATGTTTCTATTACTATCAAAGTTTTTAGTTCTACTGTTAAATACTGCCTGTGGCCTTTCACGTAATGAAGTTTTGCTAAGGGCTTCGGAATTTTCTATTACCGTGATGGCTTCACTCAGCTCGGTAACAGGTTTCATTATGAAAATTTCCTTGATTTTGAAAGGCATCAAAGTAGCAATTTGAGCTAGCCTTTGTGCTTCGTCAGTGGTAGGTTGAACAATCTGCAAAATTTTCCATTGGTCCATGAAAAATGTTAGCAGTGACCCATGAACAGACTTTTGATACTGGGAATTCAAGATTTTGGTGAGCATCGTTGTTTTCCAATTAGAATTTTGATAATGATTCAGAAACTGAATTTTGAAAGTTTGGTAATCTGAAAATTTTTGCTTTGAGATCTTGTACCATTGCTTAGCATCTTTCGTTAGTAGCGTTGGTACATAAGTCATAAAATCTGTTTCTGCTATTTGAAATAACTCGAAATTCTCTTCGACATCATCTAAGAATTCAGATGGGATTAGTTCACTAGAAACTCCAGAGAATTTCGGAAACCTATTTAATTGATCTGACTTCAAGAAATTTCTTTTAGTAACATGTGAGGAAACTTGATTTTCTTTGCACCTAGAAACACTCTTACTTGTTCCATTAGGGAAAAGTGTTGTTACACTATCATTATTATTCACATTTACTAAGGGAGACTTTTTCCTAGACCTATTCTTTTTTCTACTCTTAAGCCCAGATGAATGACAGCTAATTGTGCTGGGTGAACTATCTGAATCACTTTCCCGAAACCTGTGTAGCATGGTAGTAGTTGAATTCTGTAGAACTTTAACTTGTTGAGCTACACCTGACAAAACGGGCAACACTGTATTGTTCACAATACCCACTAAATGTTCTACCTCATGGGAAACATTACCATTTTGTAATTCACTGGTTTCGATGGGAATATTTTCACTTGTGTGGGATTTACCAGCAATAAAATTAAACCATTCTTCAGCTTCTGATGGCTCTTCAGTAGATTCCTGGTGATCTACAGGTGAAAATGCAGGCTTCTTTTTGACAGACTCTGGTACTTGTACTTGACGATGACACCATACAGTCTTGGCTTGATTGTTTTGTATTCTTTCTTCCAGTTCACAAAGTTTGTTTTTCACAACCACCAGTTCCTGACGCAATTCATCCTTTTCTTCTATCAATTTTCTCACTTCCATGTCAACTTTCTGGGTTTCACTCCTAACCTTCTCATTCCTAGAAATGCATTCTTGCCTGTATAGGGACACATCTTTCTGCATGACATTCAGTCGGATGTTCAGATCAGCTCTTATATTTTTTTCTAGAT
Organism: Lepisma saccharinum; assembly: GCF_977018435.1. Classification (NCBI taxonomy): domain Eukaryota; kingdom Metazoa; phylum Arthropoda; class Insecta; order Zygentoma; family Lepismatidae; genus Lepisma; species Lepisma saccharinum. The sequence goes on along the minus strand of NC_139258.1, from coordinate 35,398,863 downwards.
TCTTTAGATCACTCTTAAATTCTGCTTTCACTTGTCCTAACTCCTGTTTAAGTTCCTCTCGTGACTTCGAGATTGCTCGCAATTCAGCCAATATTTGCTCCATATTTCTTATTTATCACGTAAAACAACTTAAGTTCACTTTGCACCAAACAAGAACTAGTTGAACACTATCACAATCGTGGAATCACATATTTCGTTTTTGCAAACTAGTTGCGATGATAATGTAAAATATTTCACATTATAATCTTTAGACGAATAATCTTTGAGACAGCGTACTGAGTCTCATAAAATCTTTTATGACCGCCTACCTATTCTCGTAGCACTTCTCGCAACTTGAGAATCGCAGGGGACCAACTTCCTTACTTGGATTTTTACCTTTCAGGCTTAAACTACATACGCCAACTCATGAAAAATGTCAAAAACAAGTCTGGTGTTAGTAAATTCAGATTTTTATTAATTTTTACATGCAAACATGCTTGAAATTTGTTAGAAAACAATCCGATTAACATGCATCGCATAAACTTACAACCCCGGCTTTCATTCAACCAAGCCACAGAATATCTCCACCCTCCTATTCCTCTATTTTATACAATGTGATTGCCAATATGACTTTTCTTTGCAGCGCTGTCAAAGTTATAATTTGTACAGCGTGATTGCCATTGTAGTTTTTTACATATTGCTGGCAAAGTTGTAATTTGTACAGCGTGATTATTTTTATATACAACATTTTCAACTAGAGAACTTATGATCTGTCATAGTCCCATCAGGAATTTAATATATTTGCCTTGGCCTGACCGTCACGTTCACTTGGGTGTCCGGTGACTTTTGGCTACATAGTGTACATAACATGGGATTAATTCCTAAAGAAAGGAAATTGAGTATGATGATAGTTCCAAACTCTGATTTAGCATAATTTCGTTCTTGGTATTCGCTGTTTCATTTCCGTCGTCTTCTACCTCTGCTTCTTATCTTAATTCTCTTCTTTTCTTCTTCCTTTCAATCTCTGGATGACTGTCTTCATGACACAAGACATAGTCCACTAAACATCACATAAACAACCGCCCACTACCGAAGACAAAAATGGCGGCGGCAGAACGATGATCCAGCATCGTTTTCTTTCTTTGCAGAACTCCATCTCCTTCTTCACAATCTTGTACCAGAGATTCATCCCTTCCATTCTGTTTTCGTTTGGTCGTCTCAACATTTAGCGCTCTAATGAAAATCTCTTTTGTATGTATGTATTTTAATGTTCTCTTCTACTTATTACTACCAGTAATATTGATAATAAATAATATGCAACAATCTACTCCCCCCTTAAAAAAATACATTTCCTTCCAAATGTATGCAATTCCTTTTTACATTTGAATCCAGAAATTGAAGTTTCTATCAGCCCCCTGCCCCCCCCCCAAAGAAAAAATCAGAAAACTGTTGGGATTGAATGGAAATATTACCGGCCAAACCTTCTTCACCTTAATTTGTTTTGTTTCTCGAGGGCCTCTTCGATTGCGTAGCGGTAAACAAAGACCCCCCCGAGTTCGATACCCCCAACGGCATATAGTTGTTCGGATCTCACTTTAAATTATAGGTCCAGCGCCGATTTGCCTACCAGTGCATAAAGTGGACTTAAACTTCTAACTTAGTTTTCCGCAGTGTAATATTTCCAGAATTGAGATAAAATGTCAACGAAACAGTCAAGTGTACGCCCAGTTCCGTTGTTTAGAAACAGGCACGGAGAAAAATTAATGCAAAATAGATAAATTTCTACGAAATTCTTAAAATGTACCGAAAACTAAAACATTTTATGGGGCACGTTTAATTTTAAAATTATATTTGTTAAATAGTTTATAAAAACTCTCTTAATAATAATATAGCTACATGGTGTATTAACGAAAACTAAAACTAAAGTGGACATTAATGCCAAAGTCGTAAAATTCATGATTATCCTTTTCAAGATATAATTGTAGCATTAGAACCTTAGGCATGTGATATTCACCACCCTTCATATGATAACACAGAACATAAAGATTTTTCTTTAATTGCTTATAATTACAGAAGGATTTGAATCTCAATTTGAATGCTTCTTCATCTATCTACTTCAGAAACAACAATATCACTGCAACGGAATTTTTCCAATTATATGTTCATAAATCACTTTCACTGGAAAAGCAGAAATGCCTGCGGCAGAAAGATGACAATCTTCTCCAGCACCCTCTCTTGACCTTATAGAACGCCATTTCCTTCTCAATGATTATAAAATCCAACTTCAGGTCTTCCATGAGGTTCTTTTTCGTTTCCTTAACTGACAGGCAATGACTTTTCATGAACCGCTCAGCATGTTCGTGGTTGAGACGTTTGAGTCGGTCAAAATAAGATCGGAGTCGGTTCTCGGAAGCAATGTGTTAGTCCGAAAGCTTTTGTTTAAGGCTTGCTTCCAAATCCTCGATCTTTTTGTCGAATCTAGATCGTTCAGTATTAGAAAGCAGCTTTCTCTGCAGTGAGGACTTCTGGGAGTCCATAAACTTACTAATTTCTTCCTCCGCACGCTTCCATTCACTGTTATAAAGGATGAAGTTGGAATTATCGTCGCTCCCATTGAAAGTCAACGCCTAGAGCTTGTGTCTACATATACAGAGAAGCATTTGCACCAGCATAATTGGCATTTACGTTTTTGCTCTCTCTGACTTCAAACAATATTCACATTCTCCACTGCCGCCACTGATATATATACATATTTGTATGTGTGTGCATGTGAATTAGTATCCTTCCCCTCACCAGTCTTCAATGAATTCGGACCCTGGTCTATTCTTAATTTTCCGAGATCTGCTTCCCCAACGAAAAATGACACCGCACGCCACTACAGCTGACCACCACCTTCCTCTCACCACTCTGACCGACCTCTTGCCGTCAGCTAGTCCCCACTTTCAGTTTCCACCGCGAAGTGATATTGAGGGAAATATGCCGAGTACGTGAGCAGCAAGGAAGGTACGCCTTCAACGTACTCATCTCGAGCACCTAATGAATATTCCAGTCCGGGGGACATAAACTTGAAACAAAAATCTTCTGAAAGCTGCCCGGGAATAAGAACCCTCCCGCGTCTCGAGGAGCAGACCAGGAGGTTTATATTTTCAGTCGATGCCGCAGCAGGAAGAGACTGGGCGTGGAATTCAACCCAAGAAGCATCGCATTAACAGAGCACGCTTGCGGTTGCCTACGACTGCTATATGGATCTCAGGAGAACTGGACTCCAAAGCTCTTTTCTCTCTCTTTCCACTTCTTCCTGGCGTTCGGCCAAGAAACAAACAGACGAGTCCAAACTTGACCTGGAGGCGAAGCCTAATCTAATTTACCAAATCTGTAATCTACGAATCCTTAGCGTCAACGACACATTCCAGAAACGAGTTCAGAAACTAGAATTTTTCGATCTCTTGAGGAAAATACGTTATTTTTTTTTCAAGATCTTCTTTAACCTTCTTTTCTCGAAATCTTCTTTCGGTTTCGGGCAATTCTCCCGTGAACCTTTGAGACACTTCACCTTCCGCGTAGGAGTAGGAAAGGCAATGGATGGAAAAGCATGAAATATGACACCGCCGCGTTGCCAAAACTCATCTCGTCATTCTGTTGATGTAAAAGAGAAGTCTGTAGGACAATTTTCTTATCTTGCGGAAGAATTGGGCAAAATGGCCTTCAGCTTAGAAAAATAACATCTTAATTTGAATTATTTTTGTTTTTTTCTTCACTGTAACTTCTGCCGAAAGACTCTCAGATAAATGCAGCATCAAGAATAAATAGCCTAATGAGCTACCCTATCAGGATAGAGTCTGGATGTGAATCGAAGTCCACTTCAAAAAAATCTCTTTAGGAATATTATAGCAACCCAAAACACAAAGATGTTAATAGTTTGGTCTCTTGCCAGAATATTTACAAGAACTAAACGCTGTTATAAAAAAAATCTACAGACAAAGTGCATGGAATACCAACACAAATTGTTCGGAGTCGAAAATGTCAAATTCTCCTAAATACAAAATAGCAGTGACCCCATTTAGAATGAAAGAAGCGAAAACAATATTTGTAGCAATTTTTATTACACTCGACTTCCAAATAATTCTGCTGAGTCTGACGCGATTTCCTCACTTCCACGTAGTACACCCTGGACTGCAGACTAACGAGGCTCTGGCGACTGGCCCCATGGCCAGTATAATTTTGTTTGTGTTGTCCTGGGTTTTGTCCTTATTTGTGCTGAGTGCCCCTTTACAGCCTCAGCTTTTAATGAAAGTCAGAAGATTTTAATATTTTATGATTTTAGTTATGCAACGTTAAGTTGTTATGTGTAATGATAAGGGGCTGGAGCCCGTATAATGTGACGGGTGCAAAATAGCCTTAGTGCTGACGCACCCAAAATTCTAAATTCAAATTCAAATTCTGACGCGATTTAACAAAGGCTTTCGTACCTATGAACAGCGTTAATAAGAATTTCGAAACTGTGCAATGTTTGAAAGAAAAAAAAAACAAAAACAAGTTGCCTGAATATTTGAAATAGTTGTGTGACCAGGTCTATCAACCACGTCCACAGATGGCGACTCTAGAAAATATAGTCAGATGTTCAATTGTTCGTGGTAAGAACAAAGACACTGATATGTAACTTCACAGGCATATTAATCATAAATAATAATATCCAATAGTACGAGATAGGTTCTTGCTCGTACATACTTATTTATCCGAGATTATACAGCAACTTATAAAACCTTTTCCAGCTCCCCCAAAAATAGGCAATAGTTAGGCTGGAGAGTTCGATGAACTAACCGATCTGTAACTATTGGTCAATATCCGAGACTATACAGCAACAACCAACATAGGAACTAGAACGAGGCATACCTACAGACAATGTGAAGAGTCAATGGGAATTATACGCGTATATTTCTACAGCAGTACGCTTGTGATCTGGATTAAACAATTTACAGTGAAATGAAATGTTTTTTTTCTGTCGTTGATGTAGTATTTGACCTCAGATTTAGCAAAGAAACTGTATGTCTGTTGAAATAATATTTTCTTGCCATATGCATTGCCATCTTTCGAAAAAAAAAAAAATGTAAAATCGCTGTGATGGTTTTCTTTCATTATGTACGAGAGTAGTTTGGCACTTGACGTTTTTCAATGCCTTTGAATTTTCGACATTATTTATCTTGAACTCTTCTTTCTGTTTCGGCGTCAATTGAATCACGTACGGACGACTGAAGAGTTCGAGTGGAATTGGCGCTCAAATTCTGCTGATTGCGGTCAAAGTTACATATTTCTTATAAATACTATTATATAACTTATAGAGAGCATTTTATTGACTGTGTTTCACCTCCATAATCGCAGCATTTGTGAACAGCCACTGATCATGGTTCGTCGGGAGGGGGTCGAACGGGTTCGTCGACCCCCTCCGGCCTGAAATTGGCAAAAAGCTTGTAATTTTTTCTCAACAGAAATAAAGTTCGGTAGCATTCCAACAGAAAAACTGAAGTGGAAACTACATTACATCAGAAAATAATGTAAAATACAGACACCACGCTGAGTTATATTTTCATATTATACCATTAGTCCAAAGAATAAAAAAATTAAAAAAGACATAGTTTTATATGTGAGAGGTCACAGAAAACAAGCTTTATGAGTAAAATTTCCGCCTAACTTCTAGACTTTCATTGAATGAGGTATTTAAAGTTAATAACAAAATACAAATGAATGGCTTATTGCAGAAAGGGACCTGAGTCACATTTTTGAGGTATCGGAGTCAACTTTTTCATCTCCTCTGTCTCTAGCAGCATACTGCAGGAGGGCGGATTGAGGGTTGCAAAATTAACTATTCATTATGCTAAAAATTTGAGCCAACAACAGCACATTTCTTTCTTACACTCTCAATATTATACGATTTTGCTTGTTTTTCTCAGAATTGTGCAAAAGTGACTGCAATAAGCCATTCAAATATGAATTTCAATATAATAACTATAAATTTTTAAAAAATATGGAAATCAGTTGTGCTGGATATTCTAATCTGGTGGATCGCGTAGCAAAGTCTCTTTATTTACATAATAATAATCATATTAATAATAATAAAAATAATAAAACTTGGAATAATTTTGGTTCATTCTATTAGTTTATTATTGTATAATAAGAATTATAATTGTGATAACATTTATTGTTGTTATTACTTCTACTAATCAAGTTTTATTATTGGCCTGAACCACCTTCAAAAAATTTCTGGCGACGCCCATGTTTGGCTTCCCCGATGGCGTAGTGGTAACGTTGTCGCCTTGTAATCAAAGGGTCCCGGATTCGATAACCGGTGGGAGCACATGGGACAGTGGTTCAGACCTCACTTTAAACTGTAAGTCCATACCCGATTAGTCTATCTGTGCATAAAGTGGACTTAAAACAACAATTCTACAATTCAATTAAACGCCCATACAACTGACCCAATACTGTGTCTCCAACGAAGATGACTATTTGAATGAGTGGTAAGTTCGGCAGAGCTTTGCGCGGAATGAAAAAGAAAATAAACACTCCTGTGTTTTAACACTGTCTACAGACGAAAACCGTGGATGGATTCCTGTAATTGAAACTTCCACCATGCATGTGTGGGGTGAGAGAATGCGAAGGAGGGAAACAGAGCTGCGTTACCGGCCGCTCAGAGGGCTGGAGGGGGACGATTCCCCATAAACGAGACCACATATCTTGCAGATGCCAGGCCAAGATTGCAACCGTCATCAGCGTAAAGCCGGGTTTATTCTCTCATCAAAGTAATAATACAAGGCGATGAAATTTCCCTGGTAGGCTTCCGCGGATTCTCTTTTAAGGCGACGTAAAATCCAGACAGCAATCTCTCCCCGCGAGAAGAATATGGCGCCCACTGGCTCAGGAAATGGTAATTAAAGGATTCTTGGCTTTTATGAACGAGCATCTTACGATCTTTCTGGGGCATCTTGAGGAACCTGACCTCTATTCCTCGATTCCCGACGCTTTGAGCCTCTTGCACTTCTTTCCAGCCTCCTCTAGCCTCGAATTTGATGACGTCTTCCGCCATTCGTACACGGATCACTTACGGCCTTTTACTGCAGGTTAAAAGCCGCGCGTATGGGGGGAAAGGGCAGTAAAAAAATCCTCTTCCCTGTACAAGTGTTTTCGTAGCTGTTACTTGGATCCATTCTGGGTCGTGTTAATATTCATCGCTTCCTTCGTTTATGTGTTCTCAGACGCACTTCAAGGCTCATGTAACTTTCTTTCAGAGGTAAAAAAGGGACGATGGTATCAGGTGGGAATATACCAGAAGCTCAAGGACGTTTTATCATTCCTTCTTTTAGTGTTACTGTTTCTTCCCTCGTTATCTCCCGTTTTAGGGTTTCTTCGAGACAGACTCCTCCTCTATAAAATGGCGCCCATAGATGGAATTTCACTGTCTTTACGAATTTTTATTATTCCGTGTCACAAAAATCTGAAGCTTAAAATATGCACAAAATTGTAATGTTTGCTATTATGTTTTATTAATGGTCCCTTGCAATACTGTATTTTAAAATCAAGTTCTTTTGATAATATTTGGACTTTAGGATGGAGCTAATGCGTACAGTCACATTCAATAAAAATGGGACACCTACATCCTGAAATACTCGCTTCCCTCAAGGCGTTATGTGTGTTGCATAACTCTACGGAGGTGGTAGACGTTTCCATTGAAAATTTGCTATTCAAATCCACTTATCTACAAATTATGAAAAAGTTCCATCTGTTTAGAATTACATTTCGAGAATATGAGTAAATGTTAGTGTGGTTTGTTTTCTCACATGTCTATCTGACATCTAGATATTTGTAGCCTAATAGTTTTGTAGCACAATAATGATTTTGGCGCTGCAATCGAAGTGCAATTCGAAAGATTTTCGCTTCCAGTCCAAGACTTCCGAGACTGAACTACAAGACCATTGTCAAAGTATGCTGGCTTGAAGTACGATGCTGCACATTTCGGTTTCAGCTGTGGCAATACTCACATTAGTGTCAACAGTCGAAGAAGACGGTGCACACTCGGGAAGCAGACACCACCACATTTTCCTACAGCTTGCAGAATTGTCTCTTGCAGGGTGACATACATATACGTGACCACTGTTACGTACCCAATAGGACCAAGTAATGTAAATAGTTTGCTAAAGAGGAATAGAGATGGCAGCACCAGGCGTGCAATATTAAGAATTAGCGTAATATATGTGAATAACCTTATAAATAAGAACAAAGCAAATTGGGAAGATGAAAACCATATAATCAACTATAAGAAGATAAAGAATACATATAAAAGAAATAAATTATTGTACATACTTGATAAAATCAATCAAGTGATCATATGCAGAAAATTAAAGATGTCGAAGCACTGATACAAGTTTGTGTCTTCGAACAGATCTTGAATCTGTCTGATTTGATTTACCTTTCCCATAGCGGAAATTTTGTTTACATCAGTGGCGGCGCTTTCCAGACGACGCCCCACGGCACTTTTGTTTGCGCGTTTCAACCGTAGCACCTACTTGGAAGCTCGTGTCAATCGTTTGGCACCAAGTATACAAGTATACAAGTACCCAGTTAGTGTTGGCTCGTTCCAATCGCAGCCGCAAGGGAGGAGATTAGTATGGAAAAAGGATAAAGGAATTCATTAAATCGTCAAAAACATAAATAAATGGAAATCCAGAGGGAAGTTCACACAGAAGACAAGAAGGAAGTCCAGATCCAGACGTCCATTAAGAAGGAAGTCCAGATTCAGAACGTCCATTAATAAGAAGAAGGAAGTCCAGATCCAGAACATCCATTAAGAAGGAAGTCCAGATAGTCCATTAAGAAGGAAATCCAGATCGTATCTTACGAAGGAAGTCCAGAGAGAAAAATATACAAATCAACAAAAGAAATAATAAAAAGCATATTGAAATGAAAATTGACTGTAAATAAGAATTATAGAAGAACGTAACTTATCATGTAAATATTCTGATTCCATGTAACCTGTGTTTAAATAATATATTCGTTTAAACGTCTCCATTGGAAGGCATCCTGTCTGGTTTCGTTTTCTACAAGAACCCTACCCTGATGATATGCTAGCTGAGGTTTAAGATTAAGATTTATGCGCTTTGCACCAAATAGAGGTAGCACCACTGTTGCTCTCACCCAATGAATTCTCACTCTCAGCCTTCTCTCCCAGGAAGGATCACCGACAGCAAGCCTCTCCACTTTCTTTAAGCCATCATCATCACCTTGAAGTGTCATAGTGAGAATTAGCAAGTTCAAGCTCAAAGTATTAAGTGTGGGAGACGCTTTTGGATGTCAGCCAGAATATGATCCAATAACAAAATGAAGATTGATTTCCGACAATACTTTTGTTATGCCAGATGCTTGCACCAACCGATACCGGGTCTTTTTACTAGCCGGTAAACGGTATCATTTTTCAACAAGGGCCTTTTTACTAGCACGTAAACAATAGGTCTATAATTGTTCAAGCCAAGTGGTATCCTACATTGTGGGCGAGGTAGAATGAGAAAGAGCGCCTGCCACGTGTGAACGAACATACATTGTCGGGATAAAACAAACGAAAAAGGTGGCAAAATAATTTATTTGAAGTATGTTCTGCTGTTGCTATTTATTATCCCCGATTAGTTCGCTGCACCTTTTTACTCTCTTTGCACCGAAGCGTCTAATTGGTTAACACGGTGTCGACTCATCTACTTCGTTGATTTGGTGTCAAGTAGTGTACTTCGTGTCTGCACCGGTTGCACTACGTTCTGGAGCGATGCACCGTGTGGTGTATAATCACGTGGTGCGTGTTAACTAATCAAATGAACGTTTAAAGCAGCAAACAGGCATTTCTTGTATCTTCTGAATTTGAACACCGCTTTTCGTCTACTTGCCTGAACGTCATTTTCTTGCACCAGCCTGACACCTACACTACAAATATACTGAACGCAACCAGTGTTGCCACAATATGAGGGCACAATTTCCCTTTCCAAGGGGCAAAATTTCCCTTCTTGGACCAATTTTTCCCTTCACCTAAGCAAATTATATAATAATAATAATTAGTAGTAGTAGCATAAGATAGTAGTAGTAGCAGCATTATTAGTGGTGGTTGTGGAATTATTCGTTAGAATAAAATATATATATATATTTTTTTTTTTTACATTTCAGTTTCATCACTTCCTGACCAGATGTCTCAGGTTTCAATCCTGGTCAGGAATATATTTAATCGTTAATCCTCATCGTTATTATTAATCCAAAGATGCATAAAAGCAACGTACAATAAACTTAAAGGAGCAGAAACAAGTAGGAATAGAAAAATAAATAACATAAAAAATGGGGATATGAAATTCGAAATTAACATAAACTGTAGTAATGCAGTGAGATGGCTTTAAAATTTCCCTGCAATTGTGGTATTTTTCATCGAAATTCCCTTTTCCCTTTTGGCTAAAATTTCGGTCCGAGTTTCCCTGCAAAAGGGAAATTTTCCTTCATGTGGCAACACTGAACGCAACTCTAACTGGCGGCTGGGAAAAGCGATTCAGCGATCAGTTGAATTTTCTTCGACTGAGATCAGGCATTCTCGAGTCACAAGGTACCGAACGTTGTTCACGGGACGAAACAAATGAGCGTTGGGTACACAGATGTTGTTGCCAAACGTACCGTAAGGCGAGAAAGAGTCTTCTCGGCAACGGTATTGTCAGCACCAGAAATCAGCAGAGGATAATGGTACAACTCCACACGCGGTCCCGAACGATGAAGTTTCCGGAAGGACCACCCACAGGTGCAGGCGGACACAGTGTCACATAAAGACAACTGGCAAAAACAGAAGTAAGCTTGGCAACGTTGCTTCGGGAGAGCGATGTGATCCTTTCAGCTTTTATTTCGCAACTGAGTTTGTTGACACCCATCGGAATACACGCCCCCGAAAATGATTGGTGGACGCGCCAGAAATAGCTATCAAGTTCAACCGCCAGTTGGAGTTGCGATCAGTATAGTGTCGAAAATTGCAGCGAACTAGGCTGTTGTGTACCGAGAGAACTTGCTCAGGATGTGTGTGTGGGGGGGGGGGGAGGACTACTTCGTCTGAATGCTAAGATTTCACGAGAACAAACAAATGAATACAATCAAATCGATGAAAGAAAGAGCCTTAAGAAAGTGCATTGGGGGAATAAAGAAAGACCGAGGAATTCGCTGAAAACAAGAGCTATTTTCAACACTTGAAAAGAGCAAATTTCTACACGCCCTCTTTCACGGTTCTCCGTTTCTTTCTCTCGTTCATTTCCTCCTTTAATATCTCAAGAAAAGCCCTCAGGAACAAAGACAACGAAGACGAAAGGAGCGGGAAGCTTACGTCATGAATCCAAGATTAGCTGACTTTATTCCTCCTCCCCAGCGGAGTTCCCGCGCTAAGATGGTTGCGGTGGTGATCCTGAAAACAAAAGATGCTAGCTTCTTTTCATATTCCGGTTTCCCCTTGGAGGAAAAAAAAACAAACTAAAGATCCCAGAAAGAAGAAGGGGTGATAATCGACCAATTCGAAGATCTTGGAAAGAAATTTAAGAATTTCCATTTTAGAAGAAAAAAAACGAAAGGAGAAGAGGCAATTTTCAAAGACACTAAAACATAACTTTCAAATTCATCCCAATATTAAGGCAGAGGAAGGGATTATGCACGAAGTAAAGTGTAAAGAATGTCAGAGTGTGTACATAGGAGAAACAAAGAAGAGGCTGAAAGACAGGTTGAAACAACATAGGGATGATGTACGACTTAAGAGAGAGAGAGAAATGCGATATTTAAACACACGAGAGAAACAGGACATGACATAGAGTGGGATGAGGCTAAGCAGATAGGAAGGGAGAAGACAGTACAAGTACTAGTGAGGAAATGGAAGGAGACCAAGGAAATAGAGAGGAAAGGGAAAGAAAACACAATGAACTGGAATGAGTGACTGAAGATAAACAAAGAATGGAAGAAGGTGTTAGAAAGAGTGGAAAGGACAAGAGCGAAGGGATAGTAATGAAGAAAGAAAGGATAAGGAAAAATATCATCAGATAAGGAGTCCATCCACGTCCCAGATGAAAGGAAATGTTTATCTAAATCGCCTGTCAGGTGAAACAACAGTTGACAGGAGAAGGCCACCTGCTAGAACACCTGAAAAGAAATGTTTCAGATAAACAACTTTCTAATATTCTTGTGTCTGGGGAGGGGTAATTTTTGTGTATATATATATGTTCCTGTTTTGTACCTTATTTCATTTGTTCTTGTACAGAGTCTGAAGAAGACCTTGCTAGAAGGTTGAAACGTAACGTTTAGTTTACGTTTTTAAAATATAATAAATTTCTCCCTTGGTCAGTATATTGAGTTTTTCGTTAAATACTACGACGTCTCTTAAACGTTAGTATTGAAGCCGGATACAAGCAATTGACTGTTTGTATCATTCTCCAGTGTTTGGTATTCTGTTCAACCCTTATTATTATTATTATTATTATTATTACAATCCAATGACCTTACTATAAATCGGTTTTTGAAATTGCTATTGCGAATAATCGCCAATTACACTGGACGAATACTTTGTTTCACTAAGTTTGTTTATTTTACTCCTCTTTTCTGCCATTTTTCGCTAATCATGAAGATGCGTATGAGAGATGATATGATGAAATTGATTAAGGACCCTCACAAATATCCATGCCTAGGTCCAATTTCGAACCCGGAACACCTGGTATTTCCAAAATCGCAAAAAGGGAAAACACGGAATTGATTGAGTTGGTGTTTTAAGTCCACTTTATGCACAGTAAGTCTAATCGGGACTAGACCTACAATTTAGAGTGGGATCTGAGCCACTATGTGCCTCCACCGGGTATCGAACCAGGGATCTCTCGATTACAAGGCGGCGGCGCTACCACCGCGCCATCGGGGAGGCTCGTGAAAACAAGTAAATACATGTTTGTCGTCTCAATTAGTGAATATAATTGTACTCAATATACTACAAAGCAACGTACGGAATATAACCTCATCATACACAGAAATAAATAATGCCAAATGCGCGTTTTGAACTTTTGGTGAAACGTAAATTTTGTCTCAGTGCACTTTTCCACAATTGAGAGTAATAATAATTAAGTTTTTGTCGTAGACGACAGTGCATATTTGAAAAAAAATAATATAATTTTGCTGTGGATTAAAAGTAAACTGAAAGAATAATATTTTATTAAAACTTACCATGAGGCATATAGAGGGGGGATGTGGGGGTAGAACCCCACAAATTCTATCGATCTCGGCAATTTTGGAAGTGATGTGATCAGCACAATGCTCCGGCCGCCTTTACTACACAGGGCCAAAGCATCAAAATATTTCTCGCCACTGGCGCTGATATTTCTGTCTGCACTGTAAAATGTCCACTGGATAAATAAAGGTATAAGGACGTCAGTTTTTATTGACATCCAACTACTGTAAGAATAATCAAGACCGTTTTAAAATTTTTAACGGTTATTAGGTACTTAACCTAATCGACACATCTCTAATGATTCTGTTTTTGAAATATATAATGTTATAATTATGTATGTTCACGCAAGATAAAATGTGCATATTTAATACATATAACATATTTGAGAGTGTATCTGTGTTTAATATTCGAAGCTGTTTCCGCCGATCTACGTGGCGGAGTAGTTATCACAACACGCTACGACCCCCAGGGGTCCCGGGGTCGAATCCCTGAGTGGGCATAGATGTTCTTTGTGAGATTGTTCCTTCATCAATTTAATCATATCATCACTCATCCTCATCGCGATCAGACAAAACTGTCAGAAAAGTAAAAAACATACAAGTAAAGTGCCACTGTGCTTTGCACCACGCCATGAAGGCGTGTGGAGTTAGGGCACCACACTTTCTTGATTACAGCCGAAGATGGGGGTGATGCACACCACGCCTCTGGCCTCCTATACCATTCTATACCATTCAGAGTTTTCTCCAGGAACTTTATACGACGCTGGGTGGACACCGGAGCCGCTTGGAAGAAATCCCGTTTCTTCCAGCCGGGGATCGAACCCGGGTCTCTGGCATGGTTGTCAGACGCCATAACGACTGAGCTACCGCGGCAGAAAAGCGACGCTAAGTAACAAGAATCCAATCAAATTGGTTCAAGCTGTTTTTCCCGTCATGGATACTTGTCATTCTAGCATAAGCATGGTCAGGTGCGCCTGTACTTAGGGGCAAAAAACCGGCAGCGTCCCGTTTTTGTTAATCAAATAAAAGACTGTTACAATTTACGGTAACTTGTTGTAGCGTACGATTCTGGTGTACAATGCAATCAACGTTTCACCGTGTTACAAAAAATGCTTCGAAAGCTGAGTGGAACTAACGTGTTTTTGCTTCTAGATGGACAGAACTTGTGCTCAAAATGCGCTTACCGGTAAAAAAAAAAAAAAAGCAAATGGCATTAGTAAAAAATGGAAACCGTGGAAAAAACAAACAAAAGTGAAAGAGGATATGCCTAGATTTGCTTGTTTTTAACTCATTATTTCGGCAATTGTGTGAAAAATGAACTGCGATTAGCGATAAGTGGACGTTTATTGACAGAACTGTGGCACAGACTGAAACAACAAACCCCGCTACTGTTTTGTAACAACAAAAATCAATTAATGCGTTTCGCTCTCTTTTTGTGGCATGTTTTAAATCCGTGTTTTCTGTCAACATGATGTGCCAGTTACGGCGAAAACAAATTAGGTTGCAGTACACGACATAAAACAATTCACAAACAATAAACAATTAAATCCTGAGAGAGCAGTTTAGCGGTTCCAATCTGAAAGGCGCGCTATTTCGGGTCGCCATTAGCAGAATATATTACGATCCCACAACGTATTCGCATACACTGCCGCAATGTACAAATGATTATTGTGTCGCTTAGGAACCAATGAGTCGCTCCAATGAATCGTGAATCGATTCATAGCGGCGGTTATAATTCATGTGTATTCATTGCAGTAACTTTTATTCGTGTGGGCTCAAGTGTGCATGGAATATTTTCAGGTTAGCTATGTTTCATTGAGAATGGCGGCTATAAGATTCTTCTCCTTTCCTTACTTTGACTTCTTTCTCTCTCCTTTCCTTATTGTACTTTTCCTTCCTTCCTCACTACCTACTTCTATATTTAACTCTTACTTAACGCTTTCTATAGTCTTTTCTCCCTTTCACTATATTTCTTTCTCCTTTCTCTAGTTTTCATTTCTTCTTTCTTTCTCTATTTGTTTTTATTTCTTCTTTGTTTCTCTGTTGCTTTTTCTTCCTCCTTTGTTTTCTCTATTTTCTTTTCATGTCTCCTTTGTTTCACTATGCCTTTTTCTTTATTTCTCCTGATTATTGTTCTCTCTCTCGTCGTTTATCTATTTCATTTTCTGTCCCTTTTGTTTCTCTATTTCCTTCTCTCCTTTGTTTCTCTTTTATGTTCTCTATTTCTTTACCTTTCTTTCCCATCTGTTTATCTATCTCTCCTTCTTTCTCCCCTAGTAATCTTCTCTCTCTCTCTCTCTCTCTCTCTCTGCCTTATTTCTCTTCCTCTGTTTTTTTTCTTTTTCTTTTTTCCTGTTTCTCAATTTCAATTTCACACACACAATTTAATCAAGATTATTCATTCTCATCGTTGCGATTAGCTAAAGTGGTAGAAAATTGACGTACAATTAAAAAAGGTACAAGAAAATGTAGGTTGATGATCTTGGAAATGCAAAATCGTATCACTTCTACAAATAAGAAGTGAGATTAGATTAGATATATTAGATTTTGAACTTCTAAAGACAACTCTATGCGTAATTTGTAGTAACATAATTGAAAAGCAATCACTCTTTCAAATATTCATATAGACAAGACACAAAGGTAAAATTGTGCAATGTTTGGTACATAATAAAAAAGTGCATGTGTTCATGAACCGTGAGCATTCAGGGAACTTGCTATGCTCGTGTAATACGGAAAAGAAAACATAATATTTGAAACATCGTTCAGCTTGAAATTAGAATCGTTAGTAAATGAAATATATTTATTTATTTATTTTATTTCACCTATAACAGAGCTTTCGCTCCAATTACAATAGGCTTACATATATATATATATTTTAAACAATTAAAAAATTATAATTCCAACAATACAAAAACAATAGAAGAAAAAGGAGAGCAAAACTACAATAATCGTTTCATAAAGAACAGCAGCACAAGTATTCTAGAGAACATAAATCCAAAAATGATATTCACTGAGGTAGAACAAGGTACATATCTATATACAGACTGAGGCATTTATAACTATACACATGTAAATACTCATATATAAACAAATATACACACATACAGGCAAATTGTATTTACAAACATACCCATATACACAGAAAACATCTATAATTATTTATTATTTATTCATGATATTCTTCGAAGGACGGACAGGAATTGCATGAATGGCATAGCGAAATCCAAGTCTCCACCGTTTCTGACTATTTCATTATGTTTAATACATAGTCTTAGAATGGGGGAATTCTGGTGTTCTGTTGAGTTGGATTTACTGTAATAAAAAGGCTGCCTGAACCGCAACATGTCCTTCTTAGCATTAAATTTTAATGTTTGGAGGAGACTTGGACTGTCGACCAGCCCGTTGACTAACTTATATAAAAATAATTGATGTGATACTACTCTCCTTTCGTACAGTGGTGTAGCATTGAATTCTTTTAGTAGTTGTTTATATGATACCTGATCCTGAAAATATGATCTTTTGTGTTTTTTGTAATATAAGTAACGAACAAATTTCTTCTGAATTATTTCTATCTTTTTGCTATTACATTGAGTGTAAGGTGACCAGACTACACTTGCATATTCTAATTTGGTTCGAACAAGGCAATTAAACAGGCTTGTCAGAGCTCTTTCATTATGCATGTCTTGTGAACTTCTAATTAGAAACCCTAACGTTCTGTAAGCATCATTACAAATCTGATCAATGTGTGTTCCAAAAGATAATTTATTATTTAATGTAACTCCTAAGTCATTTATCTGATTTACTCTTTGTAATGCACGATTATTCATTGTATACTGATAAATATTGGGTTTGATTTGCCTGGAAAAAGTTATTGCAAAACATTTTGTGACATTAAAGTTTAATTTATTTTCGATGCTCCATCTTTGTGCATTTTCCAAGTCTTTTTGCAACTTATGTGCATCATTTGAATCTTTCATTACTTTATACAATTTTAAGTCATCAGCAAAAAGTAAGCATTTTGAGTATTTAAAAATTGTGGGTAGATCATTGATGTATAATAGAAAGAATAATGGTCCAAGATTGGAGCCTTGTGGTACACCGGAACAGACTTTGTAAGTGTATGACTTAGCTTGATTGTATGTCACAAATTGCATTCGATTGCATAGGTAGGAGGATATTAACGTAAGGAAGTTATGAGAGAGACCAAACTTAGACAATTTACTTAACAATACATCGTGATCAAGAGTATCAAAGGCTTTGGCGAAGTCCATATATATTGCATCAACTGAATTCCTATCATCGAGGGAATCGGATATACTCTGTGTGAAATTGACCAAATTAGTTGAAGTAGACTTTCCAGGACAAAAACCATGTTGATCTATTGATATATAAGGTTTAATATGGTTGTATATCCTGTCATATAATATATATTCAAATATTTTTGAAGGAGCTGAGATTAGTGAAATGGGTCGGTAATTTGTAATTTCGCATGGGTCTCCCTTTTTTAAAACAGGACAAATTTTACTGATTTTCCAAAGATCAGGAAAAATTTGAGTTTTTAAAATAATATTGTAAATATAACACAAAGGGGTGCATAATAATTCGGCACAACCTTTGAATATGTATGTTGCCAATTGGTCGGGACCACTAGATTTGGTTGATTTCAGTTTTTTTATGGCTTCATTGCATTCTGCGTTGGTGATAGAATCTACCACCAACGACTGAGATACTATCATGTCAGAGGATTCAATGATGTTATATGTTGAAGGATTTGAAGCATACACTGTTTGAAAATATTCAGCAAAACCATTAGTAATTAATACGTTCGTTTCCAATCTATTACCCTTATACATCATATAAGCTAGTTTCCTATTTGTTTTTTTCTTGTTTCTTATAAAATTCCAAAATGGTTTAATGTTGCTTATTAAATTGTTCTCTATTTCTGATACATATGTTTTATATGCTATATTTATCATTCTTTTTAGTTTTCTACGTAATTCAACAAATTTAGTTTGATAATAGTCTGAATATTTCATCTTTCTTCTGTATGTTTCTTTTTCTTTTAAGTTTCTTATTATATCAGATGTAAACCAACATGGATAAGAACGTTTTTTACATATTGATATTTTCGGCACATATATGTCTATCACACCATTAATTACCTTGTAAAAATAGTCTAAGGCTTCATTGGGATTCTTGTAAGTAGCTAAATTGTCCCATTTTTCATTTTCCAAGTGTTTGTACATATTGTAGAAGTCTGCCCTTGCATAATTGTATACAGTAACTGGATTTGATTTAACATTAGTAACCTTTTTGTTTAAAAAGACCTGAATATGTAGTGACGGGTGGTGGTGGTCTTCCTCAAGCAATGGGTGTAAATTTCTAATAAGAGTCATGCTATCACTTATATTTGTCAATAATAAATCAAGGGTTTTCCCATTTTTATTTTTTACATGATTGACAGATTTAAGATTTCCCATTGATAAAAAATTAGCAAGAGAAATACTAATAGGTCCACCTTCCAATAAATTATATTGATCATCTATTATTGTGGTAATATTAAAATCACCAACAATAATTACTTTAAAACTATGCCGGTTAGCAATCTCCTCAACAAATTCAAAAAAATCCTGATACTTCTTAATTGGTGATTTTGGTGGAAAATATACTGATAAAAAAAAGTAACTTGTATATTCAAATATAAATTTGATACATACTATTTCTACATATTCTATAGTGATTTTAAATTCCTCAACAGAATATTTGTTTGCTACAGCAACCAAGACACCTCCCCCTCCCTTATGGACCCGATCTTGACGATAAACATTGTACCGGTTATCTATGAACTCGCCATCATATACACCTACATTTAACCAAGTTTCTGTTAGTATGATTACATCATAATTTTCGAGGGATATACTAGAGTATAGTTTGTGTAATTTTGTATTTAACCCTCTAACATTCTGGTAGTAGACAGATAGTTCATTACATTTTTCCGAAGCCATTTATTGTTTCAAGTTATCTAAGTCATCAGTTGTTCTTACTACATATACATCCCTGTCACCCTCTCTCTTTCTCAATCTTATATTTCCAGAATTATCAACCCATACGTAGGCATAATTTCTTTCCCGTTTAATTGCCCTGACTTCACTATATAATTTCCTTCTAAGGGGGGTGAGACTTTGGTTAATGTATACCATATCATTGTTAGTGTAACCCAAATGAAGACAATTTAGATTTCTTTTTACTTTTCTTCTTTCCATAAATTTATCCTTATCTACTCGCCTAACAAACTTAACAATGATGGCAGCAGATTTTTGTTGAGGAGGCTTCTTTAATCTATGACAGGTGTCTATCATTTGATTATCAACTTCAATATCTAACACTCGCCCTACATTTTTTACAACTTCAAACAAATTTTCATTCTGATTAACAGGAACACCACATATTTCCAATGTGTTTCTTCTCCCATATTGCTCTAATTCGTCTAATTGCAACTGTGACTCATATAATTTCTTTTTTATACCAATATTCTCTTCTTTTAACTGTTCTATTTGAAGCAGACACGTTGCGATGGTTTCAGATTGTTTTTTAACCAACTCCACATTTTCATCAAGTTTTTTATGTGCGAGATCAAGCGACTTTCCTAATTCGCGTTCGGTGTTTTCTTGTTGTTTCCTCAGATTTTCCACTTCCCTTTTCAAACTATGTAATAGCTCATACACATCCGTAATAGACGGTTTTACTTCTCCTGATGGTTCATTTGCACTTTCTTCTAGCAAGCTACCACGCCTTGATTTAGAACATTTTATACACCGCCATCCTTCATTTGTTGATTTAATAAATTCCACGTCATTCTCCTCTAGATGAACACATTTGGTGTGATACCAGTTAAAACAGTCCTTACATTGTATTTTTGAAAGTATGTCCTGCCTTGACACAGGCTTTGAACATGCAGAACATGTACTCATTTTCAAGCAGTTCCTACGTTGCCTCCTATCGCGATGTATAAAGTAGTTGCACACGTTAACTCGCTGTTCACTTGTAATTCGTTTGTTTACATTTGGTTCACTTACAAATTTTAGCAATATAACATTATATATGTTCCTTAGTTTCACTTGTTCTAGTTATAACTTTAGTGTAGTACTTACTGCGTTATGTCCTTATATTATTTCAGGCTAAAAAGCGTGCAAACACATTAAATTCACACATTATTTGCGGAGCACAAACAACGTAGGTCTTACTTCATTTCTTCTTCTTCTTCTATATTAAAATTTAACCCCGTCTATGGCCTAGCCAATGATACTCGCTCGACAGAATAGGAGTTAAATGATCAGCTCTGGTGCATGGAACTGAGAAATGAATCACACTAACAATTTATTGGTTCCAGTTCTGTCATATTAACATCTACCTGGTTCTCCGAACAATAATTTCCATTGCTCAGATTTGAGTTCCGAAAATTCTTCTTGCATACAGCAGTTGTGTTTTCTTTTCCTGGTTATTTGGTTGTAGCCTTCCATAGGATAAAGAAAAATCAAGAAGATTTTCTGCATTATATTCTGATATTCTTTCAAATTATGTACAACTGAATGATCATTTTAGGACTAGTGTTATGAGCCAACAAAACTGAGATTTTTCAAAAAGGATTTAACTAGAAAAGGAACACTGGACATATTTATGATCGAAGAGCCGACGTTGGTGGTAAAGTAAATCACATCGCGCTGCGGCACCAGGGGTCCTAGAATCGAATCCTGGTCTGGGCATGGGTGTTCTTTGTCACTGTCGTTTCACCAATTTTATAATGTCATCCTCATCGTCCCGATTAGCCAAAAGTGTCAGAAAAGCGACGCTAAACAACAAAAATGAAATAGAACATAGAGAAAGGAAACATACACATAGCCGCACCACACACACAGAGAAAGAGAGACATAAACACAGGAAGGAAAAAGAGAAGTCGAAACAAAAAACGATAGAGAGAGAGATATGAAAAAGAAAAAGTGAAAAAGAGAGGAATTGAAAGAAGTGGAAGCAACACAGGAGGAGAAAGGGAGGGAGGGGCGAAGACAGAGATGCACGCTGGGAGACAAAGAGGGGAGATGGAGTAAAGGAGAAAACGAGACAGACAGCAGAAGGGGGAAGATAAGAAATAATCAACAAAGAGAGAGAGATGCAAGAAAGTGACAAAGGGAGACGAAAATCTGCGGATAGAAGAAAGGAAATAAAGATATAAACAGATAGGTGTGAAAAGGAGAGTGGAATAATTAGTAAGCACATCCAGGAGAATTAGGCGAAAACTCTTAGCCACAGTAACATTTCCTGTCGCTAGAGCCTCCTTAGCGTTCACACTGTGATGGAGAGAGGCTGCCGCTAGATTTCTCCTTTAATAGCTGGCGTCTGAATTCGTTCTAGGAGACACTTCTCACGCTTACATTTTTTGCAGATGTTGCAAATTTCCGCCTAAGATGTTCGCAAACAAGATTATGAATTGGAGCTGTCAACAAGTTTCTGTCCGCCAATCGCTGAGAGTTTCACGGTTCATTTCCGCCGCGGAGGAATACCAACGAAAGCGAGGACAAAACATGTTTACGGTTATATGCTAACAAATTCAAAGGCGCTTGGAAGGATCAGCGAAAGAGTCGAGTCGGAAGAATCCTGGGATCTGGGACAGGAATGTGTCAATGCGCCCGTTGCCATGGAAACTAAGAAGACACTGCATAGAAGGACGTGATCGGAAATCCAGAAGGGAGGCGTTAAGAAAATTCTGCGCGGATTTAACGGATTTCATCAGATACAGGAGAGACGCGAGATTTCTCATCGATCAGAATCAAAGGGAATGTCATATACAAACGAACAAAGAAGCAGAGCTCCACTTGTTTTCCGTGGACGAAAAAGTAGGGTTGTATTTGCAATGTCATGAAAAACGAAACAACACTGAATTTCTTGAGTTAGAAAGCATGTAATTCCTTCAAAACACGCTCTATATGGACATTCCGAAATACAGGGTGATGCAAAATGAATGGTACAAAAAGAAACCATACCTGCCACTGTTGTAATGAACGTAATTCACAACTATCGACATAACATGTAAAGTCAACTCATCAACTTATTTGGTACACAAACTACACATTTCTACGGACATTCACAGATGTTTCACATGGGCGCCGCCTGTTCCAACCATAGACACAGAATGAGGGTTGTTGGGTGGGGACAGGGGTGGAGAGTAGGCGCTTCTTTTGACTTAATTTCCCTGACGCTCCCATTAGTAACTGTTGTTTGCGGCACGTTAAGTTCTCTGCTCCCACGATACGTTGACTTGGTGGGAGTCAAGTCGCATGAATGTTTTCAACCACTTCGTTCTTGACAGATGGCCGTCCTGTGCTATTTCCCTTTTCCCACTTACAACTGTAGATCCAGTCCCGATTAGCCTTACTGTGCATAAAGTGGAATTAAAACACCAATCAATCAATTTTATTTCAATGTAAATTAATCTTCTTAGTATGTTTTATTATGTAGTACACATACATAATTTTTATTGTTTTCGTCTCACTGTAAAACCTCCAGTCGATCGCAGAGTTTCACATTACAATTTTCGAATTTAAAGAGCAAATTGATAAGCTGAACCCAGAGCTTAGTTTTACAAATGACAAAGAAATCATAAGGACGTTGCCCATGCTCATAATTCATTTCACAATACTGTAGACAGGACTTTAGGTTATGAAAATAATATAAATTCTCTTCGAAGAAAGTACAAATTGTTAAATTTCTCTTCCACAAAGTTACTTAAATTAGTTCCTTCCAAAAGACACTAGTTTAATAAGGTACGTGAGGACAAGATAATATCTTTTTGCAGCACCGACCTAATATTCTGAATAACATCAAACACTGTTAGTGGCACCATCTTCCGTTAAAATCTTGTACCTTCTAATATAAATCCTATATGGGTATTCACACACACAAAGCCGAAGGGGCTCCCGTGTAGCCAAATTTTTAATGTTCTCGCCTTTGGTACGAGCTGTTTGGGGTTCCATTCCGGTGGTTTCGAAAGCCAGAAATCAACTGTGATGGCACTTGATGGGTTGATCATCCAATGAAAAGCTGCTTGGTGGGCTCTAGCCCTTAGACGGATATTGACACATGTAGATGATGTTTAGTGTGTGTGTGTGTAATGATACGTCCTAATTACGATTTGATGCCTATGAAATCAAGGTTTTGATATATTTCTGTAGTTTCGGGGGAATATTGTCACATTTTGCACTTGAAATGTGAAAAATGCCGCGGAAATCAACCTGTCGTGGTTACGCGAGTATAAAATCGTACTTTGTTAGCATTACAAGAACAAAATGCAGGATTTAAGAAGTGATGGTACGCTCTAGGCATAGTTACGATTTCTGTGGAAATTATCAATACCATGGCGTGGAAAGATGTCTACAGTCTCTCACTGCGCATGCGCTAACTGGACAAATCCATTGACAACGTTGGGGTGGCCGCTGCAAGTGGAACGCAGATAAGGAAGTAAGCAGGTTCCGTGAAAATCGTCTGGGTTCTACTTCCAAAAGTTTCATTTGGGGTTATAACAGCCATCACAAATCGCAAAACAACCAAATGCATGAAGCCAGATACTGATCTGAAACCCAGGACACAGTATCGTTCATGTTATTATCTGCCTCCCCTTTTTGTGTTCGGATTCGTCCACTTAACGTAGTCGAACAGTAGAAATGTAGTTACAAAGCTTTCTGCTCGAGAAATATGGCCGCAGTCTGCTAATCCAAAATTCTTAAGAAAAATTCGTTTTCGGCAGTGAAACTACTATAGGAGGAAGTAAATTCTTTCCGTAAATTGTTCTGAGACGTTTATGAAGACAAATATTTCTCTGGAGAAGCTAGAAGGTTTGAACTTGCATTTAATATACCTCTTTGCTTTTATTGCCATTTTCTCTTTGTGTGTATGAGTGAATTAGCGACGAAAACTCTGAATTTGTATTTTCGTTTAATAAAGTCAGACAAAGGTACTATTTTTTATTAAAGTTAGTTTTATCATGTGTGGTATGAGCTAGTACCTATTTTCGAGGGAGGGCAGGAAAGGTTTAAGTAATCTCCGTTTCTCGTCCTCACCAAACGAGTTGCCAGGTGCCTGGGCTTGCCTAGTGTTAATTGCTTACCGGAGAATGAGGTATGTTCAGAATGTTTTAGTAAGCTAAAGGTTCAAGTTATTAATTTATTTTTAGTGAAAATATGTAATAATTGTCACCATATTTGGCTCCAAAATTTCTAGTTGCTAGGTTAGTTACAGTAATTTTAATCTGAGTGAATATATACTTAACGTAATTAATTTTCAAATAAGAAAACATACTTTATGCCTCAATGAGAGCTAATGGTCTTTATTCTGCGTTTAATAATATTTGTACTGCTATAGCATACATATGAATCATGTTACTAAAAACTCACTGAAGTCACAATCGCCACTTCATTTGGAAGTAGAGCGTATTGAAATGAGAACGTTTAATTAAACAAAATTATCACCGATTTTTGGCAAAAATAGCATCTTCGTTCCTGTACGTCATACGGTGTGTCTTCGTAATGTGTATACAAAAAAAGCTGCTGAAAGAAATATATCCTTGTGCTGGAATTATCTTCAAATGATTCGAGCCGTATTTGTATGTACTTACCAATTCTGCAACTCAAAATTTTCTACAAACACATACGTGTAGGCCTATGTAGTTCTGTTCGACTCACCTGCAAAGAAGAACAATGCTATTAGAAATCAGCAACAGAAAAGTACACATCGTACAAAAAAATTACAAAATGTAAAAGATATTTTAACATTTTAAGAAAATATATCAAATCAGTGAAAAGTTATGCATACAGGAGGCCTGAATACATATGCAATCAATCTGTTTCAAATAATGTCATGTGACTAGTAATTGGTAAATAGAAAAAACCTACAGGGTTAAGGAAGTATTATACTGGGATTATTTATATCCGTGATGTTCCAACTCAAGACGTTCCAATTCAGGAACTAAGGCGAAAGTTTCCAATTCAAGAACCGATATTTCCACGTGGAGTGTTCCCAACTCAGGAACCGCTGCCTCGGGAGGGAAGGGGGAGGGGGTAAGGACCGGTTCTTGAGAGGTGCGTACATACTACAGTAAAACCTCGTTAATCCAGACTAATGGGTGGGATAAGTTGACCGATTTAACGAAAGTCCGGATTAACTGAAATAACCTAAAAGAACAGTAGAACGTGCATTAAAACTCCGTTTATAGCAACAAAACACATATATTATGGTGTATTTAAAGGGCATACGCCTAAATACACTATACAGTTGGCTTAAAGCAAGGGGAGTGCGTTACGGAGCAATATGACGAATGTGATGCTTGACTTCTTGCCACATTTTAAACCTTGCATTTTGCTTTATTTATTATTATTATTATTATTTTCTTTGCCTGTCCGGCTTATCGGGATCCGGATTAACGAGGTTTTACTGTATAACCATTTGCAGGAAAAAAAGTACTGTGCTTTACGGGGAGTTTCTTCTCTCCTCTAATCTGTTTTGCATTACAGATCTTTTGCTTGTAGGTTAGATTAGGTTAGGTGTGCATAATAACTATTTGAAACCCTCCGAAACAACTAGTATGACGTCCTGAGTTGGGAAGACTTTTCACTCAAATATCCAACTGGTAAAGACGTTTTCATTGGAACTTCCATAGTTCCTGAGTTGGTAAGTCCAGAATCGGAATAAATCTTCAGAGCAGTTTATAGTGAATGTAATTCATACAATGAACAAACGCGAGAATTCTATTCTTGTAGCACGTGTGGGCTCTTATCGATTAATATTTTATTCGCAGATTACATTTTTTTCTCTAAAGTGAGTTTATTATTACGGGCAAAAATACTTAGTCATATTCTTCGTTCACACAACCTATAATAAAGACAACCACGGCTTTGTGGTAGGTACTGTTTAAGCATAAATTACATAGGGGCGGACATAGTGCCGAGTTTCGCTGGGGGCGACTCGGAGGATTGAGGTCGGAGAGATATTTTAATTTTTGCACCATTTTCATTACAACAGTTAATAACAAAGTTGAAATATAGGGGGTGGACCATGTAAGGAGATACCCTTCCACGTAGTACACCCAGATGTCAACCTCACTTCCATGTAGTACGCCCTGGACTGCATTTTGAAGACTAACGAGGCTCTGGCGTCTGAACCTATGATCAGTATAATCCTCTGGAGGGCTGTGTGTGTGTGTTTTCCTGTGTTTTGTTCTTATGTGTGCTGAGTGCCCCTTTGCAACCTCAGCCGTTAACCCAGGTAAGAATATTTTAATTCTCTGACACGTTTATTTTAGTTATGGTAAGGGGCTGGACCCCGTTATAAAGTGACGGGTGCAAAATAGCCTAAGTGCTGACCCACCTAGAATTATCAATTCAATCAATAAATCAATCAAAGTTGAAATATAAAGGTAGAATTGACACATTACATATTATGCCTCACAAAAAGAAATGTAGAAACTAAAGATAAAAATTTTAGAACCTTGACTAAATATCACAGCCTTACATCTAGAGAAGAAGATGCTTGTATTATTTGGCAACACTTGGAATTATATCGTACTGAATGTTCGGTAGAGCCAGTCCTGTGAGCCGCTGTTCTCCCATGCGGGACCTAAAACTACATTTTCATGCATCGGAGGGTGGAAAAGCTCCTTTCAGCTGTGTCAACATTCACAGCGAGCGTAGCCAACAGTCGTAGAAGGGAAGCAGATACCGTCATATTTTGCCACTGCTTCCGTAGTTTTCTTGGCCAGGGAGCACAGGCGTACCCAGGATTTGTTTTCGGAGGGGGCTGGAATAGTAAAATTGAATATTCCATAGCTGAATTCTGGAAAGGGCGGGGAAACAATAAAATATTTCGTAATTAGTATTTCAAACTTTCGTTTTAAAAGTTGTCGAGAGAAAAAAATGGAAATATGGGGTCATTACAAGGGGGGTTGTATTTACCACCTTGTTGTTTTACGTTCTCTACTAATTTCATTTCAAAATATTTATTTTTCTCAAAATTTTAAACATTTCGGGAGGGATGTAGGTCTTTTTGAGATCTTGTTTGATATTGCGAACTCTTTAGTTAGACCCGCTCCTGGAGCTATTGAGTGTACAAAATGTCGTCCTTAGTGCCAAATGAGGCATGCGTGCTTTGCAAGTCGCCAAATGGC
This sequence comes from Lepisma saccharinum, assembly GCF_977018435.1. Classification (NCBI taxonomy): domain Eukaryota; kingdom Metazoa; phylum Arthropoda; class Insecta; order Zygentoma; family Lepismatidae; genus Lepisma; species Lepisma saccharinum. The sequence continues at coordinate 35,371,427 of NC_139258.1, read as the reverse complement.
GCATACGTGGATTACAATAGTCGCCAAATTGGGCAAAAATCCTAGACATAATCGCCAAATAGAGTTTAAATGTTAGCTATACACTAATTGCCAAACCGTACAAGTGCTAAATATCTCAAAAATGTTAAGACACCAGTCACCAAATGAAGCCTAAATTTTACACACTAGTCTACAAATGGCAAGTAAATGCTGTATGTTAGTCACCACTAAATGTTACATAAGTGATCATCAAATTGATACTAAATGCTATGTAATAGCCACCAAATGGCGCTTAAATCTCGTACACTAGCGCGAAATGGCAAATCATTGATGTATATTAGTCACTAAATAACACCTAAATATTATGTACTAGTCGCCATATGGAGCATGAGTTATCACATGTTGTACACTGGTCATTAAAAGGAAACTGAATATTATATATTAACCAGCAAATGGCGCATAATGTCACACATCGAACAAATTTTACAGTTAGTGGTCGAATAGCATTAGCAGACCCTGCTAGAGACAATTACCAGTATCGACTCTGCTAGAAACAATTACCAGTATCGACTCTGCTAGAAACAATTACCAGTATCGACTCTGCTAGAAACTATTGCCAGTATCGATCCTTCTAGAAACTATTGTCAGTTTCGACCCTTCTAGAAACTATTGCCAGTATTGACCCTACTAAACTATTTCTAGTATCGACCCTGCTAGAAACTATTGCCAGTATCGACCCTACTACACTATTGCTAGTATCGACCCTGCTAGAAACTATTACCAGTATCGACTCTGCTAGAAACTATTGCCCGTATCGACCCTACTAAACTATTTCTAGTATCGACCCTGCTAAAAACTATTGCCAGTATCGACCCTACTAGACACTATTGCTAGTATCAACCCTGCTAGAAACTATTGCCAGTATCGACCCTTCTAGAAAATATTGCCAGTACCGACCTAGCTAGAAACTATTGCAAGTATCGACCCTGCTAGAAACTATTGCAGGTATCGACCCTACTATAAACTATTGGTCGTATCGACCCTGCTAGAAACTATTGACAGTATCGACCCTACTAGAAACTATTGCCAGATCGACCCTGCTGGGAATTATTGCTAGTATCGACCCTGCTACAGGGAGGTTATTTCAGTCGTTCACCGCCATCGTGTCGGCCGGTCGGCGCCGCCTTCATGCAACAGGTCCCGGCAAATTGCGTTAGAGGAAGTCCGTAACAGAAACAGCTTGTTTTGTAATGTTTCCACTTTTCACAATTACAGTTACAATTACAATTGAATAAGCACGTACCTTGTCGCAAGGATGCTGGAAAAGGTGTCCTCCCAAATACAAATATTTCTGGCACCTTATTTCTGACATCTAATCTTAGATTAGACATTGCTACTTTATCGTCAGTTGACAGAAAGGGAAGACAGCATCCCGGCGCATAAAGCGAACCGAAACCGTAAAATGATATTTAAAATTAATAATAGTGATCACTAACCTGGTGTGTTATAAGATATATTGAAAATGACCTCCTTCAACAGCAATACAACACGTTTCTTAGGTTCAAGAGATCCTGTCTCTCGTAATTGCCTGACCACTTTTCTGCAAGAGTTCGTTTTCACGTAATTATCGTACATAAAAACTCGATGTTCAAGACTATATTTGTTTAGCGGAATAACTAATGAATGAATAACAATTAACACACAATAAAGCACTAGCACACCAACTCAATAACATATTATAAACAACACGCATATTGATAAACGCAAACAGAAGTGAACATGAATGAGCGTAGGCTCACTACTTCTGGTAACCGACAGTGTTGCTAACCATTTTCCGGCAATGTCCCTACAGACATAGTAAAAATCTCCCTACAACTGACCAAATGTCCCTACGCCAAGTAAAGCGTCTAAAAAAACAACACCTCATTAGCATGCAAAACAGAAGAGAAAATATACACATTTACTTACCAAATCTTTCTGCTCGGTGCTCCACAATTAATGAAGGAGCGAATTTACAATACAGGACCCCTCCCCGATTTTTGTAATATTTCGCATACTCACTAATTGAGGCCTCCTAATCACGAATTTGAAGTTAAAATTTGTGGGTCACCTGTAGAAATAGCAAAATAAGTGAATTTGAGTGGTCCGTGATCGGCACGATTGCTCATTACTTACCGGAAGATTTTGTGTTTCCAATACTTAAAAAATGAAATATACATTCCTGATATTGCTACGACCCCAAATTTGAACTATGTTTGCCTATCCTATCCTATCCTAACCTAACCTAACCTTACCGTGAATGGTTCGTGGGGTTATCCGTCAATGGCTTGTGGGGCTACTCGTGCTTGGTTTTTCGACCCCAAATTTTAATTATGTTTGCCTTGCCTAACCTAACTTAACCTAACCTTACCGAGAATGGTCAGTGGGGTTATCCGTGAATAGTTTTGCGCTAATTGTGATTACGAACCGATAAAAAAATCGTATTCATCATCGAAGACACCATTTTCGTATCCTGCAATTTTACGATCGATGCACTGTTGCCAAACTTACCTGTAATCAAATCAGTCCACATTCCACATGTTCTTCTACATCGTGATTGTCACTGTCACATGTAATCCCCTTCTTTAGGCAATATACCGAAATCCATAAGTTTATTAATTACCCCACGAAATCCTCCTGCACACTCCACCTAAAAATCTGTACAACATTAACAACTTTTTTACTGTTTTCTTCCGCCATTCTTACACGATCCATGCTCTCCAAGTATGAAATCAACAGTGTGGCAACGCTGTAGACAGCGTAACTAATTGCGAACGTCAATTGTTCATATCAACAAATATGGCTACCATACTTGTATACGGAGAATCATTGCGAGAATTGAAATGCTTATTTTACAACTTCTACACGTTAATGAACAATTTTTTCACCTCACCCCAACATGTTAACTTGAGATAAATCATCACGACTAATTATTTCGTGAGTATAAGACGTAGCATAGAAATTACAGAAGGGTCCGGTATTGTAAATTTTTGCCTTAATGAATAATAGGGGTGTGCGGGACAAAATGTTTTGGGTCGGGACGGGAATTTTTTTTAAATCCCGACATTCGCAACGGGAAATTTTCGAAATTTCCCGAAGCTCAGGAAATCTCGAATTCTACACGTCATTTTCACTTTAAGTGATTGTTTTTGCATTTCTAGAATAAAAACTTACAATTTATGATAAGTTCCAGAAACTTACAATGAAGAAAACGTCGAGAATTAACGACTTTTTAAAGTGACCATTCGGTATTTCCCGACTGCTTGGGATCCCGAAAAGTCGGGAAGTCATTTCCCGAAGTCGGGATCGGGAAGGGAATTTTCTTTTCCCGATCCCGGTCCCGACTTTTCGGGATCCCGCACACCCCTATTGAATAACGTTGAGTCATTTACTGTTATTTGAAGTCATACATGCTGCTGCTGTGAAGAGATAGATGTTGGTTGGTGATGCTGTATTTCCTGAAGTCTTTAACAATTCTGGTCCCATTTTATTTCTCTTTTTTGTTTTTGTATCACTTAGGTAACATTGAAAATATTCTTTCAGTTTCCGCGTTAGAATGTGGCAATGTTAGCACTATTTTCGCGAGAGTGGAAAGGTTTTCAAAAAATAACTTGGCTTGAAAGTTCTCGGTAACCGATAACATGTTCCAAAATTCTGATGGAGACTTGTTGGTTAGTTGTTTTTTCTCTTCCTCACTAAAGTATCCAGATAAAGTAATCCATTCATTCCAAACCGAGCACGAAGAAAGTGCAGCTGACTGGCGAGTAAGCTTTGCACCTTTGCGCAATAAAAAGTTATTTTCCAAGATTGAAAAAAGTCCCTACGTTTTCCTTCATTTGGCAAAATCTACGCGGGCGAAATATAGTGAAAAGTCCCTAAGGTTGGTATCACTGCCGACACTGTCTCATTCGTGCAGTATGAAGCGCCGTCTCGCGGCTGACAACTCCCCCGATAAGCTGCCGGTGCTCTCGCGACAACTGAGGATAAAGTAGCGATGTCTAATCTAAGATTAGATGTCAGAAATAAGGTGCCAGAAATATTTGTATTTGGGAGGACACCTTTTCCAGCATCCTTGCGACAAGGTACGTGCTTATTCAATTGTAATTGTAACTGTAATTGTGAAAAGTGGAAACATTACAAAACAAGCTGTTTCTGTTACGGACTTCCTCTAACGCAATTTGCCGGGACCTGTTGCATGAAGGCGGCGCCGACCGGCCGACACGATGGCGGTGAACGACTGAAATAACCTCCCTGTAGAAACTATTGCCAGTATCGACCCTGCTAGAAACTATTGCCAGTATCGACCCTGCTGGGAATTATTGCTAGTATCGACCCTGCTAGAAATCTAGTGCTGGTTTCGACCCTGCGTCCGACGCAATATCGAAGCTAGAACTGTGGATCTTTGGGATCGCAGGTCACAGAAAACTCTCATCAAACAAACGATCATCACGTCCCAACCTATTTGTACGGAACGTCGGTGGGACGGCAGAAAGTCAGGGAGAGGGAGAGAAATATGGGCTGCCTCTCGCCAATTTTTCTCCCAAACGGAAACGAGGTATCTCGTCACCAGATACATCCGTGACGGATGACTTGAAATGGCCGAACGCTTGGTGCCAAACGCTTGTGCAATCGGCGGCGCATTGATCTCAGGTTCTTCTGACTGATTTGTGGGACGAACGGCGTCGATACAAGGCGGCCCCTTTCCCTTTTGGAAAAACGAGTAAACCTCCCCCCTGGTTCAATATCCCTTCGTCTCTCCCCTTCTAGATACGTCAATGGTGCGATTTTTTCTTTTTGGGGCCTTTCTCTTCTATTCCCTCCACTTCCTTGCCTTTCACCGACAGCTGGTGGTGCAGTGGTGAGGATTTTCCTTCGAGCAAAGAAAGAAAGAGCCATATGCGCCGAGAGGAGTTCCCAAGTAAGCCATAGGCTGCGAAGTTGGGAGAAGGTTTCGTTCCCAATACGCTGCCCCATTGCCAGTCTTTCATCAACCATAGCTGATATAAAAATATTTACTTACATCATCATAGAGGTGTATCTGGAACTGTATCTTACATTATACAGGGTGTATCATAATAGAGTAAACAACTTTAAGAATTTATTTCGACTACGGAATACAACAATGATATTTGTTATGTAACAATCAGTAACACTTCAAGTGTCTACAAATGTTTACATATGTTCAACGTGGCTTCCACCAGTTATTCGACCCATCCCATCGAAATTCTAGTTCTTGCTACACTTTTCCAAAGAACTCTTCGTGCACCAAAGCAAGGACGTTTCTTGTTGTCTCCTTTAGCTGTTGCACATTCTGTGACATAAACTTTGTCTTTCACAAATCCCCAAATGCAGAAGTCTAAGGGTGCAAGGTCTGTGGACCTGTGAAAGCCGCCATTTTCTTTAACACTACACCAGCGCCACAATGACCGTGTTTACAAAATTCTTGCGCATGAAAACAAAACTTGAAGATTATCTCGCTGTTATACAACAAACCTCATTGTTGTACTTCATCGAAGGGTTAGAAACTAGACTATGACATTTCGGAAATATTTGGCGACTAACGAAGGACACTTAGGCGCTAAATTTAGTTTCCAAAGTTCGAATCTGACCAGTACGTTTAATGATTTGCTGCTGTTGAGTTTATCGTTATTGAAGACACGTTCGAGTTGAAAATATGAAACCGTGACATAAGTTTCATCCAAATCGGAGTGTTAGTTCATGAGATACAGAGATTTACACTTTTAAAGGAATTCTCAACATGGACACATTTTATTCATATTAGTAACCAGTTTGAAAACAATACTTTTGCGTTTCACAAAAACAGATAATAGATTTATATTCTGCAATAACTACGAATTACAACCAATTATTCATCTTGGTGAAAAGCAGACAATGGAGTTGTCTAGGAAACCAGTGCATCTGCACCGGAAGCTGATCCCATTTATGGTTTTCAGAAATTTCTGGAAGACGATGCATTCAACTAGAAGACCAGACTTTAGTAACCAGACAGGTCTATTGTCATCGCAGTATCCAAGAGTAACAGGTTGATATTTTTGCAGAATGGGACACACATTGTTATGAAGACACCCAATGGATGACATTCAGCGAACAGCTTCCTCCACAATTCATTGCGCGAAATCACGCTCCGCCGCCATATTTCAGGCAAACATATAGGATCCTGCGTTGAAAACATTCCGCGTAAGCATTGTTGTGCGTATGGTCTTTGCCGATGTATGATTATCGTGATCATGGGAGGAATGTGTATGTATAGAATATCACAAATTTTATCTCTGTAAGAAGACTTCTCACGCTTTCCTTAATACCCACGAAACTGCTGCCGGACTTCATGCTGTCTCCTCCCACAGTGCACTGCGCGATGACGTCAAGTCGAATGCCTATAATATATTGAGAAAGATCCTTGAAGTGAAGCTAGTGTCACTTTAAACTTCCAGGACACTAGCACAATCTCAATCCAAAGATTCCTTTAAAATGGCCTCTTACATAAACTTAGCATATCAATCTAATTCTGTGAAGAAAGAGGAAAAAAAAACCTTGTTGCCCTTGAATACTTTCCTATCTATAGATTTAAATCTTTGTTAGGTTCTGGATATTTCTAGAAGCTTGTGGAAACCGGAAATAGGTTCAACTTCAGACGCCCTGGGATCAATTGTCGACACAACAAAGGTTTTTCACAAAGATGAACGTGGTTCACATTCAGATTGATATTTCTATCTATTTGTAGAAGAGAAACTATTGTCACCAAACTAATTAATAAAATATTACATGAATCAAAGGTAAAACCTTTAGAGTCCAATAAAAATTGTAGGGCAGACTGTATTCAAATCAGTGAGTTATCAACTGTTACAAAACGGCCTAAAGGCTGCAACACTGATCAAGTGAGCTTCAAAACGCCATTTTTGTCATTTTAAAGATGGCGCTTCCTCTACACATTTGCACAAGTGAAGGGGATTGGTTCCTTGCCCTCAGTCAGCCCAATACTTACAGATTTTTCTCGAAAAATGAAAATCCAATATATCTGTGTATACTTACCATACCAGCAAGTTTACTAATAGAGGAGGAAGTTCGACAATGGATTCAGTTCGCAGGCAGATGGGTGGAAAGGCCTTCGCAGTGTCTCAAAAGTAACTGGACGTGGACCCCAAAGATTATTCTTCTTGAGCAGGCACTAACTCAAAGTTGAAAATACAATGCAGATCAGAAATAGGTCTGTAGCAAACTTGTGCAACCCTACATACAGAAACCTACAAGTTAAGAAACAAAAACAAATTTATGTTTTCATTTGAATCTCCCTTGTATAAAGATAAAATATACTTATTGAAATTAAATCGAAAAACTGTACATACTGTCTCTCACTGACCAATAGTCCCATTTTGATGAAACTTGCGGCATTTAAAACCTAAAATTTAGTGTTCCATTTCGTTAACGCAATAACTATACATTCAATAACAACAGTAAACAAATAAAACATAACAGCCAGAAAATTAACAAGATGTCAAAATTTAAAGAGTAAGAACTCAACATTCCCAAAAATGAAAGTTACAGTCGCACTTGACTTCAAAGGAAAGTTTAAAAACAGAATTTCCTCTGGAATTTTGCAGGAAGCTTCTGGGTCCCTTCATTCCACACGGATATCTAAGCAGAACTTTGTCATTACAGATTTCTTCAAAGTTCTGCAGTATATGGGGACTAAGTTTCGAACTTCTCTTATCGAAAAGCCAATAAGTATTCTGATATAACTTCCTGGCCATAGACCTCTCACCCCAACTTCCCTTGTAGGTAAATTCTGAAGAGGAGGACATAAGCAGTGCCGTTGCCCGAGACTTCTTTTTTTGGAGTGGGAGAGAGTTTGGTTGAAGGGAGGAGGAAATATTTTCATGTGCATTTTTCTTCTGGACATGACCTGCCAAGATTCTCTATGTCTCTATATTTTATCTGTCTTTTCCCTCTCTTTCTCAACCTGTTAAGCTTTTTCATTCTTTCTTTCTCTCTGTAATCCTATGTTTCTGTACCTTTTCTGTCTTTTAAATGAACTCAACCTGTTTCTCTCTTTCATTCTCTCTTTCTCTCTTTACTCCTATGTTTCTATATCCTATCTTATTCTCTCTCTTTCTAAACCTTTTATGCTTTTCATTCTTTGTTTCTCTGTTTGCTACTACGTTTCTATACCCTTTCTGTTTTTCTCACTCTTTCTCAACATGTTGTGTCCTTTAGATTCTATCTTTCTCAACCTGTTTGTCTTTTTCATTCTTATTTTCTATCTTTACTACTATGTTTACACATCCTTTCCGTCTATTCCTCTTTCTCAAACTGTGTATCTTTTTCAATCTTTCTTTATATCTTTACTTCTATGTCTCCACATATTTTCTGTCTTTTTCTATCTCTTTCTCAAACTGTTTGTCGTTTTCATTTTTTGTTTCTATCTTCACTTCTATGTTTCCACATCCTTTCTGTCTTTTTCTCTTTCTCAAACTGTGTATCTTTCTCAATCTTTCTTTATATCTTTACTTCTGTGTGTCCACATCCTTTCTGTCTTTTTCTCTCTCTTTCTCACCTGTTTGTCTCTTTCATTTTTCGTTTCTATCTTTACTACTATTTTTTCCATATCCTTTCCATATCTGTCTTTTTCTTAACCTGTTTAAACTTTTCTTTCACTGTTTCCTTATCTCCCTCTACATATCTATAGTGCTAGAAGATACCGTAAAATTTACAATATTCTGCCATCAAAATTTACATAAACCAGACGCAACCGTTTGTTCCTTAAATTTGGATATTCTATCATATGAAAAAATATATAATGATTATAAATTGCACTTGAATCCACCATAAATATATTTCTTGAAATAACTGATTATTAAAAATTCATTAATAAGGATAAGTATGGAATGACCTTATGGATTTAAAACGGTCATGGTTATTTCTTACGATAGTTGGATGGAATTGGATATTGGCGGTTCTTATACCGTCAATTGACGATTTTAAGAGTGTATATCTATCCTATGATACATTCTATTTTTCTTCTACTACTTCAACTAACCATTTGTTCTTCTGTTTCGCGACCTCATCCTCTCTGTTCATCTCAATCTTGCCGACCTCGATGATGGAGTTGTCAGCGTGTTACAGTGTCAGGGGTCCCGGGTTCGAATCCCAGCCTGGGCATGTGTGTTGTTTGTGAGTGCTCCTTCATCAGTTTCAGCATATCATCATCACTCGTCCTCATCTTTGCGATTAGCCAAAAGTGGCCAAGAAAAATCAAATCAGTTCTCTTGTTCTTCCACTTTTTGTCCATTTGCGTAGTTGTTAACCACAAAAAAATATGATTCTGAAATTTTCTCCTGTAGTGAGTGGGTATGGGTAAGACCTTTACACGTTGCTGACGTCACTGAAGCACTTAAACTCTGACAACTTTTTACTGCCCCGTATCCACTCAACATTGAAAACAGGTTTTCGACCTCACTCGACAGGTACCCGAGTATGGGCAAATCTCTACTCGCCCATACCCACTCGGTAGCTCAAACGAGTATTTCTGCCAACTCGATCTCGGTAGCTTGAACGAGTGTTTCTGCTAACTGGATCCACGTCGCAGGTCGATCCAAGCTGAGGCCAGAAATCGCTTACTCTAGCTCTGTTGAGGTTGCCATCATCAAATCTCGAGGGTACTGGCTTCGGGTGAGTTTAATTTTCTACATGATTACAACACGATTACTCATCTTCCCGCGCTCGCACCTCTTACCCACCAGAAAATATCAAGCCTTGGGATACGGACATTGCGTGGTAGAACGGGAAAAAGGTAGAGGGAGATAAAGATGATGGTTGGAGAAGATAATTGGATTTTATCGCCTCCATCGGTGAAATAACTGCCTCGCTTCTGAAATTCCCCTCTCTAAATCGTCTCCCCACCCACTATTCTCAATTTTAGCACAGTTAACAAGACAAAAACGAAAAAACTCTCCACGGATATTTTTTTGTCTACACCATATCCCGCGTTTATATTTCCAATCGTACACAAAGGAAATATACCCTTTACCGCTCGTTTATCGTTACTGCATTAATAAACAGATGGAAGCACCGTACGGGGAAAACACAAATAGGGCTGAAATAGGGTACGTATTTCATAGTAATGAAACATGTTTCGAACTTTATAGCCGTTTTTTGCGCCCTCATACGCTGTTGCTTAGTAAAGTGAGATAGGATCCTCAAACTCAGGAAACCGAGTTTCAAAGCTGCAATCGTACATGATATATTGTTCAGGAATGTAATATTCAGGAAAATATGGCATGTCTCGTAATTGATACTGCATCACGAACTCCTTACAAAGTATCACACCTTCATCTTGAATTGCACAGTGCGTTTAGAAACCAGGGGCCCGGGATCGAATCCAGCTTGGTCATGAGTGTTTTTTGTGAGTGACCCATCATGAGATGTATGCTTCAAAACGTATTGGTCGTATTGATCATACATTTGGGTACTTTGTAAGGGATTAGTTAAGTTCATCTCATTTTCGGTTTTGTCTAGAGGCTCAAAATAGCTGGTGAAATAATGTTAAAAATTATGAAAACAAATTAAAGAACAAATTTTTGGACAATAAATACAATCCGTAAACAATCAGTCACTCCCTTTCTTGATTTGTTTAAATAGTTCATTTAAGCCCACTTTATGCACAGTAAGGCTAATCGGGACTGGACCTACAGTTTAAAGTGGGATCCGAACCACTATGTGCCTCCACCGGGTATCGAGCCCGTGACCTGTTGATTACAAGGCGACGACGCCCGAACCACTATGTGCCTCAACTGGGGGAGGTAAGAAGGCTGGAATGAGATCAAGGGCCACATATACTAGACCTCGGTTTCGTCTCGATTTTGCAGGATAGTGTCTCGTTCTAAGACTTATCTCGACAAGTCTTAAAGATATTGATCTAGTTGTCTCTAATTTACAGTAAACTGCCGTCCCGGTCTTGTTTTTACTCCTATCAAATTCCTTGTTGTTCCGGCATAGCTGGAACAATGTTGGCGAGAGTGAAAACTTTTGTTTTGGTCAATGAAATTTACCTTCGAAATATTACACCAATCCGATAAAATTGATTTTTAGCACAATAAAGAAATTTGCCTTCACATTAAATATGATCATTTGTTAGAAAATTTTGGTAAAAAAATCACTAAATGTGGGAACATTTTGCAGCATTTGGCAACACTGATTGGGATTCGAGAGTTGAAATCTCTTCTGCCCTAGTATAAATGACAGTTCTGGCGATGATCCAATGAAATACAAGGACTATGAGAACTTCTACAGAGCAAATCGATCATCCTTACCAACCAGATCCATTATCTCACTGAAGGGATTGAATAACTGAATACCGACCCTTTGTCAAGTTTTGGAAGTGCAAGTTTGAACGAGAATTTTACTCTATTCGCGATAATTATATTCAAATGTGAATCAACGCCAGTTCTCGAGAATCAGTGATCAAATTACAGAATATGTAGGAAGGTTTTTTTTTGCCGCATCCCTATTCACATTTCGAAATTTTTTACTCGCGTGACTTATGGTGAGTTTGCTTGTGAGTTAGCAAAGAGAATTTATGTCATCTGCATACAGGAGCTCTGAAATATTTACTTCTCTCATTCTCCAATATCCTACTTGGAACTTTCGGTTGTACGCACCTGTACAGGGTTCTCCTAGGGCAGTGTTTCTCAACCGTTGGGCCACGAGAGGTTATTCTCAAAATTTGTCAGTTTTAAATATTGGCGGTAGAGTACTGCTTGTGTACACCTTCGATGCTCGAACTCCTTCGAGTCTCGCAGCTCGAGCGTAAACAATCGAATGTAATTTTCATGTGACTATAATCGCAGACACATATACACAAAATATTCGCCTTGGTGGTTTCAGCCCAGAATCATTTATTTCATTTTCATGTATCACTGTGTAGCCTATTGGTTAGACTAAACTACATTGTAACATGGAGATGATGACAATATTCACTTAAGTTTCAATTTCACTGCATCTTTCACCTCACGATTCATATCTGAGGGCCCAATAACACAGAAAAATTACGGTTATGTGTGTACTATTGGGCTTCGAGTGTAAAACACTTGTAGATTTTACTGAATCTATGATCTGTGTTTAAAAACAGTTTTTCGAGAAACCGCTGCGGTACACAAAATTCTGAGAAAATACGAGCGCTTACGATTCCTTACTCAGGATTTAAGCGAATCATCATGATGCTTGAATTCGCTGCTATCTACGATGCAAAATAGGCGTATGACACCATAAAACTATTACAGATACATAGACAGAATCGAATACAAAGAACGTGGCACAGGTCGATAGGACCTCAGGAGTCCTGGGTCCGAATCTCGTCTCGGCCATGGTTGTTCTTTGAGAATGTGACCATCTATTTCGTCATATCATCACTCATCCTCATGGTCGCGATTAGCCAAGTGTGCAAGAAAAGCGACCCTAAATAACAAAAATATAAGCAAATCGAATTCGAAGTACATGAAGATTCACTTGAATGCTTTAGAAAAATCTAAACAGATGTAACTTTTGAAAATTTGAAATATCGTAGCGGTTTTTTGATAAACTATATTTTCAGTGGTACTTTTAATAGCAAGAATTTCTCGCCGTATTTTACAGAGTACAAAAACCGAAGATTCAATTATTACACAATAGCCTACAAGTGCCATTTGACATGAATATAAAACAGAAAACAATTTATCGCAGGCAGAAATTAACCTCCTTAACTCTTCACAAATCTTTGCAACTTTGACGGTGTTCCTTATTTTTTGAGTGTTGAAGGCTCTGAATTTAATTGCCAATAAAAACAACAATTGAACAACGACGATGAAGAGGGCCTCCATCCAAGTACGGTCTGGACCTTAGTCTATTGGTACTTTTCCAAAAAACGATCCCTCGAATCAAACCTTCTAGGTTTACTTACCAAATGAAACGGGAAAAATAAAAGATGAATACAATCAGCATGTGCATCGATAGACGAATTTCCAAAGAAGATTGTGCCCTTCCCCAAAAAGAAACTTCCTTTTTCTCTCCTAAAGATAGTTTTCCCGTCTTCTTCCAGTTGTCCTCTCCAGATATCCAAGCACTCCAGATTTCCCCAATAGCCGAAATTTTCCCAATGAAGAATTACGACTTGCCCGCGACAAGAACACTTTCCACCGCTGACAGTTTTACGACAAGAGATTCTTCTCCGAAAACTCGGGAACAACCAACTTGTTTTACGGTGTACTAAACTGAAAATTGCTCGCGGCGTCGCTTCTCTTTTTTGGAAGGGGCCTGGAGCCGTTGCAGTATTGCCAGAAAACCAGGTTTATTATTAGCCCTCCTGCAACAGGGGGGAAATTAATGCTTGGATGGGCTATCTACCAACAGCCTCATGTTGCCCAAAAGCTAATATGTTCAAGATTATAACTTTTTGGAAAAATATTACGGCAAGGTATGAGAAGGGTACTCTATTCTTTATGGTCTTGACGGACCAAATTCCCTCTTTTGTGGTTGTTGTAACTATAACTATAGTAAAAAGTAAACATACCTTAATGTCAGGTACAGCATCTGTAAAAGTGGGATATTGCAATTCATATTAAAGCGTGTCTGGTAGTGTGTTGAAATCTAAAGGCTTCATATGGAAAGAGATAAACGAAAATGGATAAAGAAACAGGTGGCAGTCAATATAGATGAGTTTCTTGAAAATTCAACTTTAATACGTATCGTAAGAACTGATGTGATTGCGTAAAGTGTTCGAAGTGAAAGGAGTTGGTGGTCTTTACCCTTTGTGGATCTTTAGATGCACCTTCAAATTCATCCCCATGTGGAGAAATAAAGTTCCTCCCTTTTGTCAATATAGTCTATATGTAACAAGTTAACTAAGAACGAGCCACCAGTTGAGTTGTTCTTGTTAAATCCACATTATGCACGAATAGGCTAATCGGAACTGGACGTACAGTTTAAAGTGGGATCCGAACCACTATGGGCCTCCAGCGCGTTCGCTCGATAAGACTCTAATACTGTAATACCTTGTGATGCTTGATAGACATTATTTTTGGTTATAGCTCTCGCCACGAAAACAGTCCAGTCAAGGTCAGGGCTTTCCCTTGCCTCCTCCTCGACCCTGGCCCTCCAGGGTTGCCACACTTCTTCTAAGCTGCTCAGTCGACACTTCACGCGTTGTACGCATACGGTTGATTTCGTCCGTTGAAATTGTTCCTTATTGGCAACACTGTAGGTGAGTGGCGTTACCTTGGCTGGACTGTTTTCGTGGCGAGAGCATTAGCATCAGTTTGTGTGTGTTTTTTGTGTTGTGCGAATTAATCTTCAAGAAGTGAACAGATTAGCTGTTTCTGTTTCTTGAATTAATCTCTAAGTGTAGAATTTATTCCATTAACAAAATATGGTCTAGTGAAACGTGTTCGCTTTGCTCCTATTTTAAAACCGTCAGCTAATTATGCTCATCACATTAGGAAGACAGCTACAAAGATACACTCGTAAATAAGTTTTCGTGTGATCTATGCTAGGTATGAATAAATACAAGAGCGATAACTTTTGTCGTTGTGTTTAAACTTTTCTAAATGTCCAATCCAGTCGTTATCTAGTCTCTTAAGACATTGCAAAATATTAATCTCTGATAGAAACTCAAAAAATAGTTCTTCTCTCCAGTAATATCTGTGTCAGGTTGAGATCTACATGCAAGCGCCATCTAACATCTTGTAAATGATTTTCACCGAACGCTGTTAACAGTGGCGGCGATTAGGAGGGCAGTTGCCCCCCCCCCACGTTTTGTCACTTTTGCCCCCACACTATTAGGACCTCCCGATAGTGCAGTGGTAGCGTCGTCGCCTTGTAATCAAGGGGTCCCGGGTTCGACACCCGGCAGAGGCACAAGTGGTTTGGATCCCACTTTAAACTATAGGTCCTGTCCCGATTAGCTTTATGTGCAAAAAGTGGGCTTTGAACACCAACTCAACTCAACTCAACCCCCACACTATTTTAAACCTTATCTACCAAGGAAAAGTAAACTGACGTTTGGAACACAACCGCAGGCTGTAATGGAGGCTTGTTACGGCACAGTGAAGAGATCGGAAGGAGAACAGAACCGAACCGAACCGAACCTTTGCTGGACGCTCGGCTCCGAAAAATGCTTTCCAGTTTATCACGTTTCATCAGCACCCTGGCTAAATATTTTGGCGTCCCAAGCAGAATTGTGGTTTGCCCCCATCCATCCCTAACCCACCAATCACCGATTTTATGCCCGTCCTTCGATATTTTCTTCTTATTCCATGGTTTGTAATATTTACATCCTACAAATTTTGAAATGAGGAATCAAAGAAGAACTCATTAAAATAATATAGGTTATATTTAAGAATTTGTACTTTGCAATTCTGATTAAAAAATTAGCGTATTTAAGAACATGTCTAATATGTTTATGTTTGTCTTGTGTAGTAGTTCCTCCATTCATATTGGGGGTTAGGCGTAGAGCTGACAACTCTGCACTGTAAAAAAACATGTCAAGAAACAGCAATATAAGGCAATGGATGTTCCCAAGGTAAAATATTCCGGAGGTAAAATAGTCCCCCGTTCGGATCTCCGGGTGGGGACTACTTTGGGAGGTCCCTGGACTAAGGATAAAATCTACATTAGAAATAAGGATATTAAATTAGGCACCTGGAATGTTCTGAGCCTTTACCGGCCTGGGGCATTTCAGTGTACAGTTAATGAGATAGTCACCTAAGGGAAATCGGTAGGGATGGAAAAGAGTATATAGATCTTGCTCAAGATAGGGAAAGATGGAAGGCCTGTGTTGCTGCAGCCATGAACCTTCGGGTTTAAGAAGGCTAGAGAGTAATTTAAGAACATTGCAGTTATGTTTTAGTGTCTGAAGAACATCTTTAAAAAACGTACTATTACTACGACATTGGGAAACATTTTTCCAGCAGTGCGTTTTCAGAATGCACAAAAGGCTAATCGGTACTGGACCTGCAGTTTAAAGTGGGGTCTGAACCACTGTGCCATGTGCCTCCACCGGGTATCAAACCCGGGACCCTTTGATTACAAGGCGACGCCACCGGGTAGGCCAAAGGCATGTTGTGTTCATGGGTGTCCGGAAGGGGGCTTCTAACTCTCCAAGAACAAAATTTTAATATCTCATCCACTGATCTTTAATCGACTTGTTCTCCGACCATACTCAAGCACGTACCTTGGTCGTACACTCACCTCGGGTACTCCGGCAGTTTTTTTTTTTTTTATACAGCATATTTGCAGAAGATACAATTCAACCTACAAGTATATCAATACACGCTGTATAAAACACACCCTATTTACTAACCTCGTTGACCCTGTACCATAGATTTCCGTGCCACAAAAGTTTTGCAGACCTGACAACACTGACTCCCAATATACTTCTCTAACTGAAATTACCTAACGAATCCAAAGTACAACAGTAAAGGCGTGTCTACTCAAAAGAGAGGAAACCAGCCATTAAGATTTCCCAATTGGAGTCTTCTTCGACTTTCATCTCTTTCCTTCTTCTTCTTTTTTTCAGGGATTTAACTGCTCCTTCTTAAGATTAATTCCGAGGGACAAAGGAAGATATTACAATCTCTTCCACAACTCTTTAAAGACATTAGATTGCAAATACAAGTCGAGCGCGCTCTCCCACTGCCTTTTACACAAAGCTATTCCGGGCGATTTACACGGTTGAAACAAGTAATACCAGCGAATTGCAAATTGTCCGCTCGTTTCAGAACAAATGAAAGGACAGAATTTACTCTACGTCTTAACAGCGGTAACTATTCAGGCGTATTACGATTCGTTCATTGGCATTAACGCTATAAACACAGTAGGAAAATAACTCAGTAGGTATGGCTATTGCAGGCATGAAATGTTTCAAATGTCTTACGAGGCAAAAGCTCTTTTTTAACTCGCAGAGTAGGAAGGAGGCCATTTTCATTAGTAGTTTCAAAGAAATCAAAGTGTACCTTGATTCTATAGCCTGTTCGGATGTGAGAGTATACTGTGGGGCCTTATGGGCTCTTACTTTTGTGGCCATCACCCCCTAGAAAGGCTGTTTTCGTCAAAAAGCTAAGCTGTCAACATTGGAAAGTGAGTGATTTGGCTATCGTACAGGGAATTACCTTTTAGGGTTTTTGACGCGTTCACCTACAAACATCATCTTAGAAAGGTAGCTTCCCTTCTTATTGCAGCAAGGTAAAAGGGGGGTAAATAATAACAGCCCGCCGGCTGTTGCCACCTCGTACCGACAAGAGACGGAGGCAGGGAATTTTCCGGGAAAAGTTCAGGCATTGGCAATTGCTGCCATAGCTCAAAAGCGCCCCCTGTACGTGCATTTTCTCGTTCTGAAGGGTTTTTTGGAATGTACTGCCGCAGAACTTCAATGACTGGTGCAGCTCCTTCCGTAACGTCAGGCAACACTGTCGTTCTACAATGTATTCTTAAGTCTGAACAGAGGCTAGTTTCCATAAAAATTAAATAAAGAACCTGCAGATGCTTTTTTTACAGTGTAATCTAGGAGGAAAACAATTATAGTGAAGTAATCGAAGTCTAGCATTATTTATTTCCAAATTTAAGGCAGATCACTAAATCTCTTAATTTAAGGGACAAAAAGATTTGTACCTAACAATTTTAATATTGTTCATACTGGTAAGTCCACTATAAACCGCAGATCGCATAAGACAAGCTGTTTGGGTGGCTGCGAATTCACAGTACAGAGATCGCGGGTGTAAATTCCGTAACGGGTCGTTCTGATAGACCTCGCTTTAGTTTTCTTCAGTAATTGAGCTCGAATGTTGTGATGGAGGCTTAAACGAAGGCAAACGCCGGACTCTTCGCATTCGCGATTAATCTATCGGTGCATATGGGAGACGTTAAAAATTAGTGGAAAGTGTGAGGAAGAGGAAGAGAGACATTGAAGCAAGCAAGTAAACAGACAGAAAGGGAGAGAAAGGACACACATGCACGCAGAGAGGGAGAGAGAGATTTGGGTTGTACAACATTTCAAAAACACATTTTTTAAAAAAAAAAAGTATTGTGTGGAAACTGAGAACGTCCCATCAACTTTCTCAAACTCAAATGACGAAGACAATGCTTTGAGTCCACTTTAGGATCAGATAGTCTATTCGGGACGAGACCTACAGTTTAAAGTATGAACCGAACCACTGTTCAATGTTCATACAGAGGGATTCGAATCCGGAACACATTCCTTACAAGATCACATCATTACCCTTACGTGAGCCATTGCGAAGACATCCAATTGTCATCCTGTCTGCCACGTAGTACACCATGGACTGCATTCTTGGGGACTAACGAAGCTCTGGCGTCTGGACGCACAACCAGTATAATCCTCCGTGGAGCTCGTGCTGTGTCGTCCATATTTGAGGGGTTCAGAACACAAGTGGCGTAACTCCACTGACAGTTTTGAGGAATAGGCGCATTCATTAAAAATGAAATAAAACGAACATGTGATTAAGAAATTGAAACTAAGGACATACTTGCATCTAGCACTGAAATGTTGATACTTCACAGTTCCAAGTTATACATGTAACTCAATTTTCACGAGAAGTGGAGTTACGCGACTAGTGCTCTGAACCCTCTACTATGTCTGCGTTTGTCCCTTAATGTGTATAATATTATCTTATAACCTCATCTTCGCGATTGGCCAAAGAGACAGAAAAGCGAGGTAAAAAAAACAACCTACATTTATGATGATGATGCTGCTAATGATGAGGTAAAAGACAGAAATGTAGACATAATAAATTTTGCTCAAGAGCTATATGTCTTTCAGTATATCTACAAATGCTCTTAACCAAGAGAATCGAAGTCTGGGGCGGTCTATCACAGGTGCAGCACTATCTACAGGGTCCCAGAACGATTACCAACTCGGCTTATCGCACAGTGCAGCTGAAAGCCCTTGATAAATGGGTGTATTATTCATCGATCGGAGCTGCACTTCGATTGACATTGAATAATTAGTAGCGAGAACACGGCCAATATGCAATTTATCACTATACAAAATGCACACAGGAATACAATGCAAACTGGGAAGGGTTGAGATGGGGAATCTAACAATAGGGGTCGCAGTTCAAGACGTATCTGGCGGTAGATAGTGGCATGAAATGAAGGGAGAGGGGTGATGTCAAATATTACCTACGCCTGTGGATGTAGACTCCGGTCGGTCTGCTAGTTGACACGTGATATCTTTACGCGGATGTCCCGAAGCTTTTGTGGGAGTGTCAATCAGAAGATGATTGAAAGGGAAACTTTGATGATAATATTACTCCATGTCCCTTCAGTTAGAGAAAAAAAATGTTGCTGTTTTTAGGTTATTGGTCACTTTCAGTATTTTTCTCTTCAGGTTTTTATTACATTTTACATGGATTTATTTGCTCTCTCAAAATTCTTCTAAGAGAACTAAATACTCTACCTCGACTCAAGTGATCTACTTAGTCTCGTCTCAACATACTACATAGTACAAGCAATATATATGCAGTATGTTTGCGCACAGACATTAATAATGTCTTGGACTCATTAAGGCAATAGCTTTAATATCCAGAATGTTTCTTTTAATTTGATTTCTTTTAAACTCCACTGTATGCACAGAAAGGCAAATCGGAACTTGACATACAATTTATCGAATTACCTAGTATCGAACCCGGAATCCCTTGACGATCACTGCGCCGTCGGGAAGGTCCTATGTATCCTGAATGTAAGCCACCACGTTGCACAGGTTTACAGATGCTACTAATGGATTAAATTTTGAAAATCCGAAGCTTAATATATGTATATAACCTATTAAAATGCTCTCGTGCACAATTTGTCACAGGTTATTAATTAACAATAGATAGTAGTCAAATTCACGTTAGTTGTCGGTCAGAACCTTAAATTATCGAAATTACATTTCCAGCAAGTTCGGTTTAAAAATCAAGCATATGTAGAATTGCTCATCAATGACTAAGATTTCCGGTTTACAGGAACAGAAAAGTATTTTTTTATACATACGAGGTTTGTTCAAAAAGTATTAGACCTTAATTTCTTTGGCGTGAACAAATGTAGTAAGGGAGGCGTGGTTTGATGCACGTATGTAGGTGATCCTAATGCGATTTTTTTCTCCAGCCTGCAGAAGCAGTCAGTCGCCAGCAGACCGCTGATGAGTGAGGTGTAAGTGAGTGGCGTCGGAATTTTGTTTTTGACAAAATGACTGAAAAACATGAATAACGCTACTGCATTAAATTTTGTGTCAAGCTTGGAGAATCCGAAGTAAAAGAGTGGTACAACCGCTTCAAAGATGGCGTCACAGTGGAGAGAGAAGCACGTTCTGGTAGGCCTTCAACATCCAGAAATGAGATCGTCATAGACCAAGTGAGGACCCTAGTGATGCAGGATCGTCGAATCTATCTCGTAGTTCGTTGATAGAAATAGTTATTACGCGTCTGAACACACAAATCAAGTTACAAGGACAAACAGAAACCGATACACGGGTACCAAATCAACTTATATTATAATGCTTACGTTATACTATGTGTAAAAAATTAGGTAGTTGTTCAGTTTTGTAATGATTATAATGATAAGTTGCTCGCTAGATGTCAGTGAGATGCTGCTGCGAGAACTTTAGTCATTGTCATCCTATATGCACGCCAAAACTCACAGAAAGGTGACGTAAAATAAATCAAATAGTTCTTTCTTGTACGAGTGTGGCGTGGTCACAAGTCGTGGTATTTTGAATTCTTAAAGCTGTATTCATTTGTGCACACCCGTGTTATTTCAATACATTTTGTAACTATAAAATGCGTTCACTTTCATTCACACAACACGAGATCCCTATATCGCTCTTCCAGCTCAATACGAAAGAAACAAACTCTCCTCTCGGTTTATCAGGGGCCTGTCTCGTTCTCGTCAAATTCCGAAACGAGACCGACACTTGTTTTGTTCTCACCCTTAAACCAAGGACACCCCGCAACAAGGCTGTTACTATTAACCCATAGTTCTATTGGTTAGATGTCTTCTTTTTCAACAATCGACACGAGTTCTTAAGGTGAAAATAATATAAACATTAATTTCTTGTTAAAAATGAACAAGCAGAGGAAAGAGAATGGTGGAAAATGAATAAAATGAAAGAAATACGAAAGAAAGGGGATCAATAGTTTCATTCCCATAATGCTACTTTGTGGTTGACTGTCATTTTTTTCTGTCTTGTGTCTCATTGCTGTCTCTCTTCCTGGAGCGTCTTCTTGATTAGTTCTCTTAATATTTATGAGAGCATTTGCACTCTTCATATTCATACCGCCACACAATTTTGTGGGAACAACATTCCACTTGCAATTTCTAAAACGACGTATCTCCTATTAGCTGATGCTAATGGATACATCACAATAATACAAAAGTAAGTGTCTGGTGTTAATTCTGAAAGTACTCTTAGACATAAATCGTCAAAGTAAGGTATTATTAGCGAAATTTATTTTTTCTTCTTAGTGTAGAATCACTTTATTTCATGCAAAAAGTGACTTCAAACAATTTAACGTTCTTACTTCTGGACAATGCAGTCAAAAATAATGTTTGGAAACAAATGATCTTTCTCGTTGCCGTGTGCAATGTCGGAGCATGAAAGAATAAATTGCCCGTCTTAGCGCGTTTTGCACACGCACCGATAATATCAGTGACGTCTTCTACCTCGTTATCGTGTGCACCAGAAACCAACGGGGGTTAATGGTAAAGCTGCACACGTGGTCCTACACGACAAATTTCTTGGAAGGACCATCGAAGGGTTGGTATGCGGCCGGAGCTCCCCTCGACAAATCGACACTTGGACCCCCCCCCCCCCCTACACTACGGTGATAAGTATATTTTAATTGCAAATTTTCAATGGCAACTTCTACTCACCACGGAAGGCGAGAATCGGGGCTTTTTCAACCTGTTCAAGCGGCTTCAGCGACAACCCAACGTCGTATAAAATGGGTACCTGGAGGAAACTCTGGGGGTAAAGGCGGCGGGGGCGTGGTGCTGATCACATCACCCAGAGCTCGGCTGAGATTAAGAAAGTGTGGGGCCCTAACCCCACACCCCCTATACGCCTTCTAAGCGTATGTAATTTTTCAGCTTTGGGAATATCACAGCGGTTTTTCGAATGAAGAGGAAAATTTGAAAAAAAAATTGCCCTTGCGGCTACCAAAGGTCCAGACAAGCCTTAAACTTGAACGCCATTATACTTCAAACAAAATATATCTGCCCCTCAAACTTTCCCCACAAATAGCGTCCGTTTTAGGAACTGGTCCACGTAGAGTAAATAAGATGTTGCGAATTTAGTTTCTTTAGAGATTTCATAACGTGAGGATTCGGTTATCTTTGTGTTATTGTGTTGTGCTATTTTCTTTTATGCAATGTGTGGAGACCTTGGGAGTGTAACGTGATACCGAACTGGCATTCGAATCAGGACTTCAACTTTACCAGATACTCTTTGAACCAGGGTTGCCATATCGTCTTCGACAACACTGAATCTTGTAAAAAGTGGGCTTCCCCACTGGCGCAGTGGTAGCGTCGTTGCCTTGTAATCAAGGGGTCCCGGGTTCGATATCCAGTGGAGGCACATAATGGTTCGGATCCCACTTTAAACTGTAGGTCCAGTTCCGATTAGCCTTACTGTGCATAAAGTGGACTTAAAACACCAAATCAATAAATCTTGTAAAAAGAACCGTTTACAAGTTTTTAGACCAATCGCCGTACACTACATCTATCAACGAGTCAACAGCGACAATAGGGAAGAACGGATACCGAATTACAGTATCGAAACACACACAAATGCCAACAAAATATAATTTACTGCTGAAGTCCACCGTTCCGCAGACAAAGCAGTACTGAAGGGGTATGTCTCACACCGACCTTTAGATTAGGCTACTACTAGCGTGGGCAGACGCAGGCTGAGATTGGATTTTGTTTCCTACCTTCCACGGCTTTATTAGAGTTTGTCCGCGTGAAATCAAAGGAAAGAGGAGAGGATGAAAAGATGGGGACATAATCTTCTGGGAAC
The DNA here is from genome assembly GCF_977018435.1 of Lepisma saccharinum. Taxonomy (NCBI): domain Eukaryota; kingdom Metazoa; phylum Arthropoda; class Insecta; order Zygentoma; family Lepismatidae; genus Lepisma; species Lepisma saccharinum. Next base: position 35,348,350 of record NC_139258.1, on the reverse strand, counting down.
GCAGGAGAGACAATGCCACTGCGCCGCTGAAGCTCCAAAAGAAGAAAAAGCTAGGAGGGGGAAAACCTGACACGTGACAGGAGGAAAATCTGAATTCATTTCGCTCAGTGGCAAAGTTCAAAATAATAACAGAAGCAGCATGACTGAAATCTGAGTGTAGGTAAAAAAGATCTTCACATGATTAAAAAATTCCTTAGTCTTGTTTGCTTTTTATATACAGACTATTTGCGCAACTCACAAACAGAACTTGTCTGTATGTCACTATATCTGAAACTGAATGTTAGCCACGGGGAAGCCTACAGTTAGGATATTTTTCGACGGCACAGATATTGTGGCGCTACAGTACTGGCCTTTTATTTCACCTTCATGGAAGCATCGCTACATTCCATACACATAATTTCCTTGAGAATTCTATTTAGAAATTTGCCTGGTAAAGAAACAATGTACAGTCACCGGCAATAAAAGTGGGTCCTGAGATACTTGCTTCCCTGCAAGGTGTTATGCGTGTTGTTGAACTCTAAGGCGGTGGTAGAAGTTGCCATTGAATGTTTGCTTTTAAAATCCAATAATCGCCGTACAGTAACGCCTTGCAGAGAAGATAGTATTTCAGGACCCAAACGTGCCGCTGACTGTACCAGCGAGACACACACACTGAAACATAATCCAATGTTTTGTTGTGTAATACTACGTCTATGCAAACACTATAGCGTCACAAGTACCCTTTGAGAGCCAAGATCCACCAAGGGGTGATGCGCGGTCAGTAATTGTGTCCCACCGCCGCTGTTTTATGGCTTTCCCAAGCAGAGTCGGCCACTTACTCTGTTCAAGTAGCTCTGTCCTCACCATGTTGGATCAACATGAAAATTTTGGAGCTCGCTCATGGATCGAACGAGGCACCGATCGTCCCAACGGCGAAAGCGCAACCTTTCGGTTAGACAGGAGCTAGCTACATATGTCCGTGTGTCTATTTTATGTAAGTGCAAGCCATACAAAATGCACAGAACATCATTATAAAAATAACACCATTAAGCCTTGTTTCCATGATTATGAAAAACTAATTTTGTACTTGATACAGAGTCTGATGAAGACCTTGCTAGAAGGTTGAAACGTTACGTTTAGTTTATGTTTTTAATAAAATAAATTACTGTCTTGGTCAGCAAATTTAGTTTTTCATTATAAAAATGTTTAAAAAAACGATAATAATGGTAAGGCACTGTAAAACTAACCTAGTTGTTAGAGCATGACAACAAACAAATCAGCCGGCCTCCGTGGCGGAGTGGTTAGCACACCGTGTTACGACGCAAGGGGTGCCTGGTTCGAATCACCGTCTCAGCATGGGTACTCTTTGTCTGTAAAAAAAATAAGGTGCTCCCCTATACTTTGCACCACGCCTTAAAGGCGTATAGGGTGTGTGGAGTTAGGGCCTTCATCAATATCATCACTCATCGTCAACTTCGCGATTACCCAAAAGGGCAGAAATGCGAAGTAAAGTACACTAAATCAATCATTGTTTCTTGTTTATTGGGGACGTTCCCCAACTGCCCCCCCCCCCCAACCCAACTTTCGACGCAGTGATCCCAAACTGTACAGCAGCAGTTGCGCATTCCTGCGTAGAAGCGGCGAATAGAAAAAACAAGAAAAAAAATAGCAGCACCAAAATGTGGATCACTGAAAACAGCAAAACGTCCCCATACCACCCCATTATTTTTTTACGTGACAAAGTGGTGCAAGGAAAGCATTTGTATCCCTCTTTTACCAACGACTGTCAGGGATCGAGGGGACCATCATTAACACGCCTGCATTGAATAAATCGAGGCACTCATTCTCATTGTGTTTCGGCTGAGCACTGATGAATGCGGAAGTCCTTCATTCATCCCCGTCTCCCGCTCGTTTGTGACGCAGTCACTAATGGAATGGGGTAATGGAACTGCAATGAAATTTAAATGGAAGAGATTACTTGAATGACCCCACACAAACGAGCGAGAACATACTGATGTAAAACGGACTCTTTCAACATTTTTCACACTGAAAAATGTATGTCTTATGGGCTCCAAGAAGTGTCCTTCCACTCACTCTTTTACAACAAAGGCCTCCCCGATGGCGTAGTGGTAACGTCGTCGCCTTGTAATCAAGGGGTCCTGAGTTCGATACTCGGTTGAGGCACATAGTGGTTCGGATACCACTTCAAACTGCATGTCCAGGCCCGATTAATCTTCTGTACATAAAGTGGACTTAACAACTCAAAATCAAATCTTACTACAAAAAACGATATAGCCGGCCCCCGTAAGATTTCAGTTTATTCTTGAAAGAACACTATGAAAATATTCATCCATTAACCGGGTACAAATGTTACGCAAATTTCCTAATAGTACTCTATACCTAAATGTAGTTGACACTAAAATGTAGTGTACATATAAAGGTAGATTTATACTTCTGTATACTGTAGTTAATACTCAACATGGAAAATACTAAAATGGATTCCTTCCTAAGCATGTACATAAGTTTCTGGATCAATAATAAAAAGAGTGGTTAGCACATTGCGCTACGACGCCCGGGTTCGAATCCTGGCCTGGGCATGGATGTTTGTGAGTGTCCATTCATCAGTTTCATCACATCATCACTCATCTTCATCTTCGCAAATTAGCCAAAAGTGGCACAAGAAGCGAAATGAAATGAAGCAAAGCAAATCAAGCCAAATCAAGAACCGCTATAAGTACTCATCTTAGTTCAGGAAACAAGCTTTGAAATGATATATTTGAAAACTACTCTATTAGACATTCTTAATCTCTAACAAACCTTTCTCTTGAAAAGTAGTCTTTACTAGTCTATGGTGTATCAACTCTTTAAGTTCACTTAATGTAATGATAGGCTAACAGGGACTGGGCCTACAGTTTAAAGTGGAGTGCGAATCCAAGATCGTCTACCGGATATCGAACTCTGGACTCCTTGACTACAAGGTGACTAGAGTTGTGCTAAGAGGCTTTTCTTTGGATGACGAGTGGCCACGGCGTAGACTCCCATCGCCGCGTTTTTTTCTGGATTGGAGCACGCTGCTTCCCCTTTCAAGTACTTCTTCAATTGTCCTCACGATGTTAGCTCGACAACGAAATTTTGGAATTGCCACCAGGGTTCGAACCTGGGGCCATTTGCAACAGAGACGAGAGCGCCAAACATTCGGTACTTGAGAGTTGTAGTCTTAAAATAAAAACTTTAGTACGTCTTTCTATAACGTAAAAATATTTTCAATCTTTGAATATTTTGTAGGCATACCCTGGTTTAGATATATGTGTACGCAATGTTGGCATTATATATATATAGTAGTTAAAATTTTATCCAGAAATTTTTATAGTTGTACATTTCCCGCCACTACTGGTCCGTCGTCAGCGGTTTGTTGCCAAACTTCTCTGGTGCAAATACGGTTCTGGTTCCCACCGAAAATTGTCGCCTATATCACATCTCGTGAATAATTATGCTGTTATTACACAAAGGAAAATGCCTAATAGGTTATAGTACTGGCAGAAATACTTCAACGTCCATTTCGTATGACTGAACCAAGGTGTTCCTTTATGATTCGTTACGATATTGACTATGGAATAGGATTCACGCAACACTGAACGTTCATCCTAAAAACCCTTTCCTTTTTTTCCTCAAACTCATCTACAGGTTGAGGTTCGTGAAGCTCCCCAAGCAAGAGGGGGGGGGGATAGGGGGGCTGATTCAATAACAAGGCAACCGGGGGCGAGATGTGCGTTGTTTTTGGTTGAGCTGGAAACATCAGAGGCCGAAAGGTTAGAACGGGAGATTTTCCCCCGAGGCTACATGACGGAAAGAGAAAACAGGGACGCCCGTAATTGAAATCCTGCCGCACGGAACCCTGGCTGATGTGAACATTCATTAGCTAAAGCTTCCCTTCTTAATGAACCCCCGTTAATCTGCTTTGCGTTCCCGGGGAGAAAGAAAAAATCTCGACAATTTACTCGTCTCCGGGCTCGCCCTGGCGTTCGGTAGAATCTTAAAAGGTAGGTCTCCTCGCTGATACGAGATACATAAGGGCATGTTCAGAAAGGGGAACATTGATCCTCAATTAAAGGCCGCCTATATTAATATTTGCCATGGAAACTCGTGAACAACCATATTAAAGGATTTGATCTAACCAAGGCCTTTGATATGGTGAATGAACGAAGGTCTGGTGAATTACTGCATTTGCATACTATACCGCACGAACTTTTTTTCGTTTTGCGTCGGCAGGGACCAATTACCGCGTTTGGTTTAACTCTTTGTTCTTCCCGCGCTTTCCGAGCGCTCATCTTTCTAGCAGACACCACGCGACATTGCCGCTATCTACTGCCAGGATAAACCAGGCCGTGAGCAATCAAAACTTACTAATACATACAGCACACTAACCACTACCACGAAAACTGTGCAAAGCGAAATATAAGAATGGGGTTACACTACTACGAAATTGCAACAGCGTTGCTTCCCATTCTCGTTGCCTAGCACGTGACCTTTTCCGCCTTTCCGATTGGCATAGGAAGTGTTGACCGATTGTTAGCGCGGAAAGAACAACAGGTTGGAGCGAACAAGATTCAGGTTACATCATCCACCACAGAATTTCCAGCTGCTTCACGGAGACATTGGTTACTGAATGGTGATTCTTGATTTACTCTGATCCTTGAAAGTGAAAAGGTTTGTGACTGCCAGTTGTGGTGATTGGAATGGTTATTAGCAGTGTTTTCGTCTGGCGGTGGACAATGTTTTCTGCACTGTAATTGTCTGGAATGTCTTGGAAATGTAGTTTTGATTCTAGCAATGCCAAAATATTAGTTCAGGGAAAAATAGTGTGCATAATTCCAGATTTGGAACATTTCCCGCCCAAAAATTTCCTGACATAGTCGGAAAATGTGAATTTTTACCGGGAAAATTTCAAGAGTACCGAAATCTCCCCCCCCCCCAAGCCACTGGTTATTAGCATCGTTAGCAATTTCCTTTGAAACATAGACATTACTGTACTACAATAGCGGAAACTATTGTCCCAGAGGTTTAAGTTCTTCCCTCTCCAAATTTTGTTAAGTTCGAACACTGAAAATACCTTCAAGACGATAGTTTTTTTCCTACTTATGCAGGTGAGCAAGTTGATTGCACACATCTAGTTCATAGACTTAACTAATTACTAGACTTTCATAAATATTATGAATATTATACACAAATAGTCTTGTAGGAGTACACTGACAATGTAATTAGAAAAAATATTTTGACCTAAGAACCTTGGTGGAGAGGACTACCACTAATGAAAGAACCTACCTTCTTTGGGCGGAACATATCCATGGACTTCGCAGTACGTTCCCACTGGAGTTTCCCCGGGTTCGTATGAGTAGAAAGTTGCAGTGGACGCAGAGGGAGCCACTTCCCGGTCCCAGTCGGGGTCCCGTTCCCGCTGTTCCCTCTCTTCCCTCTCCCGCTCTCTTCGGCATTCGGCACATCGGCGCATCTCCGACCTGACACGCAGCAGCCACACCATGCCGAACAGGGCCATGCCCGAACCAACACATGTCACCGCCGCCGAACGCGGGCACAGCCTTGGGGTGGAGGGGTATCAGATGACTGCGGGCCCTGCGAGCGTCGAGAACTGAGCTGAGGAACATACTAAGGACTCTAACATAGCTGGGGTCGTCGTGGTACCTATGGGAGAACTTTACCTGTTGGTGACACTAGACCTGCACCAGCGTTCTATTGCAGCTACCACTTCACACAACACTAGAATGCAGACACTCTTCAAGATGTGGACATTGCAATGGTAACAGCACTTGTACTATGCCACTGGGTACCAGGCGCACCACAAGATCACACCTCATCAAGCTCATCAACACTGCACTGTTACCATTGGAGCTGAACCCACTGACCATTAGAACATGAGCAGTAGTGCACTATCTCCCAGCAGTGAAGGTTGTCACCCTCTGTCGACAATTTACCTCCTCAAGAAGAACAATGCCACCAAATCGCTACTGAAGCACCAGCTGACACACTCTCCAAACGACGCATTTGCCGAATCCAGTTAACTGTAGATTCCCCCCGAAATATTTATCTTTAATTTGCACATTTCAGACGATTCTGTCCGTCCTTCAGTCGCCTACCTTCGTCGTCAATGATCAGGAACAGTGAGACGAGGGACAGCTTCTGGGAATCACTGTGAAAAAGAGAAAACAGTTAGGAGGAAGAGGGATTCACATATCCTCACTTGGATCCTCTGAAGATTATGTTGTTCCAGTTCGCAAGCCTTGACCGTAAGTCGACGAAAGTGGAAACGTGGGTACTGTGAGCGCATCACATCATTTCACACACAGCCTTAAGCAACGTGGTACATTCTAAATACAAAGACAACTAACAATGACGCGACTCTAGGAACTTGAACTAAAAAACCTTCAACATTTTCTCACGCTCATGGAAATATAACTTCAGCTACTCGGCAATAATGATCGTATTGCAAAAAGTTCTCTCTCCTCAGATGTTCTAACAGGAAAATAAAGCAAGAATTATTTTAAAATTATGGATACAGATCAAGATAAATTGCTAGGGAAACGATATTTCCCCTAAGACTCACGAAAATGTATTCATCTTTCCTGAGAAGTCAAAACTTAATTCGTACGTAATCTTCTTGGTCATTTTTATTAAATTCTTCCCGATTTCTTCTTCGTACCCAAATGACCGACCCTGTGGTCGCACTTGAACTGTAAGTTTCGTAAAATACTTCCTAAAAGGATATTACAGACTCATCTTCCTTATTCTATGCATCCTTCTTCATCCAGTTCTATGTTACTGTAGGACCAAAATCTAAAACTAATTATTTTGAATTACCTACAAGTTTTTCAAATTCAAACCTAAGTGCATTTTTTGAATTTTCGATTGAACATAATTTTTTTTTATTGAAACTAATTCGTGTTTTGGAATTCGAATTAATAATGATGAAACAAATATATGACACACTAGGAATTTTACAAAATTCTTTCCATCGCAGATAAAAATAGATCATAATTTATTGACGTATATACTGTAGTCATCAATGCTTCGTTTAAATTAGTTTGACTGATTTTATTCCTTTACTTCGCTTTTCTGCCACTTTTGGCTAATCGTGTAGATGAGGATGAATAGTGATAAAATGAAATGGATGAAAGGATTATCACAAACACAAAAGAAGTCGCACATGAGTCGTACGGGGGGATTACACAGGCTGAGAGTCCAGACGTCGGAACCTTGCTAATCTGCAAAATGCAATACAGGGTGTGCTACTTGGAATGGAATTTGATATTTGGGTGTCTCTTTGAATTTGACTTTTGGTTTTAAGTTCACTTTATGCACAGATATGCAAATCGGGAGTGGACCTACAGTTTAAAGTAGGATCTGAACCACTGTGCCATGCGCCTCCAGCGGGTATCGAACTCGGGAGCTTGAGTACAAGGCAACGACGTTACCACCACGCTTTCGCGGAAACCCTCAAAGCCTCGTTTCAAATACCAACATGCACAATTGCGAGGATTAGAAAAAGACACGCGCGATTTCAGTTTCATTCCGCTATGCAATTGCTCGCATCTTCCTTTCTCCGTTCTTTCAATTTCCTTGCTCTTTGGAGGATTAAGAAGACGGAAGATTGCATCTGCTGAAAGGAAAGAGGAAAAAGATGAGTATTATCCATACAAGCGGAGGAGCCGGGAGTGAAATTGGTCGACTGAATGCCTGCAGGAATAAGAAAACTCCGGCTGACTTGGGGTAGGAAAGAAACTTTGTTCCTCCTCCATGCAGAGCCTAAGCTAATTTCATATGGTCTGACAGCTCGGAGAAATTCCCCACTAATCTCTGGAGAGTTTTTGAAACCGGCTGGGGGACTCAAATTGTGACACAAGGAGGAGGAATCAGTCGGAGTCTTTTTCTGCGATTGAAGTTTCTGTACTTCTTCATTTGTGGAGATTCTCTGCTGGGGCGTTTCTGAGAGAACTATAAAATAGAAAAATTTCGCTCTCCCGAAATCCCCTTCGTCCCTTTCTCTTCTTCCTCGAGGAAGCCAGCTTGAGCGTTCAACCCGAAGGACTAAGTTCTGGATCCGGTTACCCTTTTCCTTCCACAAGAAGACAGTGACGTTAAGATTAAGTCCGTTTCTCTCTTTCTCTCTTCCATACATGTGTGTGTGTGCGTGAGTGAGTGAGTGAGAGAGATTGTCCTTCAATGGTGACCAATTTCTGTCTTCCGCAGAAAAATCCCCGAAAAGAATTCTCGAGCCCAAGATTTTAACAACGCGTCAGCAGTTTAAGCTTTCTTTTGGGATGAAACGAAGCAAGTACGTCTTTGAGCACGGAAAAATCTTCCGTTTCGAACTGGAAAACCGACGAATCAAGTCAAATGCTTGTAGTCTTTTCAGAACCGATCGTATTCGTCGTAAATTTCTCCCGAAAAATTACTCCTCTTACAAATACTGACAAGGATGTAACGATAAAGAAGCGTTTGAAGCTCAAACCGAAATGTATGTGATATAGTACTCTCTGAACCTGGAATATGTGGAGGAAGCTGCGCATAACGGTAGAGAAAGCGAGTGGGCAGAGTAAAGCAGTGTGCGCTGCTGCAAACGGCTGGCAAAAGTCATGTGACTGAGACTCCACGTGGAGTAGACGAGCAGAATGACAGCTGCGCCCATTGGCTGAAGGTTGAGTGTGATTGGACGAAAACAACTCGCCCGCTGTTTATCCCCACCCACGTTCGTGGCGGCAGCTCTCTTCAGATCTTGGACGTTAACCAAGTAAACACGTCATCTATAGCTCCAGCTCGGTTTCCCTCCATGCACTCACTTCCGCTCTCACATGTTAATTGGTCGATACCTCTCAAGTCACAGTATTGCGCAGAGACTTGTTTTCGCTCACTTGCTCCTTAGATTCCCGGGACAAAGCATGCTTAAAAGCATTTAAAATGTCATTTCCTTGACTGCTCCTTGCATAGTACAAAATTCCCACAGATGGAACATCATAATTATGTAAAGAGTTGACTACGTTATATTGCAATAAACAATTTTTCTGCTTTAACACACTCAAAAAAAATAGTCTATACCTCCATAAGTATACCAGCTCTCGCACAAAACAAGTGAAAATTAATTCAATTTTGCACTGCAAGTGACGGGGAAAATGTCATCACACAATTCACACTAGAGGATTACTGGTGCCGAAATTTTGTTTTTGAGATCGGGAAGCAAATTTGTGGATCCTGAATAGTCATGAAGCTGAGAATGTTATGTATTAAAAGCAATTAAGTGTCGAAAATTGCATGGAAATGTCACTCGTTCACTCCAGAAATGCGAAAACAATGAAAATATATTAAATTCGAGAATTCTATGGACTATGTGCATAGGAAGTGCCACTGCTGAAATAATATGCATTAAAGTGACCATCTCAAAACCCATCCAGAAATAATTTTCTACACACGCCCCTGAATATAAGTACACACTAATGATAATTCCAAATCAAACATATTACATTAGCGACCAGCATAGAAACAAACGGTGGCACTGAATATCCACACTATCACTATCATTGTACTTTCAGTTCATGTTATCAACAGAGGTGGGGGAGGCTTCGAGAAATATCAATAGTTTCTATATCGAGGATTAATTAATATTGCAAATATATTGAGCTGATACTGAAAACCAAATATTTCAAGTTTCCATAATATGACACGAAGCACCTGCAGTGCGTAAGCGGATTATTTACTGAATTCAATTATTTACTCGGAATCAGTGCCAAATCATTAGTTGTACAATGTTTCATTTTCTCCCTTTGCAATTGCCTGTCTGTGATTAAAACGGACATACAGTACGTGGAAGTAGATGAAAGCGTTCGTTTATACTCCAAGCGAGGGCATAAACCTGGGTGGAATCCTGAGATTTTTTTTATTTTTGTAATGTCATTTCCAAATAGAAACCTTCCATGTTTACAATATATAAATTACTATCTCACAATTTGAATAATCCTCACACGCGGTGACGTGTTTCTAACGATATTTTCTGTTTGGAAATAATGATGACGTTTTCTGTGGCCAGCAGCATCTCAGCTTCGTATCTTTTTCATCGCTCCATGAAGACGAGAAAGCCCGTAGTTTTAGATTTCTAGTTTCTAAATTTATCCCTCGCACACAATCAATTCTCGTTTTGCATATATTTACCTATGTCTATTACTATTAAGTATATAAGGAGAGGAATGATGTTGAATTAATAACGTTCGATTTTCTTTGTATTTATATAGGGCTACCATAATATTTTGACCAAAAAAGGGACATCCCAAGGAGATCTGTTTAGCTCCCCCGCCCTCTGAAAAATCGGTTGGGCCTAATTATAAAAATTGCTATTATTAATATATTATTATTATTTATTAAAGAATAGGTAAAAAGTAAAGTTCTTCGTGTACGTGCACCGTGCCATGAAGGCATATTTCTTAAAGGATGGATCACATAAATTATACATCATAAACAATAAATTAAATATGATCTCCCGTTGTCAAAAGGTATTAATTGTTTAATATTGGTACGACTTACATAGTGTTGCTTGTGATCAATCTTTGATGTTAGTCCTACCTTGAGGTTGAATAATGCCAGAAGAATTTAGCAGGAGAACCAATATTCTTCACTTGATTTGTTTTATTTTACTTCGCTTTTTGTGCCACTTTTGGCTAATTTGCGAATATGGGAATGAGTAATGATATGATGAAATTGATGAATGGACACTCACAAATATCCATGCCCAGGGCAGGATTCGAACCCGGGACCCCTGTCGTCGTAGCGCAATGTGCTAACCACTCCGCCACAGGGGCCGGCCAAATCTTCTTGAGAACAGCTTTATTCTTTATCAACCGTTTATAAAAATCTTGCCCGAGATATCAGACACACAACTCTAGAATTTCTTTTGAGTTTGTGTCAAGACGCAGGAACTTCAAATTCTGCAATACCATAAAGAAAGTACATACTTATACACTGCTTTACAAATATCGGAACACACGAAACAATACATATTTTTCAGCATGAAATGTGTCTCAAATTTAGATTTGGATTTCAAGATAACTCCTAGACTTTTGTAAAACGGGACAAATAGTGGCTATTTAATACTTTTCACGGGACGACCGGGACACTCTTCTGAAACGGGACGTATGGTCCTATAACATGTTACCGTACAGGGACAAACAGGTACAAATAGAAAGACAATGTTCAAAAAGCACTTGCTACACATTCATCTTAAACAATGCAATATCGTTGAAGTACAGATTTTGCTATTTCTGAGCCAGAGATATTGTGTTAATCTGCTGTCATGGCAGCTCAAGCCTGCATTAAGGGGATGCAGATGTAGACTAGCCACCCACCACCTTAAGTGTACAATAAATAATGCACTAAAGTTACAGAGTAATGACGATGGTACCCGTTTTTGTCATCTAAAATTAAACAAAAGGCTTCTCGACTAAATAGTTCAGTGAAAGTAGATATAATCGGCCATTTTTTAATGTTCTTTTTCCTAAATGATTAACTGTTTGACACTGCGACACGTTTCAGAGAAAAAACGTTCTACCCAAAATTGGCCGCCATTTTTCAAAATGGCGTCGAAAGTTTAACTCAGATTTGGATTGATTTGCTTTACTTCGCTTTTCTGCCACATTTGGCTAATCGTGACGATGAGCATGAGTGATGATATGATAAAATTGATGAAAGAGCACTCACAAAAAGCATCCATGCACAGGCCGGGATTCGAACTCGGGAGCGTCGTAGTGCGCTGTGCTAACCACTCCGCCACGGACGTCGGTTAAAATCGGATTCTCTCCAAAATTTAGCTGTGTGATTCGCCCCTCACTACAGCAGGTAACAGCTTATAAAGGCGACCAATGAGAAGATAGTTAAACCGCCACTGTGCCAATCAGTGAAGATGACGGCAGCCCAACGAAACAACTGCATTATGATTGGGAAACATATTTTTCTGTCATCCCTTTGCCGTTATGATCCACACAGCATGTTTTTGACACTCTGTGAATCGGGAGTACAAAGAATTCCGACCCAATACAATACGGTGGCTCTTCTCGACGTACCGCTTATTTAAACTTTCAGAAACAAGCGCTGGCATTAAATCAGGACAGACATGCTGAAACAATGAAGATAAATAGCAGAAAAGAGGATTCGCGATAGCGGAAAACTTTACAATGGAACTGGAAGGTTCCATAAATTCCAGCATCTCCGATTACCCTTTTTGTTCCGGTTTCAATGCATAGGCAAGGGCGGGAATTTTATTTGCACTCAGATCTATGTGCTTGCAATTATCGACAAACGATCATTTGGCGAACAGCGAAATGAACAGACTGTTCCTGTACAAACTCCCTTCCCTAACAAAACAGCTAATTTCTACACGGGTAATAATTTTCACGTCGCCCTTTAATTCACAGGAATATAATGAAGGGGGAAAAATGGGATGGATATAGGAGATGAATCTTCGTTCGTTTTATCCAAGAATAATTAAACATGTAACCAAATGCAGAGAGGGAAAAAGTGAATTATTTGTAATTAAGCACTAGTCGATGGATGTTTCGAGTAATAACATGTCATCAAAATTTCTCTCTGAAATTCGAATGTGGCGCGTGGTGTGTGGCAAGTCTGATCAATCAAATTTAATGTACCCTGGGGTCGCAATGGGGATGGACGTATGGCGGTTCGTCTTTTGCTCTTCTATGTCATTCTGAAGATGCGCGTGCAATTGACCTGCATCCAGTACAGGGTGACAATAAAGTATAGAACCAACGACTGTATTCTTTTCTGAGCACGTGTGGCCCTGTGGAATTGGCACCACGGTTACCTGACCTCAACCCTTGACAACGTGGGGAATTTTGACATGTTGATCATCTGCGGGAACGAATAAGCACTTCAGCGGCCGCTCTTGGATTCTCACAGAGTTCAAGGAAACATGTTGAAACAATGAGTTTCCTGACGGAAATATGGAGCACGTTTTACATTAAGGAAATGTGCTGTTAATTAGTTCGTTCATTGGTTCTATACTTCATGGTCACCCTATACATGACGAATCAGGAAACGTGTAGTTTTAGAATAAAAATTCCGAGTAATGCATGGAAATCTCTTTCTGATTATCCTCTCACCCATTTCGCCTCACGGAACAGAATAAAGTATATTTCTGGATGAAGGTTTAAAATTATACTTAACTTACAATAATTATGTTTTATACCCCCATCACTTTCTTTCCCGTCTTCATGATTCCACTACGAGCGCCTTTCCCTTATCTAGCTTTCATTATACAGGGTGGCCCCAAAAAAGGTAACCGAAATGTACCGTAGAACTTATGTTTTCGGTTACCTTTTTTGAGCCACCCTGTACTTCTACCCTATAATTAATTAATGTTAATAATCTTAATAAATCCATTTGTAACATTTTCACCCTCATCTGTCAACATCATTACCCTCTATGTTCAGACATAATGTAAACCATTTCCGACATTCCTTTCTACCACTTCTCCTACCTCTTCCCCTTCTCGTGAGCATAGTAATTATTCTCTCAATTTCAAATTGATTTATGTTCCTAATTTCGTGTTGCATCCCCTCTTTCTATACACCGAAGAAGGACGTGAAATTTTGTTTCTTTTTCTTCTTCTCATATCGAAAATTCTGTGCTATGGTACTCACTTTGAATTATGTCCATCCCAATCGCGACGATCGATGCAAGTGCGCATGCGCTAACTGGGCAAGTCCAATCTCAAGATAGGGGGTTGTAAGTAATGCTCCACTTCGAAAAGGATGTTACGAGTTGTAACAACTATCAGGAATCGCAAACACAAAAGAGCGAGCGATAATAAACAAGCGGACGTATACAAGTGAAATATAGATCCTAATCCTACCGTGAAGTTTCGTGCATATTTATACCTTCGTCTCCTTTCGCGTTTGGACTCGTCCACTCGAGCTAGGTGTGTCATTCGCGGTCGAACAGTAGGATAAAGATACTTTCTGTTGTTAAAATTAACTTCAGTGCTTTCAACGCCTTTGTATTTTCGCCCTTGTGAAGAAAATCCACTTTTAATTCAGAGAGATTCAAATTATTTATAAAAAAAATACTAATCGAACTTTCTGTAGGACATGAAGAAAAAAAATTTAAGTTCAATAACTATAGGTCACTGAAGAAAGAATCTAGTTGTGATTTTGTACCGAGCATTTTATTAATAACTTAAGGGTGTGTTAATTATTTTGTAATTGTAAACTCTCGTTTACGACAGAGGCGTCTTAAGAGGAGTGGTAGGGGCTGGACGTTTCCTTTGTTGACCAGTCTGGCCCCCAGCAAAAAAAAAAAAAAAAAAAAAAAGGGAATGCTCCTCTACCCGAAATATACATTTTTGTATCATATTTATAGGTACATTAAAAATTCTCGCCCCTTTTGCATCTCCAATTATTTCTTCTGGCGCCATCATCGACTTACCACCTTGGTGACCGAGCACATTGGATGATGGACTCACAATCTTGCTACTGGAGGTTGCAGGTTCAAATCCAGTCGCGACGAGCCAAAAGCGGTAAAGGAGCGATGCGAGATAAGAAAAATACAATACAAATTCTCACTCCATATACTCTTGGCTAATACGAAATCGAACCAAGAACGAAATCGGCATTTGACAGATATTAATCAAGCTTAATTAAATAAGTTCTTCTAAAATTAGAAACCATTTCCTTCCTCCCTTCCCCCAATCTCATCCCCTAGCTCTTCTCTAGTAATCAGCTTACTCCCTTTCGTTGTCTCGACAACAACGCGATTTTCAAAATCGTATTTGTCTCTCGCAAATTTCCTTTGCTCTGACTGCAGAACAATCCGCTTCAGGCAACAGATTGAAAATATGTATCTTTCTATCTCTCTCTCTCTCTTTCCAACTCTCGCTCCATCTCTCTCCCTCCCAGTCTGCCCACTCTCGCAGATAATTAAATCAGCTCTGATTTATTAGTGAATGCCAACCTTTTCCTTCCACCGTGTTTCTGAAAGAACAATTCATTATCCTAGTTCCAAGCTTTTCTTCTCTTCATCCTCTCTGTTCATCTCTCTCTCTCGCTCTCTGCTTCTCCCGAATGAGATTAAAGGAAAGATGAATGGTACATCGATCTAGATTTTCATTTTCTTTACGACTTTTTTTCCAAATGCAGTAGAAGGGTACTTCCCTTCCAGACCGGATCTCTTGTCCCTTGCACCAGAATAATTGCAATTGTATGCGTCCTCCTTCTGCAAATACAGCAATTCTCATGGTCCTCCAGTTCATCTATAAGGGTCGCATTTCTAGCTAGCGGCTGCCTTCATAGATTTTTCTGGCTCTTTCTGACTCCCAATCGTTTTTGGGTTGTGTGGCTCGATGGGTGTTCAGTTGTGGAGTAAAAATTGTAGCGGTAACATAGCTCGAAGCAACGTTGCCAATAGTACGTTTGTTTTTGCCAGTTGCATACCGACCTGTGGAAAGTCGTTCCGAAAACTTGACCACATGTGCTGTTGTACAGTCAACGGCAAAGATACTGGTAAGCAAATTGTCCACTGCTATTTTCACTACTTTTTTATTCTACATCCTGTGTTGTTTTAAGGAATGAAACTATGTTGGTCCGAAGCAGGCATTGTAATCTGCTTATTGACGTCTTTATTTCAATTCATTGTCAACACACTGTGTAATTCAGACCGAATGAAAATGGTGGTGGACAATTCGCCTACTGTTTCTTTCGCTGTTGGGTGTACCATTAACCCCCGTTGATTTCTGGTGCTGACGATATCGTTGTCGGAGAAAACTCTCGCTTTAGAGTACGTTTGGCAACGTTTGGCAACATGTTCGTTCCACTCACAGCGTTCGGTGTCTTGTGACTCGAAAATGCCCGATGTCAGAAGAAGGAAATTCAACCGAACGCTTCCCAACGGCCAGCTGGAAATAATCACAGTATAACCATGTCTCATCCCAATGTTGCGATTAGCCAAAAGTGGAAGAAAAATGACGTAAAATACAAACACAATTCGTGATCCTTGTCTGGTTTAAATAGAGACAAATGTCTTAAGAATCGAGGTCAGATTTGAAAAATTAGATTTATACTCTGTGACTTGGTTGTTGATCGATTTGCTTCATTGTATCTTGTTTCTCTGCCATTTCTGGCTAATCACGAAGATGGGGATGAATGCTGATAAGATTAAATTTACAAAAGGACCGGCACAAACATATATGGAGAAGACACAACAGAGGATAGTACTGGCTGTGTGTCCAGACGCCAAAGCCCCGTTATTCTGCAAATGCAGTCCAGGGTATACTGCGTGGAGGGTGTTGGCATTTGGGGTAAGACTCGTGACTTCGTTGTTGATATGAAATGTGATGAAATGGAGTGCACGTGGTAGTATCCATTCGATTCCTCTTAAACACCTGTATCACGTTTGCAGGTTTTCATTAGATTTCATATCGACGACCAAGTCATAGAATATTAACCCATATGTTCAAATCTGGACTGCCTTCTCAAACATTTAGTCATCTTACTAAGTTCAGAGGAAGGGGTGATCATCCCCGGAGATGTCTATACCTAACAATATGTTGTCAATAATCATAACCATTTCCTTACCGATTTGATGATTGAAAAGAAGATTGAACCTTTTGATGTCAAAAATTAACCGATCATTTCCCCCTCTCTAGGCTTCGAATTTATCTAACAATAAGTAGTTAATTTCACAAGAGTAAAAGACGATCAGCCCTTTCAACCAACCAAAATTAACCGATCGTCCTCTCGAGACGTGTAAACTAACAATAAACGTTGAATGGACCAATCAGGAGAGAGCAGTAAAACAAATCGCCAGTCCCCAAGATCGGCACTGGTTCTCTAGGATGCCAGTTATTTGCAAGCAATAAGGAAGTGAACGATATAACTTTAACTTATGTTAACTCACACAACACAATAATCTCTGAGTGAATATTTCATAATATTTTCTTCAATGTTAAATGGAGTAAGCGAAAGCAAAAATAGATGGCACCAGAGCTTTGGATAGTTGTAAAACAGGATATTTTTGGAGCATGCTCATTGAAAATTAGATACTAATCTACATATCCTCTAATAGTCACTCGTAACTCCAAATATAAATGACAACATTACATTTCAGGCCGCTATTCCACTGTTACTTACAACAAAGTAAGGTGATTTCTGTAACAAATAAAACAATGGCGCATGAATCAGAAGAATGTTACTATTAGATCCTCATGCTCTTTGCAGTACCCGGTACATTATTTCCAAAATAGTTATTAACGTGAACCAGCTTTTAAAAAATAAGAAACGACTATTATATACTACCATTGAAGTGCTTAGAGTTGTGGCACTGAAGAAGGTTGCTCAGTTCTGCCGAACGATTGGGCCACAGGGTACTCTTGTGCCAGACTAACAAACGGGCCAAATTATGTTCTTTGCTGATATTACCATTCAATGCATCATTTGAGATCGATTTTAGTTATGGAAACACTGTGGTGTTTTTATCCCTCACCTTCCCTCCATATTATACTGATCGCGGGCCCAACCGGCAGCTGACCTACATTTTGCTACATAGCTCCATCTGTTCACCAATCGTCTTCGGAGGTGAGTGCCTCGATGTGTCAACAACCTCAGTTGCGAAGTAAAAGATGTAGGGGTAACATCGCTCTCCCGTTACAACGTTGCCAAGCGTACGTCTGTTTTTGTCAGTGTTTTTTATTAGCTTGTTTGTATAGTGTTTGGGTGTTTTGTGTATTAATTTTCCGTGCTTTGTGTACTATTGTACAACTTTTATCCCGTAACGGCGACGATCAACCCTCTCTCTACGTATCACTGCTTTACACATGCTGTGAATCTGACGCTCATTTGTTTCGTACCGCCAGGACTCGAAAATGCCCTATGTCAGACGAAGAGAATTCAACTAATCGCAGATTCGTTCTTTCCCAGCCGCCACTTTGAAATGCGAGCGTTATATCTGTTGGTCGCAATGGAGTTGGGATATCTTTTGGAGCAATTTATCTCACCACTCCACGTTTCAATCTCTTATTTCCTTACGTTGGGGGGCTATTTGTCGACCAATGTAACTTGTCCTCGGCAACACTTTAGAGACAAGCTTCGACTTCCGGCCGAGACACCCGCCATTTGCTGCATTCTTTACAGGAAGGGAAAGCAACTCGAGACTCCTCAGGGTGCCATGACGCTCCACTAAGAATCACTTGCGAAGGACGGTGAGAAATATTCCAAAAATTTATGGATAACCCAAGACTCCAAACTTCCTTGCCGCAGGGTAGCAATCTAATTTCCTTACAACGAAACCTCAGTGGACGACCTTTCAAGTAGTAAGAAAAAAAGAACGATTTCTGTCCTTCAACGGGAAAGGAGGGGCTTGATCCCCTTCTGAAAACTTTCAGTGCGGCACCAGATGCAGTTTGTAGCCGCGAAGCAGCCGGCAAAACGTCCTAAGCCACGTTTAATGGCGCTACCAGGTGACGAAGATGCGACTTTGAAAGCTGAAGAAACGGCCTCCACCCTCTCGAGGTTAAGGTTTTATCTTTATCATCCGTATCTTCCCTGAAGACGTCGCATCTAACCTATGATTGGTCGATCCAACCTCCTTGCGGCACAGATTTGCACGTTTCCCATGGAAACCTCAAGCTAAACTTACAACACGCAAATTCTCCTGCAACTTCAGTTAAGTGGTTAAACTCGACGACCCCGATGTCGGACTTCCCCTAATCTGGTTTAGAAACACTTTGTCACTTCCCTGATTCCTTCTTTCAGCGTGTGGCTTGCCTGAATTCATTACTTAAAATCTTTGTCCTCACTTAGTTCCAATCTTGTTTGGCCCGGTGGAGGCACAGGATTCGGATTCCACATTAAACTGTAGGTCCAGTCCCAATTAGCCTTTCTGTGCATAAAGTGGACTTAAAAACACCAATTCAATCAATCACTCTATCTTGTTTGGCGAACAAGGAAAAATGAGAGTATGCAAAGATAAGTTTTGGAAATGTTTCCTACGGCCAAACAAGATTTACAAAATCCAATGTTTAAAATGTTAATTATAAAAACTAATACTTGTGTCACAATATGACGTGTTTGAAGCAATTTCAATTTTTATTGATTAACCTGAAAATTTAAGTTTTGGTTGCTAGGTGATGTGATCTATTGATTTTATAGTTGATGTAAGTTGATTTAAAATGCGTGACTTGCTTAGATTTTGAAAATTAATATAGCTTTCTCTCGAACTAGAATTTTATTTCCTGAGTGCAGATTGTGGTAAATAACATCAGCGGTAGTTTTATGGAGTCCCGACTGTGTAAGTTTATGATATTTTTATAAAATGCCTCATGCATCCCATTTCTGAGGTGGCTTCAAAGTAGGCTGGTAAGTTTTGTGTTCTCCGAAAAGGAGTAATAATAAGCTTATTAAAAGTGAGAAAACCAGGAACGTAACATATTTAATCCAAATATCATATACTGCATCACTTTCACTTTTATTCCTTCTAGATTTGTAATCAAGGGATCCTGGGTTCGATACCCGGTGGAGGCACATAGTGGTTCGGATCCTAGTTTAAACTGTAGGTCCAGACCAGAGTAGCTTTATTGTGTATAAAGTGGACTTTAAACAACAACACAATCTATCAGTTCTTCCTTCTTTTATTTCTTATGCTTTTGTGTTTACCATGCTGGTTTACATCTCCATTACACTAGTATTTATTTGCAGCTCTCTGTAATGTTAAGTCTTCGATGTTTGCTCTATCTGGGATGTTAAGTCTTGGATGTTTGCACTATCTGGAATGTTAAGTCTCCGATGTTTGCCCTATCTGAAATGAAGACTTCGATATTTGCCCTATCTGGAATGTTAAGTCTCCGATTTTCCCTATCTGGAATGTTGTCATCGATGTTTGCCTTATCTGGAATGTCAAGTCTCCGATGTTTGCCATATCTCTGTCGATATCTGCTATAGACGACAATAAGCGTTTGCTCTTTCTCGCTCTTTGGATATGAGCCTTGTAATCAAGGGATCTTGGCTTCGATACCCGGCGGAGGCATGTAGTGGTTCGGATGCCACTTTAGCACTGCTGTGGTCGCGTGGATCACAATAGTATTCCACTCGTTTCTTTTGTGCTGCTGAAGTTTGGCAACACTCTTGACCTTGGCGCTGAGTGGAACAGTCCAGGAACTATGTGATTTTTCCTTTGTTTAAAATATATCCATTGCTGATTTGTTATAGACCTCACATTTCAATGGATCACAATAGTGATCTGCACGACTATTAACGGGAGTGATTTTGGAGACGAAGTATTACTGTACATAAAACTAAAATTTTCTAAAATATGTTCTAAATGTATGAAGTGTATGCGTCCAGACCACTAAAAACGTGTTTGTGAATCTTGCGGTGAAAGGTAATAGTAAAAATAAGATTCTTAGATATATATTTTTTTGCTTCATCAGATCCAAATGTAATTCGCTAGATTTAGGATTTCCATCCCCCTGCAATGTGTTTAGTGAAACAACTTATATTTTTTTGTTAAATGACCCAGAACACTTTAAAAAGGACATTCTTGCTATAAAAACAGACAAATCTTGACAAAGAATGGGTACAAAACGAGAATATTTAATGGTTCATAATAGTGATCCACGCGACCAATGACATATATATTTTTTTTTTACGCGCGACCACTGCAATGTTAAACCGTAAGTCTAGTCCTGATTAGCGTATTTGTGCATAATAATTGGATATAAATAGAAGTAAAATAGCAATTGTAGAATAGGCTATTGGGAGAACAGAATGCAACAAAATACGAGAAACCACTGTCAAGTACAGTCACGGACACTTCTGGCTTGTAACAACTTCACTGACTTTCAATGGGATCGTTCCAACCCAGAAGTATCCGTGACTGTACAATGCAGTTATAGGTCTGTTCAGTTCTTACGGTGGGCGCTCTAGAAGCTGGCAAGGGAAGTGGGGAGCGGGGAATTCGCCGCAGACCAACCAGACAACAGCGGTGGTGCCGAAAGATATGACGTGGCGGAAATAAGTAGTACGTAAACCTCGTTCTACTGGCTGTTGAGTTTGTTATCGCGCTGGATTAGTCGCTTCCTCGCTCCCCACTTCCGTTGTCAGCTTCTAAAGCGCCCGCCGTAAGAACTAAAATGACATTTAGTAAACATGATAAAATATAAACCTTAAAAATACTGAAAATGATGAAGAGAAAAAGTCTGAAACTGCAAAATAAAAACAATATTGTTTGTATATGAAGAAAAAGGACCGCTTTAATGTGGTCTTCAATAAGATGTTTTTTCACCAACTGACACAAAAACATGATTTACATTTAGAGACGAACTCAGTTTTCGCAATGAACAAAATTAGTTAACAAATCTTTCCCTTTAACATCTCCTCCCCCGAAAAAGAAAGCGAAAGCGGGGCGGAGGGGGCGGCAGCCTTGTTTTATGCATACAAAACGACCCCTCCTCCCCTTTTTTACAACATAAAAGTCAATTTTCAACTCTAGGTGCCCGGTCATCCCTCGTCCAAAATGAAAACCTCCCTGTCAAAGCCGGGCTTAGTAATGTGGTTTATTGACGAGACCCTGCGCCAGAATTATCGAACACAAACGCCAGAGTTGCTTCTCGTTATCGCTAACTGCGGATGTTTGCCGTTTCCACAACTTTCGGAGACGAACGGGAGAACAAACACGCCGCCCTGCTTTGGAAGTTTGCATGCAACAGGAGTTTCAAAGGGACCTACATGTGAACCTGCACACTGACAGAACCTCCACTCTTCAGCACAAAAATTTATGTTTCCAGATTTAACACTAAACGCAGCAATTTTCAAACATGGCGTAAGTTGTGATACATGAATTGATTTATTTCACTTTGCGCTTCTGACACTTTTGACTAATTGTGAAGATGAAGATAAATGGTTATCAGATGAAATAGGAGGGAAAGTCAAATGAAAACTTTAATAGCCCTACAAAAACTATTACACCAGATATCAACTGTTATTTATAAAATGACCTAAAGGCTGCAACACTAATCAACTGAGCTTCAAAACGCCGTTTTTGTTATTTTAAAGATGGCGCCTCCTCTACACACTTGCACCAGTGAAGGGGAGTGGTTTCTTGCCCTCTGTAAGCCTCAAAAGTACAGAAATTTTCTGGCATATTATAATTCAATATCTCTATGCATGCTTAACACACCAGCAAGTTTACTAATGGAGGAGAAAGTTTGACAATGGCCTCAGTTCGCAGGCGGATGGGTGGAAAGGCCTTCGCAGTGGCTGATAAGTAGGGAGCGGAAGTTGATGACCTAAAAACATAGGTACATGACCTATAGAATGTCCTAAAAAATGGGAAAAAATGACGTAAAAAATGCAAAAAATGACCCTTAAATTTGATAGTTTCAGGTTAAAAATTGAAATGAAAAGGAAATTACACAAAATGCAATCTTACTTTTAAAAGAAAGGCACCAAATGATACCACATGCACATCAATTAAAATACGCAACGAGGATTTCCAATGAAAAAATCTTATCTTATATCTGAGTTTGCCCCAGACGGACACCTAGTAGTTTCTCCCGACACAACAAAGACTGTCACCAGTTCAGCTTTTCTTTTGGTCGTAAATTGCAATCCTGCGATATATATATATACCGAATATTGCGCAAAATGACGGGAAAATGCCAAAAATCGGGGGAAATGACATAAAACCTGAAAATTTGCAAAAAAAAAAAATCAGTTTAAAATTACCTTTTTTGGGTTCTAGACGAAGTGTAATGTTGTGTATATTTAATGGGCATCGTGTCCGAGATGTCAGAAAAAAGATGTTCATCAACTTCTGCTCCCTACTGATAACGTGAACCCCAATGACTTATTCTTCTTAAGGTATACAGGCACTAACTCAACTTGAAACTATGTAGATCAGCTGTGCTAAAATGCAGTAAACTTGAGCAACCCTACATACAGAAATCTACTAGATAAAAAACAAACACAAATTAAGGAATTCATTTGACGGTCCCTCGTAGATGAAGTAACAATCATATGGACAGAACACAACAGAAGTCCCATAGACTGGCCGTGGGTCTAGACGCCAGAGCCTCGTTAATCTGCAAAATACGGTACAGGGTGAACTACGTGGAAGTGGGGTTGCCATTTGGGGATCTTTGAAAAGGGTCACCGTATACTGATGCATTTGGGATTGCCAGATGTTTCCGAATTAGCAGTTCCAACAAAATTAGATAACTTTTTGTTATATCCCGGTCTTCTATGTAACGGCGCGTCATTTCTTTTGTATGTAATCATGCAACAATGACGAATATCGACGAACTACACTGTTAACAATGATATAAATGAAATTCGTGTAACACATTTTGAGGTATATTCAGTGGCGGCGATGAGGAGGTGCGCGGGGGCAGTTCCCCCACTTTTAGCTACTTTCGCCCCTCCGCTATGCTAACTAAACTTTATCTACCTATGGCAAGTAAACTGTTCTTGCCCCCCCCCCACAGTTTTGTAACCCAATCGCCGCTACTGGGTATATTAACATATTTTTTCCTTTACACTGACAAGGAAAGTGTGTGCCGGCCCCTGTAGCGGAGTGGATAGCACATCGCGCGCTACGACGCCAGGGGTCCCGGGTTCGAATCCTGGCCTGGGCATGGATATTTGTGAGTGTCCATTCATCAACTACATCATATCATCACTCATCCCCGTCTTCGCAAATTAGCCAAAAGTGGCAGAAAAAGCGAACTAAAATAAATCAAATCAAATCAAGAAAACTGTGTGTTGGAATAATCCAAAATATAGTTTCTGCCTAGGAAACATTTGCTTAAATAGACGATAAACAAATGATTCTTCACCAGAACCAAATTATTTTAGTAATGTTCAAATTTGTTTAGAGTTGCCAAAACAATTTGGTAAAAATTACCAAATTTAGACGAAGTTACCAAATTTGTTGCTTATGGTTACAAAAAACTTTCACCGAAACAATTTTCTTTCTGCATGTAGTACATATTTTCTTTTAAACTTGAAATGGCGTGTTTTGCACCGTTTCTCTAGTTCTCATTGGTGGTTTCATCACAAATTCTGTGCCTCGTATCTAAATGGTGAAGGTTATGTTCTTCATTCAATGAGAAAATTTTTATATATACTGAGTAAATTTGAATAATTTCTAGCGAGGCCACATCAGGTTGCTGATCTGTACTCAAAACTGTTTTCGTTCTTTTCTTCATTCACTAACTCTTTTCATTGTAATTTAGTACATTACAATTATATTGCTTCTAAAAATATTTAGAAATTTCATAGTCAGGAACTTTAAAATAACACAGGCACGAAAGAAATGACCGAAGGCTACAAAAACATTATACTCAACATTTTAACATTATATATTTCTTACATACACATTAGATTCCTCCCCCCCCCCCCCCCGTTGGTTTCAGTGGTGAGGCACCAATGAGACACATGCTCTGAATCTCTCTGAACTTCAGCCGAAGTAAATGACGAATTAAACACGAAAATTCAGTTAGAAAACATAAAACCCGATTAAAATGCAATAAATACCGCAAAATAACCATTGCGAATGCAAAATAAAACCGGAAAACGATTATCGTTTGAAATTTATCGTAGCTCTAAAAAAAATGCTATTCAGGAACTTCGAGATTATTGTTGTTATCTTGTTTCTTTTTACCCTTGTACATCTCCAACTTCGACGTTCGGCTCACGTTGTTGTTGAAGCAAGTACTTACTTAATGATTATGACGAAATCATCAATATGAACAATATATAGTTGAATATATGAAATATATGAAAGATAAAATATCATTATGGTCGTCATTATCCTCGCTAGTTATGCTACAGGCTTATTTGTTGCGTGTTCCCGGTTGCCTACATGTATCAGAACTCAACTTGATTGTGTTCGCGACTGTACACGTGAAATGAATACACCATTCAATAACGTGGTTTGTGGACTGACTCATTCATTTTAACTGACCTGTACTCTAATTTGAAACGTGCTAATCCTGTTGTTCCCTTTCCCAGAATTCCATAGGCTCCCAACGCGGTCACGAATGTTACTAAGCAACGGATGTACCACTCAAAAGAGGCGATGCTTGCGTGTCTGATTTCGCAGAGCTCCAACTCGTCTAATAGCCTCTTCAGATCGGATTGTCGCCGACCGGCGATGTCCAAATACAACCCAATCCGTCGAAGGCTTTCCTCAAATCCACAAGCGCGCCACTCTCCCTGATGGGTTCCGGCAGAGTAAATATGTGGTTCAAAGGTGAACCGCTCGCATTATCGAACAAATCCCCTCTCTTCTGCAATGGCATCCACACTCGTGGACGAGAAGAACTTGTGGAGAAGATTCAATCTCTTATTGAAATTACAAAATCATGTTGAATCTACTTGTTCATACGAGGTATATGTTAATCGCCTTTATTTGCCTATTGTGAAATAAGCCGAACGTAATGGTTAAAATTTTTAAGAGTGGTCGTAACTTTTCTTCTTTTTTGGCAAAATCTCAAAACATGATGACTGGCAATGTATTTCAACGTTATACAGCAAATACTGTTTAAAAGTTTACAACAAAAAACAAAGTATTTAACTGTAACTAAATATTGCAAACAAAAAAGTTGACTGGGTCTATAGTTTAAAGTAGAATCCGAACCGAACACGTGCCCGTTAATTACAAGGCGACGACGTTACCACTACGCCATCGTAAAGACCCAAGTACTTTCAAAGTTCCATTCTAGAGTTCTCACCGGGAATTGAATGTGTCCGCTCGCACAAAAGGAAGGGCGTGCTAAATATTCGTCCACATGGGAAATCTCTTTGCTTGCGCAGTTGTTCTTGTAGTACGAACTCAAAAAATCAGAGGTACAGAATGAAAGATGATAAGAATGGAAAATATTAAGAGATAATGGAAAATAAGAGGAAATAAGAAATGGAAATAAGAGGAAATATACAAAAGGCAAATGGAGATGAAGCAAAGGGCGACAAACCGTGAAAAGGAGGGTGAGAAAGGGAGAGAGAGAGAGAGAGAGAGAGAGAGAGAGAGAGAGAGAGAGAGATATATTAAGAGAATGAGAGATATCAATATAGCTACGTGTAGAAAGACGATACTTAAAAGTAAACAGAGAAAGGAAAGGGAGAGAAAAAGAGGGATTAAAATAAAAAGGAGAAATAAATAAGTGGAAGAAAAGAAGGAGATGAAGTGAAGTGTGAATAATGAAAATGTAAGGAAGAAAACTATGTAATATAGGGAACAGAAGCATAGGCCGTAAAATCTTTCTCTGTCGAAGGGGGCAAGTGACCCATCTCACTGGCGTACGCAGAGAGGGGACTGATGGGGTTACAGCCCCCTCTAAATTTTGAGAAAACTAACATTTTCAAATTAGAGCAGTGAAGAACTTTGGAAATCCAGAGTGGTAAACACAACCCTTTAAATGACCGCCGTTTATCATTTTAGAGAGTGGAAAGTTCTAAATATACGAAATAACGTATTTTGTATGCCTACCCCCTAGAAAGCAGGTATGTGCCCGCCTTTACAATTCCAGGCCCCTCAGTACGCCAGTGACTCATCTTTACCCTCCCAGCGGGCGCGCATGGTTGTGGATGTGTAAAAAAGTTGATTTTAAGTTCCCTCATTTAAAATGCAGAAAAGAGTAAAACTAACCACATATTTGTCCTCTATGTATATTAAAACTCCATTATCTTCCTTTAATATTGCTTGCCAACCTCCTCCTCTCTCTTGCATTCATTTTCACATTAGTTGAACTGTACTTTGTCACCAAATTCTTTCAGTAACATAATAAAGCATAGAGTTGAAGAATTGAAGCGACTGTTAAGGCGAGGACATCATGGGCGATACTTCGAATATCAACCACTAGGCGACGCTAGCTATGCGAGTGAAGCTGGAGAGCTTTAACAAGTGCGCTTTCACTCATCACCGTTGTTGACTCCCGCGGAGAGCCTTTATCGTTCCTTTTGGCGAACGCACCTGCCTCTACAGGGAGCCAGCCTCCCCCATGCTGCGTGGGAACTTCATCTTCCGAGAGCAAAGGTTGATCAACGACTTGAAAATTATTCCAGGAACCTTAGCGAGCTTCGTTAACCGCATGAAATGAGGTAGCTGGTGCAGCAACTGGAACATGGGCTTAGAACTCGTATTCCCTCCACCAAGAATGAACCTCCAGTTCCTACCAGTGTTGCCACAATCTGAGGGTACAATTTCCCTTTGCAAGTGGGAAAAATTCCCTTTTTTTACCCAATTTTCCCCTTCATCTAAAGAAATCAGATAACATAGTAATAATACGAATAATAACAGTAATAAAAATAATAATAATAATAATAATAGCAATAATGCTTTCGTTGGTCCACGTTCTATATGCTTATAGCCAACATTTTTCCCCACCGGGTCAGATATCCAGTTTCTAACTCTGGTTAAATCTGGCACATTGTGTTCCATAACTTTATCATTAATCCTCGTCGTCGCTATTCACAGAAGATGTTGAAAAACGACGTAAAATGAACAAAATATAACTAGACACTCAATGGAATACAAATAAGCAACAGACAAGATTTATAGCCATGAAAATGGCATCTAATGTAACCTGAACAAATTTTGAGTCTGAAGTCTTCAAATTTCTGACATTTTGGTATTTTTAATCAATTTATCAGTTTCCCATTTCGCCTAAAATTCGGTCCGAATTTCCCTTCAAGAGGGAAATTTCACTTCATGTGGCAACACAGCTTTCTACGTTCTCCCGAACCTGGATTATTATTGTCTAAAGTAACTTGCGCTGGATCTCTTCTTCCTTGGCTTAAGTCTTGGAAAGCCTCTTTACTCGCATCTTGGAGAACACCGGGATTATCATGCAAGCCAGGTACAGCTTAAAGTTGTCTTCGGGTTCTGGAAAAGGCCCGCTGCCCCCACGGCAGGTTTCGGCACGCATCATGAAATTTATACTGGTATTTGACCCACGGAGGAACCCCCTTGAATTATGCAAGCGCGGTGTGGGATTTTCCCATGGTATCGTGCCTGAACGAAAGTCCTTGGGGGATTCTCAAATATTAAAATACTGCTTCTACTCTATAAGGGACATATCTAGCCTATTAATTTCCTCGGAATGAACAGTTGCCATCTGATTGTGAAATTTTCGTTTTGACAGTTTTTATAAAACTCGCACAAATTCAGAGCCAATGAGATCTCGCCGTTTCTCTCCTCACCAATCTCTGCATTCTGCAACGTTAAATCTTCGATTCTCTCCTGTCTTTGTCGTTATGAAACGACGCATCAAGATGATACGTGCTCTCTCTCTCTCTCTCTCTCTCTGTCTCTCTCTTTCTTTCTTTCTTCCTATTTGATTGGAAGTTGAAAGTGTATTTTTCGATGTAGAGTTTTGGGAGAAGTTGAATAATAAGACTACAATGCACGCAACTACCGCAAGGAACAAAACTGCAAAACAGAAACACTGTTTTGTGAGTTACGAAGAGAACAGACAATTTTTACCGTATGTTTAGAGTCGTTTTCAAGGTACGGAACAAATATGACTACCATCAACTTTGCAGCTCTGAAAGGTTCCATTGCGTTCGGCTGACGGTACTGTATCAAAGTGCTGAACGTCGCTCGCGACAACAGACTAAAAGACAGTCCGTGTTGCCGAACCTACTGCAAGTGCATAGTTCCTTCCCTGGTACGGTTGTAAACGCGGGAGTTATTAGAGCTTTGTTACGAGAGGCCAGGTAAAAATTGCGGCCAAAGAACCTTGGCTCGGTTACATAGCAACAGGCGACGGCAGGAATACACTTGGTAAAGTCGCTACAGGACGGCCGATGTTCTTCCTAGAAATACCATATCGCAACTAAACTTTCCACCCGCTCCAACACAACTTTCAAAGACGATTAGCAGACATCTCCCAAGGTCAGCCGGCAGTTGCGATAACGCTAATTATAATTTTGACCATACCGCTCGCAGTTCCAATTGGCGGCTCGGAAACAACGAATCAGCGTTCAATTGAATTCTCTTCGACTGACATCGGGTATTTTCGAGTCACAATGCACCGAAAGTTTCTGCGGGACGAACAAATGAGCGTCGGATACACAGCATGTTGCCAAACGTACTCTAAAACGGGGAGAGAGTTGATTAGCGCCGTTACTGGATAAAAGTTGTACAATAGATGCACGGAAAGTTAGTACACAAAGCACCCAAACATTGTACAAACAAGGCAATAACAACGCTTGACAACGGTGCAACGGGAGAGCGATGTTACCCCTACAGCTTTTACTTCGCAACTGAGGTTGTTGACACCCATCGAGCCACCCACCCCCGAAGACGATTGGTGGACAGGTTGCGCTATGTAGAAGTAGGTCAACCGTCAACAAGGCTTGCGGTCAGTATAAAAGGCCCAAATGTCCCTCCCCCCCACCCTCAGACACGCAAAGAGAAAGACGAGAGCAGCCTAAGGGTGCTTTTAAAAAACAGTAATGTCGACGCTAGCAGTGCATTCCGTTATGGGAGAGCAGATCGAAGGAAATGACAACGGAAACAGTCCGAATGTCGCGGTCTCTGCGGTGGGACGCGAATGCCATAAATTTCGTAACAGCACCGGGGATCAGGAGTTCTATCGACATTTGGTTACCGCAGGATTTAGCAATGTCTCTCGTTTCGAAAAGAATTCCTGATTTGATGGGATACGTGCGGTTCGGCCATTTTCCCCAAGTGGCTGAAAGCATAGTTTTGGAACTGAGGTGAAGATATATCATTTAAACTTTAAATAATAGTTATTTAATGATTTTCAATAGCCACAGTAATAATTTCGCAAGTCCTACGTAATGTTATTCGTAATCAGAAACCACTAAAGGAGCACCTCTAGTTGGAATCATTACGAAGAATATTTGAAATATTGGTACAAATACGTGCATTCGCCCATTTCCACTACTATTAGTACAGGCAGAAATAGATTACAGATGTGTTCGGCCAACATCGTGTGTTTTCGTGCCTAAAAATGCCGAACGCCGCTCGCGGCACGAAATGAATGGGAACCGAAGACAGCCAACTATTAGTCTCACACATATATGATATGATATGAAAAACTAAATATGCTGACCAAGGCAGAAATTTATTTTATTTTAAAACATAAACTAAACGTAACGTTTCAACCTTCTAGCAAGGTCTTCTTCAGACTCTGTACCAAGTACAAATGTTCATTGTACATTGGTACAGAGTCTGAAGAAGATCTTGAAAGAAGGTTCAACTGCCTTGATCAGCATATTGAGTTTTTCATATCATGGAAACAAGGCTTAATGGTGTTATAATATGATATGAAAAGTTTTAGTTCTATCTAAAACAGACACATAAGTATCATTTCAACACAGGTTGAATTTAAATTGTTGAAGTTATATATCTTAGTAATTTAAATGTAATATGTTTCTAAGACACAGTAAACAAATTATAGAGCCCGACTTCGAGCCCCACCAAAGACCCCCCCCCCCCTCAGTACCCAGTAGTGGGTTGCGCCCCATAGGTTGAGAAACGATGCACTAGAGAAATTAAAGGATTGTTTTCGATCATAACATCATTCCAGATACCGTCCAGGGCTCAAAATGGCACAATGCGAGTTGTGGATCTAAGAACGACGAACGTCAACACGAAGGTCTTCACCATCGGGGTGTTCGTTGATCATGAAAGGCATTTGACCGTGTCTGGAGCCACCTTGTCCTCCTTTCGGACATTCATGTTCCCGTGACGTAGTAATATACCAGAAAGGACCGTCAGAACATACGCACAAAGAATAAAGACATGGAAATCATATTTCCATCAGGCAACCACTATATACACGAGAATTGTGTGTAGTTGTGCCGCTTATTGAACGTATGTTGCGGTTGTTGGAACAGCCTTAGTTTCTTTACACACACACAAACAAGTTTAATCAAAGAGATCTTCCCTTGCCTAGAATGCTTGTTATTGGCCATAAGCAGAATCGTAAAATCGAAAAGTATCCAGAAATGAATAGATAATTGACAGAAACCAAGAGTTTGAAAATAGAGAACATATGAAATTCTTAGTAAGTTAGTTAACAAGAGATGCCTAAAGCAAGGTAGAAATTAGATTTCGGAAATTCCATGGGAATATAACATGTTAGTTATATTTTTAACAAGATGTGGATGGTATTGAGAAGGAAAATGTAATTGGGCTAACTGAGGCATAAGCTACGTATGAGACATATGTGGACAGTTAATAAAAGGTCTAAATAAATATTTGGAAGTATTCGAAAAGCAGTCTAGGTGTATGGACTTGAGAAACGTGAGGGATAATATGTGATGCCCCGGAGAAATCAGAATTTTTAGCAAATGAATCCCATTAGTCAAGGGCCTCAAGATGAAATGAAAATACTCTTAGGGAGATTTCAGACCGGAGCGACACGCAACACATACCGCTTGGAAACGAGTCAATCAGTAGCAACGTTTCACACCGTAGCGGCATGACAGGTCGCACAAGCCTGCGTTCGATTGGTTAAATCTTAAATGACATGTGTCGCCTGTCGCTTCAGTGAGAATTCTCCCTTATTCCAAACTGCAGGGAGGTTTAGAATGGAATAGAAAAGGCCTTAGGGACCGAAGCGACAGGCGGCAGGCAACAAACTACACATGTTGCATGAAAGCGAACCGTGCATCGTGTCGCCTCGTACTGTTGTTCGCGAAATGTTTTGCTTTAGACTGAAGAAGCTCGTGTCGCTTCGGTATGAAATCTCTTTTAAAGTAGGATTTCCTTATGGTGATAATCACAACATAATCAACAGGTTTTTCAAATTCATATTTGGAGAAATTGTTCCTGAGAAATTAAGATGGAGGAGTAAAATAATTCAGATGTGAAAAAAAGAGACAAAGTCAAAATAAGCGTGAAAAAGAAAGAGGTAGGGAAGATAAACAATAGTGTATAAAAGCAGTAAATGAAGTCGTTATTAACGAACAAATACAATCCAGAAAGAGGTGAAAGAGGTGTGGAAACTGGGAACTGTAAACTGCCAAGCAGCATAAACAATGGAGAGATTTTTCAATTGGAATTTGGATTCAGGACACAGTAGCACCAGAGGTGTCAAACGTACGGCTCTCTGAGGAATTTTAAACGACCCGTGCAGATATATGAAGGAAAAGCTGTTCAAGTGGCCTGCTGTGTAGCTCACGAGAAGTTTTATGCAATTCGCCCCGAATGTTTCAAAGCTAACGTGTTTCCGTGTATTCAATCGTGTTTAGGCACAATTTTTCGCTCTATTTTAAGGTCAGATGTATCCAAAATGGAACAGGCGACGACTGATTAACGTTTTATCTTGATGAAGGTATGCCAAATAAACATTTAATAAAATTAACTTCTTCAACACTCATGGACTGTAATTTTATTATATTGAATTTCTATTACTTTTATGACAATTTTCTGTAACTTTTGGCTAATCGCGACAATGATATGAATGACGCCTACATGCCATTGTTGATGGAACGCTCACAAAACAATAGACAATATTCTACAATTTACGTAATGAGGGTAAAGTTGCTAAAAAGGGAATAGATAAAAAAATCTACTTGCACTAGTAATAATAACAAAACAAAAAAGGAGTGCGAATTTTCTAGCATCCTCATAAAGCAAATAATAATAATAATTTTTAAAGTGTAATACGCACGAGTTACGCACTTGTCGGCTTTTATGCAGCTCAAAGGTTTTCGAGAAAGGCAAAACGTCCTCTCTTGTGCAATTTTCCAGCCACACGAGAAAGCGCAGTATCCGGAGAGAATGAATTTCCAAGTTCAGCGGACGAAATAACGTCTCGCTCAAAGTTGCAGCCGCGACACATGGCCTGGGAAATATGTGGACGATTAACATGACAAACACCCAGCCTCTTCATTTGCAAAACCGCTCGACGGCTGCTGGAGAAAAAAGAAATGAGGGAAGGGGGTGAGAAGGACGGAAGAGGGGTTGTTTGTAAATTGCATGGTCCATGCAGGCAGACCAGCATCCACAAAGATTCACTTCAGGCAGAAAGCTTGCTAATTAAAACAAGCCCCCTTTGAGCCTTTGCATTACTCAAGACTGACAATTAGGAGAGACGTTCTTTTGTCTTTGCCGTTTCTTCATATGAGCACCCAATCGGCACTCCTCCCGTCCTCACGTTGTCAGAGACGAGATGGCTAGTACGCGTATATCATCAGAGTCGCCATAACAACAAGAACAAGTGAAATTTTCGCGTTCAATCCTTTTAAGCTCAATCCGTTTCGCTGTTGCTCCTATCGCACTTATTGCAGTGTTTAATTTAGTTTCGCGCTTAATCCCATTTGCCATTGTTCCTCTCGCGTTTATTCCTTAGAGTTCAATCAGTTTCGCGCATAGTCCGTTTCGCTATAAATTCTTTCGCGCTTAATCTGTCTTCCTCCAAATTCTTTCGCCCATAATCTGTTTTGCTCTAAATTCTTTCGAGCTTAATCCGTTTCGTTCTAAATTCTTTCGCGCTTAGTCCGTTTCGCTATAAATTCTTTCGCGCTTAATCTGTTTTGCTATAAATTCTTTCGCGCTTAGTCCGTCTCGCTCTAAATTCTTTCGTGCTTAATCTGTTTTGCTCTAAATTCTTTCGCGCTCAATCTGTTTTGCTCTAAATTCTTTCGCGCTTAATCTGTTTTGCTCTAAATTATTTCGCGCTTAATCAGTTTCGCTGTTACTCATTTCGTACTTATTCCAAAATTGAATTTTGGTTTCGCGCTTAATCCAGTTCGCGGTTGTTAGTATCGCGCTTAATCCTGTGTTCAATTGTTGTCTCACGCTTAATCCGTGTCGCTGTAATTCATATCGCACTTAATCCGTTTCGCTGTAGTTCCTTTCGCGCTTAATCCATTTCGCTGTTACGCCTTTCGGACTTATTCCAGTGTTCAATATTGGTTTCGTGCTTAATCCTGTTCGCGGTTGTTCCTTTCGCGCTTAATCCTGTGCTCAATTCTTGTTTCGCGGGTACTCCTATCGCGCTTATTCGTGTACTAAATTTTGGTATCGCGTTTAATCAGTTTCGCTGTTACATGCATTTACATAACCTATATACAGGGTGTTCCAGTACAACACGTAAAAACTTCCACACCGCAAAACTTTTCTTTGCAACTTTCGAGTCTTCGAACCCTCGAAAAAGTGGAATTTGTAATCCTGTATGAGTGCAGCCAAGCCGCACAGATTCGGGGTTGCCACTGTCGTCTTATCTCTTCTAGGAAAGCATGCCAAAAGCGATAGTACGTTATGGAAAGAGTATCATGCTAGGAGAGACATCGATGGGACGAAGTCCCAGCGTTCCACTCCCCTTTACATCATGTATGTATCAACATTTATACACATGTAGTATATCCCATTTCATGTTTTTTTTTAAACATTAAAGAAGGACTTAGTAAAAAGTTTTGTCCACATTATTCACACTCCAAATGGGAGTTCTAGTAACGACTTCTTACACAGTCCCCCTAACACACTAAAACAAAAAATAAAACTGTCAGTGGCAAGAGTGAATCTGTACAATGGCTGGTTCGTAGTGTCGTAACAAGACAGTAATGAGCAAAACGGTTACGAAAAAACGTTGTTTGTCTTGATGTTCTGTATGCGTTGTATTGCGTTGTACGGTGACACCCTGTATACATTTATCAATCTCCCCGCCAGTCGGCGCCACTGGTCTAAAATGAAGATTAAGAAATGTATCAGAAAAGCAAAGTTGACTTTCTTTAACTTCGCTCTTTCATTCTTTTATCAAGCTTAAAAGACCGGTCTCTAAATTGCAAGAGAAAGAAGAACAAAGACGAAAAAAAAGAGGAAGACAATTTCGAAGACTTGTACATCTCTAACCGCCTTGATAAGAAAATGTGAGGAAGAGAGGAAGAAACGTAGGGGCGGTGAAAGCGGAGTAAGAAAAGAGCGACAAGAATTGAAACTTCGACCAAACTCGTTAATGAGAATCGACAGAAAGAAGAAACTTTCTCCCAAACGTTGAAAAGCTGGAAGGAGCCGTTCTCGGTTCTTCCCGTCATACATCTCGAAGGAAAGTTTCTGTCCTCCTCTTGCCGTCTGCCTAATGCGTAATGCATCAAGCTTCCTCCTCTTTTCTTGCGCTACTACTGTTCCATCTGACGCACAAAAAATCAAGTTTCGATCGGCGACACACGCTCACCTCCTGCTGAAGAGATAGCACAACAAAAGGCACCGAAGTTCGATCCAGTCCAGAGGAAGTTGGTTCCACTTGGCTTCGGATTGTAACTTACATGCGTGTCGCTGGTGCTAAAGGTATAGGTGAAATCGGGATCTCAGTGCCAGTCAGATTGAAAATTAATGGGGGATATGCGGGGAATCACACCTCGCAAGCAAATTAACCAAGAGGTCAACAATATAATTTACAGTTGTGGAAATAAATACTTACCCTATAAAACTAATGGTATTAAGGCTCTATGAGGGAAGTATTTTTTCCAAGACTATTCTGTAAAATAAATATTCCCAATAGATTTGTTTACGTATTGACTCTCAGTGACAGCACGCAATTTCCACTGTTCAAGGGACATCACTGTGTGCGGTGTTTCCAAATTTGTACATCTAATTTCGTTGAATAAAAATATGTATAAAATCGGTTTCGGAATGTGAATCGACATTGACAATGGATTTTTTAAAACAGATACAAAGAGCTTCAAAACAAGACCAATATTGTACTTGTAGGATTATCCAATACTAAGAAAAAGTTGTTTTGCAAAATTTATAAGAACGAGTTTTTTGCCAAATTGTAAAAATATGAAAATTAAGAATTGTACCTGCAATGTATTAAAATGTCTTTGCGCTCGGATCACCAGTATTATATTTATAGAATCTCAAGGAGAGCGATCGTTTGCAAAACTCAAAAGGCACCTTTTTGTTCTCACGACGATAACAAATAGACGGCAATCGGAAAAAAAAACTGTTAGCAACAAATTAATGCAGAATTGAATCAGCTAAATTTTGATGTAACTCGTTTCTATATAGGTCTACTTGTTAATTTTTAATTGGAGTTCCAACTCGAGAATCCATAATTTTTAATCCGACAGTATTAAATCAGCTCTCAACAAATGATACCCAAAGTTCTTTCTGAGAGAAATTCACAGCAGGAGGCCAGTGAAGAACATTTTCTATCAGAGTTCAGTATCTGAAACAATACGTTTATCTGTGCTATTACAAACGTCGACAACAATCAAAGAAAAACCACAAGAACATTGACTTGAATGATCAAGAAGGAATTCTAAAGAGTAGTAAAATTAATTCTGATATGGTGGAGCCTTAGAATAATTCTCTGTGGTTAGAACTCATTTCAACAAACATATGCTATGTTTGGGAACCACCTTCATGATCGAGTCTAAAGAAACCCTTAATTTGTTTTTGCTTCTTATCTAGTATATTTCTGTATGTAGGGTTACACAAGTTTGCTGCATTTTAGCACAGACCTATCTATTGCTGACCCTCATATATTTTCAACTTTGAGGTAGTGCCTGTATACCTTAAGAAGAATAAGTCTTTGGGGTCCACGTGCAGTCACTTACGAGCCACTACGAAGGCCTTTCCACCCATCTGCCTGCGAACTGAGGCCATTGTCGAACTTTCCCTTCCATAAGTAAACTTGATGGTGTGGTAAGCATGCATAGAGATATTGAATTTCCATTTGCCGAGAAATTTATCTAAGTTCTAGGCTGACAGACGATAAGAAACCACTCTCTTTCACTGGTGCAAGTGTGTACAGGAGGCGCCATCTTTAAAATAACAAAAATGGCGTTTTGAAGCTCACTTGATTAGTGTTGTAGCCTTGAGTTCGTTTTGTAAATAACAGTTGATACCTCTTGTAGGGCAGTCTGTATACAGTTCAAATTTACAACTCTTATTGGAGTTTTAAGGTTTTCAGTTGACTCTTGCCATACCTGTGCCCACACAACACAATACGCTACCCTGTAGACAGAGACAGAAACGTTGGTATATAAAAATCCAAGTGCAGTGGTCATGGACGTTAGAAGGATTTGTTCTAGGGAGGGGCAAGGAAGGTATTTTCCAGGGTGGGCAAACAAGGCACATTTTCCCCAATAATAGTGTTGTTCCTTCAAAACAACATTGCTTAAATTTGAATTTATCATATTCATGCAATAATTAACACATATTATTGTGGCTGAAATGAAATAATATGTGTGAAATATATAACTTTTAGTTGACTTTCATTTTCCAAGGGGGGGGGGGGCAAGGTCCCCTCTTGCTCCACTCTTCCGCCCATGACTGGTTAAAGGTCGCAAACGATCCATCATGATGCAACGATGACTCATGAGTCATGAAGAATAAAATCCACATTTGAATAAACGAGAATCCAACCAAACACATCCGTCACCTGTTGAATAGCGGACAGCTCCGAATTGATTCGTTCTCTAACACGTCCAAGGTTTCTTCCACCTCTGGCATCCCCCATCCCTTCGGAAGATGAACCCAGGGGGAGTTTCTGACGGAATATTTATGACCCTCTGCGCAAGGGCTCATCGGCATTCAATCAAAAAGGGATGAAACTGGTATCTTGGGGGAAATTATTGAGAGACGTCTCTCGCCAAATATCGGGAATCGGAAGGTCTGCGATGAATTCTTCATATCTGTCAAACTTTATCGTCTGCTATGTAAACTATGGAAACTAATAATTTGATTCTCTGATAGAGGTTCGAACGGATCCACAGAACTTAACCGAAGAAACCGATATTAATATTATCTAATGTACGTGTATAATAAAAATCTAGATACACTGAGGTTGTAGCATTATAACATTACGGAATTCGATTCGTACCCGGTTATTCGCTCTCTTATCTTAGGCATGTGACCCTATATCAGGACATACAAGGTACGGAAAATGTTACTTTATATTTATACCATTGCCCGGGTATTTAATTATCCCAAACTTCTATCAGACAGGAAAAATAATGAATTCTAACTGTAGTGTAAAATGAACGGCATTGGGAGTGTCACTATTCATCCTAGCGACCCGGAAAACTATGGCAATTTCGCACCTTCTGTGTAGACAACCAAATTCGCAGTGCTGTATAGCGGGAAGCATAATTTGCAGGATATGACACACGAAAATGCCACGCAACAGAATACTATTTTATGTTACCTTCCCACCCCCATTCCTAGGGGGTGGTAGGGGTGTCTTACCCCCACAGTATATCTTTCCAGATTGTAAGTGATATGTGTACCAAGTTTGGTTGAAATCGCTCCAGGCGTTTGAGAGTTATGCCGAAACAAACATACATTTAAACAACGTATATAGATGGTCGAACCGATACCGATATCGATGTATCAGTATCGGTATCGCAAAGCATCAGATGGATTTTATTTACCGATATCAGTCGATACTTTTCCACAGAGTTTTGGTCTTTCGAGGAGTCCATAAAATGCCGGGCGAAACTCCGAGGAGTATAATTATTCCCATTTATTTTGCACCAATATTGTGTGGACAAACTGAATTTTGTGACTATATAACACGTTATAAAACAGGTTTTTCAATATTCTGATGGAATTCTTGAATAAGACTGTGAAAATTGTTGCTTGTAATTGGAATGCAAAACTTACACACCAATACTAATCAATACTTTGAACAATTTTCAAGCATCGGTATCGGTAAGAATCAGTAAAAGTATCGGTGTAGATATGGGTTCAAATTAGTATTGGTTCAGCATTAATACACACACACATTGTAAGATAAAGATGCCCATGTCATGAAGACATATGGAGTGATGTGGAGAGCTCCACATATTCTTGATCTTGGACACAGCTGGGATGATGTGATCAGCATCATACCCGGCTTCCTTTACCTCACAGAGTTGCCCCCTAGGTACCCATTAATACGAGTCATGGTGGACTGGACAATTTCCTGGGCCAGATCATCTGCCCCAGGTTTCGAACCCAGGTTTTCCCCGTGGTAGCCA
Organism: Lepisma saccharinum; assembly: GCF_977018435.1. Lineage (NCBI taxonomy): Eukaryota > Metazoa > Arthropoda > Insecta > Zygentoma > Lepismatidae > Lepisma > Lepisma saccharinum. The sequence continues at coordinate 35,309,366 of NC_139258.1, read as the reverse complement.
GATGCTCTACCAACTGCGGCTGTGCACACAAACGCACACACACACACTTTGTCCACAGTAAGGCTAATCGGGACTGGACCTACAGTTTAAAGTGGGATCCGAACCACTATGTGCTTCCACCGGGAATCGAACCCGGGACCCCTCGATTACTGTTGCTCCACACTCTTAGAAGTTTTAGAAGATTCTACCTTCAAAATTTAAGTCTGGGTGTTACGTTTAAAAAACGGGATGAAATAGTTCTTATCGTGAGGGCATGTGCATTCATTCCGTACCATGTCTGTGCTGTGACTAGAATCAGTACTAGACATGGTATCAGTAACCGCTTGGAATATTAAAACAACGAGACATTATATTTAAATTTGAATATCCTATCTTCAAAAAACGTAGATAAATTATTATAAATTGCATTTATGTGCACTTAAATACAGTTTACCCTTTTTAATTCAAACTCCAAGGAACCCGAAAAATTCGAATTAACAAAGACATGTATCATTAAAGATGATTTCTTGGAGAATAAACTTCTGTTCGAATAATTCATGGTCGTCTTAAAATGAGTCCACCGTGTGTTTGATTGAATAGAATTACATTAATTACAGTCAAACTTGCAACAGCTGATAATACTTTATAAAATTCTCATATCTAGTAATTTTTCTTTACGGTAGTTGTATGGTACCGAAAACTGACGATCATTTCTCCAGTCAATTTGCTTACAGTGCGAGAATGCAAATTCTCAAGACATTTGCAAAATTAGACATCTTCAGTCGCTGGTACCGAATTTACATGTGCAAAGAATTTATCCCGGCACAAATCACGGATGCTGCGAATTCTCCGCAGTCCCTTGACAAGTCTATAGCGACCGAAGTTCTGGCAAGGAACGCCCTATTCCCCCCTCGCCGTCAACTTCGAGAAAGTCTGCGCGCTTAACCGTTTTGCAGGGCATAATTCATCTCCTATCTGTCCACATAAATAACGGCCCTTGTCCGCTGATGCAGGAAACGATTATGGATGAGTTGCAGAGAAAGCATCTCTTATAGCTGAAGATGAAAAGCATAAATCTTGACGAGATGGAAGAGAGGGTGTGCGTGCGTGGTGGAAGGTGAGGTTGGTGGTTGGTTCACGTCAGAAACGTGGTCATCATGTTTCTCCACGAGCGCACCAAAAATGAAGAACGCGAGATGAAGCGTGGGTGTGTTCGAAAACTTACACACACACGTACCATACTGGTGAACACAAGTCTTCATCATTTTTGGACACCAACCACAAATACTACCTGAACTTCGGTTATCAACACACTCTGCAAATTCCTTGAAACAGTGGCGGCGATTGGGCTCCAAAACTGGAGGGAGGAGGTGCCAAAACTGTGGGGAGGGGCAACGACACTTTACTTTCCTTTAGTAGATAAGGTTTAGCATAGTGCAGGAGCAAAATTGTCCAAAAATGTGTGGGGGGGGGGGCGGGAACTGGCCCCCCTTATCGCCGCTACTGCCTTGAAAAGTTTCCGATTAGAATATCTGAAACAATTGATTGATTTGGTCGCCTTTCTGCAACCTTTGACTAATCGAAATGATTGATTTGGTTTATTTTACTTCGCTTTCATGCTCTTTTGGCTACCGCAATGACGTCAGAACACAAGCTGTCTTCAAGTTTGACAGGGTAAGTGAGACCCAACTATAAGGATAATGATCCCATCAGGCGCGGATTACACCTTACCACCATGCTGCAATATATACGATGAAACGGGGGAGGGGGAATCAGAATATATTTCTTTAGTAATTCATTTAGTTTAGCTGGTTTCAAGACACTTTTTCTCCTAGCTGCATCATATTTAATTCGTTAGATGAAAAGGAATCTTGGGGGAGCAGATTGCCAATTCTGTGGGCGGGTTCGTGTGGAATTTTGTGAACACTGCCTGATATTAAAGTTTGGGGTGCCTGAACACTCTTGGTATTTGTGAATTAGTTAGTAAGATGAATTCAAAAGAACTTCACTGCTTTAGCCTGGTCCTCCGGCATTGCATATGACGCAGAACAGTCGAATCAAGCAGTGAGCATCGCGTTTCCTAGGCAACGGAAAGGAAGAAATGTCTACCTCTGAGTGCTATAGAATCACAAGAACTTTTACCCGCTTTTCAATCTCATTCGCTCTTCAGGCGAATAAACCACTTTAGCTTTTGCGACTCAAAAGCAAATTCAATACACCAATTCAGCCAAGTTCCTGAAAATTACTTTCGACATGCAATTGAAATGAGCTAACTTGTCCAGGGTTCTTAATGATCACATCATGCAGCTGAAATGGTCGGAAATATTCAATAAGCCCCTCCCCCTTCTCCCAAGATACACACACAGTGGAGAGGGGAGTATGTACTTGTATTCATATATGTCTGAATACCTTACCAACTACGTACCATTACAAAGGGACGTCGAGTAGCAGTGCGTAATTGACGAACGAAGCATCAAAAAGTTTATGAACAACTTGTTGCAACGCATCATTCCATATCCATTTTGACTCTTGTAAAGTCTACAGAATACAATTCAGCAGTCGTCCGTATAAAAGTCGATCATTACTCATTTAAATACACAAAGTATCAGAGAAACGTGCTGTGAATATTGTCTATTATCAACCTTATGTTTTATATTTAAATTTAAGTTAAGGAGTCGGTGTGGACCCACACCTGTATGAGATATTTTCTAAAATTTCATTTTTCTTAGCAGTCTTTTTTCTATCAGTTTTTTACTAATTGCGACGAAGAGGAGAAAACAAAAAGGAAAGCGAAGAAAAAAGGAAGAAAAGAGGACACAAACTGAGAAAAGTAAATAGAGAAGAGGTATAAGAAAATTTATTTTTACGGTTCTTCTTAGGTTGATTAATATGTAAAAAGTGAATTTTTGATCTGGGCTATGGGTCCCAAATATATCTACGAGTTTCCTAAACAAAACTTTCTATATATTTTTCTCTGTATATTTCAAATGTGTCAATTGCTACAAACATGTCTTTTATACTTCAGTAACGCATTAAATTGTATAAATTGCTAATGATGTACTTTTGGTGCATCAAAATACACATATAAATGCATCAACGAATACTCTTATCAGCTGATGTTCCAGGTGATTTAATAAACAATTGAAATCAGGCACGATCATTTCAAACAATCGGTGGCGGCGATTAGGGGGGCGAGGGGGTCAGTTGCCCCCCACTTTTTGCTACTTCTGGCCCCGCACTATGCTAAACCTTATCTACCAAGGAAAAGTAAACTGCCCTTGCTCCCCCGAGTTTTGGAACCCAATCGCCGCCACTGCAAAGAACCCACCATTACACGTTTAACTGTGTCAATTATGCACACAAAAATGCATCAACCTTGATTTGATGTATTTTGAGTTATGTACACCCACCGGCAATAAAAATGAGACATCTAGATTCTGAAATACTAGTTTCCTTGCAAAGCATTATGTGTGTTGCCTAACTCTACGGTGGTGGTAGAAGTTGCCATAGAAAATTTGCTAATAAAATCGCCTTAGAGTTAGGCAACACACATAACTCCTTGCAGGGAAGGGACTATTTTAGGATCTAGGTGTCCCATTTTTATTGCGGGTGACTGCACATCCACGTAAACATTACTGGGTTCCATTTTTATAATACAAAGTTAGTTTTAAAGTTGCCTACATGCTCAGATAAGATAATCGGGACTGGACCTACAGTTTAAGGTGCGTTCTGAACCAGTATGTACCACCACAGGAGATCGAAACCAGGACCGCTTCGTTGCAAGGCGGTGACGTTATCACTACGCTATCAGGGAGAGCGTCTTTGCGGTCGTGTCACCTATCGCTTGTCATTTGGGTGTGAAACCTTAGTATCGAGTGTCATTTGTCGCTTCGTTCTGAAAGTTCTCTAAAAGTAACAGAGTTACGTTTTTGAGTAACAGCAACTCATCTACAGGGTGGCGCATATTGTATCTAAAAATAGAAGTTGGCAACCCTGTCGGAACGCAGGTGCGCATGCGCAGAAGCTTCCCATGCTTAGGCAGCTGCAAATCTCGCGATTAGTCTGCCATGGAACGTTGACCCGTTCAGACACGAATCATAGCAGTAGAGGCGTTCATCCGAACGGGTCCCATTCAGGAGACGTAGTAGGTACTGCACTGGGAAGCATCAGGGCGCCACAGAATCCGCCTCCTTCGACCTGAAGACTTCTGCTTCTGCACGCTGCGATTGGCTCTATTGTGTGACCCATCGTATCATGTTGTGACGCTCTGGCACTGGTTGATGGCGACCCTAATTGGGCCTTCGCCGCAGTGTCTCCTGCGTCTCCTGAATGGGACCCGTTCGGATGAACGCCTCTACTGCCACGATTCGTGTCTGAACCGGCCAACGTTCCATGGCAGACTAATTGCGAGACTTGCAGCTGCCTAAGCATGGGAAACGTCTGCGCATGCGCACCTGCGTTCCGACAGGGTTGCAAACTTCTATTGGTAGATGCAATATGCGCCACCCTATATTATTATTAAAAAATAACCTTTCAAAGAGTGTGAAATAAAAAAAAAACTTTTTTTATCTCCTTTATTTTCTGGAGGTTTGCCTACCCGATGGCGTAGTCATAACGTCGTCGACTTGTAATCAAGGGGTCCTGGGTTCGATCCGACTTTAAACTGTAGGTCCAGTCCCGATTAGCCTACCAGTGCATAAAGTGGACTTAAAACAAAGACTCTCTTTCTTTCCTGTTTCTTTTTTCTTCATAAAAAGGACAGTAGATTTAACGTATACTAACTCCTTTTTACCAGCCGCATGGAAACATAAAACAGATGGTAGTAACTCAACAAAGGGAAAAGTAAGGATAAAAGCTAGTATCTCGTTTAACATTACGGTATAAAAGCATACAAAAGTTTGATCACGTTTTTTGTAGGAGAAACAGCAGACGGCGCAGAGGAATAAAGGCAAACCCTCCGAGCATCTCGGGAGGAAGGGAGAGAGAAAGTCAGAGAAAACTTTTTCCCTCAAACAAGATAATATTGGCTCCGCTTATGCCTTCAACTTATTTCTCTTGCGTCTTGGGAGAGTTAAAAAAAAGAAGACGGGAGTTCCCGTAAATTTGGCAAATTTATTGCAGTCCACTTCAACTTAACATGCTTTATTTCCTGCCCGATTCGCGCGGAACGCAATTTGCAAGTTTAATCCACGTTCAATTTGCAAGAAAGGTTTGGCAGGGATGAAAGGGGGAAGCGAGAAAGCTTTCCCGCGCTGAATCCAAAAGGAAGAAAGAAAGCATTGTGCTGCCCCCAAGTTTCTGTCGCCGCCATATTTGTTGATTGCTCGATAAATAGGAACTAACTTTGTTATCTGGCAAGAACTTTCCACTTCAACAATTTTTCTCTAAATGTCAAGTACGTTAATAGGGCCCGGGGCTGTAAAACTGTAAAATATGTATGTAATTATGTCATATAGATTGGAAAATATGTCATGAAAAATTAAAAATATGTCAGAAAAATGCAGAAATATTCCCAGTAAAACCAAAAATTTGCACAACAGTACTCTCGAATTTCTCCCATACCCGATAGAGTGAAGTAGGGGCTGTAATGTACCTAATGTTATTTTTACTTTTGACTGATTTTTGTGAAAAGCGAAAAAGGCAAAGAAATGAGAACGAAACTTCTTTACTTCCCGTGCAACAATGAGAGAGAACATTTTGCCTCAATTGCATGGCTATCAATTTTCGGCGGGATAAAAAAGTGGGGTATTATATTGTTCTGTACTAAGAAAAGACGGCACCTTTCTTCCTCCGTAATTTCCATATCTTGCCATCGACAATATGAACTATCCGTTGCGCTAAAGCTACGAAGAAAAAAAATGAAATAACCGATTATGTGCGAGAGAATTACGAAATTATACAGAAATATGTCTTATTACAACAACATTGAAGAAATATGTTGTAAAAACGCGAAATTGGTGAAATATGTCAAAATATGCTTTGTCAAGTTTGTCTATTTCGGCTGATTTTCATCAGATATGTAAAGGTCTCACCCCAATAATGGATCCGAAGCCAATTGAAAAATATGTTTTAACATAAAGTTCCGGGCCCTATAATTATAACGTACAGTGTTTCTCCAGTAGAACGTCAACAGCAGGCTAATTCAACGTATTGGATATTTTCTTGTTGATTTTAAATATTTTTGTATTTTGTATATTTTTTTGTTCGTTTTTGGCTAATCTCGACGATCAGGCCCAGGTCAGGGCTCTAAACCGTGAACTTCGATGCTGAGATAGAAAGTTAGTAGAAAATCACATTACAATATGACCAATAGTTTGATTCTTATAAGCTAAAATCAATGGCCCAGAGCGAGTGAAACACTTCGTAGAACACTTAACCCATTCTATCAAGGGGTACCGGGTTCGATACCCGATGGAGGCACAAGTGGTTCGAATCCCACTTTAAACTGTAGGTCCAGTCCCGATTAGCCTTACTGTGCATCAAAGTGGACTTAAAACAACATATGAATCAGTCAATCAAAACTTAACGCACTCAGCTACATAGCTGAATAGTAAGTCTTTAAATAAATAATAAATTAGCTATCTTTTTTTTACAAAATGGCATAACAAGAGTAACGTACTATTATGGATAATTCGACACAACCAGATGAACGGAAGCAAAATATTTCTGTTGAATTTTGTGAAAAGCAAAATTGATTAAAATGTACGAAATTAATGTGAAGATGAAAAATGCAGCAAGAAAGATCGAGGGACAGAAAATATAACCAAAAGATAACAGCATGATAACGCTGAGATTGTCGTTTTATGAATGTTATTCTTTCAAAACCAAATCTTCATTTATTTATTTCCCTTCCGAAAGAGAGAAAAATTAAGAAAGAGAGGCAGAGAAAAATGAAGATAGACAAATAGAAGAAACACACACAGAGAGAGATTGAGAATGAGACGGAAAGAGAGAAATGAGAAAACAAGATAGAATGCGAGATTGGGAGATATGGGGAAGATACAGAGGGAGAAAAAACAGAGATAGAGAGGAGGGGATACCTTAGTGACATGCGCAAAACAGGACTCTCCTCGACATTCTAAATCTCTGGAGTGCACAGATTATTTTATTCTTGGATTACGTCTTCTGCAGGTGCAACTTAAGAGCTCAGTATGGCGACTTATGGCCTTTTACTTTTGACATCCCCACCCCATATAAGGGCTCTTGTCAGAAGGGAAAGTCATTAATATTTGAAGAAAAAAATTAATATGCACCAAGTGTAAAGAATGTAAAGTTAACATTTCCTATACTTTCTCTTATAATCTACATCATCTGGATAATAATAATAATAATAATAATAATAATAATAATAATAATAATAATAAAAAGTATTCGTTCCTTGCGTTTTCAGGAATTTGGGAGGGGGTTGAATAGAACAGCCTGCTGGTTGTTGCAACTTGCTACAAACACGTGTTGGGAAAAGGGAAAGCGTTGGTGAATGTCCAGGCAAAAGTTCAGAATGGGCTTCGCTGGGAGTTGAGTGCGCGCTTCCTTGTTTTGAGTGCTCTTCAAGCTGTGACGAGTCAATGGACGGTTTTGTTTTTTTGTTAAAGTCGAGGCAAACTATCTTCCGGCGAGGACCCGCCTTTCTGGCAGTTCAAAAATGTTGCCCCGTTTACCTACCAAGAAACTTGCAGTCAAACAGCTTAGACATGGTGTGATGCAAATGACCTTAAAATTAATGCTAATAAGTCATGTTATACATTTATTGGAACCCGAAATGCTATTGGTTCGGTCGAGCACACTAATACAACAATTAAAATAAATGATGATGTCATACCTAGAGCTCAAGTAGTTAAAAGTCTTGGACTAATATTTGACACTCGTCTATTATGGGATGAGCATATTAGCCGCCAAATCAATAAATCATTTGGAACACTTAGATTCTTTTTTAAATTTAACAAACTATTATCTTCAGAAATCAAGCAGCGATTAGTTGAAACACTTATATATCCATTTCTCGACTATTGTGACGTAGTGTACTCTGGTAGAATAAATAGAACTTTACAAGCAAAAATTCAAAAATGCCAAAATGCCAAAATGCGTGAATGCGGTTCATATTTTGCATCCCCAGGCGTGAACATATTTTACCTTCCATAAATAATAAGAATATCCTCAATATGTACCGTAGGCGACTACTGCATACATATTGCCTTATACATAAAATTATTACATCTGGCAAGCCGTCGTATCTGGCAGACATGTTGATCCCTCGCACCAGTATTCACAGCCACCATACAAGAAATAATTTCAAATTTAACTTTCCACTCTGCAACACACAGGCATACCAGTCGTCGTTTTCATATTTTGCTGCAAAAATATGGAGTGCCCTACCTAAGATCATGTCGAGCATATCTAAAATAAAATCTTTCCGAAATGAAGTAAAGAATTTTCTTTTGGCAGAGCAGAGATTGTGTTCAAATACCATGATGTAACTTGTATGTTTATGTTATGTATTTTGTCTACATATTTTTTTAAAATAATATTTTATTCATTTTATTTTATTTTTATGTTGTTGTCTTTTCACAATTTTTGTATCATTTTATTCATACATTTATTACAATTACTTTATCAATAGATTTTGTAACTAAATCATACAGATTATTGTACACTGTATTAATACTGTAATAACATATGTATAAGAAATTTAAATTTAAATGTAATCGATGACACGGGTTAGGTGGCAAAACAGCCTCAGGCTGAACCTCGCCCACGCAAATAAAGAATTTGAATTTGAATTTGAACTTGAATAGGGCTACCGCTGCCCGCTTCTTACCTTTCAAACACTCATCCCCGAAACAGCCAGCAGGTAAACAGAATTTGTTAACGTAATCTTTCTTCTCCGGAAGTTGGGTTGGCTGTGGTGCGAATATTTATGATTATTTTATTATTTTTACTTAATTGCTTTTCAAATTATACCCGGGCCACGCTAAGAACCGGCCCCCCAATCACAGCGCAGAACGACTATTTTGACAAAATCCTGTTTCCCTGCCGCTTGTTGCCAAAACAGAGGGGGCAGCGGTAGGCCTAATTGGCTGTTTGACCGCAAGTTTCTTCCTAGGTAACGGCAGCAACAGAGGGCCACTGCCATAAAGGTGTTTCCTGCCGGCTGTTATAGTGGCCACACCTTAGTGTTTCGAAACGCACTTGATTTGTCGTGGAATTTTCGCTCTCGCAATAAAGAGTAACGCTAACTCGCTACCTTTTGTTTCATTGTGCACTAAAGAAGGCGCTAAAAACAAGGCCGGGTCGAACCGTCTTCTGCTACGAACCACGTGGGAACACTGTCGTCTTAAGCCCCATACAGTAGACTTATTTGGAGATAATCAATAGCGGATGTGCAGAATTGCTAATACAGGGTGTCTACCAAAATAATAAATCCAAAATTCTTGATTTTTCATGACTTTTTCTTGACCTTTCTTTCCAATTTCTTGAACTTTCGCTCCTTTTTTCTTAACATTTAATTAACCGTCTCCTACTTAGGTATGATTGGAAATTAAGAATATATATATACATATATATACACGTGGGTTAAGTCATAAGTCACGGCAACTATTTTCTTTCTCGTGAACAGGGCATAACACGAAAAATCTAAGATATACGTTGAAAGTGTATGGAATGTACTTTCGAAAGAACCCACCAGATGGTGTATGTCAACAACGGTGGGGTAGTAAACATGCTCACAAGTTCAGTCGGTGTGTGAGAGCGTTCGAAAATGGAGGTCATGAAGCAGGAGCAACGTTCGTACGTTAAAATAGCAGTTCTCCACGGCAGAAATGCATGGGAATGCTATACAGAGCTATGGGAAGCACTGGGTGTGCATGCCATGCCCTATGAAACAGTGGCGAGGTGAGTGGAGGCCTTCAAACGGGCCAGTGTCAACTGCCGATCTGTCTCTCGCAGTGGGCATCCTGTGTCCAAGGACAAAGATGTACGGGTAATGGTAATTGAACAGTGTTTACATAAGGACAGGTGCCATGCCTTAATAAAACACAATGGATAACCTGGGTGAATACTTTGAAGGTTGTTAAACAGTGTAGTCTTGTGTACTTGTTGTTCATGCCATAATAAAATGCTGTTGTCCAATGTCCTGTGTTCTGCCTCTTCCCTAGGAGAGTCTCCTGCATCCAGACTTCATCTGGTGGCTTCATTCGAAGGTATATTCCATACACTTTCAAACGTATATCTTAGATTTTTCGTGTTGTCCCCTGTTTGCGAGAAAAAAAAATTGTTGCCACGACTTATGACTTAACCCTCGTATGTGCGTGTGTGTGTATATATATATATATATATATATATATATATATATATATATATATCAATAAAAAAAACTACAACAAGGCCGGTTAAGATGAAAACTGAAGCTGTATTTTTAACACGAGATTTAGACTTGGTTTAATTATTAATGCATGTAAAAATTAATCAGACTTCACTCTGGATGGGAAATGGCCACATTACTTTAATATTTATACAGAACTTCATGCATGCAAGAACGTAACTCTTAAAAACAATGTGAAACAATCTTAACTGCAACTCAATACAATTTTGAGTTTCCAAATATTCAATTTTATCAAATCTCCCGGTACAGGTATATAACAATGTAAATTCACTACATTGTATATGGTATATATATATATATATATATATATATACCTTTTAAAAACGCCCGTTACGATAATGGCACATAAAGAGACCATTGGTGTGAGATCGCAATTTCAAAACACAATGAGGAAATTATCAACATTGCAAAGAGATACTCATGTAATTGTCAGAGCGGTGACGTGTACTTAAAACGCACTGCGTCTCCTTTTACAGCCCCTTTTCATATTGCTTGCCTCCATTCCTCCACAGCTACACCAGCACACTCTGGTGGAGTGCTCCAAATTGGATCGCAACCTCGTTTCCTGCCGCAATGATTCACGCCGCCTAGCACCTGCGAAGTGATTTCTCTCAGCAACTTTGCGTCACGCTTACAGCCTCCGCTAATCACTCTCAGCGCCATGGAAACCACGTTTTCTGCCGGCCGTAAACAATTTCTTGATGGGCCTGTCTACACTGCAGGGCAGTAAAGAAGCGAAGGATTAATTTGAAAGCACTCTTGTGCGTACAAACACGCGTTACGACTGAATTGGATCGCTTGTGTGGAGCTAGAGTGACGATCACAGCTAACACTTTAGTGGGTGCTGAGAGACATGAATCATAGGAGACACGACGCAGTCGTATTGACGAATGAGACGGGCAGGGAGAAAGAGGAAGCTAATCTTGAGAGGGGAAATGGTCAAGGAAATGCAATAAAGGGAGAGACGAAGAGGAAGAGGAAGCTAATCTTGAGGGGGAAAAGAGCGAGGAAAATAAGTTAGCAATAAAGGAAGAGACCAAGAGGAAGATGATACGGAGGAAGAGAAGAAAGAGAAAGCTAATCTTGAGGGGGACAGGTCAAGGAATAGAAAAGTTAGAAATAAAGGGAGAGACGACGAGGAAGAGGAGAAAGAGACAGAGAGAAATAGTAGAAGAGGATAAGACGAAGAAAAAGAACAGAGGAGAGCAAAGAAAGGAAAGTGGAAAGAGAGGAAGAAAATAGGAAAAAACTAGAGAGAGAGGGAGATGAAAGATATAGAACTACAAAGAAACAAGAGAGAAGAAATCAAGAGAAGATGACAAGAGAAAAAAGAAAATGGAGGCAACAGAAATGAGAGGGAAGAAGTGAAGAAAGAAAGGAAAGCATTAGAGTGAGAAAAAGTAAAAAAGAGAAATACAGAAAGGAAGAGAGAGAAATTGATTGAAAGTGAGAGAAAATTAGAGATTGAGAGATGGTATTTATATTTAGCCAGTGTTACTGCATAGATAGTTCTATGAATCAAGCTTTATAGAATGAATTGTCCTATGAAGCGATTTTAAAAGAACGGATTGTTTTCTGAAGCGAGTTTCAACGAATGGATTGTCTTAGGAAACGAGTTTAAACGAATGGAATATCTGGTTACGCTAATAACTCGACAATGGATGCTGTCAGAAATTGAATATATCTTCCCAAGAAGAAAACCATCTTGCAAGTATAGTCTAACGTCATATGGAATATTTTTGAACACACTTCTGTGTATTATTACAGAATATTTTTCAACGATATTTTTAAAACATGCCTATAGTTGTAATTTTCGAAACGTTTCCTGTTCAGCATTCCGATATCCTGATAACGAGGCGTTACAGATAAAAGAAATAATACCTTGTGTTGGGTTGATATTAACATATGATTTGCAATGTACAGCCACCAGCAATAAAAATGAGACACTTAGATCCTGAAATACTCGCTTCCCTGCAAGGTGTTATGCGTGTTGCCTAACTGTACGGCGGTAAGTGGATTTTAGTATCAAATGTTCAATGGTAACTTCTACCGCCACCGTAGAGTTAGGCAACAAACATAACGCCTTGCAAGGAAGAGAGTATTTTAGGATCGAGGTGTGCAATTTTTATTGTCTGTGACTGTACACTAAATTCTAGACACAATTGGAAAGGTCTGAGTTAGAATGAAGTGGGGTTTGAAGCCCCCTCCCCCCTTGCCCATGTGGACGTAAGTGTTTTTTTTACATGAAAATTGCTCATTTCGTTCATTTTAATTTGTCAGGACTAAACATATTATCACTGTGGGCTAACAAACACAGAAAAAAGGTTCCTGGCTTCACTAAAAAAAATGCCACGCACGAGTTTGGTTGTCCAAAAAAGATATAACAAAGCACATAGCAGCAAGGAATTATGGACAGACACTTAAAAAGCGTAATCTAAATCCGTCCAGCGTCTAACCAGCGAGAAGTACTCTTTTATTATGAATGTAATTTCCTTCACAAGCGTGCTTATAGAGCACATTCCTGGCCACACGACCACACACACGCACACTTACTAAAGGCGCTCACAATCGTGGGGGGAAGGTCGTGGAAAGAAACTGCACTCGATTCTAGTTCAGAAGAATAACGGAAGGGTCTGGTAATTGAATGCAATTACGACGCTACTACGGGTACAATAGTGAGAGCCTGTACTCCACAGAGGCACCACTTTTCCTCGGGCAAAACCCCACTAATGGCCTCAGGTTTCCTGCAATAATGCACACTAGGCGCCGAGAGAAGTTCCCGTGTGAATCCCCACCCTCGCTCCCGTTGCCATCCTGCTGCTTTGAAACCCACTGCGATACCTCAGAAAACCGCAACTTTGCATTAGTCGCTTGTGCAACAATAAAGTTTGTTTTCAAGTCCACTTAATGGCCGTTGAGACCAATCGAAAATGGACCTGTAGTTGTAAGCTGAGTTTAAAAGACTGAAATCTACCTCTGAGGATTCTTATATTTTTCGCTGTTTTGAAGAATTTGTACAAGTTACCATTGCATCTTTCTAGAAATGAATGTAATAACGAACAAATAAGGCTAGTAGAACATGATTAATTACCAGTTTGGTATGGGGAAAACACCTTTAACTCGTTCATTTCGTCTTGTTTGGCATTGGTACTTACCTATTATGCATTGCCAAACATTCCTTACTGCACATTCTTTCTCACGAAAATAATATCAATTTTTCACATTGCGAGTATTTACTGCTCTTCCTCTTTTCGCTTTCGTAAGGCACAATATGGCGGGCACATCTAGGATGATCAGTAGGTTTGCAGTGTTTCCAACCGAAAAAATGCCCCACAAACCATTTTGTTCGTAAAACAATGCGATACAGCTTTAAAAAAATCACCTTCACTTCTTGCAAAAAAAAAAGATGTGGTTGAAAACACTGACAGGGGGTTACGTCCGTCATCAAACGTACGGAACATGCGGTCCACGTACAGGAAGAACGGCAATTGTGCGTCGGAGATATATTTCTCTTCAAAAATACATGAATTCCTGGTCCAATAGATTCAACAATGAAAGAAAATCCCTCCACGAACTTTGAAAATGCCACAGAAACTCATTTCCGTAAATAGTTTCTCCTGTAAAATTGAAGAAATGCGTTTTTCCTATATCAAACTGTTACCCATGATTATACACCAACATGTTCTTCTTAGTTGCCAAATTCGGAATGTTCACAATTTAAGGGGCTTTTGGAAGAGGGGCATATCCCACCCCACAGCCGAAAGAGAGGTAATGGTGATATCCGATAGTAAACGCCATCTCTGATCGTAAAAAAGAACTAAACTCCGTAGACCAGGCGAACGAGGCAATGTCTCTGCGCAAGTAGTGACGCGAGACGGCTCCACCAATGAACAGTGAGAGAAACGGGATTGCGAAATGGGAGACGGGAGTTTTCCCGATTTCTTCCTTCGCTATGCAGCGTTGCAAACGTTTGAAAAGGATAATACCGAACGCACATGTCAAACGGACCGTATTTTCTCTCCAGGTCCGTACGATTGGTTTAAGAATTCTTAGGGAAATATTAAGGATAAAACTGCAAGAGCAAATTTTGACAAGCCGTGCATTTAGTGTACGGACTAAGGTCTGGTCCGTACATGTACGGTCAGGCCGGTTGACAACGCTGCGCTTTCAACACTCGATTTTCCTCCTCCTCCTCTGCCGATATGCACGGCCCTGCCCTACAGTTAGGTGGGACAGGGTATACCAGTGAGCGGAATATGCCCTACTTGGGCTTATGAATATACAAAATGAGTAGAGAAGGATTGATTATTTTAACAATGCTCGTATATATAATTTAAACAGCCATATAAATACTTGCTCTTGCATCTTATGAACTTAGAATACAATTTAGAGATCAACGGCACAAAATTATTATTTGTTGCTGTGTCGAATTTATGGGCATACACGTATGTACAGTCACCTGCAATAAAAAGGACACCTAGGTACTGAAATCCTCACTTTCATGTATAGTGTTGTGTGTGTTGCCTAATTCTACAGCAATAGCAGAAGTTTCTATTATAGACTTGCTATTTGAAGTTCACTCATCGCCGTGCATTTAGGCAACACACACAACTCCTTGCAGGGAAGCATGTATTTCAGGATCTAGGCGTTCAATTTATATTGCCTGTGACTGTACATACGTTCTGTTCCAGTTCCTTATTTGAAGATGCACTATAATCGTGACTAAAGAGCGTAAGAATCATCCTCCAATGTTGTTATATAATGGTAGGCTTGTCTCAACCAAATACTAACACTTTACGTCATCATTTATCTTTCATGTCAGAATGCAAATAGGACCTCGATGCAATTCCTCCGTCACACGCTCTGACCGGTCGACAGTGTTTCTTGGATATCTGTATACAGAGCCGTTCCCTGATCTTGAATGTTAACCTTAAAATCAAACGTACACGGTTGAAGAACTTATACGTTGTTTCGGACCGAGTACCAGTAAAAGATACTAACGACTGTAGTTGGCAACACTGGACGGGTGTCTCCAGGTAAACTAAACTTCCATTCCAAACTCAAGTGGCCGGGCTTTAATGAAACTAAAGCCAGCTCAATCTCCAAAGCAGACCCCCACAAGTACAGCCACTGCCAGGGAAATTGGAGCGG